>NC_039276.1:18625750-19825750 GCF_003368295.1 Carassius auratus
CTCATGACATTGCAGCAGCTTCAACAAGACTATTTACCCACTGTTATTGTACTGCATGCATACTGTACAGTATGCACTAAACACTGCTTACTATAAAAAAATGTGTTATGTAATGCAGTCCAGTTGCCCTCTCAGATATGTAAATGTATTTGCATTTAAATTTGCTTATAGCAGTCCTATTCCAAGCAGAACTCAAATCCATGTTGACTGTGTTTGTGTGTGTTCAGGCCTCCAGAGATGGGCGTTCCTCCTCCGGGGAAGGCAGTGCTGTCCATGAGCGGTCTGAGTTATGGGGTGATTCGAGTAGACACCGAGGAGAAGCTCTCTGTGCTCACTGTCCAGGATGTAGGACAGGTCATGCCTGGAGGTGAGACCTGCTGGACTCTCACTGATGGATGGACTGATCCATAATGTGATGGATGAACTGTAGATAAATGCTTTACTGTTTAACATACATTCTATTGTTCACATTTTTTAATTCCTCTTGGGTACTAATGTAATGTGTGTGTGTGTGCGTGCAGCGCTGGTGTGTGTGATCCAGGTTGAAGGCACACCGTACCTGTGTCGAATGGATGAGGTTGGAGAAATCTGTATTAGCTCCAGCAGTACGGGAATCTCCTACTATGGTCTGCCAGGCATGACCAAGAATGTCTTTGAGGTTAGTGTGGAGAAACAAAAGATCATTTTGTGTTTTTCTTTTTTATTTCAGTTAAACGTGCAGCCCTTTTGGTAGCACTTTTGATTAACTTCGGTGTTTCAAATCTTCTAATCCATCAAAGATTCATTCTGATTCATTCAGTGGGATTTCTGAAGGTTACATTATACACCACTTGTGCATTTCGCATCTTTTCGAGTGAGTCGTTGAATTATTCACTCGTTAAAAAGCTAGTAGTCTTATTATTATACTTAATTGAAATTTCTGAGTCTATAAATCAATTAAATGACCCTAGAAAGGCATCATTAGCATTTTCCCTAAAACAGTATTGATCAATTATATTTTTTGTCAGCTTCTGGCATAACATATAAAAGCTATAAAAAAGCATCAATAATAATGAATGATAACTGTTTGTTCAGTGAAGAGTTCACACCACTAGTCATCACTGCAAAGCTTTTAGAGTTATGTGCTATAATCATGTTTAAAAAAGGTTTTTGATGCTCGCTATCACAAGATTAAATAAGGACTTGATATTGCTTACTTTCAGACCATTCCAGTCACGTCCTCAGGAGCTCCCATCAGTGACAGACCCTTCACACGCACATCTCTCCTGGGCTTCATCGGGCCGGTGGGTTTACTTGTCTAAAGCCAAAACTGTGCTTTTGGAAGCTGTATAAATCTTCCATGTCATATATATATATATATATCAACATGCAGGGTTCATCTTTTCTGGAATGGGTTTGTTTCTCGTGTTTCAGGATAATCTAGTGTTTGTGGTGGGAAAGATGGACGGACTGATGATGGTGAGTGGACGGAGACATAACGCAGATGATGTGGTGGCCACAGCACTGGCCGTGGAGCCCATGAAGTTTGTGTACAGAGGAAGGTAATTCAACTGGGCATTTCCTCTTGACTTGAGATGAGTGTGCTTCTCTGCTCAGACTGACGGTTGCATCGCTGTTCTCTTGCAGGATTGCGGTGTTCTCTGTATCAGTGCTGCGTGATGAACGCATAGTTGTGGTGGCAGAACAGAGGCCAGACGGCTCAGAGGAGGACAGCTTCCAGTGGATGAGCCGTGTGCTGCAGGTGAACACGCATACGCACATAAAGTATTCATATCAGATGCATATGTATTTGTGCAATTCATGGGGATCATACTTCTATTTGGAAAATGCAGAAACCTGCATAAAGGTTTAATAACAACCCTGTATTTCTATGTTACATTTCAACATTGATGTTTTACTGATAATTTTGCTTTTTCTAAAATTCTAAAAAAAGCTATAATAAAGAATGAGTTGGTGTGTCTGAAGAATTTACTTATAATGTGCACAAAACAGTACTCACACACACGCACATGCATATTTTCTTAAGCACTTTCTGTCTCACTCTCAGGCTATTGACAGCATCCATCAGGTGGGAGTGTACTGTCTGGCTCTGGTGCCGGCTAACACACTCCCCAAAGCTCCTCTGGGCGGCATCCACATCTCAGAGACCAAACAGCGCTTCCTGGAGGGAGCCCTGCACCCCTGCAACGTCCTCATGTGTCCTCATACCTGTGTCACCAACCTGCCCAAACCTAGACAGAAGCAGCCGGGCACAGGTGAGTCCTGCATGTGTGTTGGGTGCTTGTTGTTGTTTTTTTGATAGGTGTGGTGTATTTTGCATATCACATGACCTGTTGACTCTTTTGTTTCAGAGGTGGGTCCTGCTTCCATGATAGTTGGAAACCTAGTGGCAGGAAAGAGGATTGCACAGGCCTGTGGGAGAGATGTTTCACAGCTGGAAGACAACGAGCAGGTAAAGATCAACCCCATTTTCTCTGGTCACTGGAGAAAAAGAAGTACATTTAGCATATTTTTTAAAAAGAGACATTATTATGGAAATATTATATTTTAAGAAAATATACTTAGATGTGAACTGAATGTAATATTTTCAGACACTTAACATGTTACTTGTATTTAAATTTATTATAGTTGAAATTTATATTTTATTTCATTAATATTATAATAACTGCAAGTAGAATGTACTTCTAAGATTTGAAGTACACTACACGTGCACATTCGATACAGTGAAGTGCACTTCTTTAGGACACTGCGTGATCTTGAAGTGTAGTGTTGTGTGAATGTGTCGTCTCTCGTCTCGTAGTTCCTGTATATGCCGGATGTTCTGCAGTGGAGGGCTCAGGCCACACCAGATCACCCTCTGTTTCTGCTGCTCAACGCCAAGGTACAAAACTCATCATCCCAGCATTCAGAGTCAGATTGTGTATATTTACTGTCATCTTATGTCTTTTAAATTTGTGTTTTTTCAGGGCACTGTGGCCAACACAGCCTCGTGTGTACAGCTGCACAAGCGAGCAGAGCGTGTGGCCGTAGCGCTGATGGAAAAAGGCAGACTTAACGCTGGAGACCATGTGGCACTCGTTTATCCTCCTGGTAAGATAGAGAGAGACTTGTATTACTGTGGTATAATAAAGAGGGTTCAGTAGGGTGACCGAATGTGTCATTTTCCCAGGACACGTCCTGGCCAGGATTTCTGTATTGCCTAAAATATCCGGCTTCTTGTACTTTTGAATCACTCTCACAGTACTTTGATGTCATACACAGATCGGTCTGCTCAGTGCTGCTTCGAGTCCAGTGTTTGTATCACTTTGACCGTTCTCTGTAGATCCCACCTTCTCACACATCACCATTGGTCGATTTCATACAATGTCTGTACATTATTGGTTAAACGATCATAACCTTCATTCAGTATGAAAACAGGAAACCAAAGCCAAAACCTGGATAGAACTCCTGGCCAGGCCGTGTCCTGGGAAAATGGCACGTTTGGTCACTCTAGTGTTCAGCTCTCATGTTTTGTGGGGCTCAATACTTCTCTGTCTTCCTACTTTGCAGGTATTGATCTGATTGCCACTTTCTATGGCTGTCTGTACGCCGGCTGTGTCCCAGTCACCGTCAGGCCTCCACACCAGCAGAACTTAACCACAACCCTGCCAACCGTTAAAATGATTGTAGAGGTAACTTAACTTCAGTCTCTGAGTGCAGCACATGATGTTTACCATAGCCATGCTTCCACCGCTAATAAACAGAAACACTAGCGCCCCCTTGTGACCCGTCTGTAATATTGCATTTTATATAATTTTATGGATAACAACCCAGCAATATTAATTTTGTAGGAATCATGAAGTAAAAAAGTTTTTTTTTTTTTTTTTTACGTATTATGTTTTAAAACATTTGTGTTTGTGTGTGTGTGTAAAACAATACAACACTGAAAAACAATACAAAATTATTTTTGCAGTGTGTTTATAAATTAACATTAACCTAGATATAATTCTGTAATAAATGCTGTAAAAATTGTTGTTCATTGTTAGTTCATGATACCCATTAACTAATGTTAACTAATTGAAACTCACTCGTAATGTGTTTTGTTTTATTTTATTTTATTAAATATCAAATCAAGTTTTATTCCAAACAAATAATTCTAGTACCATTTTTGGCAGTTTAAGTGGTCCAAATGTTTATATCAAAATAACAAGATTCTTATCATGAAGTTATTTTAGCCTGAAGCCAGTATCTGATTAATTAAAGATTATGTTGTATTCCCTGCTGTAACTTGTCTATGCTGTTGCATGTGTTTAACAGGTCAGTAAGTCTGTATGTATCCTGACAACTCAAGCAATAATGAAACTACTGAAATCCAAAGAGGCAGCGGCCGCTGTAGATATTAAAATGTGGCCACTGATACTGGACACAGGTAAAGACACTTTTTTACTATTCTATCATTACAGTCCTTTGTAAAAGAAATGATAAATGAAGTTGATTGATTCCATTCAGATGATCTCCCAAGAAAAAGAATTCCTCAGATCTACAAGCCTCCCACTCCAGAGATGCTGGCCTACCTGGACTTCAGTGTTTCTACCACAGGGATCCTCGCTGGGGTCAAGGTGCTGTCTAACCCGTCATTCAAGTGCCAATAACACATTCATTTAAAAATGTGGGACTGACATTTCTAACACTGTGTGTTTCTCTCAGATGTCCCATGCTGCCACCAGTGCCTTGTGTCGCTCTATTAAGCTGCAGTGTGAGCTGTACCCCTCTCGACAGATCGCCATCTGTCTGGACCCCTACTGTGGCCTGGGCTTTGCCCTCTGGTGTCTCTGCAGGTGAGAGCCTGTTTACAGATTGGATACTGTGATACTATATTTATTTATGTGATGCACAGTAATGTAAATCATGTTTGTGCTTGCAGTGTGTACTCAGGCCATCAGTCTATTCTGGTTCCTCCTCTGGAGCTGGAGACCAATCCGTCTCTGTGGCTTTCTGCTGTCAGTCAGTATAAAGTACGAGTGACGTTCTGTTCGTATTCAGTGATGGAGATGTGTACCAAAGGCCTGGGCTCCCAGACTGAAGCTCTGCGGGTCAGTTATATCTCCATCACGGTCCACATAATGTTTCATATATATTTTTGTTTGTTTGAAAATGTTTTAACATTTATTTATCAAGAATATAAGAAGTGACCGTTAAGACATTTACAATGTTACATAACATTTCAGTTTCAATTGAATTCATCAAAGAATCCTGGAAAAATGTATCATGGTTTCCACAAAAATATGAAACAGCACAATTATTTTCAGTACTAATAATAATAATAATAAATGTTTCTTGAGCAGCAAATCAGCAAATTATTATGATTTCTGAAGGATCATGTGACACTGAAGACTGGAGTAATGATGCTGAAAATACAGCTTTGAATCACAAGAATAAATTACATTTTACAATATATTTAAATAGAAAACAGTTCACTTAAATTGTATTAATATTTCACAATATTACTATTTTTACTGTATTTTTGACCAAATAAATGCAGCTTTGGTGAGCATTTTGACTTCTTTCTGGAATATAAAAAAATCATAATCTGTAAACTGGATAAATAAATATATAATTCTTATGATCAACAATTGCTAAAAGTCTTTGAATTTAATTGTTTTGTTGTGTTTTTACGTTTTTTATCATCTTGGACTAAGCCATATTTTTGTGTATTTGCATATTCTAGCATCTCCTGTTCATCTTACAGTAGTTTTACTTCTATTTGTGAAGGGCATATGCTGGATTTGTTTGGGATGTGTTCCACTGAGTTGAACCTCTATCTGTACCCCTGTAGTTACGGAATGTGAATCTGTCGTGTGTACGGACCTGTATGGTGGTGGCTGAAGAACGTCCTCGCATCACACTTACACAGTCCTTCTCCAAGATCTTCAAAGACCTGGGGCTCTCCTCACGGGCCGTCAGCACCACCTTCGGCTGCAGGGTCAATGTGGCCATTTGTCTTCAGGTGAGTGATCAAGTCATGCTTCTATTAAGTAGAAAAATCCTAATGTGAGCTTTTGAAAGACCTGTTCACATTAAGTGTGGAATGTCCATGACTTTTATCACAACAATATATTAAAACCAACTAATGCACCCCAAATCTCTTCACACCAAAAGCTAGATATATTACATTTTAGCCATGGTATGAATTTTACATTACATCGCATGAATTAGCTATTTGTTCCTCGGGCAAGTAACATTTTTGAAATGCAATATCACGCTTGGTTTTGTGTTGCCTTGTCGAATCGCTCTTTCTGTGAATAGGCCTTTATCTGTTGTTATTGTTTTGAAATAATTCTCTGCACCCTTATGCTCTGTTCACTGGCCCAGATGCTTGTCTGTAACTGTATGTTAATGTATCTGTTTGTGTATTAAATGTACGCCTGTGTTTGTTTGCTGCTCCATGCCCTCTCGTCAGCCCAACAGGCTGGGCAAGTTGGCGGAGCAGGTACTGTGACCCAGATGGGGACCACAGGGGTGCTAGCAGGGGGCTTCCAGGACGCTTGTAAAGGCTCTGCTTTCCATGTGTGTGTGTGTCTGTGTGTGTGTGTGTGTTTGTGTGTGGAATGCTCGTGTGCATGACATAAAGAATGCTTTGCTTCCAGTCTCTATCTAATAATTTTTATAACATTATATTATCTTTTAGTTGAATACAGCACCATTGCATACAGTACATGTTTTATTTCAGAACATAAAACACACTACCATTCAAAGGTTTGAGGTTGGTAAGATATTTGTGAGGTTTAATTTATTTATATATTTTTTGAAAGAAGTCTCTTTTGCTCAAAAAGATTGTGAATAGTATTGTGAAATATTTTTTCAACTTAAAGTAACTTTTGTCCTATTTTAATATTTTTAATATTTTAATATTTTTTAATATTTTTTAGTTATTTTTTAATAATGTTAGTTATTCCTGTGATGCAAAACTGTAGTTTCAGCATCATTACTCCAGTCTTTAGCTGCTCAAGAAACATTTACTCTTTTAACTATTAACTATGTTAAAATAGTTGATCTTCTTAATATTTTTGGGGAAACCATGATAGATTTTTTCCAGTATTTTTGAGTAATATTAAGTAATATGAAGTTCAAAAGACTGCATTTATTTGAGATAGAAATCTGTTGTGGGATTGTAATTATGTTTTTCAATTGGTTATGCTTAAAAATGTCTTACTGACCCTAAACTTCTGAACAGTAGTGTATAATTTATTATATATTCACATACAGCTAATTACATTCAAACATTCTAGGTGGGACTGAAGCACAGGGGATGTTTATTTATTTATTATTATTATTAGTTTTGCTATTAATACTATTCATAGTGATAGTGTCTCATTAACTCTGACACATGTATATATACATATGGCTGCTCTGCTCTTCACAGCTTTCGTGCTTGTCTCTGTACATGCTGTAAATCTCCTCTAGGCTGTGCCTGTGCAATGCTTGTAGCTGTGCATATACAGTAGACTCACTTATAAACCGTACAAGCTGTGTTTGCAGTGCAGGGGTTGCATTCATGAGTCAGGCCGTTGTAACTGCTGTAATGCCTCATTCCGTCCTATAATGCTTTACAGTAAGATACATTTTTTTACAATGGTTCTCCAAAAAATGTCAAATTCTCTCCTCACCCTCATGTTGTTCCAAACCTGTATGACCGTGGAACATAATAGATGTTTTGAAGAATGTTGATAACCAAATAGTTTCAGTTTTGTCCATGATGGAGGTTAATGGGAATTGAAACTGTTGATAAAAACAAGTCAACAGGTTTGAAATGACATCAAGCTGAGAAAATCATGTCATTTTCATTGTGGGGTCAATTATCCCTCTAAAGAAATTAATAACCAAAACTCTATTACTTCTGTCTGTTTTTAATGTAAAGTGTGTAATTTCTAAATTTTGGTGAAAATATATTGACTGTTTTCAAACAGGTTGCCCCATTCTTGAATTTGTCAGATGAACAGAAATTCAGACTGGTCAAACAAACAAAAGAGCTTGTCTTTAACACACCACAGAGCTACTAGCCTGATATGCAAATGGATTATAGTTGTCTCAACATATTAAGAAAGTAGAGCAAAAAATAAAAGAAAATAAAATACACACTTTGCCTTTAAGAATCCATGTTAATTTTGATCATGTTTTTGAGAAGGTCCTACATGTCATCACATATAGTGTCAGCGCCGGTAGATGTTAACACAGTACACACTGCAGTATGAGCACATAACCTGTGGTGGCAGATATATCACATACTTCCAGTGATCTGCTGTTCTTTGTTTCCAGGGCACCCATGGGCCGGATCCCACCACAGTATATCTGGACATGAGGGCCCTGCGGCATGACAGGTGCTATACCAACACTTCTGATGTTCATGATGCATATACTGTATATATACCAGGGTCAATTCAGATCCAATTATTTATTAATGTGTAAATCATTTTTGTCATTTAATTAGAAAAATTCAGTTATATCTGATCTGGGGTTTTTTTATTTCTTACATCACTCAGGGTTCGATTAGTCGAGAGAGGCTCACCGCACAGTCTGCCACTGATGGAATCTGGGAAGGTGAGATATTTATATATATACACATACACATACATATTTCATAAATAATAAAAACACTACTGGTCAAAAGAGTGAAATAAATAAGATTTTGTGATGTTTTTGAAAGAAAAGTCTGTTATTCTCACCAAGGCTGCACTTATTTGATGGAACACACAATAAATACAGTAATAACATGAAACATTATTACAATCAAAAATAACTGTTTTACTTTTGAATCTATAGTAAAATGTAATTTATTCCTGTGATTGCAAAGCTGAATTTTCAGCAGTCATTATTTTTGACATTTAGTTTTCCGTGTACCATAATTCTTCAGAAATCACGCCAATATTTGTCATTGATTATAACTGGTGCTCAGTTATTAATAATGCTTATTATCAGTGTTGAAAATTTTTTTCCTGCTACATTTTCTATTTCTTTTTTTTATTATTATTATTATTTAATGAATAAAAAAGTTCAAAGGAACAGCATTTATTTGAAATATAAATCTTTGTAAAATTAATATCTTTACTGTCTATTTTAAGAAATGCGCTGAATAAAAGTTTTTTTTTTTTTTTTTTTTTTACTTGATTGGTAGTGTGTCATGTTTCCACAACTGACAATAATCAGAAATGTTTCTTGAGCAGCAAATCATCATATCAGAATGATTTCTGAAGGACCATGTGACACTGAAGACTTGAGTAATGATGCTGACAATTCAACTTTATATCACAGAAATAAATTTACAAATACATTAAAACAGAAAAAAGTTTCTATAATAATAGTTAATAATAGTTCACAGTATTTCTATTTGATCAGATCAATGCAGCCTTGGTGAACATAAGAGACTTCTTTTAAAATCATACAAAAAATTTAATTAATCCAAACTTTTGACTAACAAAAAAGTAATTAATCTATATCTATTTTATATTTATTATATTTCTCAACACACAGATTCTGCCTGGGGTAAAGGTTATAATTGCCAACACAGAGACCAAAGGCCCTCTAGGAGATTCTCATCTGGGAGAAGTGAGTTTCAAATATGAAAGGGAGTGTTATAAACCACATCTGACCTCCAAAATAAGTCGTTTTACCAGCAGAGCCTGGTACATTATATATATTTTATATTATCTTGTGTAGTGAGTTGATGGGACTGTATTTAAAAACAGATTTGGGTGAGCAGCCCCCATAATGCCACAGGATACTATACGGTTTATGGGGAAGAGGCGTTGCACGCTGACCACTTCAGCACCAGACTGAGCTTCGGTGACACCCAGACGGTTTGGGCTCGCACTGGATATCTTGGCTTCCTGCGTCGCACAGAACTTACAGATGCCAGTGGAGGTACTGTATGATGAAAACCCATTAAACACAATAATGTCCCTTTTCAATGAACACCCTGACAAGCTAATAACTGCATTTTGTATTTAGTTTTAGTATTAGTATTATTTAGTCTATTAATTGTATTGCTGTGTATTGATGTCAGACATAACAAGAAAAAAAAATTGTGCCGTCTAATGAATCAATTATGTTTTTGCACATTATTCTAGAGCGGCATGATGCCTTGTATGTGGTTGGATCTCTAGATGAGACTCTGGAGCTGCGGGGAATGCGCTACCATCCCATTGATATCGAAACATCTGTCATAAGGTCACACAAGAGCATTGCAGAGTGGTAAGCAATATTTTGTAAATGTTTTCCTTGTACCCCACTGAAGCAGATTTTAATGGATTATCGTTTTATTTAAATCTTTACTCAACTGTAATATAAAGTTTCCTTTCAACCGTTTATAACAACTGAACTTTTGATCATTTTCATTGTTCGGTGCATCCATGACACCAGCTTAGAAATTACCTTTCTTAATCAGTATCTTTGAAAAGATCTACTGTAAACGTGTAGACATTGTTTCGATTCCAACATTTCCAGAAGTGTTGAGTTAAAGACGAAATAAGAATTCACACCATCTGTGGCATGCTGTCGTTTATCTTATTTCCTGGAACATACAGGAAGTTGTGGTATTTTTGTGATCTGATAGTTCCAGGACAATGACTACATGACTATAACTATTGTTAAAGAGTCAAACACATCTACACACACATGAGCCAGCTCTAGCATTGATAACTAAATATACTTTATAAAAAAATAGCTTATATATTACTGAATGTAATGTTTTTGGACACTTGATTACTTGCTAATTGCAATTAAATGAAAATGTATTATAGTTTACATTTATAATATGCAGTTATTTGAACTTTAGAGTGCTTTGTTGGCCCAGTCGAGGAAGACTGAAATCTGTTGTCTTTGAAATATGATTAAGTTTAATGTACTGAAAAACATCATGGTAAACTAAAATGTACTTTATTGTTATTTCTATTGAAACTTGGATAACACTTCATTTTAAGGTTTCCTTGTTACACGTTACATGTCCTATTATTATAATAACTATTAATTATGCATAATTACATACAAGTACCCTAAGCCAAACCCTAACCATACAGAAAGAACATGTAGTTAATTAATATAACTCAAAGTGTATAATTACACTGTAACAAAAACACTTTAAAATAAAGTGTAACTGACACTTGTAGTTAATGTATTTAAATATATTAATTACACATTTTCAATGAAGAATTTCAGTTCATTGTATTTAAAATGTATTAACTTTAATTGTAATACTGAATAACACACTGCAGTTAAAACAAGTACTTTGCATGTGCTTGGAATCAAACGTAAAACTTTTTTGATTTTGATTTGATATTACAAATTGCACTTTTTAAATGTGTACTTAAGTGTGTTAAGAAACAGTCATGAAAGTGTGCTATTTTTAAGTATAAAGTGACCTTTTATTTCATTAATATTATATTATCTGCTTATAGTTTTCAGATTTGAAGTACTCTACACTAAAAGTGCACATCAATACAATTACACTATGTGCACTTCTGTTTCACAAGAACTGGCCTGCTCATTATCATACTCAACTAAAATATAGTCCGCAAGCATTGGAAAGAGGAACTGTTGTTAAAAGGACAAGTCAACAACATTTAATAACTGACTGCTGATAACTGACTGCATGCCATGCATGCTGTTGATTAAGTTTCATTTAACTGGAAGCATTCCTTTTAGACTTCCTGAAGACTGTGTTTTCAGTACAAATATCTTGCTCTATAAGTGTTTCATTCTGGTCCAGTTTGTGTTTGATTAGCTTTTTCCAGACAGCCATGTTTTGCAGTGTTTATATTCAGCTTTCATCGTCTCACTCTCTCTCACCCTCTCCTCAGTGCTGTGTTCACTTGGACCAATCTCTTGGTGGTGGTCGTGGAGCTCGAGGGGTCAGAACAGGAAGCCCTGGATCTTGTTGCCCTGGTGACCAACGTGGTTCTGGAAGAGCACTATCTCATCGTGGGGGTCGTTGTGGTGGTAGACCCTGGAGTCATTCCTATCAACTCCAGAGGGGAGAAGCAGCGCATGCACTTGCGGGACGGCTTCCTCGCCGACCAGCTGGACCCTATATATGTGGCCTACAACATGTGAGAATATTACATGGAGGACAAACCAGATGCCAGAAGAATCTGCATATGCAAATTTACAATGGATGTTCGGAAAGGCTTGCCTCTTTCTCCGCAAACATGAAGAGTCCTTGATGGAGCTATGCAGTTTATTTTTTATATCAAACTGTCAGAATGCCTTGCAAATGAAACTCTGATTCAGTGGTCAGGGCACTTGACTTGATTTCATCTCCTTTTTTCTTGTGCGACACAATTTTGAGTTCAGTTTTTCTTCAAGCACACCTGTTCTGCACATACAGTACCACACATGCGTGTTGAATGTTCCCTGCGTGTGAGGAGGACTGGCCCAAAAGGTCAGAGGAGTGCCTGATGTCAGAAACATGTCATGTAAATCATGCAAATCCAAATGGCAATAAGGAAATGGATATCTGAGTCTTTGTTTGCAAGAAAGCAGATTTGAAGGTGTACTGTTGAAATGCTGCTCCATAAATTCACAAGCTTATGCATTCCCTGCTAGTTTTTCAACATGGGCCTTAAATATTTTCCATATGCCCATGGACTGGTTGTTATTTGTATTTAATTTCCCCCCATCCATTATTAAAATATTTAATTCATGTGTGAGTTTTTAGATTGTGCAGGACAGGAATCAGGGTAATAACAGTGAACAGATGAAGAGTCTTATTCAGGTAACCAAGTCCCAATCTGAAAAATATTTCTGCTCAAATTTACATTATATATCACATTTCAGGTTTGAGCTATTTTTTACAGTGTGACATCATCATTCACAACTGAATTATTTCATATTCCTGCAGATGAATGTATGAAGGTGACACTTTAAGTCTCTTGCATATTACGGATTAAAAAGAAAGTAGCCTTTTACATGCATTCATTAAAACATACCAAACAGCTGGGATCGTTATTTCAGGAAAAAATGACCACTGCAAGTGAGGGCTTTTATTCTTCTTTTCATTACTGTGCTCAAGTGTGATAATTGCTTGTTTTTTTTTTCAGACACACTGTACACCGTATTGGCCAGCACTGTAAAGACCACTTCTAACAATGCTTGCTTTCTTTTATTGTGTTCATTACGTTAAGGACAGGCAGTGTGCCTGCTGTAATTATGTACAGAATTTGTCTAATAAGTTATTACTGGGACATCAGAAAACTACAAATACTTCTGCATGGTTTTTGCAGTGGAATGGAGGAAACTAGATGCTGCTCAAATTGAAGCTTCATTTCTTGATCATTCAGAAAGGGGAACGACACAAGACACTATTCATGTAATCTTTTACATTGCAGTAGGCTCAAGGAGTGTTTTTTCTGCAAGGAGTGTAAAGCACATACAGCATCTGTATCGCAGGATAGTTGTGTGTCTGTTAGTGTATCATTTTTTGCAGTTTTGTCATTTAGTGAATATTTGGTTGAAACAGCTTTTGAATTCTGTTAATATTTCTTAATAAAAACCATGCATTTAAATGACTGACACTGAACATTTTTAATTCTAAAGTGATGTTTAATGCACATCTCACAGACAATTTTATCCAAAGAAACTTACATTGCATTTAAGATAAACATTTTATTTCTTTCAGTCCCTGGGAATTGAACCAATGACCCTGCCACTGCTAATGTCATGTTCTACTGTTTCTACAAGAATGCCCATTATGGAATAATAAAAATGTTGCATTGAATATTAAGCAAAAGGATAACTAGACTCACAATTATGAATACATCATGATAAACGTTTAAGAATTTCCAGTATGCATGCTTGCAGTACTAAACAGATACAAATATGGAACATAAGTCAGTATAGTTCCAACATATTTCAAGAGATGTATTCTTCTATTTTTTCTAAAAGCTTTGTTGCAATATGCAATGCACTTCTGGCATTATTAACACCAAATTGTTTGTTTGGAATGTGAGGAAATTGGTGGTAGTTCGGATATTGAGTTTTTTTGCCATCAACACCAAGTTCAGTCAGTTGGCTCACAGTGCTTGGTAAAGAATCCAACTGTGAGCTGAAATGGGACACCTGTTGAGCAAGGCTTGTTATTGAGCAGTTGTTGGGCTGGTGTCCACATCCCCTGTACATCGCTGAAATCAGGGCTTTTTCCACAGCCTGATGCACTTTAAACAGACACCACTCTGAGCTTTCTCCTCCAGTGTCATTGTTAGCTGCTCTGATGTCACATTGAGCTTGTTCATACCAGCGTTTTGCCTCCTCTCTGTTTGGCCTTGGAGCTTCTCTGTGGTGTGACCAAAAGTTATAGTGCCTTCTAGAATGGTTCTGATAAAACCTCTCGCGTCCCCGTCTGTGGCTTCGTGCCTCTGTGTTCCACGTATCATAGAAATCTCGAAAGTCTCTCCAGTTTGAGGATGTGCTCTGTGCAGTTTTCCCTTGTTGTAGTTCCTCAATTCTGTTTTGCAGATATTTAAATGCCTCTGTGGCAAGTACTTCATTGCCAGGGTTTTTGTCTGGATGCCAGCAGAGGTAGAGACGTTTAAGGGCTTTTTGCTTGTCCTCGCTTGACATCTTCCAGATTTCGTTTAAGCTTTGGTCAATTTCTCTTTTGATCTCTTCTAATGTCCCAGGAAAGACTGTTTTGGGTGGAGGACTAGATGTCAAAATATGTTCTATATCTGTGCAAGTGGACCCTTTTGACGCAGATGCCTTCTTTTCTCTTTTAAATTGGTAAAGGTCAAGAGAGCTTACTTCAATGAAGTCATCGCTGCCAACTTGAATTTTATATCTGGCAGGAAATTGTCTTGCTTGTCCCGGTTGATCATCCACTCGCTCGATAACAATGGCGTATAAATATCCATTGCCCTTGCTGAAGCCAACATACTCTCCACTTTCAAAGTTGTTGAGGAAGTTCATATCAAGGCAGTCATGCCATTCTTCGGGTATATGGCATCCAGGTTTTGGTAAGGCACCGTGTCCTTCCTCCTTGTGGTCACTGCTATGAATGCCATATTTTGCTAAGGTTTTCTCAACATCCTCCATGTTATCAGACAGCAAAAGTTGTCCAAGGACTAGAAGACTTGAGGTGGTCAGACAGTTTTTCAGAAGAGCATTAATTTCTTTAGTAAGACACATATTAACTTCATTTACTACTTTGTGTGCCATGTCATCATTGTGTTTTAAGTAGAAACTGCATCCATTTTGCTGTTTTTTCACATAAACATCTGTTTCAGCCTTACTACCCTCAAGTGGCTCCAGGTTTAACAGAAGCTCAGTTTGAAGAGTTTTACAACAGATAATTTGAATTTTAGAAAAGATTTCTTCACACTTTTCTGCAGCTTCAGAGTGGGAAACACTGCCTTTGCTCTCTTCTCTGATTAGGCAGACTAGTCCATGAAGAAATTCATCAGAAGACAAGTGCTTGTCAAACCAGCCACCAAATTCACACCCTTCATAATCACAATATTGGACACTTGCTTCCTCCAGGTTTTCAGAAATTACATTCGAGAGAAATTTGGGGCGAACATGCTCAGGAAGGAACTGCAACAATGTTTGATGTTCATAGTGATCATTTCCAAGATGACAACAATTAAATTTTTCAAGCAGTTTCAGCTTGGTTTCCAGAGGTCCCTCGAGTCTTTCAGCTTGAAAGAAGGTGTCATTGAAAAACAAAGTGCAGGAATCATAGATTTTCCCATCTGTTGATGGAAGATAAAGCTGGTTGTTTGGGGAAAAAAAGGTTTTGTTCTGTTCCTTTTTCAACAGGCCAAACAGCTGCTGTACAACACGCTTCACAGTTTTCTGCTGATTTGCCTGAAGGCTGTCTTTGTCCGAGCTATCAGAATATATTTCCTGAAGAACAGTGCTGTATTGATTGATGGTAGGCCTTTCCTCTACACCAATTTTCTTGAAGAAGTCTTCAAATTTCATATACTTTGAGGGAATTTTGTACAAGTAAGGCCTAAACTCAGAGGCTTTATCTAGCACAAGTGCTGTCTGTTTGGCCTTCACAAGTGTCGTCTCATTTTCCACCAAAATAATGGGGTGGTCTGAGAACAGAGAGGCATCAAAATCTATCGACTGTAGGTAGGCATACGATTTGCTAAATACGTTTATTCTTATCTCCAACAATCTGTCTTTCTGGCATGGAGACCTACAGATATTTTTCAGATTAGCAGCCACTTCTCCTGGGGGTGGAGTCTCCAAGGCTCCAGCATCCTTCATTTTATTCATGTGATGTAGAGTGCAGTTTTCTAAGGGGAGGATTGGCATAGATGTCCATATCAGATATTGGTGATCACTGTCTCTGCCAATAAGTGATCCACTGATTGCAACAACCTCCCTTTCTTGAGCAAAGGCCTTGTGATAATCACAAAGCTCTTGCGGAATTTGCATTGGGAAGATGAATTTAATGTTAGCAACTCTGCTCAATAAATCAGACTTCTTGCCATTACTCTTTGATAAAACAGTCTTAAACAGCAGTTGTGATCTTTTTTTAAGAACATCTAAATGAATGTTGCCTCTAGATTCAGATTCAATTTGTTTTGCAAACTGAATGATTTCCTCATCAGACACTTCATGTTTTAATCCAAGTTCATTTAAGAGACAATATGCTTCAAAATGTTTATCTTGGAAAATGTCCCAAAACTTTTTTGGCACAAATCTCTCTTTTGGAAGCATTTCCTTGTAAAGGTGTATTTTTTCATCATAGAAGTATGAAGCCACCTGAAGAGAGCCTTGGATGTCTTGAATAACTCTGACATCTTTCAATGCAGAGACAATCCTTTGATCCACTGATCCAAGTTCCACTAACAACCGCATGAACTCAAGAAGCTTGCCCTCTTTCATCATGTGCACAGAGGGAAGAATAAACTGTACACAGAACTCCAAATCATCCAGAATTTGAATTTTTTGACATTCTGACAAATCTAAGTTCACCACGGTGTTCTTCAGGAAGATACTGTCACATCCATCGACGTTGTACAAATTTGGAAAGTTGTTCTGATGCTTAGAATTCAGAATGAATACCATTCTGTGTAAATCAATCCGTTTCCGTTTTCCAGATATTGACTCAAACAGGGGCAAGGACTTGAGCATCAACACATATTGACTCTTGTTATTGGAATCTCTGATCCCATGTTGTAAGAAGCGCTGAAGATCAGTGCGTTCCTCTTCTGATAGATCCTCAAACTGTGAATGTGCTACATGATAAACCTGCCCCAAAACAGCACTGCTCTCTCCTGTTTGCAAGAGTTCTTGATTCATATTGAGACGGAACTCTGGACTGAGATCCTTGAAAAAGACAAGGTCGATTTTCATGAACCCCAGTTTTATGAGAATGCACACTATTTTTTCTTTTTTATAATGAATCACTTTTGATATGTTGTTCATTGTTTCTAAGAAATGTGTGTTATTTTGACTGGGGCAGATGACTGGTAAGATAGGACTGTCACCAAAGTGCTTTTTAATCTCACTAAAGACATTCAGTTTTTCATTTTGGTAGCTTTTTTTTTGATCATCAAAAAAAGTCCACAATGTTTTCAGCCATTTGATTGTCTCTGAATCTGTTTTGTAGAGCTGACACCTTTGATCAGGTAATGACTGCCTGAGCAGTAGTTGGATTTCTGGTTTCAAATACGTTGCTGCTATGTCAATTGTTATGCCCTTAATAAACTTTCCATCATGCAGAATTTGGAAATGATTCACGTTGACAACCATATCTGCAAACATATCCTGGTGTCCTCGGAAAAGTCTGCTAAATCTTGATATCAGCTTTGGGGATTTAGAATCAAAGACTCTTAACATCTGATCTTCTGTGAGGAGAAGAGGAAGCCCATTGAGGTCTTGGACATTTTTCTCATTGACATTTTCCAAGCAGAAGCTCAAAAGTTTTGAACATCTTGTTTTGTCTTTAATAGATGTTTGGTTGATGGGCAAAGGCAAACCACTAGTTGTCTGGGAAGGATCGTTCAGTGATCTTTGCTTTAAGAAATTCATCACTGTTGAAGGACTGATTTCTTCCACATTCACACCAGCCAATTTGAAGTTGCAGTTTATTTCATGCATTGTCCAAGAAAATGGCACTAATTTCATCCCAGTGTCATCTAAAATTTCAAAAATTCCATAATGGTCCTCAGCTGTGAAATATGGGCAATTTTCTGAATGTGGTTCAGACACACTGCACCAGGTAACTGTGTATTTGTGTATTTGTGTATCTTGTAAGAGATGTGATGACTCAACAGGAACACTGTGTGCCGTGGGTATGACGGGAAGGTCTCGTTGGTTGATTGACCTATAGACCTCACGAATCATCTCATGCCAGACTTTGTCTATTTTCTGTGAAATGCATGGAAAGTATTTAAGGCAAGAAGACTCAAGCTCTGACTTGAGGAATACAAGAGCTTTAGGTGTATCTTTCTTCATGGCTGAACAAAGACGTAACAGGAGGTCAGCATAGAGTGGTGGAATGATTTTTATTTTCAGTAACTGGTTCCACTTAGTCTTCACACTATCACCATCCTCTTTCCACAAATCCCTTCTAGAAGAATCTACTTCAAAATTTGCATTCACGTGGACTGGTAAACCAGTTCCTTCAGGTAAAGGCAAAGAACAAAATGCCCTACCAGTAAATTTGTAGTTAAATGAGCTGCTCAAACATGCAGCCAGAGCAGCTTGAGGAACTTTGAAACAATCCTGCTTGTTTTTTTGCTCATAGTTTGGTTCTGAAAAGCCAAAAGACTCTGCAATTACCCACTCACTGTGATTAATTCCAGATGAGATTTGCAAGTCATAGCTGGTTTTGGATGGTTCTGCTGTTCCTGACACAAGGCATTCTTGAACATGTCTGTGAAAGTTTTCCTTGCTAACCATGCTCTTGGCTGTGAATTTCTTTTCAATAAGGAAATAACATTTTGGTTGTTTTCCATTTTCACAGATTTCTGAGAACTGTATTTTTGTGATGTGTTTCAAGAAGAGAATTAGTCCTTCAGGATCTTCTTTCAAGACATAGTAAAGTTCCTGCATGTCATGATTTGTTACTGTACGTCTAGATATTTCAGATTTTTCTGCCATTTTTTCTGTCCTGAGAGGGAGTCTGAACATGGTTCCAGAATTGAGTGCAAACATTTCTGGAAGAAAGGTATGGTAAACATCCGCAAAAGACTTTTTAAATTCATCTTCCATTGAAAACTTGCAGCCTGGGGACTGTTTTGTTACACCTTCCACATATTTTAGATTTGGATCTGAAATGCAGAGCCATTTGTCACCCGTCAGGATAGATGGACAGTCTGTTAGATGATACACTGAATTGAAGCCAAGTCCATATTTTCCAGTTCTTCCTAAACTCCCATGTTTTCCTCCTTCCCCTAACTGCTGAATACCTTGCAGGTCAGCATCAGAAAATGTTCTGTTGTTGTACACACATAGTGCCGGGCCTTGAGCCAGTTTCCATTTCTCTCCAAATATCTTTTCTGTCTTATGTTTTCTTTTGTCCCACACAAAGTGAATTTCTGTTGCCTCTGCATCATCAGCATTTTGAATGAGCTCTTTCAGAATATCCTTTTTAGATGGATATGCCTCAATTATATTTTTTATTCTGACAGTTAGTTTCTCGGTCTGTCCAAACTCTTTGGCATGAAGTGAAAACCCACCAACAAAATGTTCTTTCAGAGTATGGTGTCTTGTTGTCATAACACCAAAATGACAGGCCACAGGCCGAGGTATCAGCTCATGGGAGAACTTGACACCAGCTGAGACAGGCATCCATGGGCTGTCATTATATCTCAGCTCTTTAGAAGATGTCAGTACGCTTCTCTCATCAGGTATGAGACAGTTTGTAAGCTTTTCTTCTTTAATTTTGTACAGCCCATTCACGAGTATTGCAACACAGTTATGGAGGTCTGACTTGGAAAGAGGTTGAGATCCATATAAAGCCTTAATTTCCTCGAGTGCAGCAACAAATTGTTCTTTTGTGAATTGTTTTTTGACACCAATGCAGTCCCAGAGCCTCTCAAATTTGGAGAAGATGCCTGGCAGCACATATAGATATGGTTTCTTTTCAAATTCTTCACTTCTGGCCACTGCCTTCACATTTACAAAGTGGTCCTCAATGAAAATGAATGGAAATGATTTTGCATGGCCAATAATTGGATTGGGATCTTTCTGTTCCAACAAGTAATTGTTGAGATATGCATAGCAAGACTGAGCAATGTTGAAGACATCAGTCTTTTCAAATCCATTGCAGTATTGGTGTGCTTTAAATAGCTGCTGAAGCACCATCTCAACTGGTGGATTTGTCCGTACTCTCAGTTTCTGGAGAACTGAATCATAGCTATGTATTTGAAGGTTTGAATTATCAACTGTAAATCCTGTCATGCTTACTAAATTTCGGCAATTATTACTGTACACTTCAGAGGGTTTTTTAAGAACTGTTTTTTTCTCATTTTTCTGATCTACAGGAGCTAAGGCAGGAAGGAATGGTATTTGAGACAGTGTGTCCCAGAGCAGGGAATTTACATCTTCTTTGGAATCTTTCATTGACTCTATGAGACACTCAAGACATTTTTGACATTTAGATTCATCCTGCTGCCAAACACTGGATATCTTCCCTGCTCTCTCTATGATGTCTTCCAAAGGGAGGCGGTCACTCAGCATTCCCAAATCGGAAAGTCGTTGAATTCTTTTTGATGAGAGATAGTTATTTGCAGTTCCCTCAATAAATCGTCCTTCCTCAAGTTCATACAAACAAGCCACTTTGCCAGAAGGATTCACAAGTTGCTTAATAAATTGAAGATTCTGACATTTCTGTGTTGGAATGCAAGGATAACTTTTCAGTAGGTCATCAACAGCAGAATCATTCAAGTCGATGGCATTCAGAACAAGCACATCTCTGTTATGTGTGTCCAGAGCACTCAAGTTCTTAAACACAATGCTATAAAACTCAGGCCAGTCGATTGTTTTCTGTTTGATCATTTCCTTGAAGCCACAATGATTGAAACTGTCTCTTACCCATGTTGGGAGAGAAACAACAGAGGAATATGAAGCTCCCAAGCTCAAGAACACTTTTATGGCAATGTCTCCAACTGCTTGGTTCTTCTCAATTTTTGGATTCAGAAATCTTGCCTTGTCCATAGAACACCAATGATGTCCATTGCTAAGAAGATCCAGAGAAGTACCATTGTCATTCCTTGCAACTGCTGAGTAGAAGGACTCAACAAGAGGTAAAAATGCTTTGCTTACTCTCTCTACATTAGGCCAGAATGCATAGAAGGAATAGTTCTGGATATGTCCATTTTGGGCCATTTTCTTCAGCTCAAGCAGTGTTGTGATGTAAGCAGAGGTTACAGCATCTTTAAGTAAAGCTTTGTTCCACTCAGACTTTACTCCTTTTTCCCATAGGCCTTTCCTATTTGATGTGACTGCAAAAGTCCCATTCACATGAACTGGAAGACCTGTCTCAATTGAGAGAGGAAGAAAACAAAAAGCCTGGCCAATGAGGCTTTCATCAGGGGACCATGCATTAGTTTTTGCCTCTCTATGCAAAGGCACAGCTAAACCTCCAATTGGAAATGAAAACACATGCTCTTGATCATTTCTTTTCTGGAACATTTGCAAGGAATCCTGTGTTCCAAAACACGAGTACAAAAGCCAGTACTGTGTGATGGATCTCTCTGAGTGCTCCTGAACTATTTGAACAATGTGTGCTCTGTCTACATCAACAATTTTGTGGCATGTGATATCAATATTTCTGAAAGTGCTCTTGATCTCTTGGAGAAATGTATCATTCGAGACAGGAAAAGAATTCATGACTTTTCTGGATATTTTAAGAGGAGTCTGAATCTGATCATTTCTTGGAGGAGTTGATGCATTTTCAGGGACAATTTGAAGAGACAGAGATGTAATGCTTTTGAGAAATAGTAGGTGAGTTTGTGAGTTGTCAGTCAAATGATTTTTAAAACTCCTAATGCGATCTTCGTTGTATACCTTTGAACTTATCTCTGACTTGTTTGCCTCCTCCAGAGTGCGAAATGGTAATTTAATCAAGGTGCCATTATAGGATTTCTTGCTGTTTTGCACTGACAGGTCACAATCAAAAATGCTTTCATAGGACTTAAACTGTCCAGGAAACCTTTTGAACAGTCGTTCCTGGAATGGGTTGAGTTTAATTCCAGGGTTTCCATTGTGGAGAATGTGTTTTTCCAAATGGGTGATATTTGGATCAAGTATGAGAAGGGTATTTCCACTCAAAATTGAGGGAATATCACTCACATGGTAAACAGCATTAAATCCAAGCCCAAACTTTCCAATCATCTTAACATTGTTTTCCTTTGATGCTGATCCCACTTTGACAATGTTTCTCCAGTCTTTTTCTGAAAAGAGCTCGTTGTTGAAGATCCAAAGGCATGGTCCATTGCAGAAGGCCATTCCATCATCAATGAGGGTTTCAGGGGGGTCTCTATGTTTTCGGAAGTCAAGGAGGAATTTACATGTGGTTGCCTCCGCATCCTCAGCATTTTGAAGGAGTTCTTTGAAAATGTCACTTTCTTCATCATACTCTTTAAGAATGTTCTTAATTCTTTGAGTAATTGGTTCAGATTGCCCACATTGTTCTATGCCAAATAACTCTTGCTCTGCTTGTAGTTTTAAAATGCGAGTACTTAAGAATGGGACTTTCAACCATCTTGCAGTGAGGGGTTTAATTTCCTCGTGAATGACATAAAATTCCTCATTGTCTTGTTTCAGGTCATCTAGTGCTTCAGCACTAATGTCACAGAAGACTGTTTTGGACAAAGACTGGAGAGTAAATTTTTGGTCTTGTGCCATGACAGGCACAGGTGTGCAGTCCTTCAAAAGCTTCTCATTCTTACGTATCCAGTCAAGAATAGCAATTGACACTTCAAGTTCTGTTGAGTCACCATGAGGAGGACACCTGCTGTCAATTCTATGTTTTATGTCATGGAGTATGTTTTCTATCTCCTCATCAGACAGTGTTTTCTTCACACCAAATTTTATTAGCAAGTTTTCATATTGCAAAAACTCCTCAGGCACTTTCTTAATGTAAGGGCTTAGATCCAATCCAGGTGGATAGGATAAAACTATATCTCCTGGACAAACAAACTCACTGTTATTCCAGATCCAGGGAATACATTTTGTGTCCATTAAATCTTTGAAATTTCTCATGTTGTCCTGCATGAATTTATAGATACCGTGTAGCTTGGTTTTAAACTGAAAATCTGAATTTGGGTTTACCATTGATCTCAGTGCAGAGAGGTTCTCCAAGACTTTTTCAGCAGGAGGGGGCTCATAAAGTCCAAGACTGTTGCAGACATGTTTGTTTAGCTCAGAGGTAATTGGCATTACATATCCAACAATTAAAGAATACTTTGAATCTCTTACTTCAGCAGGCTTATACAAACCACGCTTTAGATTTCTACAGATGCTTCCATTCAAGAACTCTGGATTTTCACAAGGCAGCCACTTCCTTTGCATCAACTCTCCTATCTCCATCTTGTTGAATTTGGAAAGGAAATCATTCGCATTCAGTACTCGAACTAGAGTGTGTGCTTTTTTAAATGCCTTATCTGGTGAGTGACCACAAAGCTTTTCAATGTGATTTATGACTTGGAGTATGTTTGCTGTTGATAGTTCTTTTTGGTCTGTCTTTAAGCCGAGGCGTTGCAAACTCTGAAGCATTTCCTGAGTCTTTGTGTAAATAGGTGGGGGAAAGAAATCTCCTTCAAAAAGGTCCTGGAATGTCTTGTTTCTTGGATCAAAAACATTTGAGGCTTGTTTGCGTTCTCCATGAGTTGTCTCAATAAAATTGAGACCTTTTGTTTTTATGAACAGCTGCTGACTTTGTGAGAGTAGAATGCTACCATTATTCAGTATCCAGGTCATTATTGTCTGTTCCTCACCATTTTTGAAAGTGCCTGTCTTAATGCAGTCAACCAAATGAACAGCCACTTTAGCTGCATCCAAGAGTTCAATATTCAGAAGAGTCAAAAGTCTGCGATCAGCTTCATTTGCACACTGTACAAAGGTGTCAGGCATTGGCAGATCATTTGGAATGGCTGGATTGGTTGTTGAAACGACTGCTTGCTTTGATTTAACTGCAACATATTTCCCAGACATCATTTTGAAGATTGGCAACATTGAAAGTAGGTTCTGTTCAGCAACTGTGAGAGAATCCAAAGAAGAGAGGTACACTTTCAACTCCTCTCTTTCATGTGGTGAAGCAGAGGCAATGCCTTTGATGACCTGATCTCTGTTTGAGTTCACAATGACTTGTAAAACATTTCTTGGTGAGGCTGGAAGAACATAACTCTCAATGCAATTATGTCTAAGACACTCATCTCTTTTTATGACTGTACATCCCACCATTTTTAACACTTTCTGAACATTATTAGACAAGTTGGACCCTGTGCTACTCTGAAAGATCAAAGTTGTGTTACTCTGCAACCTAGCCAACAATACAGAATTGCCTGAACTCTGCAGTGGCTCCAGTGGTAATAAAGGCATGTTAATAAAGCTGCTTAACTCAATCCTTTCAGCGCTAAGAAAATTCCAGAATTCAGAAAGCCAGCTCTTTGGTGGATGATGATCTTCTGTTGTTTTCCATGTCACATGACCTTGGCTCACTTTCCAGTCCATTGGTAAGTGCTGCTTTGTGAGTGCAACAACATGTTGTGCATCCAAATTGATTATGTTGAATATGTCTGAAACACACACACAATGTTAATTTCATATTATTATAAGCATTCCCAATTAAATATATGAAACAATTTTCTTACTCCTTGTTGCTAGTTTCCTTAGCTGCATATTGCAAAATTGGCTCAGATCGTTGGGTAAAAACCTCTCTTTACAAAATGGCAGCAATGTTCTAAATAAATAAAGAAAAAAAAGAGATGACTATTGTGACAGCACAATATAAAGACACTGAATGATTCAGGTAGAAAAGAGACTCAAACTTTACCTTGGGAACTTCTCATTGTCAATCAAAACAGTCTTCTGCACTCCATTGCTAAATGAAGTGAAGGTTCCATCACTGAGAGGAAGAAGGGTAAGTCCTTCTAGCTCTGTGAACTTATCATCACTGAGAGCAAATTCAAGAAGAGAGTATTTGTCATCTTTACTGAGATTTCCAGCCTTACTTCTGCTTCTGCGAAGGACATCTCTAACATAAGATGGAGTCACCCATGACAAGGTATCACTTTTAGGGAAGATTTCTTGAACATCTTTCAAAACATGTTCTGGGACTGAGACCAGGTTCTCTCCTTCAGCAATCAATAATCTTGACACTGCAGACATTGTGTTTCTACATATATTGTTCACTGGAAAAACTGCCTCTGAGGGAGACACCCAGATTTTCTCATTATCAGCAAGGTGAAAGATCTTGTATTCAAATAGACCTTTCAGAGTATTTGTTGCAACTTCATGCCATCTCTCTTTATGTACGGTCTTCGATAGGTCAGGCCAAAGATTGTAAACAGTAGGGGAAGGCAAGGCTGAGATTTCTGATAACTGAATGGCATCTAGGATCATCATGAGATAGACATGGGGAAGAACATCTTTTGTGAGCAGCTCATTCCACACAGCAGACTCGTCATTCTTCTGATCCTCCTCTTGCCACTTGATGTACCTCCGATTGTCTGTCAGGCCAAAACAGGCATTGATGTGAATAGGAAGACCAGTTTTGTTTGGTTCATTATTTGGAAGTGGCAGAAAGCAACTTAGTCGCCCATTGCAAAGTGATCGGTCTTCATCTAATCGATATGCCGCATCAACTTGAGGGTAGAAGCTCAGCTTTTTAGCTAGAGAGTCAATCTCTGGTATATATCCCTGTTTCAGAAGGCAAGTTGTCACAAGCCACTTGGTCCTTGTTTCTACCATTTGCTGGCAAATCTGAGATACTGTTTTAAAACATGTTTTTCTGTCAAACGAATCCTTCTTGATATAAGAAAGGTCAGTGATAAAGTTATTTGACACTGAAACTTTGAGCCTATTGTGGCAGAGGCCATTGGTGTCAATATGCAGCAAAGTAATGGATGACACATTTCTCAGGAAAAGAAGACTGATGTCTGCATCAGCAATGAAACTGTCAAATAGCTGGGTAACTTTTCTGGAGTCATATAAGTTATCTGAGATCTCTGAAGCCTCATTACGCAGAGGGAAACGGAAGAGTGTCCCTTTGAAGTATTGCTCCTCGCTGATGACCTTCTCCCAGGAACAACTGTTGACTTGACTGACAATATTTTGAAAGGGCTGAAACTGATCTCTGAATTTCAAAAGGCTCTCCCTGTCCTCTTCATCATTCAAAGACCACCGATAGCCTTCTTCATCCTCTCCAAACATCTTCTTTTGTGGGTCAAAAATGGCTAGGTGTTCAGAACTGAAGACACCTGGCAGGTCTGTAAAAATCAATAAAAATGATTTCTAATATTTGTTAGCATCTCTAGTGTTGTACTAAAGCCCCTGTCAGAATCTGACACCCAATGTACCCTGATGGCCAGTTATTTGTAAAAACTGATGTTGCAGACAGTCAGGTCAATGCAATCAGATTGTTGATAATACACTAATCAGGATGCACAAATTCTGGCCAATACAGATATTACATTTATTTTTATCCTAAAATTAGTACTTTGAGTTAATTTAAGGATCACAACAACGCAATAAAGTTTAAATTCTTGCTATTAATAAACCATTAACTATGACTAATAAATAAACTTCTATTTTGCTGCTTATTAATAGTTAGTAAGGTAGTTGTTAAGTCTATGCATTGGGTAGGATTATGGATATAGAATATGGTCATGTACAATAAAAGCTTTATACATACGAATAAACTGACAATATGTTAATAATAGGCATGAAAACGAACAACTATTTAATAGTAAGAATGGGTCCCTTTACTAAAGTGTTTCCCAATAAACAGTTTGGAGATTGGCTAAATACTGTATATAATAGTGTTATTAAATGCATGCTATTTTTAGTGTTATTAACTTGGATGATGAGTGTTAGATGTTGGAAAATAATAGATAATAGTAATAATCGACTAACCATTAAAAAAAAGTTACTGTAATCTGTAAAATTGTGTATTTCTGTCGTGATACCTAATATTGATATTGATAAACATGTATCCTACCCTCTGACAATTAAACAGTAGAGGAGAATTCAAAAGGAAAATTATTGTTTACAATATTACAATATTATCATTCTGCCAAGCTACGATAGCATGCTAACAATTAGAAGGCTGAAGATACAAAAAAGGTGACATTTCATTTGATCAGCAGTAGGTTACATAATGTGATATATAATTAAAAAATATATATTTAACTGACATAATGTGATGTTAACACTTCATAAATAATCAAGCAATATTGTAGGATTTCTAATCAGCAGGCACTAATACACCTAATAAAGTTCTATGATTAGATCTGGTTATTTAGCATATTTCACCTGTAATATGATAAACAGAGTTGAAACCGATCCCAAATCTCCCAACTTTTGTTGGGTCTTCCTGCTTGATGCTTCTGCCGACTCTCTGAATACCCTCCCAGTCTTCCTCTGTAAAGGCTGCATCATTGAAGGCATAGAGAGCAGGTCCTGCCAGATCAACGTTACAAATGGTCATACAAAAATGATCAAACAAAATACTTTCAACATTTAGTCTTTTGTATAGTAAAGAATTTCAGTATAGTCCTAGCAGATGAAAATGAATCGTATCTCCAATACTGTCCGTACTCTATGCACTTATTTGCAGCCTATTTTCTTAGGACTAAACAGTGATTTTGACCTATAGTTTAGGATATCTGTGATACAGTTTGAGTACAATTAAAGCACAAATCTCAGTTATTAATTGCAATGTGTTAACTAAAATTATTAACTAAAATTTAGAACTAAAACAATAAATAAAATAAAACTTGAAATCTTCATTGTTGTAACATATGAATGATTTAGACTATAACTAGAAGACTAATGCATTACCCCTATAGTGTAAAATCCATTGTTGCAGGCTGTAAAATAATTTTGTTTAAATACCTTGATATTTTCCAAGCTCTTCCGTCCACAGGCTGTGATTCTCATAATGTCTCTCATCATGAATAAACACCACAGTTGAAGCTCCTGCATCATCTGCATTCTGGATCAGCTCCTGATATATTATAAGATAACTGTTATTGACTGATGAGATATAAGATGCATAGATTTGATGCACATTTATTCATGCAATGTGTAAAGGTATTTATTTATTTATTACCTACCTTCAGTATTTGTCCCCCATCTGGGTACCTCCTCAAAATTTCTTTCAAGTAATCAATGAATGGTGGGGATGTAGCACCAAATTTATTTCTACATCGAACAATGTAAAGTTTATCACAAACTGCACGAAATGCATACAAATCAAACTCAAGGTTCAATGTGTAACAGATAAAGTACAAACTTAGATTAATGCTAGTCAATTGTTAGTATGCTTGGGATTATTTGTAAAATATATTAGTCTTATTACTGAATTTTTCTCATAAACTCCTAAATACTTTCTGAACTTTCAGTTTAATTTGAATCAGATATTAATTTCGCTTAAACATAAAATATGCAGTGAATAAAATCACTTACTTCTTTTTCTTCTTTTGCTTTGATGCTGAACTCATTGTCTTTCTTTTACAGTCTCCTGTGTACTAAAAAAAAAAGAAAAGAAAAAAAACTTTTACAAATCTTAAAAGATGCATTCCTTTGAACAGATGTTCTTATTCCATTTCCATTGTTCTAATATTTTTTTAGCTTCAAAACAGTTCACCTGGCAAAATATTAATAATTAAAAAAATTTAAAAGCAATTATTTTTGGACCAAAATGTATTTTTGATGCTTCAAAAAATTCTAACTGACCCTCTGATGTCACATGGACTACTTTGATGATGTTTTTCTTACCTTTCTGGACATGGACAGTAGACCGTACACACAGTTTCAATTGAGGGACTGAGAGCTCTCGGACTAAATCTAAAATATCTTAAACTGTGTTCCAAAGATGAACGGAGGTCTCATGGGTTTGGAACGGCATGAGGGTGAGTTATTAATGACATCATTTTGCTATTTGGGTGAACTATCCCTTTAAATAGCCATTATTGCACAATAAATTTGTTATATTAATGAACCAAGGCTAAAGCCTTGCATTTAATGTGCAATATATATTTTTATTATTATTATTGTTTCACTAAATACATTTTGGAATCTGGCTATGTTAAATAGCCATTACAATAAATGTATGTTAATGAACCTGTTATTGTGAGTTTTATTTGACAAAAATGCTTTAACTTACAGTAAACAAATAGTGAATTGAATTTCACATCAAATGCTCTAATTTACTGTCAAATGTATAGCAGTACATGTAAGTTCATTGTTGCTCTTGTAATTTCACTTGAAAAGTTCATTTCACTTTCAGTTCTGAGAGCTGAGGTGTACAATTTGATTTTCTCAAATACATCAAGGTAAGTGCACAAATGTCTCTCAAACACACACGCTCTCTCTCTCTCTCTCTCTTTCTCTCACACACACACACACATACACACACAATATAATATGCTGTTATACTCCATATAGCTTCATATACAAGTCAGAAACTAAGCTTTTTTTGCACAGGCCTATCAAAAGGGTTAATGGTCCCACCTAGTGATCAACTGTAAAAATAACACATTTTACCTCTTCCCAAAAGGGAAAACCACAATCAATCAAGAATGCATGATTATATGGTGTCATGGCTTTGCAATCAAAAAATGTCATTATAATGGAAGTCAATGGGGCAAAAACAGCCACTAAACAACAAATGAGGGAGAAAAAAAATTAAATCTAATGCTACACAAAAACTAAACATGCATTAAAGCCAATGTTGCTACTAATCTTTGACATGCCCAAGACTGTTATAAAAAAGAAAAAAATCCAGCCACAATTACTTTTGTATTGAAAATAAGTCATTCTGTGTGTCTTTTTCCCCCAAATCAGTGACAGCATTTATGAACTTGGCAATTAAAGAGTTAAAATCTTGGATTTTTAAAAAACTTTTGTAGTTTTGATCAGGACTGAAGTTGATTTACAGATTTATGCAAAAATAATTAAAAAAAAAATGAATCTGACACATTTTTACAGTATTTTAAATGAGTGGATGCTTTCATCCCGAACATAACCTAAGGGTAGTGAATTTGAACAATGCACAAGGGTTAATTGAAACTGTAAATTTGTGTGAAAAGGAATAAAAGGTGTCAGAGTTTTACTGCCTCTAGTGTTCATTTCTTTTAGAAAGTGCAGTGATATGTACTTATTGGCAGGGCCGCGTTATCATAATGGGCAACATGGCTGCAACGAAGAATCATGAAGAATCCTCTGCGAGGGGGACGACGGCAAATCAGTCGAATGCAGGGATATGATTACTGATCGTAAGCACAACATCCAGCAGGGCTTGCAACATTTCAAAATACCTGGTAGCACTTCGGGCAGGTACTCTTGAAGCCCAAAATTATTTAACTAGCCCAAATAATAAAGACATTTTTTAACACAGAAAATCAGATAGGAGTGTAATGTCAATCAAAAAATATGTTTAATACACAAATATCAACAAATATGAAGCAAATAATTGTTTTTAACTAGTTAAAGGGTATCTGCAGAATAATAATAATTTAAAAAAAATTATCAATTAAGGCCATTTTAAGAGCCACAAAAGTAAAATGAACACTGTAGGAGTGGTGTTGAACAATGTCTATGGTAACATACAGTATTGAGCCATAAAATTACATGATTTACAGTTCAGTTACAGGATCTCACAAAACAGCGTTTCAGCCTTTAGACCGTTTTTATGAAAAGGGATAAATATAGAGAACCATCTCAAAAGAACTATTCATTCAACAATCAGATAACTATTCCATGCAAATTTTGTTCTTTTGCTTCAATTTTTTATTTTATTTTTTGCAAGTTTTAGGTATATATTCCTAGTTTTATTTTGTTTTGCTTCTCTAGTCATACTTTTTCACATTAGGTTTTATTTAGCCTCTTTTTTGCTTCTAGTTCCATTTATTATTTTCTCTGTTGTGCCATACTGTGTTACCTTGCGTCTTGTCCATTGTGAGTCTTGTGTTCATTCCTGCCCCTCCCTGTATCCAGACATTTCATGGACATTGACTCTCACTGCCTGGAAGCAAGACTGGTGTATCTATCTGATATACTTAAGCGGCAAGCCTCTGCCTCCACCTAGAAGCAAGTCTGGTTCTACATCTGAGAAATCTGGTTTCTGCCTGGTCTTCCCTGCCATTATCCTGCTTGGTACTCCCTGTTCCTCCCCAGCCCTTGAGCCTGTTGTGAGCCAGGACTGGTCTCAGTGGTCACGCTCCTTGCCTGTCGTCTGCCCTTCCCTGCTGTTTGCACTGTTTCTCCTCACTCTCCTTGCTGTGCCCCGTCTTGTCAATAAAACACCATCACTACACATTCTGCGTCCGGGTCCTCTCTTTTGCACATCCCTAATAATATATTTCTTCATTTCTTGTTTCAAATTTAGCTAGAAAATAAATTTGAGTTGAAGAGGAGTTAAAAAAGTATAAACTCCTAGATACACTGTTTCTCTTTTATCTGCTTAAAGTTACATATATGTCATTTATTCACCTGTGTAAGACATAGTTTACCCCAAAAAATGTCATTTACTTACCCTCAAGTTGTTCCTAACCTACATGAGTTTCTTTCTCCATAACATAAAAGAGGATATTTTGAAGAATGTTGGTAACCAAACAGTTGATGGTAGCCATTGACTTCCATAGTTCATATTTTTTTCAAATCATGTCAATGGCTACCATCATCTTTATTGTTAACATTCTTCAAAATATCTTCATTTGTAATCATTGTATATTTTGTTGTATATTTTCTTTATTTTATTTGTAGGTTATTTTTTAAAGACATACATTGATATATTTGTATGTTTCCCAGAAGACTATAGAATATAAAATCACTTGTGGACTATATGAAAACGTGTTACCTAGCATATCAGATGCTAAATGAACGAATGAATGAATGAATACAATAAAATAAAAATATAATAAAGCCACATATTGCAGAACTCCAAGCCAAACTTTTAAACTGTATGAATGGAAGTATAAACGACCAGCGTGCTGTAGTTGTTTGCTTATGCATTGCATCAGCCAAAATAGAATATTGTTATTTTATATTAAATATTAGCCTATATTACTAAATATTAATAAAACAAAAAATTACATTCCAAAAACTCGTGTAACTTCGAGGTTATCTCCTACCTTTAATGGTCCTTACAGGTGATGATGCTCCTTCCACGCGCATCCGCAGAATGAAAGCAAAGCGATCAGAAAGGCACAGTTAAAGCCTCTCAGTGCGCACAGTTTGAACTGATTCACGCTAAACAGGCTCTTTCCAGAGAAAGGAAACATAAGGGCTTCTCTAGGTTTCCGTTCTACTGAAATGGCCTGTTTTGCAAAAATGAAACTTACCCTCCCTCTTCACTCGAAATTCAATGAATGAATCCGGAAAACGACTGTTTTCACACAGAGTCTCTCCGAATGTAACTTACAGAACTCTCAAAATAATTGTTGCAACAGCCATAGCCTACTTGAAAACAAAACAAAAAAAAATATTATGCTACGCATCTTTGGAAGACTTTGCATTTTTAATCAAACAATCAAGCATTTAAAAACATTACATGTTTTTTTTTTTTCCGTTAAACGTTCAGTTAAACGTCAGTATGGCGAGGGTGATGATGACACTTAGCCTTCATGACTAGAATCGAAAGAAAACACCTGAACAGAAATAATAATAATAATAATAATAATAATAATAATAATAATAATAATAATAATAATAATAATAATAACCATCACCATCATCATTATCATATGAACAGGTCTACTATAGGCATTTATATTAATATTAAGGCATTTAAAGCTACATAAGTAAACAATTGTAAGTAATGTTCTTTCCGTTAAACAACTTTTATTTTGACAGCATGACAGGCTGCTTGGGCTACTCTTCAACGGAGGAGAGGAACTGATTTCCCGAGATGGGTACTTGGGATTTCCCTAGCTTTGATTACAGTGCCAGTGATAACGCAGCATCGCTGTCAGTTTATGTGGCTTTCGCAAAAACCTGAAGATGCTCATGTGCGTACATTATATATCGCAATTCTACACTAATGTCTGTTCATCTGCGGTGATTTAGCGTAGAACCACGCGGAGAATCTGAAGCGAGTAGCTATATATGCAGTGTAGCAAACTAAGATATATTAATAAAAACTGAAGTTTTGTTTTTGGAGGAAACGGTGATGAAATGGGTGAGTGTGCATGTTTCCAATTGTTCGGACATTGCGTGATCACGAACGGGGTGAACGCAGGACATGAGGAAATCTATCAGCCCTGTCCTCAAAAGTTTCCTCTTTTTAACTCACCATTACGTCACATTCATTTTTGCTTGTCTTGTTATTACGTTTGTATTCTCCAGTTTTACAAACACTTTAGTTTTTTTTTTTTTTTATATAAAGCGCATATTATACATGTATATTGCTTTCATCTAGAAAAACCAGATGATAATAGCTTATAAAACATACTATAACTTTATATTGCGGAGGTCAGCTAGTTTTATTTATATTTTATACATCTCCTTCCTGGAAAATTGTCTCACTGTCATCAGGCAACCAAAGTATGTTCAAATAACAGCAAACAATCACAGCTGAGGATGTTCTCATGTAACATCCTCAAATAAATGTCTGTAGGCTACAACAGTTCACACACCCTCCGACCTCGAGCTGTGATATCAAACACAGCAGACCAGGAAAAATACATTTCACCCTTTTAATAGGCTTGCATAAAGTTTAGGCCCTGGTTAAATATCTGTTAGGCCATATGATAGCATATTTGCAATTGAATAATATTAATATTTAACTGTAAACATTTATATTATAGTTCTATAATTTGTTTTGCCTTTTCCAGCTGCATTTTAACAGAAACAAATTAAATATTGCGTCCATTCCATCCATTCTTATAAAATGTGTGTATTTGAGTTGCATACAGTAGTAAATAATTGATCAAAACATCTGTGTTCCATTGTTTTTTATGTTTATTTAGAATAAATGTGTGGACATTTAGCCTTCTTTGGACCGCCACTCAATAATGACCTTGAATTGCACCTGTAATAAATGCTGTAAAATAAAAAATGATGTAAAAAATGATTTCACTTAGAAATTGAATCAGTTTCACAAGTTATTATAAGGAATTAGCAAGTAACACATTAAATGTGAAATTAGAAAGTGGAAGGTCTGCAATATATTTATTTGGTAAAAAAAAATGTTTTTATTTCAATTATATGTAATTAGGTTAGTGTTGATTAAGTGTTTAATCAATCTAAACTAAACGACTTTTTTTTTTTTTTGTCATTAGGTGTGATGATTTTTGTTCAGCTCTGAGTCGTCCAATATGTCTCACTCTTCCAAGCCTCGATCCCACCCTTGTGGCCCTTGCGACAAGTCTTTTTCCCGGATATCGATGCTCACCAAGCACCAGCAAGTGCATACTGAAGACAAGCCCTACAAATGCCTCTACTGTGACAAGTCTTTTACTCTTTCTTCTCGTCTGGTTCTACATAAACGAACCCATGCAGGGGAGAAGCCTCATACCTGCCGGCTTTGCTCCAAGACCTTCATCTCGTCGGCTCACCTTGCACTGCACCTGCGCTCACACACTGGAGAAAGGAAGTATAAATGCAGTGTGTGTTCAAAAATGTTCACGCAGTCGTCCCAGCTTATGCGCCACAAGACCACCCACGCCGGCGAGAAACCCTTTAAATGCTCAGATTGCAATAAATGCTTTAGCCGTGCCTCAAACCTAAAAACCCATCAAAGGCTCCACACTGGTGAAAAACCCTTCAAATGTACACAATGCGAAAGAGCTTTTACGCAAAAAGCTGGACTTATTGTACACTTGCGCTTGCACACAGGTGAGCGCCCTTTTAAGTGTGAGAAATGCGGCAAGGCTTTCCGCACGTCAGCCCACCTGCTTAACCATCAGGCTTTGGAGCAGGGCGAGGGCAGGTACATATGTGTCACGTGCCACAAGGGTTTCAGGTCTGTGTCCATGCTAAAACAACACAAGAAAAGCCACCAGGGCAGCGGGATGCTGTGTTGCAGCGTGTGCTCGGGGGCCTTCGCTCGTTCCTCTTATCTGCAGCTGAAACTGCACTTACAAACCAGAGAGAAGCTCTTCCATTGCAAGGTGTGCAACAAAATCTTCGTGAAGATGTCCACTTTTGAGAAACACTGCACAAAACATCAGACAGGGGTGGACGAATGTGAGGATGAGGAGGTAAAAGAGGAAGATTCACATGATCCCCTGTTTGAGCTGCATACTGTTGTATCCCCAACACCGTCGACGTCAGAAGTCAACACACGCTCCAAAACAAGAGCCAAAACTAAGACTACAATGGAAAACTCATAAGAATGTACAGGCAAACTTTTTATAACATTTATTCAGTGCCTTTCTGTATTTATGATGTATGATATAAATGCTATATACTTTCATCTGCTATAAATGAATAATGATAATTCTCTGTATGTATACAGTACAGACCTGTAGACCTGTAGACCTGTAGCGTTTTACATTAAAGTTAATTTAATTCTTTTTTTTTTTACAATCATACTTATCAAAAAGTGGCAGAGCTTTGAAGATGCCAGGTATGTGTCATTTCAAACTGAATTGAGCATTGTCTTTTGAATTTCTATTCTATTCCAGAATTCTTTAATTCGAACAGATTTAAAATGCGCCCTAAATATTTTTATGTAGTTTATATATTGTATTATATAAAATAAATGTACTTTTGTGAACCAGGGTGGAGGAATACTTATTTTCTAAATTGAATTTTATTTCATTACAATTCTGTCAATTCTAATCTGAATCCCTCACAATCTTCAACAAACAACTGAAAACTCGTTAAAAAAAGAAAAGCTATGCCTTCACTTTTTCTATTCTTTGACCATCCTTTATCTCTTCCTGTCCCAGCTTTTACTATTTTGAACGATGCCTGAAACCTTGTATAATGGGGCACTCCTTGTGTTTATTGCCATCATAAGATAAATTGCTTGTTGTATTCCACATCTCCAAATTGCTTTGGATAAAAGTGTCTGTCAAATAATCTGCCTTTTTTTTTTGCAGAATATCAGACCTGCTCACAAAATTTAGGCTTTACATAATCCCAGAACAGACGTTTGGGGGGAGTGTGGAAAACAGATGTCATTCGCCCTGCACAGTGTATAATCAAAATAATTTAGAAATTTACACTTTAAGGTCAAGAAATTGCATATGTGGAGATCAAAATTAGAGAACACCTTAAATGTCCTAAATTGTCACTGCTTTGTGCAATTTAAAGTTATCCCAACAGGAGTAAAAGGGCAGTTTTTAAGCATATTTCATAAACTGTATTTTAACATAAACTTTAATGAGATATTTGGAAAAGAACTCTAATCAAAATTGGAGTACACACTTACAGATACCTCCAAGTTAATGGTGTTAGGCACCTAGTGCTAACTTCCTTAATTATGTGACAAACCCTATTTTACTGGCAGCATTGCACCCATTTTTACTAAGATTGCAAGATGTCCGACCATTCTAAAGTGATTGAAACCCTGCAACAGGAGACTGTCAAGATGAAGGCCAAAGGGATAACCCTTTTAGCCACTCTTTTAGATGGTCATTCCAAATCTGTTATTTCCTGAATATTGCAGCTTTACAATGACACCAATTCATTGCCCCAAACCACATAACCAAATAAGAAATGTCCAAATAAGAAAAATGCACGAGAAGACAGACAATGTGGAGGCTCTCAATGGGGAATTGGTTCAAAACTGCAGCTGGAATTGTTCACCAGTTCAGAGCTGAACAGGGTAAAGATCTGTCTTGGCAGGTTTAAGACAAGTCGGTCTGAAAGAACACAGCAGAAAGCCTCTTATCAGCAGAAAGAATCAAAAGGCTACACTCGCGTTTACTGAGGAGCATGTTGTGTTCTTATCAGAAGAAAAAATCAAAAGGCTACACTCATGTTTACTGAGGACCATGTTGTGTGGAGAGAGGAGAACTGGTCTAAAGTTCACTTTAGATAACAACTTTAATTAGTTTGGATCTGATGGGAAACACTGAACCCCTGAGTGCGTAGACAAGTCAGTGAAAGGTGGAGTAGGAAGTGTCGATGCCTTCTGTAAATTATATAGTTATACAATGGTGGCGTCCTTATGGAAGTATTACTATATGCACAATATTAAAATAGATAAATAATAGTGTCCCTTATTCAGTTGGACATACATTTAGTCATGTCTGACAACTTGACAAATATTGTCAATGCCATTCAAATTAAGATAAATCAAATAATGGTCTATAAGCATTTATGAGATGGCTGTTTTTTGCATACGTATTATATTGGGCTTTATTAAACTTTCTGAAAATATTATTAATTTATATGCAATTAAAGTCAATTTATTGAACAATTTTCACTGTCTTTAAACTGAGATATTGAAGGATTTGCTATCCTGTGGCTCCCTCGTGTGGACAACATCAGTAGTATGGCCTGCATCTCTGATTTGTGTGTGTCTGTGTGTGTGTGTGTGTGTGTGTGTATATATATATATATATATATATATATATATAGAATGATCACACATTTAATGTTAATACATCCATTTTAAATTCAAATTCACTGAATCATGGTATCTTATTTCACGCTTTAACAGTTGAATTTTCATCTTGCATTTTTGGATACATTATTATGTCACTTCGTAAATGGTTCTTTTACAAATTGCATTCAGTCCTGTGGCCTGCATTAACAGTGTGATTCTCTTCATTTGTGATTCTGAATCATAATCTAATCATGACAAACTATATATTGTTGGAAAGATCTTAGACTCCTAAAGAGATTTTTCATCACTTCAGGTCAAGGCAGCTGGTATAGTGGTCTTCTGGCATCTCTATGTGGCTATATTGCATCTTGACTTGAGTGTGTTTATATATTCAAAAAAAATAAAAAAAATAAATTGGTTATCTGGAGTTCTTCTGAAGTGTCTTCTTTTAATAAAACTAAATTGTTCATTACTTTGGCTATTTCAACCTGTTAACATTTTTCTCAAATGTTGTTATCTTGAACTATTTAGCATCAATTTATACTGGGATTGTTGTTGTTGGATGTGGCATATTGCTGCATATTCTCCACCAGGTGAGGCCACTTTTCACCACTTTATCCATACCTTCAGTATGATTCAAGATTTTTGTGTGAAACAGTGTGAAGTGCAATGTCTTGAATAGATCCCTTGTGTGTGTGTGAAAACATGACTATGAATGGCTCTCATGTATTGTCTGCATAAGGAACTCTGAAAAAAGTATTTTAACAAAAATATATAAGTGGAAGTAGAAAATACAGAACGTGTTTGAGGCTATTCCTGTAAATAAACTGCAGATAAAGTGCTGTGTAAACAGCATGAAAAGTCATTTCCTTTTTAACCATATGAAGGCATATAGATATTGGAACATTATCTGGGTAGTAGTGGGTAATAGACCTTTAACAAATAACCGTTAAAAAATGACCTTTAAACCTTTTGTTCAACAAAACATGTTTGAAAATTAATTTATTATCTTTAGAAAAAACAATGAAATAAAAAAAATAGTACACTCCTACATTAGTACCTGGTATTACCCCCTTTATTAGAAATAGCTTCCAATGCATTTCTTATCACTATCTCTTAGTCTCTAGTATAGGCCTATGTTTGATACTCCTGTGCTGTTCAATAAAGCTTTTATTTACACTATTATAACTCAATTAAATGCTATATTGGTGAACAGAATAAAAAAAATAAATTAAAAATTAAAAAAATAGGAATAATTCAAAATTTGCATCATGGGGAAAGAAAAGCAAAAGTAGGCAATGGCCAGGGGCAGACTTACCCATTAGGCAAAGGTTGGCAACTGCCTCTGGCCCCCAAAAGCCAAGGGCCCCCTAAGATGCTTTTCATATACGAGATGTGCATTAATGCGATCGGCTGCTGTTTATGGTCTTTAATTCATTTATTAACCGTCTGCGTGTCCATGCTGAATGTGCTTCTTGTGTACAGGTTCATCTTAATAAATTAGAATGTTGTGGAAAAGGTCATTTCTTTCAGTAATTCAACTCAAATTGTGAAACTTGTGTATTAAATAAATGAATACACACAGACTGAAGTAGTTTACGTTTTTGGTTCTTTTATTTGTGATGATTTTGGCTCACATTTAACAAAAACCTCACAATCTCAACAAATTATAATATGGTGACATGCCAATCAGCTAATCAACTCAAAACACCTGCAAAGGTTTCCTGGGCCTTCAAAATGATCTCTCAGTTTGGTTCACTAGGCTACACAATCATGGAGAAGACTGCTGATCTGACAGTTGTCCAGAAGACAATCATTGACACCCTTCACAAGGAGGGTAAGCCACAAACATTAATTGCCAAAGAAGATGGCTGTTCACAGAGTGCTGTATCCAAGCATGTTAACAGAAAGCTGAGTGGAAGGAAAAGTGTGGAAGAAAAAGATGCACAACCAAATGAAAAATCCGCAGCCTTATGAGGATTGTCAAGCAAAATCAATTCAAGAATTTGAGTGAACTTCACAAGGAATGGACTGAGCCTGGGGTCAGGGCATACAGACATGTCAAGGAATTTGGCTACAGTTGTTGTATTCCTCTTGTTAAGCCAATTCTGAACCACGGACAACATCAGAGGCATCTTGCCTTGGATAAGGAGAAGAAGAACTGGACTGTTGCCATTGACTGTTGGTCCAAAGTCTTCTTTTCAGATGAGAGTAAATTTTGTATTTCATTTGGAAACCAAGGTCCTAGAGTCTGGAGGAAGGGTGAAGAAGCTCATTCCCCAAGTTGCTTGAAGTCCAGTATTAAGTTTTCACAGTCTGTGATGATTTGGGCTGCAGCGTTATCTGCTGGTGTTGGTCCATTGTGTTTTTTGAAAACCAAAGTCAAAGCACCCGTTTACCAAGAAATCTTGGAGGTCTTCATGCTTCCTTCTGCTGATCAGCTTTTTGAAGATGATGATTTCATTTTCCAGCAGGATTTGGCACCTGCCCACACTGCCAAAAGACCCAAAAGTTGGTTGAAAGACAATGGTGTTGGTGTGCTTGACTGGCCAGCAAACTCACCAGACCTGAACCTCAGAGAGAATCTATGGGCTATTGTCAAGAGGAAAATGAGAATCCAGAGACTAGAAAATGAAGATGAGCTAAAGGCAACTGTCAAAGAAACCTGGGCTTCCATACCACCTCAGCAGTGCCACAAACTGATCACCTCCATGCCACGCTGAACTGAGGCAGTATTTAAAGAAAAAGGAGCACCTACCAAGTATTGAGTATATGTACAGTAGATTAACATACTATCCAGAAGGCCAACAATTCAGTAAAAATTCGATTTTTTTAATAGGTTTTATGAAGGATTCTAGTTTGTTGAGATAGTGAATTGGTGTTTTTTGTTTTTGTTAAATGTGAGCCAAAATCCTCACAATTAAAAGAACCAAAGACTTAAACTACTTCAGTCTGTGTGCATTGAATTTATTTAATACATGAGTTTCACAATATGAGTTCTGAAATTACTGAAATTAAATTTTTCACAACATTTAAATTTATTGAGATGCACCTGTATCCTGCTTGTAGCAAATGAAAATATTATGTATCTGAAGCTGACTGCGAGCGCGAGGTCTCTCTTTCCCAGCGCTCGTGCACACCTCTTTCTCTGCGTCTGCTCTGTTCATCGAGCGGCCTCTCTGATTTTACATGATAGTTTAGCCAAAATCACAGCACAGCTATTGTCTTTATCTTTTGTGTAGCCTATTAGATTTTTTCAGATAACGGCACGATTATAAATAATTTTTGTGCAGATTAACATTTTGGAAAGGAGTACTGGTTATGTCTTAATGGGTCGTGTTTCAGTCACTATTTCATATTCATCCCATTTTCTGACAACAGAAACAGTAAAATATATCAATGAAAACATTTTTGAGAATTTAGCTGCATCAAAATACAGCATGTGGCACAGAGAGGTAAACAAATTTAATAAATAATAAATGTACATTTTGCATGTTCAGAAGAAGTAAGCTGCCCTGTGATTTGATAATGTAAACAGGTTTGTGTAAGTAAATTGCTCAGTGCAAAGAAAGAGAAGTAATGGGAACCTGGTATTTTTATGTTCTTCTATGTTTTGTTCATGTGTCTAATAGACATGAACAAGTTCTTTGAAAAACATCTATGACCTCTGAAACATGTCTACTCTTCATGCTCTATGATAATTATGCTTTCACTAATAATAAACATCTTTTGCATAAAGCATCATTATTTGTCCATGCCCATGTTGTTTAAAGTATTAAAAAGTGGCCTGGTTCACAAACAGGGCTTAGTTTAAAGGGATAGTTCACCCAAAAAAAATGAAAATTATGTCATTAATAACTCACCCTCATTTTGTTCTAAACCTGTAAGACCTCCGTTTATCTTTGGTATATTTTGGTATATAAATATAAAATATATTTTAGATTTAGTTCGAGAGCTCTCAGTCCCTCCATTGAAACTGTGTGTACGGTCTACTGTCCATGTCCAGAAAGGTAATAAAAACATCATCAAAGTAGTCCATGTGACATCAGAGGGTCTGTAAAAAAAAAATTGAAGCATCGAAAATACATTTTGGTCCAAAAATAGCAAAAACTATGACTTTATTCAGCATTGTCTTCTCTTCCGTGTCTGTTGTGAGAGAGTTCAAAACAGAACAGTTTAGTGATATCCGGTTTACGAACAAATCACTCGATGTAACCGGATTTTTTTGAACCAGTTCACCAAATCGAACTGAATCGTTTTAAACGGTTCGCATCTCTAATACGCATTAATCCAAAAATGACTTAAGCTGTTAATGGAAATCATTACATGGGCTCAGGAATACTTCCAGAAAACATTGTCGGTGAACACAATCCACCGTGCTAAAACTCTATAGGTCAAAAAAGAAGCCATATCTAAACATGATCCAGAAGCGCAGGTGTTTTCTGTGGGCCAAGGCTCATTTAAACTGTGGCAAAGTGGAAAACTGTTCTGTGGTCAGACGAACCTAAATGTGAAGTTCTTTTTGGAAAACTTGGATGCGATGTCATCCGGACTAAAGAGGACAAGGACAACTCAAGTTGTTATTAGCACTCAGTTCAGAAGCCTGCATCTCTGATGGTATGGGGTTGCAGGAGTGCGTGTGGCATGGGCAGCTTACACATCTGGAAAGGCACTATAAATGCTGAAAGGTATATCCAAGTTCTAGAACAACATATGCTCCCATCCAGACCTTGTCTGTTTCGGTGAAGACCTTGCATTTTCCAACATGACAATGCCAGACCACATACTGCATCTATTAAACATCATGGCTGTGTAGAAGAAGGATCTGGGTACTGATATGGCCAGCCTGCAGTCCAGATCTTTCACCCATAGAAAACATTTGATGCATCATAAAGAGGAAGATGCGACAAAGAAGACCTAAGACAGTTGAGCAACTAGAAGCCTGTTTTAGACAATAATAGGTCAGGATTCCTATTCCTAAAAGTTATAAAAAAAGAGGGGATGCCACACTGAGTGGTAAACATGGTCTTGTCCCACCTTTTTGGAGATGTGTTGGTGCCATGAAATTTAAAATAAACTTATTTTAAACATTTGATATGTCATGTTGTATTCTGAATAAAATATTAAAATTGTGTCCTAACTTTTTTGAAATCGGGTTTATATTTTAAAGGTCCTATCACATGAAAATTTCACTTTTTGAGGTTTTTAAATATTAATATGAGTTCCCCTAGCCTGTATATGCTCCCCAAGTTTCTAGAAATTTGAATCGGTGTAAATTGAGATTTTTCTATCTTTCTCTGCCTTTGAGAAAATGGAAGCTCAAACTGGCTGATCTTGAATCTCCTCATTGTGATGTTTTAAGGAGAATTGTTACCTCCCCTTTCTCTGCTTTGCCCACCCAGATATTTACATATAATTCAGTCGCAATGTCAGCACAGGCGTTTCAAACAGACTTTTATGATATGGATTCGACGGCACTGGCACAAACAGTGAGTAACAGTGTTCATTAATGCCTGATCTGTGATCAGTGATTTCTGATGGGTAGCTAATCATTCAAGTTCACACAGACTTTCTTTCTAAATTGTTTAATACTGTTTATGCATCAGTGAATCAAGCCAGTGACTAAACGATCAACTTCACGTTGTTTCTCTTAGTAGCATGAAACAAATCTGTTATTTAAATTGTAATTTAACTACAGAGAGCGATCAAAGAACGCTCGCTTTTTTCCGGAGCTGTTACACATCGCGAGTATATCTGCACACTTGCCCAAACTGCCGTTACAATGAATGACGCTGTTATGCTGCACAACGGAGCTCTTACTGTATTCATGTGTTTGCTGTTAGCTGTGGTGAAAGCATTTTGTGAGATAACGTGTTGCAATAATTTCGAGATCACTGCATCCAGACGATAAACAGACTCTGTCTACTCAATGCTCATCACTGCAGCCTTTCATGTGATGGGGAAAAGATCGAAAAAATAATTATATAATCAACACTTCCACGATTCGTTAATCTCGACAGCTGTAATAGTAATATATATATATATATATATATATATATATATATATATATATATATATATATATATATATATATATATATATATATAAATATATATATTTGAGAGGGGTTTCACATGTAATATGCATTTCGAATGCAAAGATGTCAGCCAATCACAACAGTTGTGGTTTACTCGGAGTCTCACAGCAGACACGCCCCTTCAAACAGAGCATTCAAGTAAGAGGGCTAATGTCAGGATATAAAAATGCTTTTTATTGCTAAATTTTAAATGTAAAAATCATACTAACAATATAAATACACCTAAGGAAACATTAAAAAGCATTTAAAGAAAAGGAAATAATCCATGTCATGGGACCTTTAAGATATGTCAGAGCAGGACTTGCTTAAGCCTTGTCTGTGAAACCATTGGGAAAAATATTAATTTAAGGTACATTTAGAATACATTTAGTGCAATTAGGTTGTGATTATTCACGAGTTAACTCATAACAATCATGTCATGTGATTAATCTCAATTAAATATTTTAATCGATTGAAAGGGAAACCACTATATTTCTTACCCCAAAGCATCTCCTGCAGGCAGAGAATGAATGTGCATTTTCAATAATCCAGTCTGCAGTTTTTGTTCAGACCAATGCGACAATTAACCAACATAAATCCGTTTTTAATAATATAATAATTTATAATTCTCATTCATCTCTTTTCTTTAAAATAATTCAAAAAGTTAAATTGTGATCTTTTTATAATTTATTGAGTTATTTGTTAAAACTTGTATCTCAATGGTAAATTAATTGCTATTTTGTGGTCTACAACATGAAATAATAAAAGTGTCTGCTAAATGAATAAGTGTAAATGTAAATGAAAGAATCCCATTATAACATACAGAAAAAAATTAGAAACATTGGACACAACATTTTTCATATGAAATTTCATTTTTTTAGAACAATATTTCACTTTTTCATCGTTTTACACTTGAGCTATAATCTGCCAAGGACATTCTAAAAAAAAGAGACCAAACTTAAGTCTGTGTTCCAAAGCATTCAAGATTTACTACAGTTTAATTAAATAAAGTATGCTCAAAAATGGGTTAACAAAAATTCAATTGATTATAACTACTGCATAAATATAATTTAGTACCACGAAATCTCCTAAAATACAAAATATTAAATAAAAACATTATCAAACAAATTCTGCTTTCCAGTATGATTCCTCTTTGACATTCTGATCTCCTTTTCCAGTGAGTATTTGCAATAGCATCCAGCTGCAGCCCCGCAGACTCACCTCCGATTAGACACCACTGGCTGGACACCAGTGGATAGACCGCCTACGTAATTTCCATTTTCTCCGTCATTTCCATTTTCACCGCTGAATGGACAGCAATTTTATTTCCTATTTTCACCTCTGGATTGAGATATATTTATTTCATATTTTCACCTCTGGATAGACAGCATATTTAGTTCTCACCTCTGGATGGACAGTATATTTATTTTATATTTTCACCTATGGATGGACAGTATATTTATTTTATATTTTCACCTCTGGATAGACAGCATATTTATTTTATATTTTCACCTATGGATAGACAGCATATTTATTTTATATTTTCACCTATGGATAGACAGCATATTTATTTTATATTTTCACCTATGGATAGACAGCATATTTATTTTATATTTTCACGTATGGATAGACAGCATATTTAGTTCTCACCTCTGGATGGACAGTATATTTATTTTATATTTTCACCTCTGGATGGACAGCATATTTATTTTATATTTTCACCTCTGGATAGACAGCATATTTAGTTCTCACCTCTGGATGGACAGTATATTTATTTTATATTTTCACCTCTGGATGGAAAGTATATTTATTTTATATTTTCACCTCTGGATGGACATAATATTTATTTTATATTTTCACCTATGGATAGACAGCATATTTAGTTCTCACCTCTGGATGGACAGCATATTTATTTTATATTTTCACCTCTGGATGGACAGCATATTTATTTTATATTTTCACCTCTGGATGGACAGCATATTTATTTTATATTTTCACCTATGGATGGACAGCATATTTATTTTATATTTTCACCTCTGGATGGAAAGAATATTTATTTTATATTTTCACCTATGGATGGACAGCATATTTATTTTATATTTTCACCTCTGGATGGAAAGAATATTTATTTTATATTTTCACCTATGGATAGACAGCATATTTATTTTATATTTTCACCTATGGATAGACAGCATATTTAGTTCTCACCTCTGGATGGACAGAATATTTATTTTATATTTTCACCTATGGATAGACAGCATATTTATTTTATATTTTCACCTCTGGATAGACAGCATATTTATTTTATATTTTCACCTCTGGATAGACAGCATATTTAGTTCTCACCTCTGGATGGACAGTATATTTATTTTATATTTTCACCTATGGATAGACAGCATATTTATTTTATATTTTCACCTCTGGATGGAAAGAATATTTATTTTATATTTTCACCTATGGATGGACAGCATATTTATTTTATATTTTCACCTCTGGATGGAAAGAATATTTATTTTATATTTTCACCTATGGATAGACAGCATATTTATTTTATATTTTCACCTCTGGATAGACAGCATATTTAGTTCTCACCTCTGGATGGACAGAATATTTATTTTATATTTTCACCTATGGATAGACAGCATATTTATTTTATATTTTCACCTCTGGATAGACAGCATATTTATTTTATATTTTCACGTATGGATGGACAGCATATTTATTTTATATTTTCACCTATGGATAGACAGCATATTTTCTGTTTTCACCAGTGGATAGACAGCATTCTTTGCAGGCTTAATTGCACACGTCTTTTCCGTATTGTCATTTTACTTTTATGACTTAAAATATATAATATAAAAGCTGTGTGCAAATTGAAATATGATATTTATCATCTCTTTACATAAAACAATTCTCAATAATATACTTAATATTATAACATCAATAATTCATGCAAACTGCATTCACAAGAACCACCTTGAAAATATATATTGTTCAGATCTTTTTTGTGACCATGTTAATTGAACACAGTTTTTGGGGAAGTCGTGGCCTAATGGTTAGAGGGTTGGACTCCCAATCGAAGGGTTGTGAGTTCTAGTCTCGGGCCGGCAGGAATTGTGGGTGGGGGTAGTGCATGAACAGCTCTCTCTCCACCTTCAATACCACGACTTAGGTGCCCTTGAGCAAGGCATCGAACCCCCAACTGCTCCCCGGGCACCGCAGCATAAATGGCTGCCCACTGCTCCGGGTGTGTGCTCACAGTGTGTGTGTGTGTTCACTGCTCTGTGTGTGTGCACTTCGGATGGGTTAAATGCAGAGCACAAATTCTGAGTATGGGTCACCATACTTTGCTGAATGTCACTTCACTTCACTTTTTTGCCTTGCCCATTTGGATATTCAATTCTTCTTCTTTTTTGTAAATGTAACCACTTCTGTTTTTAAAATATACGTAGATTCACATGATCAGACAATTTACCAAACAATCCAGATCAAATTAACATTTCATGGTTTTGCAATATTTATTGGAAATTACACAATCTAATTAGTAAAACTTGTCAAATCTGACCATCAGAACGAAGATGCCACAGTCAGAACCTATTTCAAGAGAAAATAAAACATGAACAGTTCCAAATAAACTATTGCACACTGTGCACACCACACCTCATTCCTGCCCCCTAAAACTGGCAGTCTGGGCAATGCTCAGGAAATTCAGGGTCTGTATAAAACCTTCGCAGGTCTCCACGTCTTCCGCTTCTACAGTACCCCACCCAGTCTTTGAAAAAAACATCTGCAATTTCTGCATTGTACAATTTTAAAAGGGACACACGTCTCTTACAGCCTGGGGCAGTTTTTTGACATTCACCACACCTAAAGCAAGAACAGATGTACAATATGATTAGAATGAGCATGTTTATATTTAACTATATTAGAGTACAAGTGTTATATGGTAGCAACCCAACATTAGCTCTAGAATTGAGGCACACCAGAGTTCACTAATACCTTTAAAAAACACGACACAGTACCTTGAAAACAAGACGATTTTTTTTTAACTAGCTAGTTTGTACATTTGAATTCTGACATGACCTATAAATCATCGACAGTTTATTATTTTTTCTTACTGCTGACATCTGCATGGCGCGTCAAAATTGAAAAGTGAACGACGATACAGAAATGACGTCAATTTGAAAAGTGAATGACGATACAGTGATGAGAGGCATCCAGCTGCAGCCCCGCAGACTCACTTCTTGCTAGACACCAGTGGCTGGACACCAGTGGATGGACAGCAGACATCATTTCCGTTGCCACATTGTGTAGGAAAGGAACCTCAAGGTTGGTCTAGGTAAATGTGAGCAAATGTATATGGCCCCATTCCTATATTTGCCTGGGGCCCCCAATTCACTAAATCTGCAAGGGCAGTCTTCAAAGAATTTATAACCTTTTAAGTTTTAAAAGTCTTAAAGTAAAGGCCCATTCATGTACCAACCTTCTTCTCATGTGGTAGTAAAAAAATCACAGAAATGTTTATTATATATTTTTTCATATTTTGTTCAGTGAAATTAATTTGTTTGATAATGTTTTTATTTAATATTTTGTATTTTAGGAGATTTCTTGGTACTAAATTATATTTATGCAGTAGTTATAATCAATTGAATTTTTGTTAACCCATTTTTGAGCATACTTTATTTAATTAAACTGTAGTAAATCTTGAATGCTTTGGAACACAGACTTAAGTTTGGTCTCTCTTTTTAGAATGTCCTTGGCAGATTATAGCTCAAGTGTAAAACGATGAAAAAGTGAAATATTGTTCTAAAAAATGAAATTTCATATGAAAAAAAACACAACTACTGAATAGTGATTGTTAAACAGATCTTCTCAGAGCATCACCACTTCCTGTCTACTATGACTTCCTGGAAATGTCTAATCAGCGCACTAAACAGTGTGGTAATCTGACTCACTGACCACAGTTGCTGTTGCTATTTGTCTGCATGTGAGCAAATATCCGTTGAGCTACAGGTTAAGTCTGCACCAGACAGCCAGCTCTTTAACCTCCTTTCTGTAAGAAAGGACTCATCACCACCCAGAATGAGGCCGATGAGTGTGGTGTTGTCTGCAAACTTCAGGAGCTTGACAGAGGGGTCTTTAGATGTGCAGTCACTGGTATGGTAAATGGACTGCATGTATATAGCACTTTCAACAGACCAAATGGCCATCCAAAGCGCTTCACAAGTTGCCATTCAAGGCACCATCCATCTCGTCAGAAGCAGCTTTGGTTAGGTGTCTTGCTCAAGGACACCTCGACACTTGGTCAGGTGGAGCCAGGGATTGAACCAGTAGAAAACCTACATGAACCACTGAGCCACTGCCGCCCCTGGTATACAGGGAGAGGATCTGTGGGAAGAGGACGCAACCCTGGGGGCCACCAGTTCTGATCATACAGGTGCTGGATGAGAGTTTTCCCAGTCTGTCAGGAAGCTTTTGATCGACTGACAGAAAGAGGTGGCTCGCAGTTAGTTTGGCCAGGGGGAGGTTTGGGATGATATTGTTAAAAGCTGAGCTGAAGTCCAAAAACAGGATCCTCACATAAGTCTGTGGTCTGTCTAGATGTTGTGGAATGTAATGCAGTCCGATGTTGTCATCCACAGACCTGTTTGCTCTGAAGGCAAACTGCAGGGGATCCAGTAAGGGTCCAGTGAAGTCCTTCAGATAAGCCAAAACTAGTCTTTCAAATGACTTAATGACTACAGATGTTAGAGCCACGGGTCTGTAGTGATTTAGTCCTGTAATTTTGGGTTTCTTTGGGACAGGGATGATGGTGGAGTGTTTCAAGCATGAGGGGACTTCACACAGCTCCACTGATCTGTTAGAGATTGGTGTGAAGATGGGGGGCAGTTGGTCAGCACAGGATATCAGGCAAGCTGGTGTAACACCATCTTGGCCTGGTGCCTTTCTTCTCTTGTTCTTTCTGAAGACCTGACACATGTTATCTTAACTAATTTGTAATGCTGGATGGGGGGGGGGGGGGTTGGGGGGTGGTTGCCAGGTCGCCTTCTGTGTGAAAGCAACCACGTCCCGGCATTGATTCCCGCATTGAACCTGGGTCTGGGACCTAGTAACATTGCCAGATTCAACCCGGGACGAGCGCTGTGTGAACAAAAGCCAGATCTAATTCCGTATCGAAGTGATGACGCGTGTTATCGCGCAACTCTTTTACCGGCTGTTTTGAAGGAATATCAACGTTCGTGCCAAAAAAATATGTGCAAACTGTAATGAAGCAAAGATCAGTTAGTTCCAGTGTTGTAGTCGAGACCAGCTCATTCGAGTCCGAGTCCAGATCGAGTCCAGAGAGGGTCGAGTCCGAGTCAAGACCGAGTCCAGAAAGGGTCGAGTCCGAGTCAAGACCGAGTTCAGAAAGGGTCGAGTCCGAGTCAAGACCGAGTTCAGAAAGGGTCGAGTCCGAGTCAAGACCGAGTTCAGAGAGATTGGGTCTGAGACAAGACCTCAAGAAATCTTCAAGAGTATGTAAAATGATGGAAACAATAAAGGGTAAAAGGGCCACATAGTATGTGGTGTAAAGGTAATTTTATTAGTATTATGAAGTGTTACTTGTCAATATTAAGTGCTCATTTTCACATAACATCGTTGTACCACTATACACATCCATATTACCTTTCTAGTACACATAATATTACTGTACGACTCTATATTGTAATTCTACATAACACTTCTAGTACAAGTAACATTACTGTGCCACTATACCTGTAAATGTTCAACTGTAACAGCTTTTACATAACTTTAACCTTGAAGCTTAACTAATGACTGCTAATATCCTGAAAATGTCTTGGATTATGTGCACTTTAGATGTTGTGAAGATTAAAGATGGGCATAATTACTTTTCAAAAAAATAAGTGAGGAGACCATCCAGCTACCCAACCAAGCACGATGTGGTCTCATGATCAATCCACCCAGACTAAAAACACTCTCTACTGGTGCAGAGGAAGCGGGGACTGACAACAGTTACCATTTTATCACTTTCTGCAACAGCAACGGATAATCTAATGCTAATTTCCCTGGATTGTGCGTTTTAATGCAGGGTAAAATACACACTAGTCAAAGTTTTTTTTAGTTACGGAGGGCATACACACAAGAGCCGACTGACTGTCCAGGAAAATTTCATGCAAAAGTGTGTATATGTGCCAGGGGAAGAAAGCTGGATGAAATGCCATATAAGTTCAATGCATTCTGTCAGACATTTTTGGGGGGAGATGTCTAGTGTTGAGAAAGTCAGTCTGTGTCTGTATTCATTATAGAATTTAATTAAACAATATTTGTTTTTTTTTCTGTGACCATTTTGTCCTACTTTTTAAAAATAACACAGTTGAGAGAAATAATGTAGCAATGTGGCTTTCTGGAAAGCGGGATCACTACAGGCGGATGGCAGCAGGGTAAATAAGGCCGGTGACACACTGGCTGCGTGGCGTCTCTACTGCGTGCCAGAAGCGTGGCGGCTGCTTCGCGTTTTCTGTGTCTTTACACACCAGAAGCGTGCCTGCATGCGGCGCTTGGCGCGCTGCTGCTGCTGTAGGTGACATAGAGGGAGGCTGCCGAAAAACCAGGCTCTTGTCTTCATGACAACAATATCAACTTTTTTTTTTTTTTTTTACACACCTACTGATAGGACACCGTCAACAGTATTGACGGCAAAATAGAGTATGTTTGACAGGTGCAATATTCGAAAATCGATCATTATTAATTTATTTTTAAAATTACATTTATATCTGAATTTATGTCAACCTATAGACTTTCAATTATCAAAATGTCATGAATTAATATGTATTTGTGTACAAAATGACATATAAACATATCTTCCTAGTATATTTTGCCTGGAAACGCTTCCAACATGCACGCGTGTCACGTGAAAAATAGGCGTCGGTTCTATTTCTAGCATGCACGGGTTTTCCGCGCGTCTCACGCAGGCAGTCTGCAAGATCTAACCTGATAACATGGGAGCAGAATTAAAATCTAATTAATTAGAATTAATAAATCAAATAAAATCTGCCTGACAAATGTCCATAAATGAGGAATGAATGTCCAGGAGAGACTGTCGGTCATATACCATGAGTGTGCATCAATTAGGAAGCCAGGCAAACAACCATACAAATAAACAAGAGAGCAGCAGACGGCCAGCCAAACACACAGGCGCCATCTTGGATCAAGAGTTTAACCTCTACATTGCATGCTGTGGTGTTTTTGTAGGCAATCTGTGTCCAGGAACGGTCTGGGTCTTGGATCCATTCAGTGGCTTTGCAGTAGAACTTCCCCTGGTCGGACTGCTGCACTTGAGGCATCTTCAGTCTATAGGTTGTGTCCTCCACCTTATCCATGCTAATAAGACCAGTATGATAGCGATCCTCAAATCCAGCTCCTGGCTTTACTGTCAGATCTTTGTCCAGAGTAATGATTGGTCTGGGGTTTTCATCCTCTTCACCATGGAGAAACCAGGTGACTGACAGATGAGTGTGTTGAAAAGTCTGGCTGGAGACCTGACACTCAAGCTGAAGAGGATCACCTTCAGACAAGCTCTGAGAGGGAGATCCAGAGTACGATGCCTCCAGGGTGTCCCTAATCACTGTGGATAAAACATTTTCCTTTTAACAACTAGTGGAGGACCAAAATGCATTTTGTTCAATGCAGGTACCAACATATAGACAACTTATAGCCGATCACTTTCTTTTGGGATGAATGGAAATATGAACGGATGTTAATTGATTGATTTATCTTTCAATAATCTCAAAATGGCAAATCTTCTCATTAATCACCAAAACTAAATAAATAGCTTACCATTAAGCTTGGTTTCTGCAGCATAATTTCCCCAATATGAGCCATCTGTGTTTGGGGTCTCACATTTAAAATCACCAGCATCCTCCTCCAGCAAATTTTTGATCCTCAAAAGAACTGAAGAACCTGACAACATTTGAATCTCAATATCTTTTATTCTTACCCTGTCTGCGAATATGCTGTAGGAAAAGTGTGGGTCACTAGTACTGATCATATTTATATCCTCATTTGACTTCTTGACTTTGAATTGAAAATCCTGCTTAGCTGGGCCTTTAAACCCTGTAACATTACAGGATATTGAGATTGGATATCCTTTCACTCTGTACAGAGGACCTTCTTGGATCTGGACCAGACGCTGACTGCTGCACAGATCTGTGTGGAGAGAGGCATTACTTTAATATTACCATACCCTAATATTTTACTTTCATTTGTAATCATTTCCCTGAAAATTAAAAGTTGTACTTATTTACTCGCCCTAATGTTTTTTCAACCAATTATGATTTTCTTAAAAAAAATTTTTTTCCATACAAAAATAGTGAATGGGGCTGAGGATATCAAAGTCCATAAATGTCTTAAGTGCATGACATGTGTAAGTGCAAATACAGTTAAAGCTCATCAGTGAATTTTTTTTCATAGAAAATGTTCTAGTAATGACACATATCTCCAGAACATTTTGAGTGTATTATTACTGCTCTTTATTTTCTGTTGTATTGTATACTGTATTGCGGATGCTTATGATAGAAACAGTAGTTAATGTAACCTCACCTATACCATGTTTGGTATCTATGATACCAAATATTATTTGTAATTTGATGATATAAATGTTATTGCTTATTATATGTTGATACCAACGCAACATATCAGATCTATAAGAATTTTATTCGTTTTGCACACCAACATCCAATCCAGTTAAATATGCAAAATATAATCGAAGACAAAGAGTCATAAACTTTCCCTCCAAAAGTTTAAGGTACCACTGTCTCAATGGCCCCCTAGAGATGTAACCTCCACAGCAGTTAAACAGCTACTACATCAATGACTCAATCATCTTCTGCTGCTTTTCTGCTTCGTCTTCTGGTTGCTGCTCGTGTGGGACACACCAAGACCCTAAACTACATTTGTGTCTTCACTTTCTACCTTGGAGAAAACTCGCCCGAAAGACCACTGAGTCAGAATAACATGTTGGAGTTGGTCACTCTTCAAACCACCATAAGAACATGATCACATTTCTAACCCCATCGAACCTTTAAACCATCAAGAATTTCATCTGAGACTGCATCCGGACACTCAATCAATGGCCAAGGCAATGCAAGTATAATGCATTTAACTAAATGAAACAGAAGCAAAGAAAACACCATACAATGTCCCCAAAACTTATACATCAGAGAAATTAATTAAAGGATTATATTTCAGATTTTTTATTTGATACAATTCAGTCTTACCCCACTGCAGGAGTCCTGTGAGACACAACAATAGTGGCAGGTGCCACAGTCGGCTACAAATGTTTACCATCCTGATCCTGTCACTTTATCTCTCCTCAGTTCAAGTTAATACAGGTTTCAACAAGAGAGCTGAACACTATACTTTTTTTCTGAAGTAAGCAGCTGTCACATCAGAAAAAAAAAAGAGGAAACCACTGTCATGAATATTGGTTTCATGTCTCTTCACCCTTGCTTCAATTTACCTTGAATTTTCATTGTTTATGTGAACAGAACATTGATAGCAACAATGTTTTCTTTTGTTAGTTTTTTTTTTTTAAGCAGCATGTGATTAATATTAACCACTGACTGAAAATATGCAATTTTTTGCTATTTATCTTTGTTCAAAGTATAGTGCATAGCCAAGAGAGGAAAACCAGTCTTTGTAAATTGCTTAAATGTAACTGGAATATTACTTATCTCACATTTATGTTTGGAATAAATACTATGCCTCCAATAATAATAATAATAATAATAATAATAATATATAGACGTAACCTACTCAAATTTTCACCATCCCGGCTATCTGCAGTGGTTTCATCTTCACTTACTTCCCCTAAACTGTTATTATCTTTTGATCTACTGATACATTCTGCTCCACTCTTACATCTTGTTTAGACACTGTTTGCTCCTTATCTTCCATGCCAGCCCGTACCACCCCTTCTGTTCCTTGGTTATCTGATGTTCTACGCGAACACCGTTCTAAGCTTATAGCTGCTGAAAGGGTGTGGCACAAATTAAAAAATACTATTGACCTTAATTTGTATCAGTCCCTCCTATCTTCATTCTCTGCTAATGTCTCCACTGCTAAAATGACATACTACCATAACAAAATTAACAATTTGTCTAACTCACGCATGCTTTTTAAAACATTTTAAAATGACATTGCCACATTTTTCATTAATACAATTAAAAACATCAGTGCACAATTTTCCTCACCACAATCAGTCAAGCTAATATCACCAGCAAACATACACTCATTTACATCCTTCTCTTCACTCTCTGAGGCAGAAGTCTCCAAACTCATTCTTTTTAATCACCCTACTTCTTGCCCGCTTGATCCTATTCCATCTCATCTCCTTCAAGCCATTTCTCCTGCAGTTGTACCTGCACTCACTCACATCATCAACACATCCCTTAACACTGGTGTTTTTCTCTCATCAGACAGGCTAGTATAACTCCACTACTTATGAAACCCACCCTAAACCCATCTCTTTTAGAGAACTACAGACCAGTTTCCCTTCTTCCTTTCATTGCAAAAACACTTGAACGAGCTGTGTTCAAACAAGTCTCTACATTTCTTACACACAACAACCTCCTTTACAGCAATCAATCTGGCTTCAGAAGTGGACATTCAACAGAGACTGCCTTGCACTCAGTTGTTGAAGCCCTAAGTCTGGCAAGAGCGGAATCCAAATCTTCAGTACTTATCCTGCTTGATTTGTCCGCTGCTTTTGACACGGTTAACCTATCAACCCCATTGGCAACAGGCATCTCAGGAACCACACTTCAATGGTTTGAGTCTTACCTATCAGATAGGTTCTTCAAAGTTTCTTGGAGAGATGAGGTGTCCAAGTCACAACATCTAACTACTGGGGTGCCTCAGGGCTCAATTCTTGGAGCACTTATCTTTTCTGTCTACATGGCATCATTAGGTTCTGTCATTCAGAGACATGGCTTTTCATACCACTGCTATGCTGATGACACTCAACGCTTCCTCTCATTCTATCCTGATGATCCGACGGTAGCTATTCACATCTCAGCTTGTCTAACAGACATTTCTTGCTGGAGGATGGATCATCACCTTCAACTCAACCTTGCCAAGTTAGGCACATCAACCATTACTCCTTCAAAAACAGCTAGAAGCCTTGGAGTTATGATTGGTGATCAGCTGACTTTCATAGACTACATTGCTAAAACTGTCCGATCCTGCAGATTTGTTTTATTCAACATCAAGAAGATCAAGCCCTTTCTTTCGGAACATGCTGCACAACTCCTTGTTCAAGCTCTTGTTCTGTCCAGGCTGGACTATTGCAATGCTCTCTTGGCAGGTCTTCCAGCCAGTTCTATCAAGCCTTTACAATTAATCCAGAACCCGGCAGCAGGATTAACTTTAATGAGCCAAAAAGAATACACGTCACACCTCTGTTTATCAGTTTGCACTGGCTACGAATAGCTGCTCGCATAAAATTCAAGGCATTGATGTTTGCCTACAAAACTACCACTGGCTCTGCACCCATTAACCTAAATATGTTACTTCAGATTTATGTTCCCCTTTAGAAGCTTGTGTTCTGCAAGTGAACATAGCTTGATTGTGCCATCCCAAAGAAGCACAAAGTCACTTTTACGGACTTTTAAATGAAATGTTCCCTCCTGGTGGAATGACCTGCCCAACTCAATCCGAGCAGCTGAGTCCTTAGCCATCTTCAAGAATCGGCTTAAAACACATCTCGTCAATCTTTATTTGACCCTCTAACTTTAACACTCACTATTCTAATTCTATTCTTAAAAAAAAAAAAAATCGAACTGCCTTTCTAATCTTTTTGAATTTTATTTTCTTATCATTTATTATGCAATTGTGTGTGTGTGTGTGTGTATGTTTGTACTAGAGCTGTAGTCAAGTCCAGCTTTGTCGAGTCCAAGTCAAGTCCAAGTCCAGGACTAGTCGAGACCGAGTCAAGACCGAGTCCAAAGAGGTTAGAGTCCAAGTCAAGTCCAAAAGTTTCGAGTCCAAGTCAAGACCGAGTCCAAATGAGAGAAAAAAGGGTCCTCTTCAAGACCACATACTTAACTACTGATAATGTTTGTGATGCGAGAGACAGCATATCTCCTATTCTAAGAAAATAATTGTACATTATTATTTGTAATGATCAAAAAGCATGTGCAAAGTAAAAACTCTGTAGGACAGGGGTCTCCTAACTAGATCCTGGATGGCCAATGTCCTGAAAAGTTTAGCTCCAACTGGCCTTAAAACACCTGGAAGATTAGTGTGTCTAGTAAGAGCTTGATTAGCTGGTTCAAGTGTGTATAATTAGGGTTAAAGCTAACAGGGGCGTTAAACAAGATCCCGGTCCCTATGCAAAGGCAGTCCTGTTGGGCCCTCATGCCCCCCACCCATGAAAATATCCAGGTAAAATAAAATATATTTCAGATTCATACTTTTCAAGGGCCCTCTCTGCCTTTTGGGCCTGGTAATCAGTACTGGTTTTACCCCCAGTTCGACCCTGGGAGCTAAACTATAAAGGACACTGGCATGCGCACATAAATACAGCGATATTTTTGTCATATTGTACTAGTGCTTGCATAGATTACTCGGCGCTGTTGGAAACAATTATGCATGGATTAACCATAATGTATACAAAGTGTTTGCAAGTACAACGTGAATTTTAGAATTACAATATTGCGTGGAACTGTTACTATATGACCTTCTATGTTGCATGTAAAAATAAAATATGTAAAGTAATAATTAGGGTTGTGCCTGAAGCCGAATACCTTATTCGGAATGGCACAGATAATGGCTTAGAAAATGAATAACGGACAAGGAATAATTCTGCCTGAATACTCGACTGAAGCTGACACAGTCTGGTGTTTGCTAGATAACAGGTGAGCCAGGGGATCAGCGCCAGAAGTGAATGAATGTAAACTTTATGAGTGAAAAGAGCGCAAATCAAACACCGCATTGTTGTCGCCTCTCTGTGCATCTCTCAGAAATCATAGCCTTGCAAGAGTAATTCTACCTATAACAAGACATCATACACGTTATTGTATTTGTATATATTTAAAAGGCAATGATTTAAAGCTTAGGCTACGGTATGATACGAATGAATGGAATAAGCACAGCGCGCTCACCAATCAAACAGCCGCGCTGCACGTCTCAGTCTCTCAAAAACCAAATCAGTTATCTCTCAAGAGTAGGCTAATAATCAGCTTAGATACGTATACATTATCTACTTGTGCTACATGTTTGCATCTTTACCTTTTGCTGGTTTGCGCGGCACACACACATCTGTTTAGTGAAGTCCATTAACATTAAGACTCGCTCAAGTGTTCTGTTCTGCGTAATGAAAATGTGTGCTTTGAATGGATTCAGTCGTGTTCAAATGATCACTAAACATTTGTCATGACATCTCTCTGCTTGCATGATAAATATTATTTTAGAAATTAATAATTATTCTAGTTTAACAAGACGAAAAAATAATATAAAAAGTCATAACGGTCTTATCAAGTAACTGTACGACGCTGTATCCGAATGCAGATAGGAAAAAATGTGTGATTGCCATGGATACAAATACTGGCTGTTACATGAAAATTTAAATATGTAATGTAAATAAAGTTTTTTTTTAAATTTACATATGTAGACTAATTGTTGCATAAGGCTATACATTAATAAGCGTTTATTGATTAAAAAAATGATTTAGTGTTTTCATTTACAATAGCATGAACCACGAGTATTCTAGTAACTCAAGCATTTTTAATTAAAAAAATCGACTAGTAGAAATCAGTAGTCTTGCAACCCCTATACTGTACAACAATAATTAGTATTTCATTATTGTAAAGGGGACGTTTGAGGCGATCTAGGTGTAGACGGAAATAAAACACAATCCAACAAGTAGAAAATTAAATTAAAAACATCTAAACTTTTCAGGTCGCAGCAAATGCACCGCTGGTCATGCACATCCTTTCCCGGAACAATACTGAAAGCTAAGAAGATGGAGAAACAGATGATCATAGCTGTACAAGGATAGCAATTTTTTAAATGAATCTATTAGCAGAGCTACTGAAAGGGATGTTTAGTGCTGGAAATCCATTTATTCTTTGCTGAAACTTTGCGTCTTCAAGGAGAGCGGGTCATGGTTGCCCAGCAACAGCAGACGCCACTGGAGCGCGAGCGCAGATTACAGAGTGCTTTGGAAATAAGGAGAGCGGCGCGCCTAGCGTTTTCCACACGTTTTCAGTCGCGACATCATGCAAATGTGGTTTTGTTTTAATGGATACATTTTTTATTTAATTTTTTTGCTGGACTCGGTGGAGACCAACTAGAAGACTTGGCGAGTCCAAAGGCCAAGTCCGAGACAAGTCCGAGTGCAAACGCAACGAGTCCGAGACAAGTCCGAGACGACAGAAAAATGTCTCGAGTCCGGACTCGAGTACTACAGCCCTACTTTGTACCTTGTCTATTCTATCTGTTTTCTTTTTATTTATTACATTATTTAAAAGACCATGCTATGTGTACTGTGTTAACCTAACTGAGACTTGTTACAGCACTTATATATCATTGCTCTTTTTTGGTGTTTTTGATTGCTTCCACGGTCCTCATTTGTAAGTCGCTGTAGATAAAAGCATCTGCTAAATGAATAAATGTAATGTAAATGTAAATATATTCATTTATTTCAATAATTCAGCTCAAACTGTGAAACTTAAGTATTAAATAAATTCAATGCACACAGACTGAAGAAGTCCAAGTCTTTGGTTCTTTTAATTGTGATGATTTTGGCTCACATATTATTGGCTCATAACAAAAACCCACCAATTCACGATCTCAACAAATTAGAATATGATGACATGCCAATCAGCTAATCAACTTAAAACACCTGAAAAGGTTTCCTGAGCCTTCAAAATTGGCTCTGACAATCATTGACACCCTTCACAAGGAGTGTAAGTCACAACAATAAGCTGGTTGTCCACAGAGTGCTGTATCCAAACATGTTAACAGAAAGTTGACTAAAACGAAAAAGTGTGGAAGAAAAAGATGCAAAACAAACAGAGAGAACCACAGCCTTCTGAGGATTGTCAAGCAAAGTAGATTTAAGAATTTGAGTGAACTTCACAAGGAATGCACTGAGGTTGGGGTCAAGGCATCGAGAACCACCTCACACAGATGTGTCAAAGAATTTGGCTACAGTCATCATATTCTTCTTGTTAAACCAGTCTTGTACCACAGACAATGTCAGAGGCATCTCTCCGCTTGTACGCAGATTTCCTTTGCTCTTGCATACAATAAAACCATGTTCTCTTGGAGAGAGTGCGCACACTTAAAACGTGCTTCCTTTCGCTCAACCTTTGTCCTGTGCACAACTTTCTCTATGCTCATGCGCTAGATGTTATTTTCGCACATTTCTGTTTCTAGCCTTTTCTGTTCACATCTTTTACCGCTTGCAGTGTGAACGCTCTGATCCATTAACCTGGACTCGAAAAACAGTTTCAAGCCCTAGTTTCAAGTCATGTAAACTCTTCTATCTGATTACCCAGTTCAGTTTAAAACAAAGCTCTGATTCCCTGAATTCTGATTCCCACACCTGATGGATTTGAATGCGAGTTTGCAGTCCGTTGTGGAGGATTGCACTTGACCTGGTCACCTTACACACCATTGACACCCTGCCTTGAAGAAAATATTTATTGAGGAGGAGGACAACCTCTATGTTGCTGTTTGCTAATTGCTATGGTTGTTTCATGTGAGGCAAAGATTGCTGGAGAAGAGGTATTTAAAAAGAGGTATTCTTCTGGCCTTCAGACAACCAGCTGCCAGTCCTCGCACCATATCATCAGAGAAGAGATGTTACTGAAAGTGTTTACTGGAAGATGAATGCTTGTGATTAAAGATTACAATGGCACATGACCTTAAAAGAGATTATGTACTGTACATTGATGAATCATTTATAATACATACTTCATCATTCCATAAAATAATAGTCCATTTTGATTTCAAGGTGTTTTAGAATAAATTGTGAAAAATAGTTTAGAACTAATAATTTTTTTGTGTGTTAATGTATTAGTTCAAAAGGAAGACAACAGTGTCAATAAAGAACCTGATTAATTATTTATTTATTCACTGTCACAGCTGCAACCCATCAGGACTGGTGCTTATAAGCTAGACTATCACATCAGTTCAATGCGAAGTCTTGATTTGCTGTGTCAGATAACCCAGTTTTAATGCCACCTAATGAACTAAATGAACCCATGCAGATTAATGTTTAGCATCTGTCTGTTGAAGAAACGCATCTCCAATTGGCTATGCATGTACTGTAGCTTACGTGACCATCAACGAAACAACTGCCCCACTCGTGCATCTACTTCCTCACAACGTTCGGTGAGTTCCCCTTTCACTTCCATTTGTGATATACAGTGTGTAACCATTCCAGTTGAATTATGGATAGACTACAAACAAGTTACAACCACTGCATTACTCGACTCTGGGGCTGCTGGTAATTTCATTTCTGAAGAATTTGCAAAGAAATATGACATTCAACTGATTTCATGCTCTACCTCTCTCTCAGTGGAAACAATAGATGGTCGACCGCTGGGTTCTGGATCCATCACTCACCTCACTCCCAAACTATTGATGGCGGCTGGTTTACTTCACAAAGAGAGGATTCAATTCTACATTCTACCTACATCTCACACATATGCATGATCCACAAATTTCCTGGAGAGAGGGCCAAAATGTCAAATGGAGCAATCGTTGTCAACAGAATTGTCTTTCTCCGGTCAATCCCATTCCTGTCTGTTCCGTGTCACTCACTCCAGCACGAGATTCCATTCCCGACCTACCAGAGGAGTATGCTGATCTCACAGAGGTGTTCAGTAAAGAACAGGCCAACACCTTACCTCCTCACCGTAAATATGACTGTGCCATCGATCTTCTGCCCGGGCATTCTCCTCTGGATTCAGCCTCACCTCTGGTTATTATCCCCAAGCCAACGGACAAGTAGAGAGACTTAACCAAAAATTGAACCGCTTCCTCAGAACCTACTGTAATCAGAATCAGGATGATTGGGCCCAATACTTATTGTGGGCAGAATATGCTCAGAACTCCCTTCTCAAACCCTCAACTGGTCTGAATCCTTTTAAATGTGTCCAATGTTCCCATGTTCAGGGGAACCAACGGAGTGAGGTTTGGAATCAGGCTCATGTTCACCTTCAACACGCTGTTCGAAGGCAAAGAGAGCAAGTGGATCGCAGAAGGCACCTAGGTCCCAACTACCAGCCGGGTCAGTGGGTGTGTGCAGTCGACACGGGATCTCTGTCTCCGGCTTCCATGCCGCAAACTGAGTCCAAGATACATGGGTCCATTCCAAATCACCAGGCAAATAACCCCAGTATCCTTCCGTTTAGCACTTCCTAACACATAGCGTATTTCTCCTACTTTTCATGTGTCCTTGCTCAAGCCCGCTGCTGGTCCCAGAGATGAGGAGAGGAGAGGTCCCGTGAACAGGACCCTCAACCCATCACCATTGAGGGCGAGGAGGCTTACCAAGTCCAGGAATTACTCGATTCCAGACGTCGGGGAAGAATACTGCAGTACCTGGTCGACTGGGAGGGGTACGGTCCAGAGGAACGCTCTTGGGTAAACTCTGACGATATTCTAGATCCCAATCTCATCGAGGAATTTCATCGTTTACATCCCGAAGGACCGGCCCCGTGGTAGACCCCGACGTCGTTTGCCTCCTGGCTCCAGGAGTCGCTCGCAGGGGGGGCTCTGTCACCTAAATACTAACACACACGCATCCACCCACTCATTTACACTGATTACACTACATCACCATTAAGCCCCGTCCTTGGACTCTGATCACCGTCACAGGTGCAACCCATCAGGACTGGTGCTTACACTCTAAAAATGGCTGGTTTATTTTTTAACCCAAAATGCTGGGTTGAGTCTGTTGGGTCATTTTGTTGGGTTATTTTATTTCTGTTTAAACACGTTTGGGTAGTTTCAATTTACCAGGAGTTGGGATAAACCTGCTGGGTTGCGTCGCTGGGTTGTTTCAGGTCAGCGCTGGGTTATTTAACGCGCCTTGAAGATGTTTAAATCGCTCCCTAACTGTCATTTTGGAAGAACAACGGGGCAAAGCCACGGCTTTCAACTGTTTTAAGGTAAGTTTATTTAATGTTTTCATTAATAATTATTTTAAATTGGCAGAATTATAACTTTTTTTCGCGGCAACAATACTGTTAAACGTCTACAGGCCAACATTATTTATGTTAAATAATAAACTGTTTACCTCAAACTGCCAACCTACGCTGACTTGCATAATCCTGTTAAGGTATCTAAGACGACAGATTAATAGTTTTATTAAGTTTCAGACAGTGACGGATGTCTGAAATATGCGAATACCTGTGAAAATAGAGGAAAAAGTCGTTTCAGACACTGAAAAGCGAATTTAACATTTAAGTGAGTCAAATGAGTTCAAAAAGTGAATACGACTTTCTGCTCTAATTTAAACGCCTGCAGTTGTCCATATCGACATCTAAATCATAGAAATTACGTACAATATAGTCGGACTGCAGGTCTAAAAGAATCGATGATCCAGTTCAAGTAAACCGGTTCAGTAATCCTCGAACAAAGTGATTCCCGGAAAAGAATCTACGTCTCAGGGCATTTCAAATTGCGCGCACGCACAGCGATTGACGTAGGCCACGTAAGCAAGGTGATTTGATGCTTTTGTGGTTTCTAAAGTCTTTTTACATACAAATTATAATTAAAAATGTGTTTTTTCCTGTCAGAAAAGCACATGGATACATTTGTGTGAGAAAAACTCGTCGAGTGCAGTCTTATTGAGGCGTCTAACGGTAAGTTCGTGTTTATTATACATTTTACATAATTGCTTGTCTGTTATAATCAACTAACCTTAACCCTGACGTAACTTAAACGCACATATATTTGTATTTCGTGCTATAGTTAAAGCTAACTTTGTGTTCAGAATGTATCTAATTTAGCAGTAAACATCATATACCAATTTTCCAGATCGTGTTTTTGACTTGTCCTTATCACTTTGGTACATAAGTGTTTATATATGGACTGTTTTAAAGCTGCGAAGTAACCCAGTACCTGCGTGACTTGTCATAGAAATGTCTGTATGCGCGCATTCAGTGTGATCGCCCTTATCTGTGTCAGTGACTGTGTGTGTTTGATATAGCCAGCATATTAACATAAAACTGTGATTTATAATGACTGGAACATCCCATTGATTAGACAGTTTGAAAGCACACCTTTCAGCCAATCACTATATCATATTCTGCTTCTGTAGACCAACTCTTAGGTGAATTGAACAAATAATCATGATGGGTAAAATTCATGATTAACATCACACAGTTAATTGAACTGAATCACTGTTATTAAAACAATTTGTATTTTTTTTTTTTTTAACTTTATTTTAAAAGTTGGAACAAACATGGAATTCCTTAAACGAGCAGTGTCCACAAAACCCCATCCAATTGTCGTGGCGATTTAAAAATGCCAGCAGATCTCTCAGGCATTGATCATAATCAATGGACAGGTAAGGATATTCTGGACTATTTTCAAAAGGAATTGCAAATTGTATATTTAATTGAATTTTTCCACATGAGGAGACATACATTGTGACATAGTCCAAACGCAATTGAAAAGCATTTGAATTTCAGATGCTTTACACAGAAAGCTGTCAATTTGTGTCAAGTGTGGGACTATACTATGGGGCGTGTTTTTTATTGGGATATATTCTGTGGTTTTTACCCCAAATCTCTCACTGTATGAACTCTGATGCACGTCAGCAAAACAACATTGCAGTTCTACTCTTATTTACCTATATGCATCTTACCCTATATTTTATTCCTCAGGTAAAAAGCATTTGGTTAATGGTGAATATTGACCAATAGTACCATGTGGTTCTAACTGTTAGCAAGGGATAGTAGCTGCATTTGGGGTAAAAATGACAGAATTATTTATTGTGTGAGGTGCCAAGAATATAAGGAGATCCGGGTTGCACTGTCTGTTCTTTAACACGCATCTCTCAGAGCGGCAGCTGCCTTTAGTAGTGCCTTAACCTCCATTGTTCAAAGCATTTGGCACAATTGTTTTTGAGTGACATCACCTCCCAATACAAACACTCTCCATAGTATGGTCCCACCTCTGGCAAAAATCGACAGTTTTCCATGTGAGGCTAAAGTAAATTGCTAAACTAATTGCGATTCCATTTGAGTTTTGGCAGGTAACGTGCAACACAGTGAAAACACAGACATGGTAATTAGTAACACCTCATGTACTTGTTCTTATGTTGCATCTATGCTAACATTAGTCTGTTTCTCTCTTATTCTGAGGTCACCGTAGCCACCCGTATCCAGTACGTATCCAGACCAGATGGTGGATCAGCACCTAGAAAGGACCACTACAGCCCTGAGAGACAGCGGAGACCAGGACAACTAGAGCCCCAGATACAGATCCCCTGTAAAGACCTTGTCTCGACTTCCGGGTTTCGTTATGAGTGAGTAGCACTTCACGACAGCTCCGTAAAAAAATAAATATAAAATTTTCAGAACATCTCTTCCGCAATTGTGAACATTGATAAAATTATAGTCTCGCATCCTAGAAGCTACTAGACGACTTTAGGATTTAATTTGTTCAGTTTTCTAAACATGCCGGGCAAATCTCGGAAAACCATAGACCAGGCCGCGACAACCTCTGGCACTAATGTTGAAGAAGCGCCCGAAAAAGATGCTTCAGATGCGGGTAGTGCAGTCATCCTCAACGCGATCTCGTCCCTTCGCGCGGAACTTTTTTGAATCAAATCAGGAGAAATAATAGACTCAAAGATCGAACAACTCGCTGTCGCTATCAGAGGAGAACTTTCGGCATTTAAAAACGAGGCCAGCACGGCAATCTCGGAGATTAAAGTAACGATGGACGATCACTCTGCGAAATTAGTAAATCTGGAAAGTTATGCTTCCACTTCTTCTGACACAGTGGCTAAGTTGGAACAAGATCTGGGAAAGCTAAAGAACCCCTTGCAGAAACCATTCGTTCTAACTCTTGCATACATGGCTTCAGTACTTCAAATACCATTAATAAAATATCGCTGTATGCAGATGATATTTTGCTTTATATTACTCAACCACAAGTAAGCCTTCCTGTTATACTCAAGACCATCACTACCTTTGGGAAATTTTCTGGCTTTAAAGTTAACTTGGAAAAAAGTGAACTCATGCCCATTGGTTTGAAGGATTTATCCTTAATACATTCTTCCCCATTTAAAGTTTCCAAGGAAAAAATTGTTTACTTGGGAATTGTGGTTACTTATAAATATTCTCTGCTCTTCAAATCTAATTTCAACCCCTTGCTGTCTAAGTTACAAAACTGTATACACTACTGGAGGACTCTCCCGATCTCCCTAATGGGCAGAATAAATGCAATAAAAATTATATTTCTTCTTCAAATATTATATTTATTTTGTAATATTCCAATACTTTTGCCAAAGTCCTTCTTTAAACGCCTAGATTCGATTATTTTTGCCTTTCTTTGGAATTATAAGAGTCACAGAATCAAAATAGTTAATCTTTGTAAATCTAAACATGAGGGGGGTTTAGCCCTTCCAGACTTTCGCCTTTATTACTGGGCCACTTATTTACAAGTTTTTGCATTATGGTTGGAACAGTCTGCTGTTGCCCCGGATTGGCTCCAGATAGAGCGGGATTACTGCCATCCTTATGATCTTGGAGCAGTGTTACTCTCCCCAGTGATATTAGACCAAGCAGCAGTTAGTAATATTGTCATAAAAAGTCAGTTACGCGTTTGGAGACAGATGAGAGAACACCTTAAGATAAAATCTCTCTCTCTTTTAATTCCAATTGCAAATAACCCCTCATTCCCCCCTTCAAGGTTGGATACAACCTTTACTCAATGGAAGGAATTGGGTATATGCACAATCAAGGACCTTTATATTGAGAGGGCTTTAGCTTCCTTTAAGCAACTACAACAGAAATATAATCTCCCAAAAATCATTTTTTCAGATTTTTACAAATAAGGAATTACCTACGTACATATAAAGTTTCCCTAGACGAGGTCCCTCCCTCAGTCATTGATGACTGTCTTATACAGTTCAGAGGAAACAAATGTCAGCTATCTTTAATTTATGGAAGGTTACTAGCAGTTACTTCCCCTTCTACAAAGTTGATCAGAGAGGAATGGGAGCGAGCGAGAGATTGGAGTTGGAATCTCTGAGGAGGTTTGGCAGAGTGGCTTGGAGGATATTGATAAACAATCGGTCAACTCTAGACTATGTCTCATTCAATTTAAGGTTCTACATAGATTACACTTCTCTAAAAAGAAATTACATAGGATTTCTCCCAATATCTCTCCTATTTGTGATAAATGTAAAATAGAGGATGCTGATTTGGCTCATAGTTTTATTTTCTGTCATAAAATACAGGGATTCTGGTGTGAGCTATTTAAAGTGCTTTCAGATATTCTTAATGTGAACTTGGCTCCAGACCCTGTTGCTCATTATATTAGGGCATTCTAATTATATATGTTCATTGAACAGTGCTCAACAGAAATTCCTTACATACTGTTTGATAACAGCCAAGAAATTGTTATTACTGTTTTGGAAAAAGGTTAATCCTCCCGCAATCAAACTATGGCTTGAGGAACTGATATCTACTCTGCACTTGGAATGAACCAGATATCTTTTAAAAGGCAACATTAAACAATTTCACAAGATTTGGGACCCTTTCTTCTGTTACCTCAAAAGTAATTCTATTCCTTAATTCAATGTATTGTAACTTAAAAGTTATTTTGAATCTCACTGTATTGTATATTAACAGGCTTGGGACGGGGTGTTACAATTTTGTTTTGTTTTTTTGTGCATATAAGAAAATTAATCGTGGATCATGTGATTATTGTAAGGTTTTTCTGATAATCGAATAAAAATTTATTTGACAAAAGACCTTGTCTCAGAGGAGCACCAGGACAAGACCACAGGAAACAGATGATTCTTCTGCACACTCTAAAAACTGCTGGGTTGAAAACAACCCAATTTGGGTTATTTTGACAACCCAGCGCTGGATCAAAAAGGGAAGATCCCAGTGCTGGGTTATTTTAACCCAACCAGTTGGGTTATCATATTTAACCCAGCCTGCTGGGTTGCCTTTTATATGGTTTAAAATGACTTTATTGCAGGGTTTCAAAAACCAGAGCGGGTGTTTTTTATCTCTGTATTTCAGAAGGAAAACTACTGTATTTAGAAAATGTTCGATATCATTTCGCATGTGCTTGATAAGGCAGCGTTTGTGAGCTCAGCACCGCTCTGCAGCCGTTACCGGAGAAACCTACCTCTCCCGCTCTTGGTGCCTCCTGCTGGCAGAATGTAAGGATGTGGGGAAACAATGCATTTCTACGTTAAAATTAACCCAAATTGAGCTAGGCATTAAACCTACAAATGTTGTTCATTTTAAATATCACTTTTACACACAAATAATAATTATCAAAAGGAAAATATTTATTAAAAACAAGAGAAAAGTCAAAAAGTAACATGTTAGAACAAATGCAGAAAAGGATGGCATTAACAGCTACAGAGTTCATAAACAAAGCATTGAACATTTGATGAATATAACTTAAGATCAAATTGGACTTTGTTCAATTGTATATATTGTATAAAAATATACGAAAACACATAGAATAAATTTACAATTAGGTTTTTTTTCCAACTATTCTGGCATGACAGTACACAAATAAATCACAACATTAACTTTGATATTATAACCTTTAACAGACGCATGTGTGTGTGTGTGTGTGTGTGTGTGTGTGTGAAAGAATGTGAGCAGGTGTATGAATGACAGAGTGTAAACTCTTCTACTAAACAACACAGAAAAAGCATTTAACTTTTTTTTTTTTTTTTTTTACAAATTATACACTTACAGTTTGTTTCATAGTCCATGAATACAGATCATGCATCACGGTCAATTTTCATGAGCTCTTTAGCATAACTGATGTAATCATGAAGAAACAACATGTGCTAAACTATAAATGGATTAACAAATATTATGAGAAAAATAAAAATATATTAATTTATGTTGTAAAGACAGACAAAAGTCTTATAGGTTTGGAATGAATTGAGGGCAAGTAAATGATTTTTTGTGTGAACTTTACCTTTAAGAGCGAAGACCAAGAATGATGACTCTCCAAATCAGACAAGACAACTCCAAAGTTGGTTTGAGTTCTGCAATAAAAAACACAGACATCAATGGTTTTAATGAAATGAGCACGTAATCACACTGTTGTTGCATCAAAATGTGAAGTAAACCGGCAGGAGACAACAGAAACATTTATTTTCTAAAAATAACTTACATAAAATCTCAAAGGAATTCCCATGTCTCTTGCTTTTAACATCTACAAAAAACAAACATTATTTTACTCTTAGTAAAACACAACAACAACTGATAACATGAAATTATGAAGTATACTTGCCTTAAACGATCTTTCCCTCTCTTCAGAAGAAGCTGAGAAAACCACTTCCTCACACAAGCAGACTTGTGTGTCCTTAACTCCAGTTAGTTTGAGTTCTGCAAAGAGGGACATCAATGGTTTCAATAAAATATTAACATATACATACATACACACACACACATACATACACACATATATATATATATATATATATATATATATATATATATATATATATATATATATATATATATATATATATATATATATATATATATATATGTATATATACACCAGGGAAAGAGTTCTTCGATCATCCACCACAGTTGTTTTCCATGGTCTTCCGCGTAATTTGGTGTTTGGTAAGCAACCAAAGAGATTTTTAAGGGAAAGAAGTGGAATGTTATGCAATGGCCAAGTCAATCACCTGACCTATATCCGATTGAGCATGCATTTCACTTGCTGAAGACAAAACTGAAGGGAAAATGCCCCAAGAACAAGCAGGAACTGAAGACAGTTGCAGTAGAGGCCTGGCAGAGCATCACCAGGGATGAAACCCAGCGTACGCTGATGTCTAATTGATCTCCAGACTTCAGGCTGTAATTGACTGCAAAGGATTTGCAACCAAGTATTAAAAAATGAAAGTTTGATTTATGATTGTTAATCTGTCCCATTACTTTTGGTCCCTTAAAAAGTGGGATGTACATATACAAACTGTTGTAATTCCTACACCGTTCACCTGATTTAGATGTAAATACCCTCAAATTAAAGCTGAAAGTCTGCAATTAAAGCACATCTTGTTCGTTTCATTTCAAATCCATTGTGGTGGTGTATAGAGCCAAAAAGATTAGAATTGTGTCGATGTCCCAATATTTATGGACCTGACTGTATATATATCTCTGGATTTCAACATCTAAAAAAAACTAAACATTATTTTAGTCTTAGTAAAAATAAAGATAACTTGATGTTATTCTGAAGTTTACTCTCCTTAAACCGTCTGTCCCTCTCTTCAGAAGAACATCTCTTCCTCATCCTCACACAGGTCTGTGACTCCTCACACAAACAGCTTCTGTGTCTTTAACTCTCAGCGCGAGGACAATGAAGACAGGAGCTCGACAAGAAATATTACATGTAAAACATACTTTTAACAGTTACCACTTCAACAGCCTCAAAATAATTATGCTAGTCTTTGCTACACAATGCCGTTTCCTTTAGGAGACAAACATACATTCAGTTTAACCGCAAAAAAAAAAGACAAATTAACATGAGCGTAACCGTGACCTTAACCGTCTGTTAACGCCTCAAAAAGTACAGATAATGTAAAATCTTATGTAAATATGACAAAATACATTCACGACCGTTGTATTAAAAGTACATCCTCCGTTCAGTAATGTTACATGAGGCAGTTAAGACATCCGTGTCTGAGGCGAAAACCGCGTCCGTTTTTAAAAATTTTTTTATATATATATATATAACGTTAAGCTCCTTTGTTTCCGCCTTTCATAAAACCTTCCGCCTTTCATACAACCGGGTAAACAATAAAAGATAACTTTACATTTTGAATATTTACTTACCATAGTCTTTCACTCGCTTCTCGCTTCTTTCACGCTGAGAAAATGGCGGCTGCTCGCACTGGAGACGTACGATTTTGACGTGACGTGACGTGCGTGCTCTCCTCAAGTATAGGTCTCTGCAGGAAAGTAATGGGAGTTACGAGATCAAGGTGTTTTTACACCATGATACCTGATTAGTTGATGTAATAGTGACGTTAGGTTTAGGGGTGGTGTTGGGTAAGGGGGATCATTTAGATTGCATGATTCAGAAACACCCAGCAGTTTTAAGTATTTAATATATTCATGGTGATAAACGCCCACTTTTACTCTGCAGAGACCTAAGTCTCGCTCTCCTTCACGTCCGCGTCCTCAACCCAGCCCCGCTGGGTTAAAAAAGAGACTTATTGTCAACCCAAACTTGGGTTAAAACATCCCAAAGTCCAATCCAACGGCCTCAACCCAGCGTTTTTTAGAGTGCACAATCTGACTTTGCTGCAGCCTGGAATTGAACTACTGGTTTCGTCTGGTCCGAGGAGAACTGGCCCCCCAACTGAGCCTGGTTTATCCCAAGGTTTTTTTCTCCATTTTGTCACTGATGGAGTTTTGGTTCCTTGGTTTTCCTTAGTTTGGGACAATTAATATCAAGCGATATCATCGACTTGATTGCACAGAGGGATGATACATCACTGAATCAATGATGAACTGACTTTAACTGAAAACTGAGTGTTTACTGTTGTCCCTTTGCATTATTACACACTATTTTGATATTTAATACTGTAAAGCTGCTATGATGCAGTATTTGATCAAAATGACAGGCTTATTACTCATAATAAATGGAAAATACAGCTGCAAACGGACTTTGCTTTTCCATTTGAAATTTGGCAGTCACTGTGCATTCATGAAAACTGAAAAGGTAATTTTTGTTCAGTGTTTTTGAAAGTGTTTTTGTTCAAGATTTGCAATTGTGTTTGGATTTTGTCACAATTTGTCACATGTGGAAAACGCAATTGAAAATATAATTTGCAATTCCTTTTGAAAATTGTCCTTCCGTTGACAGGCTCTAGAGCAGAGTACACTGCTCTCAGGTGTAGATCTTTGCTTCAAAGCTTTCTAAGTGTTTGACAATAGTTCACCCAAAAATGAATTTTTTTTCAATAATTATTCACCCTGGTCTTAAAGCTCTCGAATATCATCGAAAATATTAACTTGTGTTCTGAAGATGAATGAAGGTGTTACGGGTTTGTAACGACATGAAGTTGAGTAATAAATGACAGCATTTTCATTTTTGGGTGAATTATATGTTGAACTACCCTAAGCAGTGAACATCTACCTACATAGGAGTCTTGATATAAATTTAAGGACATCTTTAAATGATTTTACATTTAAATTTAAAGAATGTTAATTGTCAATGTCATTTCACTGTGTATTTAAATAGCTAAACATGTCAAAATGTAATAGTTAAACAGCTAGACAGGTCATTCAGAAATAATTTTCTTATTTATTGCAAATGTGATTCTGTGATTTTTATTTATTTATTTTGCATTTGCTGGAAACAAAAAAAAAAAATGGAAATTCCATGTTGTTTGTCATTGGTACAAATTTTTGAATGCCAGATGGCATTAAACATATTTTTTAACAGTCTAAATAACCTGTATTCTTCATTATTTATTAATCCATGATTGCTTTGTTAAGCAAAAGTGAAATTATGAGAATAACCCAGAATCATAAAAATGCAAACCCACAAATGGTAAAAATGACTCTAACTTGGGTTCCCTGTCGAGGCGGTAACTCAACATTACGTCAGCTAAGACGTATATGGGAACTCTTCCCTTCTCCACTTTCACTGAAATCTTATTGGCTAACGCCAGCTGGGGACAGCTGGCCAATTGACGCGAAGCATGCAAATACTGGCGGGTAAGCGTGCAGTATAAAATGCATGGGCGCGAAAATTACGTCAGAATCTCTTTCTTCACGCTAGAAGTCTTATCTAAGTCATCGTGGAAGTTGCAATAGAGGACTACCCACCCTGTTTTTCCTCTCTGCATCCGATGGCTGCTAATGCTAGATTCGGACCTTCACCAGTTCTGTGTGACCTGCTATGGGATTCTCACACGGACAACACTTGCGCCCACTGTACCGAGCTGCCAGTGCGCGCCCTCAGAGCCAGAGTGGCTCGGAGGACGGCGGGAATGAGGCCCACTGCCGCCAGCGAGCCGCTGGTGGGCCCTCCCCCGCCGAAGACGAGTTTGACGTCGGCGTGGTGGACTATAGCTTCCGCGAACTTCGTCCTCTTCGGAGCTGGCGAGGAAAACGACTACATGTCGCTTCGACGTCGAAAAAGGTTTGGGCCTCTCAGTGGGACCGCCCCGACCAAGAGGGCCCTGAGACCTCCAGGAGAAGCTCGTCAGGGTCTTCGGAAAGGTCGTCACGGAGCTGAGTCTCGCTTGCAACGCACATGACGAGCCTGTGATAGGTAACTAGACTCGTGGCTCCTCCAGTCGAGCTGCTACCAGATGGCATTTAGGCATGCAAGAGCTCGTGGTGAAATCGTGGGCTGCACCCCAATCGGCGCGCACCCACTCTGCTACGAAGGCCATATCACGCACGTGGACGGGACGGAAACCCTCCCCCCCCGTCTAGGAGACTGTTACCACACACCTGTGCTCGTCTCCCTCTGCTTTTGGTCCGGACCACAGTCTAGAAAGAGCGAGTGCAGCTTCTGCTCTTTGCCCGGGCAATACTCAAGGTGTTTCAGGCAAACGGCGGCACAGTAGCGCTGACGTCATCAGGATCTGCACGCGGCAACTGATCTCGCGCTGATTGCTATTAAGCGCTCTGCTCAGCTGTTTCACGGAGCTCATGGTCATCTTTACAGGCACCTATGGCTTACCCTAGCTGTCCTGAAAGACGCGGACCGTAGGCCGCTCCTAAACGTTCCAGTTGCTCCCTCCGGCCTCTTTGGTGACGCCATGGAGCTATTCTCAGAGACGCAGAAAGCTCGCCAAAGTATGAGCCATGTGATACCCCGTCGCTCACCCCAGTCTTCTTCTGCGGGATTCTTATGCACCGGGCCAGGCTCTGAAACCAGCTAAAATAACCCGCAGTGGCACCCCGCTCTGAACCGGACGCTCGTTTCTGCCGAAACCAGCAGTGGTAAGAGCCTGGAAGGTAACGTCAGGGTCAGTTGAGGACCCCGCGCCGCGAGAGAGCCAGCGCGCCATACGAGCCGTCTCCCTGACGGTGAAAGAGTGAGTGAGCGGGAGGCCCCGCCCCCAAGCGCCATGTTCATATGCATCATGTCCCCCATTTCCTTCGGGCGACGATTGCTATGTCTGTTTGAATGCTGTTTGTGTGAGTTCCACAATAAAAGCAGGTATACAATCAGCGAAAGAGCTTTACTGCCTCTTACACTCATCTCTGTGTCACTCGCCCTGTCTCAGATCAGTGCAGAGCCACAACCCATGATTATACTGGCCTCGCGAGAGTGCCAACACCACATAAGCACGGTGTCACCCTCATTGTTCAGATGCATCATGTCCCCCATGTTTCTTCGGGCGACGATTGCTATGTCTGTTTGAATGCTGTTTGTGTGAGTTCCACAATAAAAACAGGTATACAATCAGCGAAAGAACTTTACTGCCTCTTACACTCATCTCTGTGTCACTCGCCCTGTCTCAGATCAGTGCAGAGCCACAACCCATGATTATACTGGCCTCGCGAGAGTGCCAACACCACATGAACACGGTGTCACCCTCAATGTTCAGATGCATCATGTCCCCCATGTTTCTTCGGGCGACGATTGCTATGTCTGTTTGAATGCTGTTTGTGTGAGTTCCACAATAAAAGCATGTTACAATCAACTAAAGAGCTTTACTTCCTCTTACACTCATCTCTGTGTCACTCGCCCTGTCTCAGAACAGTGCAGAGCCACAACCTATTATTATAATGGCCTCGCGAAGGAGCGAGAGTGCCAACACCACAAAGACACATGCATCATGTCCCCCACATCACTATGGGTGACGATTGCTATATGTGTTTAAATGATGTTTTTGTGAGTAAAAATTTTACTAATGAAGCATATATACAAATTCTTGCACCCAACGTTGTGTCACTCGCCCTGTCTGAAACAGCGCAGAGCCACAGTCCATGATTATAATGGCCTCATGATGGCGCAAGAGTGTCACACCATTTCGCGACGCGCCCGCCCTCCCGCCAGTGCTTCCAGCCTCGCGGGGGCGGGGCCCTAATTAAAATAAGCCATCAGTGGCTGTAGACGTAACGCGTCCGCCGTGTCATCTCATGGACGGTAAGAGGGCTATCCCGGGCGTTTCACCGTGGATACTGGGAATAATTCACGACGGATATTCTCTCCAATTCAAACGCAGACCTCCCCGCTTCAATGGCGTGGTCCCGTCACTGACTTTGCCCCAAAACCGTCCAGTTCTGCGACAGGAAGTTCTCAGTCTGCTCGAGAGAGAGCGATAGAGCGAAATTTCCCCTCAGATCGAGCGGAATGCGCATGTTGAATTATCTGGACGATTGGCTGATTTTAGCCCACTCAAGAGATGTGCTATCAGTCACGTGGAAACAATGCTTCGCCGTTTGGATACGCTGGGACTGCGTGTGAATATGCAGAAGAGCGTGTTTTTACGAGTAACATATCTGGGAATATGTTTGGACTCGATGGCGATACAAGCCCATCTCTCTCTAGAGCATTTCATCGACTCTGCGCAGTTTCTGACTGGGCAGGTCGTTTGCACTGAGGGAATTTCAGAGGCTTCTGGGACTGATGGCGGCGGCTTCTTCAGTGTGCCATCTGGGTCTGCTACATTGTGGCCGCTACAGTTTTGGCTGTAACTCGAGTTCCGCTGAGGGCGTGGTCTTCGGTCCACAAGCACTTACGGTCATTCACAGTTGCGTCAGCACTCTGAGACCGTGGAACAGCCCGGATATGTTCAGCCCAGGAGTTCTTTTCTCTGCAAACGCGATCTAGGCCGGGGAGCAGTGCGTCTGGGCCTGTGGTCGGAGTCACAGAGAAGGTGACACAAAACCGTTTGGAATAATGGCAGCGGTGTCCTAATATCCCTGCAAGCCTTTCGGTCGAAATTGGAGCGGAAACATGTACTGATTCAAACCGACAACACGTCTGTGGTCTCGTACATAAATCGCCAGGGCGGCGTGCACTCCAGAGCTCTATTCAAACAGGCAGCGAGTTTCCTGTTGTGGGCGGACCGACACTTAATCTCCATAGGAGCGTCGCACAACCCCGGTACTTTGAACCGTGGAGTGAGCATGCTTTTGAGGAACGGGATTCCTTAAGGAGATGTTGGCTTCACCCAAGATCAGATCTAATGATTTGGGAGGGAGGAAGTGGATTGTTTGCCACGAGCGAGAACACGTTTGCTATCTCACTCCCCCCTGCTGGGAGATGCTCTGACATCGCGCTGGCCGGAAGCCAGGCTTACACATTCCCTCCTGTGAAGATTCTGCCTGTGTTGTGCAAAATCAGGGAGGAGAAAGCATCAGTTATACTCGTGGCCCCGAACTGGCCGAATCAGCCCTGGTTCTCGGACCTGAGAGAGTTACTGATGGCTCCCCCATGGCGAATCCCCCTCAAGCAGGACCTGCTGTCTCAGGCGAATGGCACAATATAGCACCCCAGCCCCAAGCTGTGGAACCTTCATGTGTGGCCGCTGCGGGGACCCTAATGAGCGGGACCCTCTGCACTGACGAGTGCTACGCACACTGACTGAGACGCGAGCATCATCAAACATTCGCTGCTACGCGAAGAAGTGGTGAGTTTTCACAAAATGGTGCGAGAACATTTATATTGACCCGGGGACCTGTTCCGTGTCGGATGTTTTGCGCTTTCTTCAGCACAGTTGGATAACGGGAGTTTGAAACCATCCACGCTGAAGGTGTTTGTGACCGCTATTGCCGCTTTCGTTCCCCGGTTACGGGTAAACGATCGGTAAGCACGCTCTGGTATTCAGTTTTCTCAGGGGAGCAAGTAGATTGTGTACTTCATGGCCGCCCTCCGTGCTGCCGTGGGATTTCGCTCTAGTTTTGAGGGCTCTATCTCTTATTACCGTTCGAGCCATTAGCTTCGATTGCGGTTAAGGAGCTTCCCTGAAGACTGCCTTGCCTCTTGCTCTCGCCTCAGCGAAGTGCCTTGGAGAATTTCGTGAGTGTTTGGTGAACGATATTGCATTGGTTTCGGGCCTGGCGACTGTAATGTCACTCTCCGGCCGAGACCGGGTTTCGTTTCGAAGTCACTCAATACACCGTTTTGTTTCCCTGCCCGCCTTATCTGTTGAGCCGTCAGCCTCGCGCGACGCTGATACTCAGAGCGCCGGGACCCTGTTAGGGTTTTACGGATGTATATGAATTGCTCGGCCGCCTTTCGTCAGTCGGACCAGCTGTTCGTGTGCTTGGTGGATGTAATAAGGGACGTGCTGTTTCTAAACAGAGACTTTCTCACTGGATCATGGACGCTATCAAATGCCAGGGGAAGGATTACCCCCTCAACATCAGAGCTCATTCTGCGAGGACATTATAAATGCTTCCTGATGGGCCTGGTCTAGAGGTATGTCTGTCCAGTATTTATGTTTTGCTGCTGGCTGGTCTTCCCAGAACACAATCGCCAGGTTTTACAAGCTGGATGTACCCTCTGTAGCGTCACATGTTTTTCGGTGAGTTAAGTTTTATTCATTAAAGCTGTTATAACCAGCTATACAGTAGTTACCATGGCTGCTAACTCTGTGTTATGGTTTAAATGGTTTATGCAGCAGTCACCGCAAACGCCGTCGACTCTGTTTAACTCTCATGCTTGAGTGCTTATTGCTTTGTGTCTGCCCTGGTTAGTGCAGATTTCGATATATTGCTTGAAGTTATGCATATTTTGTTAGGGTCGGAGCAGATGTCTCATTGGCCTAGTTCCGCCTATCAGATGCAAGCACTCTTAGCGACACGGCCATTGGCTAGAACTGTACTGCTTGTGTGAGGGTGATTGACTCCGTTCAGGGCTTATCTTCACTGCTCTCACGGCGGGATTTTATACAGTTCCCATATACGTCTTAGCTGACGTAATGTTGAGTTACCGCCTCGAGAGGGAACGTCTCCGGTTACTATCGTAACCTCGGTTCCCTGAGAGGCGGGAACGAGACATTACGTTAGCCGCCGTGGTCGCTGTTTGATCAGCTGTGCTAGCGTTCAGTCGTGATTCTGACGTAATTTTCGCGCCCATGCATTTTATACTGCACGCTTACCCGCCAGTATTTGCATGCTTCGCGTCAATTGGCCAGCTGTCCCCAGCTGGCGTTAGCCAATAAGATTTCAGTGAAAGTGGAGAAGGGAAGAGTTCCCATATACGTCTTAGCTGACGTAATGTCTCATTCCCGCCTCTCAGGGAACCGAGGTTACGATAGTAACCGGAGACTTTTTCCAAAAAACCCAGCATGCTGGGTTAAAATGTGTAAACCAGCATGCTGGGTTACTTTAGCCCAGCACGTGTTCTGTCAAATATTTACCCAGCGCTGGGTTGCCAATTGGGTTATTTTTAACCCAGCCATTTTTAGAGTGTATAAGCTGAACTATCACATCAGTTCAATGCGAAGTCTTGATTTGCTGTCTGTCATTTCTGAGCGTTATTACCCAGTTTTGTATTCCTGTTGCTGATCTTGTCTGTTATCGTCTATGTACCTCCACTGCCTACCTACCGACCCTTGCCTGTTTACTAGACATTGATTCTCTGCCTGTGACCCTGACATTCTGCCTGTTCCCTCTTTACATCTCTGCTCTTCCTGCGTTGTTGAAACTGCTGTTACTGACCTTTGCCTGTACGACTACGAGTTTCTTAATAAAGCCTGCACATGGATCCCACTTCGAGTTCTGGTTCATTACAGTCAGAGTGGGATATGTCAAAGATAAATCTGAGAGCTCCACGGCAGAGAAGTTCCCAGTTACAGAAAGTAAAAAAAAAAGCGGTAGTTAACAAACTTGAATTACATTTGCCTCATGAATGATCTTACATCAGAAAAAAGCTGATATTTCATTCTCTAAATATAAAACATTGAGGGTGGATGGTGCCATCTGCTTGTCTGTGGTTATTTTAAGTTGTACTAGTATTAAAAAAATACTTCTGAGAAAGCAGTACATGCTGAATCAACCATGTTAAGTAGAAACCACAGAGGGCTAGACGACTCTCCACAGCATACTAAATATTAATAGTCAAAAACTCACGAACCACTAATGTTCTCTGTCATTTCCACTCCACAGGAAAAGAATTTAAAGCTAGCATGTTAATCAGCTTCTTTACATTTTATACTTTGTAGTTCAGGTATTCAAAACTATATCTAAATGATATGATACTGTGAAATCAAAACGTCTCCGCCTGTACACTGTGTAGACACAGAAAATGTGTGAAGCTACAGAGGAAGAACAAACCTTCAGTATAACCACAATGTAAATGAGAATATAAATACAACAGAAAAGGAAATGCTTTCCTTAACTGCTACACAGTCACACTCATGGGCCTTTTATTATTATTATTTTCCATAAATGAGTGGGCAGGGTGATTTTTACATCTTATAGCAAAAACTCTAGTCTGCCGCATCCAGTTCTCAAGTCTTATGGTCAAATTTTCTGTAGGGTTTTTATAGCATTATTTCAATGACTTAAGAATTTAAGTTTTTCACTAGCCTTTGTAGCTCGTTACATTATAATCCCACAATTTGAAAATACTAAGAATATCAAAATCTACTGTGGGCGGCAGATCCATTTCTTATTTAGGGCATAAACTCTAGAAATACCTACCTGATATTGTTCGGGAGGCAGACACACTCTTGCAGTTTAAATCTAGATTAAAGACCCATCTCTTTAACCTGGCACATAACATACTAATGTGCTTCTAATATCCAAATCCGTTAAAGGATTTTTAGGCTGCATTAATTATGTAAACCAGAACCGGGAACACTTCCCATAACACCCGATGTACTTGCTACATCATTAGAAGAATGGCATCTACGCTAATATTTGTCTGTTTCTCTCTTGTTCCGAGGTCACCGTAGCCACCAGATCCAGTCTGTATCCAGATCAGAAGGTCACTGCAGTCACCCGGATCCAGTACGTATCCAGACCAGATGGTGGATCAGCACCTAGAAAGAACCTCTACATCCCTGAAAGACAGCGGAGACCAGGACACCTAGAGCCCCAGATACAGATCCCCTGTAAAGACCTTGTCTCAGAGGTCCACCAGCACAAGACCAAAAGAGATTTTTAAGGGAAAGAAGTGGAATGTTATGCAATGGCCAAGTCAATCACCTGACCTATATCCGATTGAGCATGCATTTCACTTGCTGAAGACAAAACTGAAGGGAAAATGCCCCAAGAACAAGCAGGAACTGAAGACAGTTGCAGTAGAGGCCTGGCAGAGCATCACCAGGGATGAAACCCAGCGTACGCTGATGTCTAATTGATCTCCAGACTTCAGGCTGTAATTGACTGCAAAGAATTTGCAACCAAGTATTAAAAAATGAAAGTTTGATTTATGATTGTTAATCTGTCCCATTACTTTTGGTCCCTTAAAAAGTGGGATGTACATATACAAACTGTTGTAATTCCTACACCGTTCACCTGATTTAGATGTAAATACCCTCAAATTAAAGCTGAAAGTCTGCAGTTAAAGCACATCTTGTTCGTTTCATTTCAAATCCATTGTGGTGGTGTATAGAGCCAAAAAGATTAGAATTGTGTCGATGTCCCAATATTTATGGACCTGACTGTGTATATATATATATATATATATATATATATATATATATACATATATCACTGTTTTTGCATCAAAATGTGAAGTTAACAGGCAGGACACAACAGAAAGTTGTCATAAAAAAAAATGAAGTTATCTTGTCTCTGGATTTCAACATCTAAAAAAAACAAAACATTATTTTAGTCTTAGTAAAAATAAAGATAACTTGATGTTATTCTGAAGTTTACTCTCCTTAAACCGTCTGTCCCTCTCTTCAGAAGAACATCTCTTCCTCATCCTCACACAGGTCTGTGACTCCTCACACAAACAGCTTCTGTGTCTTTAACTCTCAGCGCGAGGACAATGAAGACAGGAGCTCGACAAGAAATATTACATGTAAAACATACTTTTAACAGTTACCACTTCAACAGCCTCAAAATAATTATGCTAGTCTTTACTACACAATGCCGTTTCCTTTAGGAGACAAACATACATTCAGTTTAACCGCGAAAAAAAAAGACAAATTAACATGAGCGTAACCGTGACCATAACCGTCTGTTAACGCCTCAAAAAGTACAGATAATGTAAAATCTTATGTAAATATGACAAAATACATTCACGAATGTTGTATTAAAAGTACATCCTCCGTTCAGTAATGTTACATGAGGCAGTTAAGACATCCGTGTCTGAGGCGAAAACCGCGTCCGTTTTTAAAATTTTTTTTATATATATATAACGTTAAGCTCCTTTGTTTCCGCCTTTCATAAAACCTTCTGCCTTTCATACAACCGGGTAAACAATAAAAGATAACTTTACATTTTGAATATATACTTACCATAGTCTTTCACTCGCTTCTCGCTTCTTTCACGCTGAGAAAATGGCGGCTGCTCGCACTGGAGACGTACGATTTTGACGTGACGTGACGTGCGTGCTCTCCTTCACGTCCGCGTCCTCAACCCAGCCCCGCTGGCTTAAAAAAGAGACTTATTGTCAACCCAAACTTGGGTTAAAACATCCCAAAGTCCAATCCAACGGCCTCAACCCAGCGTTTCTTAGAGTGCACAATCTGACTTTGCTGCAGCCTGGAATTGAACTACTGGTTTCGTCTGGTCCGAGGAGAACTGGCCCCCCAACTGAGCCTGGTTTCTCCCAAGGTTTTTTTCTCCATTTTGTCACTGATGGAGTTTTGGTTCCTTGGTTTTCCTTAGTTTGGGACAATTAATATCAAGCGATATCATCGACTTGATTGCACAGAGGGATGATACATCACTGAATCAATGATGAACTGACTTTAACTGAAAACTGAGTGTTTACTGTTGTCCCTTTGCATTATTACACACTATTTTCCTATTTAATACTGTAAAGCTGCTATGATGCAGTATTTGATCAAAATGACAGGCTTATTACTCATAATAAATGGAAAATACAGCTGCAAACGGACTTTGCTTTTCCATTTGAAATTTGGCAGTTACTGTGCATTCATGAAAACTGAAAAGGTAATTTTTGTTCAGTGTTTTTGTTCAAGATTTGCAATTGTGTTTGGATTTTGTCACAATTTGTCACATGTGGAAAACGCAATTGAAAATATAATTTGCTATTTCCTTTTGAAAATTGTCTTTCCGTTGACAGGCTCTAGAGCAGAGTACACTGCTCTCAGGTGTAGATCTTTGCTTCAAAGGTTTCTAAGTGTTTGACAATAGTTCACCCAAAAATGAAAGTTTTTTCAATAATTATTCACCCTGGTCTTAAAGCTCTCGAATATCATCGAAAATATTAACTTGTGTTCTGAAGATGAATGAAGGTGTTACGGGTTTGTAACGACATGAAGTTGAGTAATAAATGACAGCATTTTCATTTTTGGGTGAACTATATGTTGAACTACCCTAAGCAGTGAACATCTACCTACATAGGAGTCTTGATATAAATTTAAGGACATCTTTAAATGATTTTACATTTAAATTTAAAGAATGTTAATTGTCAATGTCATTTCACTGTGTATTTAAATAGCTAAACATGGCAAAATGTAATAGTTAAACAGCTAGACAGGTCATTCAGAAATAATTTTCTTATTTATTGCAAATGTGATTCTGTGATTTTTATTTATTTATTTTGCATTTGCTGAAAAAAAAAAAAAAAAAAGGGAAATTCCATGTTGTTTGTCATTGGTACAAATTTTTGAATGTCAGATGGAATTAAACATATTTTTTAACAGTCTAAATAACCTGTATTCTTCATTATTTATTAATCCATGATTGCTTTGTTAAGCAAAAGTGAAATTATGAGAATAACCCAGAAAGAATAACCCAGAATCATAAAAATGCAAACCCACAAATGGTAAAAATGACTCTAACTTGGGTTTTCCAAATAACCCAGCATGCTGGGTTAAAATGTGTAAACCAGCATGCTGGGTTACTTGAGCCCAGCACGTGTTCTGTCAAATATTTACCCAGCGCTGGGTTGCCAATTGGGTTATTTTTAACCCAGCCATTTTTAGAGTGTATAAGCTGAACTATCACATCAGTTCAATGCGAAGTCTTGATTTGCTGTCTGTCATTTCTGAGCGTTATTACCCAGTTTTGTATTCCTGTTGCTGATCTTGTCTGTTATCGTCTATGTACCTCCACTGCCTACCTACCGACCCTTGCCTGTTTACTAGACATTGATTCTCTGCCTGTGACCCTGACATTCTGCCTGTTCCCTCTTTACATCTCTGCTCTTCCTGCGTTGTTGAAACTGCTGTTACTGACCTTTGCCTGTACGACTACGAGTTTCTTAATAAAGCCTGCACATGGATCCCACTTCGAGTTCTGGTTCATTACAGTCAGAGTGGGATATGTCAAAGATAAATCTGAGAGCTCCACGGCAGAGAAGTTCCCAGTTACAGAAAGTAAAAAAAAAGCGGTAGTTAACAAACTTGAATTACATTTGCCTCATGAATGATCTTACATCAGAAAAAAAGCTGATATTTCATTCTCTAAATATAAAACATTAAGGGTGGATGGTGCCATCTGCTTGTCTGTGGTTATTTTAAGTTGTACTAGTATTTAAAAAATACTTCTGAGAAAGCAGTACATGCTGAATCAACCATGTTAAGTAGAAACCACAGAGGGCTAGATGACTCTCCACAGCAAACTAAATATTAAAACGGAGTCAAAAACTCACAAACCACTAATGTTCTCTGTCATTTCAACTCCACAGGAAAATAATTTAAAGCTAGCATGTTAATCAGCTTCTTTACATTTTATACTTTGTAGTTCAGGTATTCAAAACTATATCTAAATGATATGATACTGTGAAATCAAAACGTCTCCGCCTGTACACTGTGTAGACACAGAAAATGTGTGAAGCTACAGAGGAAGAACAAACCTTCAGTATAACCACAATGTAAATGAGAATATAAATACAACAGAAAAGGAAATGCTTTCCTTAACTGCTACACAGTCACACTCATGGGCCTTTTATTATTATTATTTTCCATAAATGAGTGGGCAGGGTGATTTTTACATCTTATAGCAAAAACTCTAGTCTGCCGCATCCAGTTCTCAAGTCTTATGGTCAAATTTTCTGTAGGGTTTTTATGGCATTATTTCAGTGACTTAAGAATTTAAGTTTTTCACTAACCTTTGTAGCTCGTTAAATTATAATCCCACAATTTGAAAATACTAAGAATATCAAAATCTACTGTGGGCGGCAGATCCATTTCTTATTTAGGCCATAAACTCTAGAAATACCTACCTAACATTGTTCAGGAGGCAGACACACTCTTGCAGTTTAAGTCTAGATTAAAGACCCATCTCTTTAACCTGGCTTACACATAACATACTAATATGCTTTTAATATCCAAATCCATTAAAGGATTTTTAGGCTGCATTAATTATGTAAACCAGGAACACTTCCCATAACACCCAATGTACTTGCAACATCATTAGAAGAATGGCATCTACGCTAATATTTGTCTGTTTCTCTCTTATTCCGAGGTCACCGTAGCCACCAGATCCAGTCTGTATCCAGATCAGAAGGTCACTGCAGTCACCCAGATCCAGTACGTATCCAGACCAGATGGTGGATCAGCACCTAGAAAGGACCTCTACTGCCCTGAAAGACAGCGGAGACCAGGACAACTAGAGCCCCAGATACAGATCCCCTGTAAAGACCTTGTCTCAGACGACCATCAGGACAAGACCACAGGAAACAGATGATTCTTCTGCACAATCTGACTTTGCTGCAGCCTGGAATTGAACTACTGGTTTCGTCTGGTCAGAGGAGAACTGGCCCCCCACATGAGCCTGGTTTCTCCCAAGGTTTCTTTCTCCATTCTGTCACCGATGGAGTTTTGGTTCCTTGCTGCTGTCGCCTCTGGTTTGCTTAGTTGGGGACACTTCATTTACAGCGATATCATTGACTTGATTGCAAATGATTGCACAGACACTATTTAAACTGAGCTGGATGGTGACACAACTGAATTTAATGATGAACTGCCTTTAGCTGTCATTTTGCATTATTGACACACTGTTTTCCTAATTAATGTTGTTCGGTTGCTTTGACGCAATCTTTTTTTTTGTTTAAAGTGCTATATAAATAAAGGAGACTTGAATTGACTTGCATCACATATATTTTGTGTCCACAAAAACATTTACATTTATGTTGCTTACATATTATCGTAGCCCAGTAGTTAGTGCTGAATACAGTGTTATAAGACTTAAGCCATTAATATGTTCATAAGATACTGAATAAAAAAGAAATGTCAGGGCATGTAAACAGTTCTCCAGGGTCCCAAAACCCTCTCAGACCCCAGAGATTTAAATTAATTAGATTCTAAATTAATTTAGATCCAGTGGGCACAACAGTGCAATCCCATTCAATGTATAGATGACAGCAGACATCCGATCTACACTTCCTCTCCTTTACTTAGTAGAATGGTTTACATAGTTACCATGGCTAGCATGGAGCATTATCAATCAATAACACCAGACCCACCTTTTGCCCTCGCTCAAATCTAATGCTGCTTTGCCGGAGCTGTTCTTACCCATTCAAGCGCAGCCAACAGTGCATTTTTGGTCTGGGGTGAAGTCAAAGCCAATGATGTACAAGACAAGAAAACAGCCTTCTCAGACTGTCCAGTGTGTTAAAGGCACAGCAAACCCACTGGTTCGAATGAAGGACAGCGATGAATGCCTAAACATGCAAATAAGGAAAATGAAACCACCTCAGTATAACAGCAAGACTCAGTGCCAACGGTCAAGACCTCTCAAGTCAAGACTGTTTATTTGACTTTTGGGAGTTTAAAAATGTGTTAAGAATTAGTTCAGATGCTCTAGAAATAAATTTTGCCTGACATCACACAAAAAAGATGACTACGAACCTTCATAAGCATTCACAAAAGCAGACAGGAAATCCAATGTTGGGAGCTGTCGAGTGAGATACAATGAAGTAATTTAGTATCGAACATTAATGCTTTAGAGGACAGGAGGTAGAACAAATATAAAAAGAAAATCTCTAGGACAATTTAGATTTCAACAATGGGCCCTACTCAATATCTTCTGAACAAAACTTAACAGAGGAAACATAGGAAATAAAGCTTAAATCAAACACTTTACAAATTAAAGTTTCAAATATCAGTATTTGTGTAATTGACAAAGACAGAAAAATACAGCATTAATAAATAGTTGCATGAGAGAACTTCAAAGTTCAAAGTTGTCTGTATATAAACAATGATCTTCCACTATTCTAATAGTCTTCAGAAGATGAACCTCATAGGCTATGAGTCACAGCTAATAGCGCCTATAAGAAACATTCTCTTCAAACAGACCAGATGAAAGGGGAAGATTATGTGTATAACTTACAATTTCAGAACGAAAATTATATGGACTATATAAAAAAAAAAAAAAAAAAAAAAGGACTAAAAGAACTCCATGAGGACTTTTCAAAACATTTCCATTTGTGTTTTCCAGAAGAAAGACAGAGGTTTGAAATGACAAGAAAGTAAATAAATGACCAACTTTCATTTTTGATCAAGCTATCACTTAAAGCAATTTTTCTCACCCAGGAGAATTCAGTACTTAAGAACTCATTAGTATATTATATGTGTATTAAAATATTCTGAATTAAAATGGTTAATAATAATAATAATAATAATAAAAAACAAGGTTAATATTGAAATTTCTATTTTATCTTTTTAAAAAGTTAAATAATATATAAGTTTAATAATAATAATAATAAAAAAAAGACAAGCATTTCCCAGGGATTCTCGTCAGATTTGGGATAAACCGAAATCTCAAGTCAACAATGTTATACTTTTTTATTTATTTATTGAGAAATATATTTTTTGTTTGTTTGCCATTAAGAACTAGAGTGAGTCAGTCATTGAATAACAAAACAAATATATACATTGCCTCTTAAAAAAAAAAAAAAAATACAAAAAAAATAGAGAGATGGTAAAAGCACATAAAATTTCACACAGCTAAAAAATAAAATAACAAAAAATTTTAAAAAGAAAAACATCCAGTTATTAATATACAAAAATTAACTAAAGTAAAACATGAAATTCTTTTTGAAATCTGTCTATAAATGTGGCTCTGTATAGCTCTCTCACTCTGAGTGACACCACCTCTCGCACACACCAACTGCTTCCTTTCTCAGAAAACACTTATCTGCCCACATTGTGAATAAAGAGCATTTGTACTAAAGGATCTACTACAATCATGTCAGAGCTGGTCAGTTCTGTCAATATCGGCATAATGAGTGCATTCTGACGAGAAGAAGAAGAAAATGCAAGTTCAGGAAACTGAGATGGATATTGGCATTCCTCACTGTTTTTGGGCAGGAAAGAGCAAGTGAGGAATGAGTTAATACAGTGTGGATATCAGTTATCAGGGCCTTTGAAATTCCTCTAACCAGACAAGAAATCTTTAAGGTAGGCTGCTCACAGCCAAGCCACAGACTGATAGCCTGTTAGGTCTGTTCCCTCTAGTGGTCACTTCTGGAGCCCAGAATAATGCAGTGCAGCCTTGAACCCATCCATCAAACTTTTCCTTTAGCCTGTGGATCAACATTATGCTTTACCACAGAGAGAAAAGTTCACTCATTTTAGGTTCCCCACTGTTGTTGGCATAACTCTGACAGGCAGGCGGGGATGGGGGGGGGGGGGGGGGGGGGGGCAACAGACGTCTGGAGACAATGTGACAAAAAAAGCCTATGGGACGGCAATGGTTTAAAAGGTGAGTCTAAAACTGGAGTTTCTGTCACAGTCATAACTGACAGGTTCTTGGCTCTTTCATAAGAGTCCTTCCGATTAATTGCTATAAAATAATTATCATCAAATGTATAAAAAGTGTACCATTGCTGGTTTGGCCATTGTGCAGTCTCAAGTTTGTACTAAAGAAAATATTTAATTCCTAGTGCTCTCATCCTATCAGCAGTCAGGATGTGTAGAGGAAAAAAATTTTTTTGGATTGGGCCATCAGTGCTCTATTCCTGAGAATAATAAGTGTATTGCTCCCAAGGAGGAATATGGAGCACTCAACTAGAGTGGCTCAATCCTCAGAGTGCATATAAACAGGTTCTTCATCTCTCGTTAAGCAATGTGCATATCCACATTGTGTCCCAAAGCATAATATATGAAGTCGGTTGAAGTAGATTTGGGCAGGGTCACAGTGGTGCAAAGGGGGACTTGTTTAATCCATCTCCAGGTCCACAAGATTTTTGCGGGGACGGGGTACGTGCATGGGGTTCCTGGAGAAACAGCAGTGGGCGACAGCAAGACCCAGCAGCACTGAGAGAATACCAGCGATCACAGCAGCAGTCAAACCATATCCCACCGGCATCTTCAAAGATTCCCACACTGTAGAGTAACAAACAGGATCATTACTGTCAATCACAACATTTCATAACAACACCACATATGAGAAAAATAAAAGCTATGGAAGCAGAGTTTGGGAGGAGCAATTGAGGATGTTTTTGTCTTTGCTAACAACAAGTCATTAGTTCCTCACATGCAAAAGCAAAAAAACTGCAGGAACTCTTTAGAAATCTCCATCCCCAGATAGTCCTCCCAAGTTTGTTTATTGGTAGATACTGTGGAAACCTTTATGAAATGTTTTAGTGGCCGATCTTTCTCCTGATCTTGAAGACCTTGACCTTGATCTTGATCTTTCTAGTGATCTTGAAGACCTTGATTATCTGGTTCAGGTGTGTTTAATTACAACTTAGGCTAAAGTCTGCTGAAGGTGGCCCTCCAGAAGCAGGACTGGACACTCTTGGTCTATACACTATTGCCCTGTCCAAATACCACCAAATACACCATTAGATATTACATATAATTTGGTAGCAAAACAAAGTGTTGCATGTTTTATTGGTGTAAAGTATATTCATTTAGTACAACATTTGCCACTTATTTGTATCACTTAATTAGAAGCAGCACAATTACTAAACAGTGTAATCTGTAACAGGGACTACTGAACAGGCATTTAGTATGGAGGAATTATTGAGTCAGATTATAAACTAAAAGTCTTAAACCAAAACTAAAAATCTAAATTTGAAACTTAATGTCCAAGTCGAAAATTAATTTGGTATTTAGGATAGGGCATTTGGTATTTAGGATTGGGCATTTTCTATTTAGGGTTGGGCATGTGGTCATTTAGCCATTTAGGATTTAGGATTGGGCATTTAATCATTTAGCCATTTAGGATTGAGGATTGGGCATTTGAAGAATACTGGAGGCTGGGTTTGAAATGGCTGGGCAGAGGCAACTTATGGACAGCAGAGGGAGCTCCCAGTGTTAAGGAGTGCACTGTAATGAAAGTAATGTAATTGTAATGTAATTCTGTTTCTGTAATGAAACAGAGCGAGTGAGCAGCTTGAGCGAGGACTGTGTGATAACTTCAATTTAACGACAGCTTTGTAACATTTGTGGCCTCAAACACAAAGTCACCAGTGAAAGAAGGGCTATCTGTCTGACGATGAGAAAGCAGCAGACAGTGCAGCAGGTAAGATGCTAACATTAGCTACTAGTTATATAAGCTGATATTGCTAACATGCTTTAGGAGGGTATTATTATATTGGGACATGCTGTTTTGTTTTTTAAACTGTGGTTAACCCCTCTGACATTAGTAGATACACTCCTTTCACATTGCCACTAGATGGTCTTGTATGTATCTGGTTTTTTTTGTTGTTGTTGCTATATAGCCTATATATATTTTATAAAGATTGTAAGAGAAAATAAATTAGGCTTGTTCAAAGTACTGTGAGAGCGATTCAAAAGCATAAGGAGCGTCTACTCTCTTTGATGTCATATGTTGTGTGTGTATGTATATACTCAGACCGGCCCGTCTGGCACCAACAACCATGCCACGCTCAAAATTGCTTAAATCACCTTTCTTTCCCATTCTGACATTCAGTTTGGAGTTCAGGAGATTGTCTTGACCAGGACCACACACCTAAATGCATTGAAGCAACTGCCATGTGATTGGTTGATTAGATAATTGCATTAATGTGAAATTGAACAGGTGTTCCTAATAATCCTTTAGGTGAGTATATATATATATATATATATATATATATATATATATATATATATATATATATATATACATACATACACACACAACATATGACATCAAAGAGAGTAGACACTCCTTATGCATATGAATCGCTCTCGCAGTACTTTAATGTCATAAACCGATCAGTCTTTCAGTGTGCAGCGCCGGTTCAAGTCAAACAAGTGTAATTTATTTTCTCTTATAATCTTTATAAAGTATATATAGGCTATATAGCAAAAAAACAAACAAAAAAAAAAAACAAAAAAAAAAACAACCAAACAAAAAAAAAAACAAACAAGACCATCTAGTGGCAATGTGAAAGGAGTGTATCTACTAATGTCAGAGGGGTTAACCACAGTTTAAAAAACAAAACAGCATGTCCCAATATAATAATACCCTCCTAAAGCATGTTAGCAATATCAGCTTATATAACTAGTAGCTAATGTTAGCATCTTACCTGCTGCACTGTCTGCTGCTTTCTCGTCGTCAGACAGATAGCCCTTCTTTCACTGGTGACTTTGTGTTTGAGGCCACAAATGTTACAAAGCTGTCGTTAAGTTGAAGTTATCACACAGTCCTCGCTCAAGCCGCTCACTCGCTCGGTTTCATTACAGAAACAGAATTACATTACAATTACATTACTTTCATTACAGTGTGCTCCTTAGCACTGGGAGCTCCCTCTGCTGTCCATAAGTTGCCTCTGCCCAGCCATTTCAAACCCAGCCTCCAGTATTTGGGCCACGCCTCCTAATTTGCATACACTCCTCAATCCTCAAATGCTCAATCCTCAATCCCCAAGTGCCCAATCCTAAATCCTAAATGGCTAAATGCCCAAATGCCCAATCCTAAATACCAAATTAATTTTCGACCTGGACTTTACGTTTCAAATTTAGATTTTTGGTTTTGGTTTAAGACTTTTAGTTTTAGACTTTTAGTTTATAATCTGACCCAATAAACCCTACATAATTTAGAAGTTAATTTTAAATTCAAAATATTGAAAATAAAAACAAAGCTCAGCAAACATTTGCACACACTTGTGGTCTTGATGCTCACTTGAACACAAGAAATACATCATAGAAGTGGTCAAGTACAAAAACTGCATAGGTGGGCATTTGGACAGGGCACATATTAGACTTGTGCCGGTATTCGGTAATGCGATATATTGCAGTGATTAATATGCACGATATTGTTATTGTGGGCACTTCTAAATACCGTGAATAAATATACATTACCGATTATTTAGAATTTGGAATGCATTTTAAGAATACTATTCCCATCAGCTGCTTAAAATGCACAACAACGCTGTATGCTGCTTGAAAGAGCGCGTGTGCTCTGATGTGAACAAACGCGCATGAGAAGCACATGGAGAAACACGTCGGAGTCGCGCTGAATGAAAGCACATTCACTCTCTGACAGAAGATGGCGCTAAATGCAGCCCTTACCCTGTCCTGTACACAAAAAAATTATCTTAAATAACCATTCAGATTGGTGTTTTCCCTATGGTGTTTATTACAGAGCCACCTACTGAACTATTTAGACTTAATCGGCTATTTATCTTCAAACATTCATTCTTTTCTTTTTTTTTTATCTGGAATACAAATGCCCTAGATATTCTCTGAAAGTGTTTTGATCCATTATTTTATCATTCACACTTTACATTATGGCTTCATTAGTTAACTTAAACTGCCAATGAATAAATTATTAACATTCATTAATCTTAGGTATTCCAATATTGAATAACACTGTCAAAATTGAAAGTTGCAACTGTGTTATTTAATGAGCTAACATGAACTAAGACTTGTATTTTTTAACAAAGATTAATAACATCTATAGTAAATGTAGCTATTGCTCATTGTTTAGCTGTGCATTTATTGAATGAGCACTATGCGATGTCCAAACTGATTACACTATATTTTATATATTGCACTGATTTTTATGTAAAATCATTTTCTATTTTTAAACTGTCTTATATTCATTTTAAGTCAATTTTTAAATAATTTTCATTTTCAAGTTCTTAAATTGCTTTTTATTTTTGTGATTATTTTTCTTCATGACTTTTTTTTTTATTTCTTTTTGAATTACCATTGTGTTTGAAATGTGCTATATAAATAAACTTGCCTTGCCTTGAATGTTAATGCATCAACTAAGGTTAACTAATGAGGTCTTATTGTAAAGTGATACCTATTGGTTTTTATAGTTCTTTTGCACTTTAATGTGTAAAATATTTAACTTTTCTATATTTTTCTGTATTGCTTTGTTTTAAATGTTTAGTTTTTTTGTTATAAGAAAAAAAGTTATTTAACCTGTTATACTGTATTATGGTATTATGACCACTTTTTTTAAAACAAAATTGCAATATCGTGATAATACTGTAAACCGTGATAAAAGCATTATCAATTAACCGCAACAGGAAAATTTTATACATATACATAATTTGAGATATATATATGTATATATATGTAGATATATATATATATATATATATATATATATATATATATATATATATATATATATATGTATATATATATATATATAGATAGAGAGAGAGAGAGAGAGAGAGAGAGAGAGAGAGAGAGAGAGAGAGACTCTAATAGAGATCAAGGTGGATAAAGTGGGAATGTCTCAATTAGAGCGGATGCAACAGGCCAGTGGGTCTAAAGCAGGGGTCTCCAATCCTGCCACCATCATGCAGACTTAAGTACCAACCCTGCTCTAACACACCTGCCTGTAATTATCAAGCCCTGAACACATGGTTTAGGGGGTTCAGGTGTGTTTAAATGGGGTTGGAGCTGACATTTACAGGACAGTTGCTCTCCAGAAGCAGGCTTGGAAGCCCCTGTTGTAACAAGTTTTTCCAGGCTTGCTATCTTTTTCAAGTGTATTTGGAACTGAAACAATTCCCATCTGTAGACACAACCCGGATTCTTACATTCTAGTTTGATGGATAGAAATGATGAAGTGGAGGTGAGGTCCTTCTCTTTGTTCCAGGCTCCAGTAGCACGGGACAGGAGCCAGGGTGTGGCAGAGCAGTAGTATTCTCCCACATCTCGATCCTGAATCTTGTGCAAGCTGAGGATAAACGTGTTCTGGTCGATGCGCTCCAGACTGGTGTCATTGGAGCCGGTTTTCTTTACCACTCCCCAGCGGTCCATACTGATGAGAGGTTGGACTCCGTTATCTACAGCCCAGGCTGTTTTCTGGAACCAGCGCACTTCAAACATCATCTCACCTGTGAGACAGACAGAGTAAAGCTAATTATTTAAGTCAACATGGAATCAAAATTGACATTTTAAACCTATTCTGTTTCACAAGCTAGTTTTATCCTCTTCTGTTTCACAAGTGTGATCAAAGTGTTGCTCTACACTATATGTAACTATATATCTGGTTTCACTTACAAATATGTCAGATTATAGAAGGAAAATGGGTGGTATTCTACACTGACTTTATTCGTGAGAGCTAACTCCAGGTGAAAGCATAGGTGGAGTCAATACGATTGTTCATAGGTGTCCTGTTGCAATGCTCCAAACAGCCATGCTGTTGCTGCAGCTTTTTCAAGCAAGTGTGTGCTATAACCACAAGGGTATTCAAGTAGTGTATGGAAAGAAAACAAAGCTAAACAGTGTCTTTCAAGTGGTTCAATACCATATACACTCCCTGATGATCCAGAGTGAGGCAGCAGCAGTCAGACAGACTCAAGCAGGCCTCTACACGCCGTCCTCTCTGCTATGTGTGGAATCTCAATGAAGGCCATTGGGTAATCAGAAACTGACAACCATGAGCGCAGCACAAACCCACCACAGTATACCACAGCATTCTGCTACTCATCAAGTAAAAACCAAGCCTAGATATGACAGAATCCCACGTGAACAGCAAACAACTTATGATTATTGATCCTATAATTGATCCTCAAATTTACTCACGAGTTTGAGACATTTTAATTGTTCACATTTGCAGAATTGTTTTAATTATATTTAGAAAATTCTACACTATATATAGATATGATCTGACATAGCTTAAGTTTTTTTTTCCTCATAATTTCAAACAATTAAAATATAACTATTACTTTTTAATATATATGTATATATAAACATTTAAGTATACATACACATACCTTTTAAAAGTCTGGGGTGCTTAAGATTTTATACATGTAAATTAAAAATTAAGTGTCTTAGGCTCATCAATGCTGCATTTATTTGAGCAAAAATAGTTATTGTGAAATATTACTACAATTTCAAATAACAGTTTTCTGTGTTATATATATATATATATATATATATATATATATATATATATATATATATATATATATATATATATATATACACACACACATACATATATATATAACGTTTCTGCCTGCTCTATTATACAGTAATCAATTACCTTACAAATAGATCTTTAAATTAGATTTAAGATCTATTCCAACCATGATGATTACTAATGGGAAATTAAGGAAAGGCTTTGACACTGTGGACCTGATTACATTTACATACATATATCCTTTCATCAGTGGATGAGGAATGACAGGTCCTGACTAGCACACACTTCCGAACGCCACCCATAAAGGATGAGTTTACTGTTCCTCACATTTGCTGGATGGTTGTCTTTTCTACATTTAAGCTGTCTGTAGTGACTAATAACTGAACTGTACTGCCTAATGATGACATCTACAGCTGCAGGACAACATGAACTATGAGAGAGAAATGCATCAAAGCCTAATAAAGGGGTCCACAAACTACCCAAATGTATATTTTAGGGGACCAATTAGAGGACTACGAAATAAAAGCCTTGATATGATAGTCATGATGTTCGATGCTGAACAACCACAGCTATTAATATTATCATCTAATTCATAAAATAAAAATAAAGAATAAAAGATTAAGTAAAAAATCAAAGATGGGCCAGATTTGGTTGATCTTTGTTTCGTAGCATGCTCACACAAAATTACTATTATGGTGGTATTTACCATACATCAAAATACATTTCCCCAGTGAAAAAAGCTATTATTATTATTATTAGTGAAAATATATTTTACAATGTTTGTTTAAAATGGTCTCCCAAAGGAATGCCTAATATACTTTTTGTTTTTAGCTATTTTAAGAGATTTTCTTTCTTTTTTTTTTTCTTTTTTTTTTCCTTCATAGCATCCAAAATGGTTTTTGTAGGACAGTATGTATTGGATGCTGTTAAATTTCACAGGAGTTTGGGAGCTGTTTTCTATGAACCTGAGTTCAAATTGAGCTTAAGGGAGCAACACTACTCTTATTCTCAACCATTTTGAACAACAACTAAGCCAAAATTAGCCACAAAACAAGTAAATGTTCATTCTGCTCTAACCGAGCGCAGAATAAAAGAAGAAACCCTCTCAGAACTCCTGAGCTTTGGGCTCTCACTGTACTCATGGGTACTTTCATCTTCCGGCCTTCCGCTACCTTTCTTTCAGCTGAAGAACATGTTCTTGGCTGCATTACTTCAGTACATTAGTCAGCCTGTGTGCAAGAACAAGCAATGCAGACATTAAGATTTATGAATTTAATTAAAAATTAAACATTGTAATGTGATTTCACAATACAATTCTGTAAAGGAGCAGTTCACCCAAATGTAGGTGAACATCTCATTCCAAACTCATGTTATACTTTTTTTGTAGTTTTTTCTTCAGTGGAACACAAAAGTAATTCTTTGCATGGCTCGTGGGAGATTATTCACCCAAAAGTGAATATTCTGCCATCATTCACTCACTCCCATGTTGTTTCAAAACTGTAAATCTTTATTTATTCTGCGAGACATAAAGGATGATAAACAGTGTTCAATGTTCCATTGACAGGGGAAGTCAATGGGCTTGTTTGCTTCCCAATGCTTTGGAACAACATGAGCGTGAGTAAATGATGACAGACTTTTCATTTACGGGTGAGACTGTCTCTTCTACTTCCTTTTTGTTTCTCAATCAAAACGTATTGTGTGACCTTAGAAGCTTTGGAATACAGTGAATGAGCTGTGTGGAAAATATGACATCAAACAGGATTAGAAAGACATGGGGGTGAGTAAATGATGACTGAATTTTCATTCTTAGGTTAACTATGCTTTTAATAGACTAATCCTCAGAGACCGTATTAGTGTGTAGTATCAGTCTACTGCCGCTTGACTCCCTGAGGATTAGGGTGATAATCTTTTAAAAACCTAACAATAAAACCAGTACAAAAACTGCTCTCGTTTCTCTATAGGGTATATTGAAAAGAGCAGCGGGAACATTGTGCTGATATGTATCTATGAATACAGCATGTGTGTGCTTGCCTGTGGCTACAGACCGATGAGGAAGGAACGTTGTACATGTTTTATTCTGAGTTTTGCCCAACATTCAACCACAGTATTGCAACATTTCTGACTGATACGATCACAGCAGGCTGAGCAGGCAACCCGCAGCTCTGTATCAGGAACAAAAGTAAACATCCAACAACTCCTGTAGGCAGCAAAATTACAGTTTCATTTTGTGACGTGACAATACTCAACCGCCAAGAAATAAGTCTGCCCACACCAAATCATATTTTTACATCCATTCTACAGATTTTCACCAAAAAAATTTTACTTTGTTGACTACTGACTGTTTCGAATGCAATGTTAATGCACTTTTATAAGAGTGCTAAAGGCTCTTTATGAAGACGATTCAATTTCCTACTTCACATAACTGGGCAAACAGTAATTATGAGTAACTATCAAGCAACAGGAATGCAAGGAAAAGACGCTTTGTCACTCCAATGCAGGATGTGACTCAGGGGGTAAAGTTCAGGTGATAATTTCCAACCGCCTCTGATTAGTTTATAATATCAACTGTGAATAACTTTTAAAACACACCTACAAAACATGAAGAACAGCATGTGACTGAAGAAAAAGGGAGGAGGATAAAGAAAGGGGGGTAATTAGGTGCTGGTAATCAAACTGAATGTAGATGCCTTAAGTTATATATGGATATTGATATTGATATTAAAACATGCCATCCAGAGAGCTTACAAGGTCAGGGTGGATTAAGGCAAAAAAAAAAAAAAAAAAGACACTAAAATAACTGGTGAAAAGCTAGTGTTTTACAAAAAACCTTTAAATAATTAAAATACCTAAGAAAGCACTCAGTTACTTCTGAGATTCTGTTCCTTTTATACATCAAAGCTTTAAGACATACAATGAACTGGGGGATATAAGTTCACTGTGGATAAGTTCACACAGTCTGTCAGGAACAGGTCCAATATTTATCTCAAAATACAAATCTGTACAGTAAAATCGAATTCTCATTACTTCAATGTGTCCAAAAATAAAGATACAGTGATACTAAAAAAAAGTATTTGGACATAAACCCCAATTAAAATGAATGAATTTCAGTGGATTAAACACCAAACTAAATCATATTTGATGTAAAACAGACAGGCAAAAGGTTTCACAAGAAGAAGTTTGAGAGGTTTGAAATGATAAATGCCATTTACTTTGATCTTTTTTGTTCATTTTAAACTTTCTAAAAACTCTATATTCTATAAATTGTATTTATACAAAATATATAGACAAAACAGTACTTGCCAGTGTTATGAGAAGTGTCCAGGATGGATATGACACACTTCATGTGAACTTTGTCCCCCGGTAACACATTGTTTGCTTCCGAATGAAGGGATATGTTGAAAACTGGACCTGCGTGACAAATAGACATTTAATGTTTAAAAAAAATAAAAATAAAATAATAATTCTTCTTCCTTTCGTTTTAATTTATACACTAACAGTAAGAAAGAGTGTCTATGTGTGAGAGAGAGAGGGGGGGGGGGGAGACAGAGAGAGAGAGAGAGAGAGAGAGAGAGAGAGAGAGAGGGACTCCCAAAACCTATTGATCTTGCCTTGCTATCTTCGGCCTAAATAGGCAGGTTTCTTTTAACCTGATAACTGTCACTCACGTTTTTGAAGATAGACTTGAATGTGCATGATACAAACCTAAATTTTTATATTTCATGACTGAAAACATTTTGTAACATGATTTTGATGTACCATTTACATGGTAATGCAATGTCTGATTTTAAAATGGGTTTTGAAGGATGAATTTTGAGATTTTATGTTTTCAAGTGATATATAACTTCTGATGATTTCTAAAATGTGATAGAGAAAAAGGCAACGAGGAAGTCTTTTTTTTAAACAAAGGTCAAAGCTCCTTTTGTAATGTAGATTTCTGAGGGTGCACTCTTGTCATAAATTAATCTATTACTTTTCCTACATAATTTTTGACAAAAAATATTGGTAAAATATATATTTGGGAGTCTTAGACCTTTCCAACTATATATAGTTTGTCAAGATTAGATTAGATTTAATTGTAATATAGTATAGTCAACGTAGGTGTCCCGTATACGGAACGGGGTAACATTTAACAGGTTAAGGCAGCATCCTAACAGAAATTGAACCTCAATAGTGACCGATGTGTATAACTCTACACAGTGAACAACTCTATATGCTACAAAATTGAGAATGCTTCTTGAATTGATTACAAAAGTTTGCCGTTAGCATATTACTAAGCTAGTGCATATTATTGCACTAATAATAGTGCAATATTGCACATTTAAATGTAGCACACACAAATGTTGGGTACAATGGTCAATTTAAAATATTCTGATATATGGGACTGCAGGGGTTGTTGAGGACATTAAACATTATCTTGCCAAACTGGTAAAAATCTTCTCACTAGTCCACAACCTTATTGTGTTTATAATCTTGCTTTTGCAAACAATTCTAGCTCAAACTTTCAGAAATGAAAAAAGAGGGAACTACAGAATTAAGAGTGCGTCAGAGGTAGGCTTTAAACATACCTAGAGGCATCATTGTTTTGAGTAGTAAAGCTCAATGTTTTATGAGTCTAGTGTAGTTAGCATGGTAATACCTGTGTGTTCAAAAGCGATCTCAGTCTTGTTGGACACTGCACTGATGGCTTTGATCCAGTCTTGGGTCTGATCCCGTGTCCAGGCCGTGACGTCGCAATAATAAAACCCCCGATCTGTGACCTGGGCCCCATACAAACGGAAGCGGTACTCGAGCTGCCCAGTCTTCTCCAGAACCACGTTGTCAATGCGGCTCGGCTCGCTCCACTCCTCGAGCTGCATGACTGAGTCCTGGCTAAGAGACAACACCTTACGGGACGTGCCTCCCAAGGTCTCCTCAAAGCGGATGAGCACAGAGTAGCCAGGATTCTTCAGGTTCTGTCCAGTCACCTCACAGCTCATCTCAAATGTGGATCCACCAGTCGAGGCTTCTCTCACACGATGGGCTACAACTTTCAAAACTGGTACTAAAGAGATCACATAAATACTCATTAAACTATTGCAAAATACAGTTTGTCACAGAGTTTTACCAACGTAATATAATTTTGAGTGACTTTTAATATATTTTTACATTTATAGATTGCATGAGCTGCAAAAATATAGATTTTTTCTTTTTTACATCACATCAGTCTGTGCTGCAGACCTCATGTTTGGAGGCTCTGTAGTTGACTTTGAAAGAGATCTCTTTGATTTATTTGATAGAGTCCCTCAAACAATTATGAGGCTTCATCTGAACATCTTCTGATCAAATTTGGTAAGATAATTTACCATTTTAAGAAGCAGCTTCAAAACAATTATAGTAAATCAAGTAACTAGATAACACTTGGGGGTGGGGGGGGGTATACTGTTGGTAAAGCGACCAAAAAAAAAAAAAAAAAAAAGAGCAAAATCATCAGGAATCTTTAGACACTCCTCAATTACTGTGCCAAATTTCACATTTCTCTTCCAGAAATGGAAAAAAAAGAATACTAACAGGTTTAAAAAGATGCAATCACTCCTTATTAGGAGCTTGTCCCCATGTCAGTTTTGTCAGTATCAGTTATAGCTTCGAAAAATGGAGAGCGTACAGACCAAGACAGAGTGGCCATTGTGAGCTAAATATGCCTTCACAGAGAAGACGCCATCACAAACACAATTAAAGCCATTTACTCTAACCCCTTCTTGAGAGCTGAAAAATGAGAGACATTGGAGACTTCCAAACATCAAGCTTTGATGCATGCTTTTTAAAAACAGCGCACTTAGTGAAACAACTGTCAGAGTTGCTGGGAGCTCTAAGCTCATGGGGAACAAATGAAATATCAGAAGAGTGAGCATATACTATACAAATATACAAATACTAAAAGCAGTCTGGGGACAGTTAAGTTGTTGCTAAAGGCTCGAAACAAAGTATTCAAAAGTTTAAGAGGGCAAACGATTTTAAATACACAAACTGTGTGGTTGATTTCTGAATGCAACACAAAATACGAGTTGCATTTTTAACATTGCTGCAATGAGCAGACATTAGCATTAGCAGTCTTGTCTTCAATTTTCTCCTTGAGATCAACTACGGTCAAGGTGGAGCAACAGTTTGAAGAGAATCTTTCTAATGATTCTTGCTAATTAACAGTTATTTAAAGTAATTATCTCCTCTTCAAGTATAGTGTTCTATAAGCCTAAAGAGCAGTAATGCAGAACTAGAACATACGTACTCTTAAAAGGACCAAACACTTCAAAATGTGTTGGCAAAGCAGTCAGTTTTGCATGCTTGCTTCTGGCTAAAATCTTCAGCCACATTTTGAAAGTGTTTCATGGCCAGCTTTACCAAATTATATCTATATATAACAAACCTAAAGGGAAGCTTCAGATAAAAAAAAGACACAAAATTTAGCGCTTACTCTTTGGTGTCCATTGAACAGTGACAGGTGCTGACTGGACCTCCTTTGCTTTTTCCCATCCACTTCGCTGAGTGGGCTTCCATGCTGTTACAGCACAGGAATAAGAGCCCATGTCTGCATCTCGAGTCTGAAGCATTCGCAGAGTGAAGACATTAGACTCTCTCCTGGTCACTGCTATGTCCCCACTGTCCAGCCTCTGCTGGTACTCAATGCTTGCCATCAGAACTCCTTGCTCATTCACAGAGGCTATAGTGGTTTTCTTCTGAGACACATCTCCAGGTGTGTTTGTGGAGTAGGACCAGGTCACGCCCAGGCGGCCATCTTGGAGGTGAAGTAGGTCGACCACCTCACAGCGCAGTTCAGTGGGCTCACTGGTGGACTGAGGGTTCAGAGACGCTGTAAGGGTCACCTTGAATTGCAGTTCTGTGAGAGAGGAAGGGAAAATAAAGACAATCAGTCATACATATTGTAACATTTAACATAAGCAACTTACGAAAAACATTTGCCTAAATGTTTTCATGAGTTTTCAAATGTATTTCCCACCCCATTGGTCAACCAAACAGATAGTCCCAACCTCAAGCCCACACAACTGTTCAACATTCAAAATCAATGTTTTCATAACACCACAGAATCACAGCATTTACACTTTTGGGGGAAATCAACTCACAAATGACTTAATTAAAAAAGTTCCTGCACTCTGTGTTGAGATATATTGCGATACAGCATTACAACAGAAAAAAGTCCATCACCTTCTCATTAGATTCATTTCACAGATCTGAGTCTCTGATTCAGTGCCAAATTCAATACAGATTCTATGATTCATTTGATTTATCACTCAAGAGTCATTAATGATGCCCCCGCATTGCATTATTAGGATGCATTAAACTGATCAAAAGTGACATAAAAGTATATAATATATATTTTAAATGAATTGCGTTCTATTTACCAAAACATAATAAAATGTATCATGGTTTCCACAAAAATCTAGCACAACCGTTTTCAACATTGACAAAAAAATAAATAAAAAAATAAAAAATCTCCTTTTTTTCTGAAGGATCTTGTGACACTGACGAATGGCTGCTCAAAATTAAACTTTGCAATCAAAGGAAGAAATTGCATTTTTACATATGTATCAAATATTCGAAGAAAACCATATTCATGTTTTCACTGTCTTTTTACAAGTAAATACAGCCTTTGTGTGCATAAAATAATGATCAAAAACACACACAAAAAACCTTTGAACGGTAGCCAAACTAGTTTTGTACTTTGTCCCTATCTCTCTCTGTCTGTGGGTAGGAAGGGAAGGGCAAGGGTGCACATTTTCTCAGGTTTCAGCTGTCATTGTTCAGGTAAGCTGACACACACAGGTCTGTCTGGCTTTGTGTACTTTGAGAAAAAGACACCTGCTTGAATGGTAAGAAAACAATGTTTTAGCACTCGTTTGTTTGTGTTTTAATCCTAATGACAAAGAACCTGCAGTGATCAAATTAGTCATTGCAGATGCTTAACCAGTTCCTCTACTCCATATCTAAACTGACTCATATCACACTATATAACATGCATGAACTTCCTCTAGCACTGCTGTGTCCTCAAACAGACAAACATTTTACACTGACAACTGTCTTTGGAATATAAAAGGGGGTAAACAGAGAGGTCTTAGCCTTTTGCACATTGCATTTAGTAGCGTTATGTAGCTTAGCATTTAATATCCTGCTACATGGAGATTCCCCAAGCTTAATTCACAGTGAAGTTAGAATATGCAAAACACTGATTAACATTTAATGTTGAGGGACAAGAATTAAAAAAATAAAGCAGCATGTTGCACTTGACATAATTCTATTAACAGCGGCAAAAAAGGTAAGAAAAGAAAAGAAAGAAAGAAAGGCAGCAAGGAGGCACAATATGTTTCACAATTAGCCATCAGAATGAGAGACAGAGGAATGCCTCAAAATGAGGCCTCAAGAGACTTTAAAATCACTTTAAAAGAAGCACATTCTCTTATAACGAAGCCAAATTAACTCTCAAGATGTGTTCTTTCCCCAGTTACACTCCATGCATACAAAACATTATATAAAAGAATAAGACATTTTACGCCACTGTAATGTCTTAACGTTGATAAATAAAATGTGTTAGTTATCCTGTGGTGAGACTGACATCTTAAATGTACATGAAATGTAACATTAGCAAAATTAGGTGATGTTTCAATAATCTTGTTGCGTTTGCTGTCCATAACTATTTTATGTTTTGGAGAACTGGCTCATTGGAATGAATTTGTGCGATCTCATTCATATGTTTTCTAACTATTCACATCAGTAACTCGTATAAAAATGCCACCTTTGAAAATAGTTATGTTTACCTGTAAGACCGGGTTGTATGTTTTTGGTCGCCGTGATTTTGCCAAGTACGACATGTTCCTGGATCAACATTATTATTACAAATATAGATTTAACCCAATCCCTGCCCCTAAACCTAACCCTACCCATAATGTATTACTAAAATCAGTGGGAAATGATAGCTGATTAACAAGATGAACCCTGACTTTAAGCCTAAAACAGATATTTCCTGAAACGTTATATCTGAATTCTGATTGGTTGATTGGAATGTCGTTCCAGGATCAACAAGGATGTTGATCCAGGAACATGTTGTACTTGATGAAATCACGCTCACCGTATGTTTTTAGCAATGAACCATTAATAATTAAAGGAACGCACCACTTTTTTGAAAATAGGCTAATTTTCCAACCCCCCTATAATTCGCCAAGTTAAGCTAAAAGAGCACACCCGGAGATCCGCTGAATGGATTCGAAAACGGTAAAATTCAACTGTTCAACTCAAGGAGAGTTGGAAAATGAGCTTATTTTCAAAAATAATTGAGTGCTCCTTTAATTATCAGTGAGTCCTAACTGATGTGAAGTGACTTACTTTAAAATTACTGTTTGATTCATTGTTCAGTAATTGAACAATCTGCTGGAATGCCTCAAAATTTTGTTAATCAGGACTGGAGACCAGAGAAATTAAAATATATTTCGAAACTTAGGGGAAAAACACTATTTATTAATTACAATCATTATTTCATGGGCTGTGACACCACCACATAACTGAAAGAAAGGTCCATAGCAAAATATGCTTATTAAATTTAAAAGTTTTCTCTATAAAAGCAGATAAAACGTATATCTTTCTTAAGCTTAAAAACACACCTCTTTTGCATGCATTTAACTAATCCACAAGCACAAACAAACATATTTCAACGTTACCTATCAAATTTTATCCGCTCTAGCTTGTATACTAGCTTATACTGCATTGTTGGCTCTTTTGCTTTTCCACATTTGTAAGTAGCTTTGGATAAAAGGTGTCTGTTAAAAGAATGACTGTAAAGGGATCTGTTAGAAACAAAATAGCTTTTCAAAATAGCTTTGAAACATCCTCCAGTGTGACATGCAAAACTATTCAAATAACATTTTCATGACCTCGTGTTGTACTTTCGTAGACTGAAAAATGTGTCACAACACAAGACCATTTGAAATGCTAGAAAACAGTTTGTCAGTTACCTTCCTGCGATCATAGCTACCGTAACTGTCAAATACATACACCAGGAAAATAACTGGGTCAATCATTTATAGACGAACAACAGGTAAGAGGTTATTTCCCACCGCCACTGAATGCACAGACACACAGTTAACTCACTCCTACACTGGACTGAACAAAAGAAAACAGATTCATAAGTGCCATGGTGATATGTGAGATACGGACGAGTCTTTAAATAAAGTATACCTTATTAAAACACTAAGCTTTCCATTTATAAAGGGAGAAATGTAGTGCACTTAGGGCAGCCAGTGACTGTTTGCTTGGTAAACTTCAAACATCTCTCACACATTGCAGCACTGCAGACTGGAGGTCGGAAGGAGGGTCATAGATAACATCAGACCCAACGGCAAACGAAACTCACTTACTTACCAACAAACACACCGCTGTTAAAACTTTGTCCAGAGCTTTCTGTGGTACTTTTGACAGCTGGCATCCAGTAATATTACATAGTTTAAAGGTGAAGGAAGGGCAGGGTAGTTCACTCTGTGAGAGAAAGTATGTTTGGACGTCTGAAAGTGTTTGGGACTTTCTATTACCTGAGGGAATTTCTGATGTTGTGAGTTTTAAAAGATAGAAACCAAACCAAGTGAATGCCAGCAACTGTCATGCAAACTTATCTCTCAATTTTCCATGCATTTTGAGTTGCCAGTAAACTATATCTAACAAAATCTAAGATGGTGTGATCTGCACTCCAGAAGGAATGTGGCCATCCTCGTTATCTTGACAGAAAATGGGAGGACGGGGTGAAATACATCAGAGAAGAAGGACGGGTACAGACCAAAACGTTCACATTTATGGTGTATCGTAAGAACTCAGAAGACTCAGAATGGCAAGTTTGGATGATGGACTGCTTTTAATTATCCTTTTAGTCCTTTTGTAGCTATACATTGTGCATCCTTAGACATTCCAACTATGAACAGAACAGTCATTGCCAATATTTATAATCCCTCAGGGCCTCTTTACTACTTCAAGTCAAGCTGAGATAAAATTAACACACTTACTGAAGTGAGAATCATATGAAAGAACTTGGACAGGCAGGACTGCTTTTAATAAAATACTATAAAAAGCTCACAGCTGCGGACTAAAAATCCCTTAGAGTCTGCTATCATTGTTCGTGATGCTTCATAATAACAGGGCCTTAGAAAGCAGCATTGTCTTGTGTCTGGTGTCTACAGGCAGTAACTTATCTTACAAATCCCCCAGCAGAAATTAAAAAGAGTTAAAGAAATGGGTTATGTAACCTTGACAACCATGCTCACCTCAGGCTCAGATGGCAAACCTAAAGTACATTTAAAGACTTTCGAATGCATATTGCTCACAAAATGCACAGAGTTAAAAAAGAATGGTTTTAATAAGAAATAAAAACATTTAAATGTACCAGGCTGATAATGAGTGATGTTTTATCAGTCAGACAAATTCTGTGTCTACACCGCACGCGAGATTAGCAAATAAAGCAAACAAAATCAACTTTTAGGTAATTTATGTGCAAAGAGTAATTTAAAATAGCGAGAGCTTATAATGTCAAGTTTGATGTTGAAGGTAGAACTGAGTCTACATGTGCAGTTTGATCACTGATTCTTAGTTCTGCAAAACCTTTTGAGGCAGAATAATTCACCTTTTTTATAACTGCCATTATGGCTATTACACGCTTTGCAGCCTTTTCTTTTGATTTGAGGATTAATATTTTTATATTCAACATGGAATGGATTAATGAAATGTAAAAGCTAAAAAAGCAAAGCTTGAACCTCATATTGTTACTGAGCACGGCCATTGGCAAACCATACATAAATGTAATGTTTTGAGTTAAAACATGGGGTATTATAACTTTTGCTTTAAATTCAAGTCTAAAACATCTATTTACTGTTTTTTAAGAGTGAGTTGTGTTTCTTTTGGTTAGGTTTGTTCAATCATCTAAATGTACTTCACTATTGCTAAACAATTTAGAGTTTTGTAAACTTCTTTAAGTTAAATTAAAGTTTACTTAACATTCTATTTAACTCAGTGTCTTAATATACTTGAGGAAGGTTAGTTTAACGTAAAACATTTTAATAAAATTGTTGGCACAACTGCAAATGCTGAAGTTGAAAAAAAAAGTTCTCAAATTATTTTTTCTGTACTACACCATTATTTCTGCTGGAGAACTACATTATTCATAATCCAGAAGAACAATCAACTAATGACAGTTGCCATTGCCATTGAAATGGAAATTGTGCCAAAAGTATTCAGCTGTGTTTGCCTACTCCCATGAAATTTTGCGAGTATGTATCCCTAGAGTCTCAAACTAATAAGCCTTTTGCTAAAGTTTTTTTTTTTTTTTTCACCAGCTTATATGTATTTAAAAGTGGAAGGTTGAAAAGAGGCAAGGTCACTTATTAAAAGGGGACATCACTACTGCGCTCTATATCATCTTACTGGAAATGTCATCACATCTTCTTCACAGTCCAAAGTCATCAAAAATGGAGAATAATCATATCTCATAAGATCTCGCACATTATAACAGAAGGCTACCACTCAGGAGTCCAACATGATACCAGCTATTTTTTAAAGCACAACCTCATAATCTTGTTGCTGGTAATGGAGTCATCAGTGTCCCTATGTTTTGTGAATCAAGAGCCATAATTGCAGTCACAGTCTACAGACTTGCATAATAAGGAATTGAAGAGAGAAAGAGATGTGACTCACCTGTGAGTGTAACAACAACCTTTCCCATATCCTCAGACTTCTCCAGAATCTTACGCCAGTTTCTTCCTTCTTCACCCTGTCTCACCCACTCCTGGGCTGTACACACATACTCCCCTTGGTCTGACGGCTTTGCTTTCTTCAGGACCAATCCATAAAAACCACCTCCACGAAGGTCCAACTGAAGTCCACCATCTGTGTAACGCTGACTGTAGTTGCCTCCTACTTTGATCTTATTATCCGGCCCAAATGTCAAGATTTCCTCCAGCGGGCTGCTCCCTTTCCTGATCGACCAGATAACAGAGAGGAAGGTGTGCTCTGTGAAGCCCTTTGTCGTGTTGCATTGGAGTTCCACTGATTCTCCCTCAGACACCGTTGACTTGGGAATGACTGGAGCCACCTTCAGACTGTCCCCAATCACTAGACATAACAAATGACACTTTAAAGCAGGCAGAAGAGGGGCTGAAAGATTTCATGTGTGTCTTGGCTTAGATCATATTGCTATATTCAACAATGTCCAACCGCTAAGAATAAAAATAAATTAATTAAATAAAAAATAAAATAAAAGATAAGATAAGATAATTTCATTTGTTACCACTAGTTTTACAAAAAGTACACACTTAAACTTTAAAAAGAGAGCCGGAGTCAATACACCATTAATAGGATATGATGAAGGCATTATACTGTATACATCTGATATTAAATCTAATATTTTTTAAAGGGATATATATCATGCTTTTTTAAAGATCATTATTTAATGTATTAGGTGTAACAAAACATGTTGACATGCTTTATTCTTCAAAAAACACATAATTTTTCAAATACTGTACATTATTGTAAGTCCTCAATGCCCCGCCTCTCTCAAAGACATTGTTTTCTACAAAGGCCCTCCTTCTGACAAGCGTGGTCTCCTCTGATTGGCCAACTGACCCAGTGCATTGTGATTGGCTTAACGCCAAAAGCACTCTACAGAAATGTAACGCCCCTTTCCATGATCACAAGACCGTCGATCGTTAATGCGCATCTCGTCAGTAAAGCCGGTTTTCTAATCAGCGATAAATTCCCTCAGGTGCGTGATTTCACATAGAGCAGCTGTTACTACAAGGAGCCATAACTGAGAAGATGCGCAAATCCACTTCATTTTCAGCGTTTATTTGCGCATCTTCTCAGTTAACAAACGGCTCTGTGTAGTAACAGCTGCTCTATGTGAAATCACGCACCTGAGGGAATTTACCGCTGATTAGAAAACCGGCTTTACTGATGAGATGCGCATTAACGATCGGCCGATCGTGATCGGAGCAGCCCTACTTTTAATTAAATAAAAGCAAAATTTGCTTTAAGCTGTCTGCTGTTTGTACTTATTGCTTTCCTTAAGTAGGGGGGGAAATCGGAAAAAAACGGAAAACTAATAAAAATAAATAAAATCGGAGATTTTATTTTTAGGCCATATCGCCCAGCCCTAGTGTGTACCTGAACACTGATTACAGATATAATTTATTGTTCCTTTAATATGTGAATGCAGAACTGCAGACAGATAATAAGTTCCTAAACTCATCACATGAACCACTGAAAGAACATTTCTCTCATCAAACTCTTGTGTGATCATCACTCTCATTTCCTCAAAACTTCTACTAGTGAAGTTTTGCTTCGGTTAACCGTGTGGTTATTAGTACATCACAGCATCAGCGAAAAGAACCACTAAGAGCAATTTGCATTTTACCCTTGACTTTTCCCACACTCTTTGTCTCTCAGTTTCATAGTGAAGAATGCTCTCCTTTGGCTAAAGCTTTAGGTGAATTCCTAATGGTGACTGCTTCCTTAATGGTCCACTATAAGACCTGAAACAATTCCCAGAGAGAAAACAAATCTACAAATAAAAGTAAAAGTTCACCAGGACATGAACATTTTCTCATTTACTGACCAAGAAAATCTACAGATAGAGCTGGATCAGTCAGATGCTATTATTTGTCTCTGTTGAGAGTTCATTTAGTCCATCACCAAAAGTGGAGTGAAGTGATACACTCAAAAAAACAACAACAACAACAACAAAACCTTTAGAGTTCATCCTTTAAGCTCCACAGGCTTTTACTCTAGTCAACAAAACATATAACAAGTCTTTGTATTTTTTTGCCCTTTCACAAAAAAAAAAAAAAAGGCTTTGATAAGAAAACTTTTAAATATCATTTTAATAAAACATTGGTGAATATAAAGTGACAACTGTAGTATTCTGTCATACTGTTATAAAGATCTTACTGATTTAAATTACAAGCTGATTACAATCAATTTCATCTTATTTTTGGTCGTATAAATATCAGCAATTGCATCAAATTGGACACTTTCACTCAGTTTGGACCTCTAAATAAAAATTAGATGTGTCTATATCCTTGAGTATGAGCTCCATTAGTCCTACTATAATAACCATAAAATGACTGAGACATTGTTTTTTTTTTTTTTTTTTTTTTATAATTTAATATGTCTGGCTTTACAGGGTTATGAAGTTGGAGTGGCCTGCTTTTTATTTTGACCAACTCAGTTTAGTTTAGTTTGTATTAGGCATAACAGGCCTCTGCTGTTTTATTTTATTTGTATTAGATAAGTTATCATTTCTTTGGGACTGGGGTTTTTTGCTCCAATTAGTCAACCAGTAAGGGTTTGTAAGTGCCAACACAGATTTCTAGAGTGCAGGGTAACTGATACAATGTCAACATGTATAACTCACCTTAATTATAACCAATAATATGTATGAATTTAAAATTATTTCAAACAAAAAATCTGAACAAACCCTTGTGATACACAATATTCGCCCAGTTTTGGAACGTGCAGTATATTTTAATCAACAATGTCAGAAAAAAAAAGAAAAAGTGCAAAAATTTTACTTTTAGGGGCCCAACAGCGTGTCACTGGGGTAGTTTACCCTTAAAGGATGCATATTAGTACCCTGAAGCAATCATTTTACCTTTAAGGTAGTAATATGTACTCTTCTGGTACAGTGAAAAGGTGCACTCTTTTGTTTTCTAAAGGCGGGCATACACGGTGCGAATTCGGATGGTCGGAAGATCGTATGTCCACGCACACGGCACGAGTGAGTTTACCTGAAAATCGTACGGACGAGATGATATACGACACGATTTTACAATCTGCGAATTCCAGAAGCAATAGCACGAAGTTGATAGACGCGTTAGACTTGAAGCACCGCTGCACGCACAGAAGGATCACTGTATGACATTAAAGTACCGCGAGAGCGATAAGAGAGCACACATATCCAATGCATTCGAATCGCTCTCGCGGTACTTTGATGTCATACAGGTGATCATTCTGTGCGTGCAGCGGTGCTTCTAGTGGAACGCGCCTAATATAGCTGCTCTCCCTCTCAAAATATTGATACAAGCCGTGACTGTTTCCTAGACGTACAGGTTATTTTTCAGCAATAGGAAACCGGGACGTTTGGTTACCCTGTGTGTGTGTTCTTGTATATATGGTTTATAAATATCTGAAATAGGTATTAAAATGTAAACATGGTTTGTGAGGACAATTACTGTGCCCTCGTAAACCAAATGGCTTTAAAAAATACTATACGGTGTTTAATAGAAATTTTAAACATGCATTTTCCGTGATCGATAGAGGTAGTGTATGGGGATATACAGTATAGAATACCGTTACGTTTATGGAGAGTCCCTGTAAACTACACATGCGTGTGTGAGAGAGAACTAAAAAGGCATTGGAATACGTTGCTAGTAACATCATACTGCGCTCGCTGTTCCTGACAGACTTAAGCGAGTATATCCTCCTGGTAAATATTCCACATTCGCCGTGGCGCTGCAGTCTTCATCTTTCTTCTTCGGTTGTTTTCCTAGTTCGTGATTGGTCAACTTCAGATATATCAACAAATCGGCTCGTTCAACCGCACAAATGGCACGAATTCAAACTGATAGCTCACTAACTTTTTAGACATGTTTAAAAATGATCGGGAGGTCGGGAAGTGCTCGTAAGCCACTCTGCTCGGCTCGTAATTCATCGCAAATGATACGAGCCGCGGCCATACGAGAATACGCGATTTCCACACGATTGAAAAAAAAACGCATGAGAACTCGTACGACAGGAAAAATTGCACCGTGTACGCCCGCCTTAAGAGTGAAGTTAAAGACTTAGCAGGCTTGACTCACCTTTGAGCTCCACATCGGCGTAGTAGTTCCCGCTGACGACTGAATCAGTGCTCGGGGTACTGCAGCGATACAGGCCACTGTCGGTCACTCTGACCTTCTTGAATTTGAGTTCAACAGCAGCATCTCCCAGTTTATTATAACTGATGTCACCACTGTTAACCCGGTCCTTCACTGACTTGTCCACGATATTACTGTCAAAGGTGGAGATGATCAAGAGTGTATCCTCTGGAAGGATGAAAGACCACTCAAATTCCTGATCTCGGGGTCCCTGGTAGTCAGACACATCACAGCGAATGGAGACAGCTTGCCCCTCTACATGTACCAGAGGACCAACTGGAACCTTCACCACACGGCCCTCACAGACCAACACTGAGAGAAGAAGAGAAGATATCTCAGGTACACAGTATGTATTAATCAAATACAGGAGCTTGAGTTCTGTAATGGACTACTACTGTAGGAAAAAAATACTGTTATAGTAACAGTATCAGTACATATGACTCATCAATATATTTAGTTTTTTTTTTTTCCTGGAGATAGGCTGAAAACACTAAATGTGTCGTTTCTTTTTTTTTCTTTTTTTTTCTTTTTTTATAGAGGTATGCTAGCACAAGTCAGTGTCAATGCTGCTTCTGTCATTGTGCGTCATTTCCCTCTGTCATTACTATGTGTACGGTGTACATTTTAGAACATCCTCAGACCACAGTCTAAATGAAAAGGCATCATGCCTCAGACTAAAAGGCTTCATTCATTGAACAAAACGGCATCGCGCCTCGGACTGAAAAGCTTCAGGTCTCAGGAAAAACGACGTCAGGTCTCATACAATTAGGCATCAGACAAAACGAACTCCGGTGGAGTATCGCATTGCCCCGCCCAATGTGACGTCACACGTACGCCGTTCAGAGGAAGTGGTGAATAATGGTTGATTGATGGCAAAAGGAGGTAAGCAGTGTCTGATATATATTATAACAGATTTAATCAAATGTTACACTAATTATGAACATGCATTTCGAGAGTCATTTATGCACTTTTGAAAAGTTAGTTAGCCATATTGCAACCAGCGAGCTTTTATTTTGGCAAAGTAGTAAATTTACCATCTGAGGATGACCTAAAATGTACACCGTACTCATAGTAACGACAGATGGAAACCGTGCATAGCAACGACATGGAAGACGACACATAGTAACGACAGAGTGAAACGACGCATAGTCATGACACAAGCAGCATTGACATGAAAGACAACACAGTCAAACAACAAGAACAGATGACAGGAGTAGGTTGAGACGACACATAGCATAGACAGACAACATGTAGACATAATTTTGGCACAAATGGAACCTCATACTATTTATGGAAATGTTAATTGTAAATAACCATATTAGGTCATGGATGAGTTCAAAGCACACACCATCTCAATCTAATAATGAATATTAACATTGTATTGGGTTGGGAATTAAGTGCTCTGAGACAAATCATATCAGTATGTCAGCTGAAGAGAGAAAAAAAAAATCGCTAACACAGAACAAGCCAAAGAATGAGCTGGAACATTACACTGGGGGAAAGAAGATGAAGAGAAGAGCAGAGGGACAGAAACCAAAACTGAGAGAAGGTGACATGTAACAGCTTGCCTCTTCATGAGGGAATGGCTGTTTCATAAGGTGGAAGACCTAATTCAAGGAACAGAATAATAACGTAGTAGAAACCAAAATACTATGGTAAAATAACCCTGCTGTGATAGGGTCATGGAACTGAGTTTAATATCCACAGTGTTAAAACATGACACAATGAAAGTTGGGAAGTGAGAGCAGATAAGAGCTGATTATATAAATGATAAGGAATGGGAACATGTCAGGGAACATGCTGAAGCACATCACACACACACACACACACACACACACACACACAGTCTGGTCAGCTATCCTTGTGGGGACTCTCCATAGGTGTAATGGTTTTTATACTGTACAGACCGTATTTTCTATCGCCCTTCACCAACCCTACCCCTAAACCTAACCCTCACAGGAAACTTTCTGCATTTTTAGATTTTCAAGAAACTTCATTCTGTGTAATTTATTAGCTTGTTTACCCGTGGGGACCTCAATTTAGGTCCCCACCGTGACACGAGTCCCCATGAGTCTGTGTGTATTCAGGTTTAAGTCCCCACCAGAATAGAAAAACAAGTACACACACACACACACACACACACACACACACACAAAACGCAATTAAGTCATGCATTATGACAGAAAATTATCTTTTAAAAGGAAGAAAATGCTTCTGGTCGCTTTTGTTGTTGACATCAAAAGTAATGCCTCCCATCAAACTCTACAGAATGTTTTAGTCAAATGCCAACACAGACATGCTATGGCATTCCCTCATCCTCAAAAAATCAAGCATGCATTTAGGTTTCAAAGGGACCATATGTAGTTTTTTTTTATTTTTTATGTAAACCTCATTGTGATAAAAATACAAATAAATGAATGAATAAATAAAATAAAGAAATAATTGGTGCATTATTAGCTCTTGAGTGAATGCAAAACTACTCATGAACCACTAATATGTACGTTACACATGATTCTTGAAAAACAGGTTTGGGCTATCTGCTTGCAGTAAACACATTTACACCCGAACTAGCCCCTGGATCACTTCACAGCCCTACATTGAGATAAACTCCAGAGGTGAGCATGTACTGAGACCTGAACATTCACACTGTACATCACACACATACAGTAACTGCGCTCTGAAGGTTGGGTTTTACAGCAGGGAGGGAATAAGGCATTGAAACTCAGTCTCATTAACAGAATATTGTTGTAATCACCTCTCGTTTGACATAAGAATTTGAGTGAATCATATGAGGTCGATCTGAAATAGGCTAACGTTACAAGCTGATATGTGACATAAAATAATACAATAAACAAGAATATTACGAGTTTAGAAAAAATACGCAATATTGTAAGTCTAAAGTTTTTCTTGTTGTCTAAATTAATCACACAGTTAATAGCTTAATTTTCACACACGCGTTTTATAAAGCAAATCTCCATGTCACCTTGAAACAGGCGTTTCTTGATCAAGATCTAGTCAACTTACCAAGAGCAATAATCAAAATCGCTGGACGGAGTCCCGTCTCTTTATCCATTTTGTTGAGGCGTGTAATTGTCCCACGGGATCGCCTTTGTCATTCAAACCGGGCAGAGATTGTGAAATCCTCCCGTGAGAGCTGCGAACAAACCTCTCCTGGGAATAAAAGTTGAATTAAGTTTTGCGAGCGTCGCGCTGTTTAGTCCTTTAGCGTTGTCAGTGGTGGTAGATCTGCGCATGCTGATTATAAAACTCAGGGCAGAGGGTTTGACTGGCACAGCCGTGTCCGGAAGTGGATGTGTGTGTGAGTGTGGATATTTCCCTCTATCGGTTAAGGGAGGGGACACGGCCGTGCTGTTCGCCGCAGGTGAAGTACCGCCGCACCCGTTATTCAGCAGCGCTAAGTCGTGTCAGTGCATGGGAAATTACGGGCACTAATTATCTCCCAGAATAACTCAAAACATCCAGAGAGACCCCTAACACCTGCTTCTAATCCTCACATGTTCCCAGAACTGTGCAGAAATAATTTATGGCAAGAAATCTTCCTTTCACCTCAGAAAGTCATTGCATGTCTGCTCTTCTCATCATACAATGCATGCATATACATTTATGCATAAATACAGTGAAACCCAAAGATTGAAACTTTGAATGAATTAAATGTTTTAGGATTTTGATTTTTTTTTTTTAACAGAAAGGTAATTTATGCTGTAAAATGGTTATGGAATATTTTTTTATTCTGCACTATTTCTAGATCACTTAACATCTAGCCTATCATGTGAACGCTTTGCACCAATATCAGATTTTATTGATTCCAGTAAGGCACAGATGCAATTTCTTCTCAAATCACACAGCATGACGTAATCAACATGTTTACATGTGTTAAACAAAACAAATCATACCAAATTCTAAAATTCCTTAAAAGATTTTTAAATTCTTAAGTTAGTCACTTTCCAGAACCTTCACTCTTTCCGTTCCTGTGGTGGAGCAAGCGTTGAAGCTGATCCGCTGAGAACATTACCAGCAATGTTTAAGAAATACTTGAGGGCACACCTCTGTTTGTGTACTTAAGTAAACTAAAAAGATAAAACATAATAAGTATTCTTGTTTATTTATTTATTTGTTTGTTTATTCATTTTTTTTTTACCAGTATGCATTTGATTTCTGCTGTATAGTTTTTATCCAACAACTTGTTCTTGGAACTCAGCATTGCAATGCTGTGAATATTGTATGAAAAACGACAGACTTGTAAGTTGTTTCAGTTAAAATCTACTAAATATACTTAAAATCTACTAGATTATTTAATGTTAATAATAATATAATTTGTAATTAATAAAGTTATATTAAAATAGAAAAAAAAATCCAAAATGTAAGCGTTATAATGAATGAGGCTCTTGGATCCCATTATGTATGTATATAACCACTGTATATACACAGACAGACAAAAATATATGAAAATATTAAAACATTTGTTTATATGAATATGTTAAATGTTTCAAATACTCAGAATATTCTGGAGAGAGGTCAGGTGATGTAATAAGCATGTGTTAAAGTTCAAAGGTCAGTGTGGTTTTGGTAAGCCACTGTAAGTAACACTTGTGGTCAAGTTATTGTGCTACTATTTGTACGTGTTGATGCAAAGCATATGGCTGTTGGCTCAGGACCTCAGTTATACTGCAGTGACCTACTGCAACACACACACACACACACACACACACACACACGCACACACACACACACACACACACACACACACACAGCATGACCATAAAGCCAGAAATAATTCGTTAATCACACTCCTTTTCACAGTTCCTACAGACCTTCATTGAGAACAGCTCCTCCCATGTATTAGCGCTTTTAGAACAATCACGGCACACCCTACAGACATGCCTACATAACAAAAGACCAGCTAGCAGGCTCTGTGCTGGATTCACAGCACAGTACTACCCAGATTAACATATGCCAACAAGAATACTACTGTGACAATGACTAATGGCAATGGACTGTACAGTAAATCAAACTCATGATCTCATCATCACCAGTAGAGTTTGGTCTATCTTACTCATTTAGGAAATTGACCAATACTAATCAACTCCCTGCATTCAGTCAGTTCCTGTTAGTACATAACAGAGTAGACAGAGTTGAGCAGAACAAAGTAGAGCTGTGCTGTTCTGCCTCATCTTGCAGAAACAAATAAATCAAAAAGTGAGCATGGATAAGCTTGCTCAGCAGGCCAGATATGTGATATCTTTGTTGTGACCTAATGTTATCTTACAATGGAGATGTCACACCGATACACACTGATGTTGCTGAGGAAGGAAGAGAGATAAAGTAGAGAAACTTTTGTGATGTCTGTATCAAATACAGGCTAAAATAGCGTGAATCCAACATAGATTGACCAAAACCTCCATCTAGTGGTGATAATCTGCAGTATTTTTGGAGGTGGAAGTTGAGTGTGAGAATCTGTCCAGTGTTGAAGGCGTTTGTTAAACTCAATATTTTAGCAGTTACAGTAAATCTGTACCCTAGCAAGAATTTGTTTCTTTTTTAATAAATGTTTATTTAAGCATAGATATGTTCTTAAGCACCAAATCGGCATATCAGAATGATTTCTAAAAGATTGTGTGACTTTAGTCTACGATGACACAAATTCAGCTCTGACATACAATACTGTGCAAAAGTTAGTATTTTCACCAAAATCATCTTTTGCTGTAGTGTGTCAGTAGGAAATGTCAATTTACATTTCCAAACATTATTTTTGCCATTGATTAAGTAATAAAGACTAAATCCAGAAGAACTGTGGGTCTCCTAGATGCTTCAAAAACCTACATGCAAGGCTACCTGAAAAAAAAAAAAAACAATGCACAAGGGCACCTAGGCCAAAGGTGTTTTTTTTGTTGTTTTTTTTAAAGCATAGTGTGGTCACACCAAATGCTGATTTAATTGAGTTAAGTTAATAGAAGTTAATTAATAAAATCTATTTATGGCATTATTTTTACTGCATCCAAGTGCCTAAAACTTTGCCATAGTACTGTAGCTTTGCAGGTTTCTTGAATCATTTTGGAGACATTGCCATAGTTCTTCTGAATTGAGTCTTGTCTTTGAGTGTGTTCTGTTTCTTCATGTTATTGCAGATAGACTGATGAGGGTGAGATCCGATCTCTGTGTGGAGCACTGGCTGCTGCCAGACTTCTTGTCCAAACAAAAATCTCACTGAATTATTACATGTAATGGCAAAAATAATGTTTGGAAATGTAAACTGATATTTCCTAATAACAGCAAAATATAGACATAATTGACTTAAAACCATTTTTTTTTTTGTTGATGAAAATACTAGTGGCCTAAGACTTTTGCACAGTACTGTTTAGGCTATATACTGTGTGTATACACACACACACAGGTGCATCGAAAAAAAATTGAATATCATGGAAAAGGTCTTCATTTTTTTGTAATTTAGTTGAAAAAAAGCAAATTTCTTATATTTTAGATTCATTACACATAAATTGAAATGTTTGTTATTATTATTATTATTATTATTGTGATGGTTACTACTTACAGCTTAGGAAAATGTTAAATTCAGTATCTCAAAGAAAAAAAAATAGAATATTCCATTTTAACCTTGATTAGTTAGATCGATTTTTAATTACTGGGTACCTTTTGAGCTAGTTTAGAACATGCAACCTCAATTATGGGAAAGAGTACTGACTTGACAGTTGTCCAGAAGACAATCATCAACACCCTCCACAAGGGTAAGCCACAGAAGGTCATTACTGAAAGGACTGACTGTTCACAGAGTGCTCTATCACAATATATTCATAGAAATTTAACTGGAAGAAAAAAGTGTGGTAGGAAAAGGTGCACAAGCAACAGGGATGACCACAGCCCTGTGAATATTGTCAGGGAAAGCTGATTCAAGAACTTGGGAGAGCTTTACAAGGAGTGGACTGACACCGGAGTAAGCGCACCAAGAGTCACCACACTCAGACGTCTTCAGGAAAAGGGCTACAGCTGTCACATTCCTAGAACCAAGCCACTCCTGAACCTGAAAAAACAAACAAACAAAAACAAAAAAACATCAGTAGCATCTCACCTGGGGTAGACTGGAGCAAGACTGTAGAGGCTGTAAGTCCAGTGTGAAGTTTCTGAAGTCAGAGATGATTTGGGGTGCTGTGACATCTGCTGGTGTTACTCCATTGTGCTTTATCAAGTCCAAAGTCAATGCAACCGTCTACCAGGAGATTTTGTAGCACTTTATGCTTCCAACTGCTGACAAGCTTTATGGAGATGCTGATTTCATTTTGCAACAGGACTTTAGCACCTTCCCACAGCACTAAAATCACTTCCAAGTGGTTTGCTGACAATGATTTTACTGTGCTTGATTAGCTAGCCAACTCACCTGCCCTGAACCTCACAGATAATCTATGGGGTATTGTGAAGAGGAAGATAAGTGACATCTGACAAACGATACAGAGGAGCTGAAGGCAGCTATCAAAGCAACCTGGGCTTTAATAACACATCAGCAGTGCCACAGGCTGATTGCCTGCGTGCCATGCCACACTGAAGCAGTAATTCATGAAAGAGGAGCCCCAACAAAGTATTGAGTGCATAATTAAACCTGCTTTGGAGATCTTGAACATTTTTCTATTTCAAATCTTTTTTTGATTGATAATAATATTGATAATATTCACATTTTTTAAGATACTGATTTTTTTTTATTTTCCTAAGCTTTCCTAATCAGATACTAGTACTTAATTATTAGATACTATTACTTATTCATCAGATACTATTACTTATTCATTAGATACTATTACTTATTTATTAGATACTAGTACTTATTCATTAGATACTTATTAATGAGGTACTAGTAATTATTCATTAGATATTACTTATTAATTAAATACTAGTACTTATTTGATACTAGTACTTATTTATTAAATGCTATTATTTATTTATTAGATACTAGTACTTGTTCAATAGATACTAGAACTTATTTCAATAGTGACTAGTAACTATTATTTTGTTAAAAAATTTTTGTAACACTTTCGCCATTGACTTCTAAGGGGATCCGTCATTAAGATATCAATTATTCCGTTTTGACTAGTATATTACCTGTGGTATTGCAGCTGGGCCGCCAATTACTATTAAAATAAATTATAATATTGTTAATAAAATCAATAATATAAATCATAACATAATATCATCATTTCATATAAATATTTAAATAACAAAATAAATATTAAACTGTTACTATGCTTCAATTATTCAAGCTCGCTGATTGATTTAAGAATATAAACTACCAATTTATAAAAAATATTTTGGAAACGGCCTGCAAACAGTTAAATCTGATTTCACTTTCAGATAATAAAATGGAGAGAAGAATAAATTAAATGGTTAAAAACATTTGAGAGAGTCCCTTTTATGCCCTACAGTTGGATGAATTGACCGATATAGCAAACCTTTCCAACCTCATTGCTAATATTTACATAACAGAGAATTACAAGAGGATTTCCTTTTCTGTAAGTCACTGCCGACTCAATCAACTCAATCAACTGCCGAAGTCATATTTGATATTTTTAATGCATTTATTGTTTCAAATGGAATAGATAGGTCTAAATGTGTGGGTCTGAGCACAGACAGAACAAGAGTGATGTTGTGGGATCATAACTTCTGAGTACTCAGTTATTTACCTAACAAATAGTGGGGACAGTTAAAATTTTTGTAGTGGGACACGGAAACATATGTGTTTGGTGGTGTGGGCTGCAAATTGAAAAAGGTTGGGAACTATTGACCTAGTAGTTACTCATCAGATACTAGTACATATAAATAAATAAATAAATAAATAAATAAATAAATAAATAAATAAATAGACACTAGTACTTATTCATTAATTACTAGTACTTATTCAATAGTTACTAGTGCTTACCGTAATTCCTAAAATAAAAACCGGTAGTCAAATAAATGCCAGGCCTCTGATAGTATCTGGGGGTGTGGTCAACACGGACAGATAAAGGCCAGTCTTAAATAAAGGCCGGGGGAAAATTTGTGTGGATAATATCTTAAGTGCCTTTCATATTATGTCCATTCAAGTTCGTCGTAGTGTACAGGTGTCAATAGATGGCAGTAGCAACATTGGATTTACTGTACGGGTCTCATTTAGTGCCATTGATGGACTTTTCAACAACTTTGAAGGACGAACTTGAGGAGCATGGTACCTCATTATTAAACCGTTTCATTTATCAAGTTAAGCTGGGACGATGTTATTTGTAAGCAATTTTGTTCGAATTTTGCTTGAAGCTGAATGTTATTGGATACCAGCAGTTGACTGTGCTGTCAGTACTTCTGTCTTTTGACTTTAATCAAAGTTACGGTATCCAGAGTAGCATTACTTCATATATGTTGTTGTTGTTTTCATACCGTTTTTTTTCATCAAACATCGATTTTTTTACGTCTTAATTAACGTCTGTAACGTTAATCAGATACTGGTGTGCTGCAAACCAGCAATGTGTTTTACATAGCTACCGTTTGCTCTTATTGTGATATACCAGCAATACTGTAGTACCTGTATTTGAAATAAACACTCTGTACATTTACAGGGTTCAAACTGACACAATGGTGGTGTTTGATTACTGTAATTCTGACCCTGTCAGCATTCGACCTCCTGTAGTTTTTTCTCCATGCCTCTAGAGGTCCCCTATGTTCCCTTCTGCCTTAATTATTCCTAGTTTACCCTTGTTAGCATTATCCAGGTCACCTGTGCCTTGTTTCTCTTAGAGTATTTTAGCTGAGTTTTTCCCACAGTGCTAAAAGTAATTTTGTAATTACAAAAGATACTAGTGTCTAATAAATAAGTACTAGTACCTAATCAGTAACTACTAGTATATAGGTACTGGTAAGAATAAGTGCTAGTATCTAATGAATGCTTACTAGTAAAACTCCTCTAAGGAATGGATTCCAGACGTTCCACTGGACCCCAACCCAGGGGAGAGGCCGTGCGGGGAGGGGGGATGATGGGGTTCCAGGTCCATGTGCTGGAGGGGGACCTGGGGACTGAGGCAGAGCCGGTGGGGTGGGAACCCAGGGCAGGACCAGGATCCTGAGCGGACACCGCCACCTCTGGTGCTTTCTGAGCATCCACTGCCGCCTCTGCGACTCGTGAGCGGCACCAGCCGCCTCCTCGGAGGACTCGACAGAGGCACCCGCCGCCTCCTCGGGGGACTCGACAGCAGCACCCGTGGACTCTTGAGCAGGGAACTCATGAGCATGATAATTTCACTTGTTCCCACACTCCTCATACCACTGGGAGGGGTGGAGGCACTGGTCTCCTTATATCAAAATAATTGAAATTTGATCTTCAGCCATCACCTACAGGTAATGGTTCATTTAAATTGCATGCCATTACTGTAACCCACCCTGTTAAAATCCACTATGTGGTCGTTTATCGTCCCCCGGGTCAATTGGAAAACTTCTTGGAGGAGTTGGATGTGCTGTTAAAAAAAACTTTCCTGAAGATGTTACTCCTCTGGTACTGCTTGGTGACTTCAACATCCACCTAGATAAACCACAGGCTGCTGACTTCAAAACTCTGCTTGCCTCATTTGATCTCAAGCGAGTGTCTACTACAGCGACTCACAAATCAGGCAACCAACTGGACCTCATCTACACGCGCTGTTGCTCTGTGGACAACTGTTCAGTTGCTCCACTGCACACCTCAGACCACTTCCTCATTACTGCTAACCTAGCACTTACTCCTGTAGCAGCACACGCTCCAACGCAGGTCACCTTTTGACAGAACCTACGCTCACTCTCTCCATCTCGCCTATCTTCAGTGGTTTCATCCTTGCTTCCTGCACTCTTTCAGTTTTCAGCTCTGGACACGAACAGTGCTACTGACACTCTTTGCACCACTTTAGCCTCTTGCTTGGACAACTTTTGCCCATTGTTGTCTAGACCAGCACGCACCAACCCATCTGCCCCTGGCTGTCTGAGGTTCTCTGTGAACATCGCTCTAAACTCAGGGCTGCAGAAAGGAAATGGCATAAATCAAGAAACTCTACTGACCTCAGTGTGTATCAGTCTCTCCTCTCTTCCTTCTCTGCAAATGTCTTCACTGCTAAGACATCCTACTACCACAACAAAATTAACAGCTGTTGTGATTCTCAGACACTCTTCAAAACTTTCTCTTCTCTTCTAAACCCGCCTCCACCACCTCCTCCATCGACTCTCACAGATGATGACTTTGCAGTTTTCTTCACAAATAAAACAAGATCCATCAGTAACCAATTCTCTACACCACAGACTGAGGATAACTTCACAATGAATGATGCACACTCTGTCTCCTCCTTCTCTCTACTCTCAGAGATGGACGTTTCCAAACTTATCCTGTCCAATCATCCTACTACTTGTCCACTTGATCCGATCCCCACTCACCTCCTTCAAGCGATATCTTCTTCAGTCATACCTTCACTTACTCACATTATTAACTCCTCTCTTCACTCTGGAACATTTCCCTCAGCATTTAAGCAGGCTCGGGTAAGCCCACTGCTTAAGAAACCATCTCTAAATCCAGCACTTCTAGAAAACTACAGTCCGGTGTCCCTTCTGCCATTCATTGCAAAGACACTTGAGTGAGCTGTGTTCAACCAGCTTTCTATGTGCCTTGTACAGAACAACCTCCTGGACAGCAACAAATCTGTCTTCAAAAGTGGCAACTCAACTGAGACTGCCATGCTCTCAGTTACTGAAGCCCTGCGACTGGCAAGGGCAGCTTCAAAAACCTCAGTACTCAACTTACTGGACCTGTCCGCTGCTTTTGACACTGTTAATCACCAGATTCTCCTGTCCACCCTCAGAAAGATGGGCATCTCTGGAACCACACTCCTGTGGTTTAAGTCCTACCTCTCCAATAGATCCTTCAGCGTGTCTTGGAGGGGTGATGTTTCGAAGTCAAAACAACTTTTTACTGGGGTTCCTCAAGGCTCAGTACTTGGACCACTTCTCTTCTCCATCTACATGATGTCATTAGGATCTGTCATTCAGAAGCATGGCTTTTATTTTCACTGCTTTTGCTGATGACACCCAATTCCACTTCTCATTCCGACCAGATGACCCGACGGTAGCTGCTCGCATTTCAGCCTGTCAGCTTGTCTGAGTGGCATTTCTAGCTGGATGAATGACCTTCACCTTCAGCTCAACCTTACGAATAACTCCTGCTGATTCCAACTAAACCATTGTTTCATCACAACTTCTCTATAGAGCTGGGTTCGTCAACCATAACTCCTTCCAGGACAGCAAGAAATCTAGGAGTTGCAATGGATCATCAATTAAGCTTCACCGACCACATTGCTACAACGACCTGGTCCTGCATATTTGCTCTGTACAACATTAGGAAGATTAGACCCTTCCTGTCATAGCAAGCCACCCATTTTCTTGTCCAAGCTCTTGTTCTCTCCAGACTAGATTATTGTAATGCTCTGCTGGCGGGCCTTCCTGCATGTACTATCAAGCCTCTGCAATTGATCCAGAATACAGCAGCGAGGGTTGTCTTCAATGAGCCAAAAAAAGCTCACATTACTCCTTTCCTCATCAGGTTACACTGGCTACCAGTAGGCGCTTGCATCAAATTCAAGTTACTAATGCTTGCCTACAAGACGATCACTGGCACGGCACCAACATACCTAAACTCACTGGTTAAATCTTATGTGCCCTCCGGAAGTTTGCGCTCAGCAAGTGAACGACGCCTTGTGGTGCCAACCCAAAAAAGTTCTAAATCCCTCCCACAGACCATTTCCTGGACTGTGCCCCGCTGGTGGAATGACCTCCCAATCTCAATTCGTGCAGCCGAGTCTTTACTCATTTTCAAGAAACATCTGAAGATTCATCTTTTTTGCCAGCACTTAACCAAACCTTATATTCAATTATGAAGGCTATATCGATTAGCAGAGCATTTTAAACTTAATTCTTATAAAAATAGCCGAGATTGTCACACCACCATGTCTGTCCAGCAGAGGAAAACAGCGAGCACAAGGCCTTCCACAACATCCTCCTGATTTCCTGCTTATAATTAGCTCAATGCTATCAGCTGTGTCTGGCTTATTAGAGTGACGTGCATTCTTAATGGGATATATCGCCCTCCAAAGGGCACTTTGGTGTGAAAACAATCATGTCCAGCATATTGAAGGGTCATTCCAAACTGAAGTGCTCAAAACTGGTCACTTTAAAGGGCCCTACGGAATGAAGGATTTCAAAGGGTACAACTGATGGATAATTTGGTCCTCCCATGATACTTTGCGCAGATTCTTTGCATGATGACAGCACCTTTGTGTGGGCACATGATGATGACGCATAAGGAAACTTCAAGAAACAGTTGTTTGGTCCCCTTCACCCTTCAACCCTTCAAAGCTCTCACTCCGGATTATGGCACAGAGATCAGCCCTTCTGAGTCGAATGCAGGGTGAGTGTGTGTATGTGTGTAACTTTGCTCAGTCTTGAAGTTCTTTTGTCTAAGCAAATTTTGATAAATGCATCTCTTGGGACGTGGGACCCATGCTTGGAATATTTAGAAGGAGTTTTCCCAGATCTTTTTGACCTTGATATTTGGCAAATATTCTTCGTTTTTGGACTTTTTGCCGGCAAGTCACTGAGGATCTGTTCCTTTCTCAGTCCAGCTTTTGATGCTTGATTTGTTGTGCTTTTTCAACAAGTATTTTAAGTAAAGACTCTCCGTTTTCCTCAAATTGCAAATTTCAGTACACAGTGCCCCATAGCGTAGTGGTTAGTGCTCTGATCTTCCAGCTATGCACTCTGGGTTCAAGGCCCTGTTGTGACAAAGATGAGTAGTCTATGGGTGCTTCTCAATATCCCTCCTCATCTCCTTGTTCCTCCATCCTATGACCCGGAAACTGATCGAGCACAGCCTTGAAGGACATCTCAATTGTCTAATTGCACCGCAAGGATCGAGGAGGCTTCATGAGGAGCAATGAGTGAGGATACCAGGTGTATCCTATGTGCAAGTCTTTTATCGACTTAACGTAAAAATTCTTCTCCTCCTTCACATCTGTTGTATTAAGTTTGATTTATATTTTACCTTTTTACTTCAAATACACCATGCATGTCATGAATTTCAAACAGGGCATCTTGCTTTATTAACATTTATTTTGAATGTCTTAATTAACAAACTTTAACAACATAAGAGCAGAACCCTTAAATCACATCTGATGACACTTTGAAGTAATGCTGAAGGAAGCGAGGATAAATCATTTCACTTGATTCAAGTCCTCCATCCTTATGTCTTTTCCTTGCGTCATTCCCTCGCATCCTGAAGAGGTAGAGCTAAGACACGAGGAAAGGAAGCGAGGAAAGGAAATGAGGATGCACAAATAAGAATTGGGAAGCACCCTATATCTGCCAGCAAGTGACAAAATGATGGATGACTGTGACCTTTGACTTAATAATTATTTACATGTGCCCTTTGACATTATAATAATTTCCATATGCGAAACCCGGTGCACGTGAAATTCTTCCGTCACCCTTTGAGCTCTGGGGGATGAAATGTGTTGTTTGTTCAGTGACCAAGTGATGAATGAGATCCCTGAAGAATGTGATTGTAGATTTTATGGACTGTTCCCATATCCGGACTCATCTGTGGACACATCTGTGTGATACGTGACTGTCGTATTAGTTTGGAGTCTTTAATGCTTGCATTATCTCTCTGTACTGGTCTGCTCATCTCTAATGATTGTACATTTAATCATTTACCATCTTTGGGTATCAACAGCTCCTTTGAGTCTCATTCAGTTACTGTTACCTACCCTCTTAAAATACATTTTGTTGTTGAAACATCACTTACCCCTCGACATGTCATCTTTCAACGTAACCTATGCACACTTTCACCCTCCCGCCTATTTGCAATCGTTTCATCTTCACTTCCTTCCCCTAAACTGTTTGCATCTTTGGTTGGTAACAGTACTATTCATACTTTCCGCTCCACTCTTACATCTTGTTTAGACACTGTTTGCCCCTTATCTTCCAGGCCAGCCCATAACACGCCTTCTGCCCCTTGGTTATCTGATGTTCTACGCGAACACCATTCTAAGCTTAGAGCTGCTGAAAGGGTGTGGTGCAAATCCAAAAATACAACTGACCTTTATGTGTATCAGTCACTACTATAATCCTTCTCCGCTAATGTGTCCACTGCTAAAATGACATACTACCATAACAAAATTTACAATTAGTCTAACTCTTGCATGCTTTTTAAAACATTTTCCTCACTTAGTCCTCCTCCTCCCCCTCCTGCTTCATCTCTAATAGCTGACGACTTTGCCACATCAGTGCACAATTTTCAACACCACAATCAGTCAAGCTCATATCACCAGCAAACATACACTCATTTACATCCTTCCCTTCACTCTCTGAGGCAGAAGTCTCAAAACTCATCCTTTCTAATCACCCTACTACTTGCCCGCTTGATCCTATTCCATCTCATCTCCTTCAAGCCATTTCTCCTGCAGTTGTACCTGCACTCACTCACATCATCAACACATCCCTCCACACTGGTAATTTTACTTCATCATTTAGACAGGCTCGTATAGCTCCACTACTTAAGAAACCCACCCTCAACCCATCTCTTTTTAGAGAACTACAGTCCAGTTTCCCTTCTTCCTTTCATTGCAAAAACACTTGAACGAGCTGTGTTCAACCAAGTCTCTACATTTCTCACACACAGCAACCTCCTTGACAGCAACCAATCTGGCTTCAGAAGTGGACATTCAACTGAGACTGCCTCGCTCTCAGTTGTTGAAGCTCTAAGACTGGCAAGAGCGGAATCCAAATCTTCAGTAATTATCCTGCTTGATCTGTCCGCTGATTTTGACACGGTGTGGCTGGGGAGGCGTGGTTCAGGGAGGTCTGCGACGGGAGAGAGAGTGAAGAGATGAGCAGTGGTAAGTGGTACAAGTGACAAAAAACAAGTAACACCTGTTTCTTGTTATAGTGATTGCCGTGGGGAAGCGCTATTTAAGCTGCCCGAGGATCGGCAGAGAGAGAGAGAGACCTGAGGACTCGGGGAAGGACGCAGCAGCAGCATTGAAGCACAAGAGTGAATCCTTAGTGGCGAGTGAACGTGAATGTTTATGCGCATGTGGCAGGACTTTGTTTTCTGGTTCATTTTCCTTTTAAGTAATAAAATCTTTCTCGAGCCTCAGTATGCCAACCCTGGTCTGCTTCCTTCACATGCGAAGAAAACGTGAACCAATGAAAACTATCAACCCTACTGGCAAAAGGCATCTCAGGAACCACACTTTAATGGTTTTAGTCTTACCTATCAGATAGGTTCTTTAAAGTATCTTGGAGAGGTGAGGTGTCCAAGTCACAACATCTAACTACTGGGGTGCATCAGGGCTCAGTTCTTGGACCACTTCTCTTCTCGGTCTTCATGGCATCATTAGGTTCTGTCATTCAGAAACATGGCTTTTCATACCACTGCTATGCTGATGACACTCAACTCTACCTCTCATTCCATCCTGGTGGTCCGACGGTAGCTATTCGCATCTCAGCTTGTCTAACAGACATTTCTTGCTGGATGATGGACCATCAACTTCAACTCAACATTGCAAAGACAGAACTGCTTGAGTCTCCAGCAAACCCATCGTTTCATCACAGTTTCACCATCAAGTTAGGCACATCAACCATAACTCCTTCAAAAACAGCTAGAAGCTGTAACGGAAACAGGTCAATTTAGCTCAAAGAGAATCATTTAAGATTTTAAAGGGAATTTGAACAGAATCACTGTTTCACGGCTGGTCACTGAGACGCCCTGCGATTCACTGAACGAGCCGTTTAACATCAAATCTGCGCTGGATATTATTTTCCAAACTATAGTGAAAACACTATCAATTAGCACAGTAACAAGATCGGCAGTTTAAGACATTAACTTGTAAGCACAAAACACAAGATACTTCTCTTTTCAATATGAATAAGGCTTTATTAGATAAATCTACGACATTTAAATTAATCTAAAACATAAACGCACTCAATAACACATTCACACAAGTTGCAGGAAGATCGAAAGTTAGGGAAAGATGAGTTTAAGAGAATGGAAATATGGAATCCCAAGTTTACAGCAATACGTTAAATTGCATAGACATGAACAACCATCAATCACGTAATTAGCCCTTGCATTGAGTTCCTCAATGAGGTTAAAATTATATTAGATACACCAGTAAAGGTCACAGTCTGGAGGTTACTTGCGTCTCCTGTGAAAAGTTGTCGCTGATTGGCTGGAAGTTCAGTAGTAGTTGAAGTGACGTCTTGGGAAGCCCGTGGTTGTTGGTCGTTGGCTGAAGATGGAGTTGTGTGGCTAGTTGAAGTTGAAACGGGTACCCGAGGTCAGGCGTCGGAGGCTCAACGTTACAAAACTTAACTCAGAACACGAAACTCTCAAACGGAAAAGAAAAGAAATAAAGTTTGACGAGACAAGGTGGTGTTTCTTCTCGTCGTGACTAAGAAGCACGCTGGAACCACGCTTAAAGAACAGTGATAACAAACAGCATGGCTAAAAGCTAAAGCTAGGTAGCAATGCTACAAGCTAAAAGCTAAGAGCAGGCATGACTAGTAGCAGAAGCAAAGCTAACAACTAAAAGCAGGATTTTATGGTGTCCTAAGTATTTAAACTGGCCTGTTGGCCACACCTCAAATGTTGTCTTGACCAATCAGATATTGTCTTGGCTCGGGGTATCATAAATCATATGTTTATCTTACCAAGCATGTGGTCCGAATTTTCCCACTCTTGCAGGGTCTAATTTTGGGCATGATTTCTATAACCAGGTTACGATATATTTGACAAATAAATGATTGTCTGGTCTAATTCAAGCAAGCAGATTCAATCACACACATACCAAACATAATTATGAATCCTTAAGCTATCCCCTAGTTATTAAAAGACATACACAATAAGTGATTATAACATGATAGTCAAATGTGTGGGTTACATATAAATGAATATGTAGTGAAGCGATGGACTGATTCATCTATAAGTCTTTTTGAGTTCATTCTGGTCCATATATATGTACAAAAGACAGTTTCTTTGTCATTCTCTTGACAAAAACTTCTGTGGAGACCAGAGGTTCAAAGCCCTTCCCCCTTAGTAATTTCAGTCTGGTTCTGCTGGGTGGGGGAAGTCAATGGAACTTGTCCAGTACTCTCATGGGTTTTCATGTGATGTCCAGCGTTGGATTTCAATTATGAACAACAAATTTAACAATCTTTTCTGCAAATTAAAATTGTCAATAATTGTTCTAGTGTTGTTAATGTTGAAAGCTGTTTTGTGAAAGAGTTGGTTGGTCATCTTGCTTGGTTCTTGTGGCACTAGAACTGATTTATGACTTCCTGAGGAATTTGGCTCCGTGTTTCAAACACAGCTTTGATAGACTCTTTAATTTGTCTGGTTCGACTCATTTCTGTTACAAAGCCTTGGAGTTATGATTGGTGATCAGCTGACTTTCTCAGACCACATTGATAAAACTGTCCGATCCTGCAGATTTGTTTTATTCAACATCAAGAAGATCAAGCCCTTTCTTTCGGAACATGCTACACAACTCCTTGTTCAAGCTCTTGTTCTGTCCAGGCTGGACTATTGCAATGCCCTCTTGGCAGGTCTTCCAGACAGTTCTATCAAACCTTTACAATTAATCCAGAACGCGGCAGCAAAATGAATTTTTAATGAGCCAAAAAGAATACACATCACACCTCTGTTTATTAATTTGCACTGGCTTCCAATAGCTGCTCGCATAAAATTCAAGGCATTAATTTTTGCCTACAAATCTACCACTGGCTCTGCACCCATTTACTTAAATTTGTTTAGGTGATAAAACCAAACCTCTCCAATCCGGCTTTGTTTGTACCATGATGTTGTTCATCATGCATCAGTGCAGTTATAATGAAAATTTATAGTGACAGAGACTCAAACATGTAAGTTCAGATTTTTATTTTTTTAAATCGTGCAATCTTTTGATACTACAGCTTATTTATATTTCATTATCTGTATACATTAATATTTATTTAAAATAAACGATTTACAATAACTGTTAAACTAAACTTGCTTGTTTGTTAAAGATAAATAATAATAATATGAATCACAACAATTATATAAATCATAAAAAGACTCAGTAATTATAATTTAAAGCCAGAATTTATCTTTTTTTTTTTTTAGCATTAGTGACCTATAATTAAGTAGTGTTCCTGTGGCTCAATTGGTAGAGCATTGCATTAGCAGCACAATGTTGTGGGTTCTATTCCCAAGGAGCACATGTTGGGTAACAAATTTTAGCCTGAATGCACTGTAAGTATATTTGGATAAAAGTGTCTGCTTAATGCAAAAATAAAAATTATAATAAAAAAAATATTTTGGAGCAAGATAAACTGGAGTGACTTTGTGTCAAACATGTGTCACTTCTCTCACATCTGATTGGTCCAACTTCAGTTTGAGATATCTAATCCAGAACATTACCTGCCGTGGAGTGTAAGTTACTATGGCAATGAATGCCGCTGAAAGCCAAGCCTCTTAAGTGGTACTTAAAACCCAGGTTTGGTGCAAATTTACCTGGCTAGCTTGCTGATCTAGCTTCATGGTACTAGGCCCCTGGTTATTTTCACAGACTTCAGTATTTGTTTGATAACAGAATGCTATGTATTCCCAGGTGGAAGTAATCACATTGAAATTTTTATGATGTCTCATACAAACTTTTTACAAATATAAATTGGTGTGATTTACAGCAGAGTGGCCCAGCGGAAGCATGCTGGGCCCATAACACAGAGGTCGATGGATCGACACCATCCTCTGCTAAGACTCTTTTAACTTCTAGACATGCCTCAATTCCCAGAAATGGGGCAAGAACCACAGGTTGGCCATGAAAAGTTTAGCCCTATCATAGTCATTCATCCACAAGACTCTCTGTGTGTATTTTAAAGAGGTCCTGAATAAAATTGATAATTTACAGGGCATGTTAGCTATTGGATAACAGCTTCAGTGGCCTAGTGAATAAGGAACTAACCTAAGCCAGGGATTGTTTGTTATAGTCCAAATTAATTCCAAGTTCAAGTTCATTTTATTTATATAGCACATTTTATTTCAGCCACTGACTGACCAAAGTGCTTTACAGAACCACAAGATGACAGACAGAAATGGCAGAACAGTATCAGACTCATCAACATATATGAAAAAAAATGTCAGTATCAGACTTAGATAAAAGGAAAAACAGCATCAGACTCAATAGAGAAATAGTAAAACTAACCAACCTTAGTTAAAGGCCAAGGAAAATGTGTGTTTTTAAAAGTGACCTAAAAGACATCACAGAAGGGGCTATTCTAACTTCTAGGGGCAAATTGTTCCATAACCGAGGCCCGACCACAGCGAATGCTCGATTTCCCTCTGCATTTGAGTCTGGAATCTGGGACTAATAGCAAGTTCTTGTCGCTTGATCTCAGATTTCTTAATGGAGTATATGGTTGTAGCAATTCAGATAGGTAGCTTAGTGCATGGCTACATAGAGATTTATATACAAATGAAAGGATTTTAAAATCATTTCTGAAATTAATGGGTAACCAATGAAGAGACCTCAGAATTGGGGTGATAAGGTCACTTTTTCGACTATTTGAGAGGAATCTAGCCGCAGCATTTTGCACTAATTGGAGACGAGCAATTAGAGTTTTTCGAAAGTAAAGTGAATTGCAGTAGCCCTTTCACACTGCACGTCGGACCCGGCAAATTGCCGGAACATTGCCGGGTCGCAATGAAAGCAATGACGTCCCAGGATTGATTCCGGCATTGAACCCGGGTCGGGGACCTAGTAACATTTCCGGGTTCAATCTCGGGATGAGCGCTGTGTGAACAAAAGCCAGATCTAATGCCTTATAGTAGTGATGACGCACGTGACTCTTTTACCAGCTGTTTTGAAAAAAGATCAACGTTCGCGTTTGTAATGAAGCAGAGATCAGTTATTTCCTCACTTTCTGCGCTTACGCTGAGATCGTTTGCCAGCTTCAGTGAAAGTATAACATGCCTAACGTTTTTAGGCCTAGGTCGAAGGTGGCAGCCTGAGGATTAACAGTGGGCCCAAAAACGATGATCTCTGTCTTGTTTTCATTTAAAAATAAAACATTTTGGTCCAGCCAAACTCTAACTTCATCTAAAAAACTTAATGATGAAAGGGCATAAGGATAATTTCTCTTGATTGATACATACATGTGTGTGTTGTCTGAGTAACAGTGAAAGGATACACTATGTCTCTTAGAATGTTGCTCATTGGTAACATAGAGAGAGAGAAAAGAGACGGTGCTAAGATAGATCCTTGAGGAAGACCACAGGTTAAATGCGCAACGGAAGAGGAACAATTTCCTAACTTTACTCTGAAAGTTCAATCCAAGAGATAAGACTGGGACCACTGGAGGACGATACCGTTTAGCCCCACACTACACTCTAGTCTGGATATCAGGATAGATTTACTGACAGTATCTGTGACGATGTGTGTTAGGGAAAACACAAGGAGAGGGTAGATCCAATTGCAAGTATGATTTTAATTACAAAAAGGGTAATACAAAATAAACAGTCTTGGGAGGCAAACAAAACAAAACAAAAGAGGAAACTGGATGAAACGGAATGTAAAACTCGGAGGAACGAGAAAGCAGGGGTAAGTCTCGGGAGACAAGAACATATCACACAAAGGGTAAGGACTCCATACAAACAGCAGGGAAGGACAGCTATTTATAAGGAGACTAATGACAATAGATGGCTTGCACCTGTGCGATTAACTGGAGTGCAATTACTGTGAAGACAGGACCAGACTAGAGAAATTATAGTGCCTATGGTGAAGTGCCTAAGGAGAAGTGAGCTCACTAGGGAACACCCAGGAAAACAGAGACTGACAGCGTGACATTACTCCCTCCCCTACGGAGCAGCTGCCAGATGCTCCACCTGAAACCCAGGAAAACCCAACAGATAAGGAAGTAGGAGGGAGGTGGAGCGGCGGCGGAGTAGGGGGAGGGACGGAGGGTCAGAAAACAGAGACAGGAGAAGCAGATAGAATGAAAAGACAAAGACAGGACAACCAGGTAAAATGGAAAAACAAAGACAGGACAACCAGGTAAAAATGGAAAGACAAAAGACAGGAGAACCAGGTAAAATGGAAAGACAGAGACAGGACAGCCAGGTAAAATGGAAAGACAGAGACAGGAGAACCAGATAGAATGGGAAGACAAAGACAGGGCAACCAGGTAAAATGGAAAGACAAAGACAGGAGAAGTGTAACACAAAACAAGGAGTCCAGGAGGGTGGTGGACCAGCAGAGGATCAGGGGGAGGGACGGAGGGCCAGGTCCAAAGAAGGAGACAGACAGAAAAGCAAAAGAAAACAAAAACACAAAAACATGGGTCCATAAAGGACATCACGTGATGCCCCCCCGTGCGGAGCCGAGGACCACCACACCCATGTGGTCAAGGCAGAAACCCCTCCAGGGCGGAGCGGAAGACCACCACGTCCTCGTGGTCGAGGCCGGAGTCCCCCAGGGCGGAGCGGAAGACCCCCACCTCCTCGTGGTCGAGGCCGGAGTCCCCCAGGGCGGAGCAGAAGACCACCACGTCCCCGCGGTCAATGCCAGAGTCCCCCAGGGCTGAGCGGAAGACCACCACGTCCTTGTGGTCGGCCCAACGGGAGGACGAAGATCACCGGTGACTTGACTCAGTCCTTGAGAATCCCTGGTGACTTGACTCAGTCCTCGAAGATCACCGGTGACTAGCCTTGTCTCTGGAAAGTCCATGGTACCTAGTCCTGACTCTGGAAAGTCATCAGTGACTAGCCCCGACTCTGGAGAGTTCGCTGGAACCTGACTCGACTCTGGAGAGTTCACTGGAACCTGACTCGACTCAGGAAGGTCAATATGAACTAGCCCTGACTCTGGAGGGTCAACGGTAACTAACCCTGACTCTGGAAGGTCAACGGTGACTAACCCTGACTCTGGAGGGTCTATGAACACCTGCCTCGACTCTGGAGGGTCAACCGGAAACTGACTCAACTCTGGAAAGTTGACGGGCACCTGACTCGACTCTGGAAGGTCAACAGGAGCCTGACTTGACTCTGGACAGTCAACTGGAATTTGACTCAAATCTGGAAGGTCAACAGGAACTAGCCCTGACTCTGGAGGGTCAACGGTAACTAACCCTGACTCTGGAAGGTCGAAGGTGACTAACCCTGACTCTGGAGGGTCTATGAACATCTGACTCGACTCTGGAGGGTCAACAGGGAACTGACTCAACTCTGGAAAGTCAATGGGCATCTGACTCGACTCGAGAAGGTCCACAGGAATCTAGCTTGATTCTGGACAGTCCACTGGAATTTGACCCGCCTCTGGAAGGTCAACAGGAACTAGCCCTGACTCTGCAGGGTCAACGGTAACTAACCCTGACTCTGGAAGGTCGAAGGTGACTAACCCTGACTCTGGAGGGTCTATGAACATCTGACTCGACTCTGGAGGGTCAACAGGGAACTGACTCAACTCTGGAAAGTCAATGGGCATCTGACTCGACTCGAGAAGGTCCACAGGAATCTGGCTTGATTCTGGACAGTCCACTGGAATTTGACCCGCCTCTGGAAGGTCAACAGGAACTAGCACTGACTCTAGAGGGTCAACGGTAACTAACCCTGACTCTGGAAGGTCGAAGGTGACTAACCCTGACTCTGGAGGGTCCATGAACATCTGACTCGACTCTGGCGGGTCAACCGGGAACTGACTCAACTCTGGAAAGTCAATGGGCATCTGACTCGACTCGAGAAGGTCCACAGGAATCTGACTTGATTCTGGACAGTCCACTGGAATTTGACCCGCCTCTGGAAGGTCAACAGGAACTAGCACTGATTCTGGAGGGTCAACGGTAACTAACCCTGACTCTGGAAGGTCGCCAGTGACTAACCCTAATTCTGGAGGGTCCATGAACACCTGACTCGACTCAGGGGGGTCAACCGGGAACTGACTCAACTCTGGAAAGTCAACGGGCACCTGACTTGACTCGGGAAGGTCAACAGGAATCTGACTTGATTCTGGACAGTCCACTGGATTTGCCTTCCTCTGCAGTGGCTCCGGACTGGCGGCCATCTTGTGCAGTGGTGCTGGCTCCACAGACGTGACGTGACCAGTCTTGGGAATCTCTAGAATTCTTGACAGCCTGGCGAAATAATCCAAAAAGGTCACCGTTGCCTTCTTGGGCATAGGCGCTGAGCTGGCAGCCATATTGCACTGTGGCACTGGACTGGTGGCACCCTTGTGCTGTGGCGCTATGCTAGCCTTGGTCTATCGTCCTAGCACAGGGATGGCAGCCATATGGTGCTGTGGTGCTGGACTGGCGGCCATCTTGGGCGTAGGCGCAGAGCTGGCGGCCATCCTGCACGGTGGCGCTGGACTGGTGGCCACTTTGTGCATTGGCGCTGTGCTGGTGTCCATCTTGCCCCTTGGTGCTGGTTTGGCAGCCATCTTGTGCTGTGGCTCTGAATTGGCGGCCATCTTGTGTGTTGGCGCTGAGCTGTCGGCCATTCTGCACTGTGGCGCTGGACTGGTGGCCACTTTGTGCTTTGGAGCTGAGGTGGCAGCCATCTTGCCTCGTGGTGCTATGTTGGCGGCCATTTTGTGCACTGGCGACTGGCGGTCATCTCATACAGCGGCGCTGACTCAGCCGCTTTGCATCTCCTTTCCCCCCTATGGTCATCATGGAAACATGGCGGCTCCCAACTGAATCCCGTGTAAACGGGAGCCCACAGTGGAGATCGCTGTCGGAACTCCTCTCGACCGCTTGCTCCGGAGCGACCTCCCCTGGTCCCCCGGAACACCACTAGGCGGGAGCTCTCAAAACCATTTCTCTCCCGCTTGCTGGCTGGGGAGGAAATGGTAGTAGACATACTGCTGGATCTTTGGTGATGGAGTCCTTCTGTGATGATGTGTGATAGGGAAAACACAAGGAGAGGGTAGATCCAATTGCAAGTATGATTTTAATAACAAAAAGGGTAATACAAAATAAACAGTCTTGGGAGACAAACAAAACAAAACAAAAGAGGAAACCAGATGAAACGGAATGTAAAACTCGGAGGAACGAGAAGGCAGGGTAAGTCTCGGGAGACGAGAACATATCACACAAAGGGTAAGGACTCCATACAAAAAACAGGGAAGGACAGCTATTTATAAGGAGACTAACAACAATAGATTTCCTGCATCTGTGCGATTAACTGGAGTGCAATTACTGTGAAGATAGGACCAGACTAGAGGAATTATAGTGCCTATGGTGAAGTGCCTAAGGAGAAGTGAGCTCACTAGGGAACACCCAGGAAAACAGAGACTGACAGCGTGACAGTATCAAAAGCTGCTGATAGATCTAAAAGCACAAGAGCCACAGAGTCACCAGTATCAATGTATAAATATATTTAATTTAAAACTCCCAACAAGGCAGATTCAGTATCCTTGAGCAGACTTAAATCCAGATTTAAATTTTTCAGAAATATTATTACACTTTAGAAAAACTGAAGCTGGTCAAGAACAACTTTTTCCAACACCTTCAAAACAAAAGGTAATGCAGAGATAGGACAGAAGTTATTTAGCATGGCAGGATCCAGTGAAGGCTTCCCGGGACACCTTAAGGGCAGCAGGGATGGAGCCAATGATGAGGCACTTATTTATAAATGACACCAATCCTGGCCCTACTGAATCAACAATCAATTTTAGAAACTTAGTAGAAATTATGTCTAGAGAGTAGGACGAAGGTTTCATATTTGCTATAATTTCTTTGAGGTGATTCAGAGTGATTGGCTGAAAAATATCCCAGGTAACAGAATTCAGCAACTGACTAGAGTGTTCAGTATGAGATGGGCTAGCTTCACATCTCAGATTAGATATTTTGTCAATGAAAAATCTCAAGAAGCTTTCACATAGCTCATCAGAAGCATCAGACATTGTATTTACTGGAGGGTTTATCATAGAGAATAGAGTGGTCTAGAGAGGTTTGCCATAATCATTTCAGAGAAGTTCTGGTAAGTTCTGGTTCATTCTGGTAAGTCGACAAACTGGCTTTAAACAGTTGAAGTGAAATTTATAGCTTGTCCTTTTTCCATTTGCACTCAGCCTTTTTGCTAACTTGTCTTAGTCGACGAATATCCACATTGAGCCATGGTTCTCATTTGGGCTTAGGTTTATAAGCAGATTCATTTAAGTTTCATTTAAGGCATTCAGCCAAGCAGAGCTTAATTCAAGTTTATTTATGTAGTGCTTTTTACGAACAACTTTACAGGAAATACAATACAATAGCTTATACAGTAGGTGGCCAGCCTATCTGGGGCTTACCGCCGCGGCACTGTAATTCAGTCGCATGTTAAAATCATTCGCAAAACTACCGCCAGGTGGAGCAAAGGGACGGATTGCGAAATGAATATAATTGTAAAATGAGATAAACGAAGGAAGTAAAACAACAATAACATTACGATATAACATTGTAACATATATGTTGTAAACATATATATTTTTTTTTTTTACAATTTGTTAATTTTTAAAATGTAGGATAGTCTTATACTACAGTCTACTAAACAAAAATTAAAAGACGACCTTAACACAAAGGATCATATACATGCTATTTTTATTAAACAGTAAATAAATATAAGGCCTATATATAAGCTAAATGTTTTAATTTAATTTTCATTTTGGTTCATTCTTGGTTTAAAAAAATCTTCAGGTTCCATATGCGGAGCGAAATGGAAACGGTCCAGCATTTAGCAATAATTATGACTAGATTATTAAATCTACTAGATTATTTAATGATATAATTTGTAATGAATAAATTTATATTAAAATAGAAAATAATACAGCATAGAGGCATTATCATGAGTGAGGCTTTTGGAACCCATAATGTATCTGCGTATCTAACCACTCTATCTACACAGACAGACAAATATTTATTATAAATATTAAAACATTTGTTCTCATGTATATGTACAAACAATTTAAATACTCAGGATATTCTGGAGAGAGGTCAGGTAATGTGGTGAGCGTGGGTTAAAGCTCAAAGGTCAGTGTGGCTTTTGGTAAGCCATTGTAAGTAACACTTGTGGTCAAGTTGTTGTATGTGCTACTATTACTTGTTGATGCAGAGGATATGGCTGTTGGCTCAGGACCTCAGTTATACTGCAGTGACCTACTGCGACACACACACAAAGAAGATGTCACACCGATACACAATGATTTTACAGAGGAAGGAAGAGAAACTTTTGTAATGTCTGTATCAAATGCAGTCTTAAATATGGTGAATCCAACATAGATTGACCAAATGCTATATCTAGTGGTGCTAATCTGCATAGTTTTTGCAGGTGGAAGTTGAGTGTGGTCCTCTATCCAGTGTTGAGGGCGTTTGTCAAACTCAATATTTAAGAAGTTACAGTAAAGCTATACCCTAGCAAGAATTTGTTTCTTTTTGTGTGTGTGTTTGAAAATTATCAAGCCAAGGTTTCAACAAAAAATATTGTGTGTAAATGTACTGTGTTCAGCATTGATTATAATAAGGAATAATACATGATGGGCCTAAATGAATAATAATAATAGATAATAAAAAATGTTCTTAAGGTCCAGATCAGAAGATCAGAATGATTTCTAAAGGATCATGTGACACTGAAGATTGTGATTCTGAAAATTCAGCTCTGACATAAGTATAAAGTAAAATTTTAAATTTAAATTTTAAATCCATATACATATAAAATAAAAAATAAATATCATGTATAGTGAACATACAATTACAAATAAAATGCAATTATAATAAATTGTACATTTACTTGAGGATAAAAATTCTACCTCAGCTAATGTTGTAAACATTACTATGATATTAAAGGTTACAGTTAACAACTTTAAAATTTAATTGCTATCAATTTTTTTTATATATATAATAATCAACACTCAAAAAAGTACACAAAAATGTAAATTGCACTTTTAAATAAATCCTATTTGTTATTGAAATATAATAATTTACACAGTGGCCGTCATAACTTTTTATGACAGATTAATTTAAAAATAAAGATTTGAGACAGCACTAACAGGTTAAGGAAAATATCATGAATAGACTAATATTTAGTGAAAGGTTCTTCTCTAAATGTTCCTCTAGCAAACAAATTTGCTTTGTAAACACTGAATGACTTGCTCGAGGTAAATGTAATGCCAAGTGACCTTTTGTTTAATGCCTAACTACATAAAATACGCAAGTTGCGTATAGGGCCCCCAAAACACCTGGGTCCCCCTTGCTCTCTGTCAAATCATGTAAAGTGCCAATGTTTCATAATATACAGTCAGCATATTGCAAGGATATTGAGCTGTGAAAGACACACTGATTGAAACAAAGACAAGTATAGCATAGGCCACTTTGGCTGCATAAATGGACAAATGCACAGAAAAAAATATTTCACGATTGAACAATAAATAAAACTGGAAGTTTCAAACTAAGTTCAATATTTGATTAACTAGTGGCTCATTGTTGTGCTCTCTGTAGACAATTACAAGCCACCCTTGACAGCTTATCTTCACATTAATCTCATCACATCCTCTCTGTCAAACAGGCATGTTTTAAAAACCTTCCACAAACTGCAACAAAGATAACATAACCAACATGCTTTGATCTCTTGAGAAGAACACAGATCTGTTTTTAATGAATAGATTGGGTGTTAAATTGAGAGAGCACATTTGTGAGTTTCACTTCAGACATCAAAAGCGAGGAAATCAATATGCAATCAGGTCAACACACTTTTACTGTTTAGAATGTTTGTAATGTGTGCACACTTAAAAAGTGTGCTCAACTACCCATGCTATTCTTATTAATTATAATATTATTATTAAGTTGGCTTTAAAAAGCCAATTTACTGAAATCTTATTTAAACTTCTTCTTCTTCTTCTTCTCACAAATTTTTAAATGTATCTCCTTATAGACTTTTAAAGTTACTACCACCAAACTCCGTTCAGACCTTCAGACTGGTCTGACTCGGGTTGTTATATCTTCTCTTACTGATCTGGCTTACCCTTTTCGTAAACTGGACTTCACCTAAAATCTCATAGAAAACTTTTATACAATAAGACTTATGATGTATTTTAGCTGTCTACTGCCATAGCAAAGCTTAAAACTCCCTACTGAGAATACAGCTAAATGGTCACTTATGGTCACAATTTTCATAATTGTGTTTAATGACTATAATTGTACCTTTTAAATGATTTTGCTAAATTACATTTTTGAGGCTATAGAAGAGTAAGTGTAGTAAGTCAGGTGTCATAATTCTAAAGAACTGAGTAACTGTGTGTTTGTGAAATCATTATTTTAATAAAATAAAAATAAAAAATCATAATTATTTTATTATTATTATTTATTTATTTATTTCTGGAGCACATCTCACAACCACAATTCAATAACATCAGGTAAAACCGGAAAAGTGCAAGAACAAGTCTGTTGTGCTTGCATGTACAAAGGTGGGGTCGCAGAGCCCAATCACAAAACATCATGTAGAACTGCACATACTCTACGGAAGTGACCTAGATTCAGTGGAATGATTTCTATTTGCAAAGGAGTTTAAATCAATAGCAAAAAATTTGCAATCATCAAGCATACTATGTAAAAGTATGAGAAAAAGTGTTGAACCCCCCCTTCAAAAAAATAAAATAAAGCAAAAAATAATATAAAGATTATCAATTATCATAAAAATATCAAGAGTTAAAATAAAAACATGATCAGATGCTTCTGAATCTTTTACATACAATTTTCTTATATTTCTTTTTTTTGTGCATCGTTTAGTGAGCTTAAGAGACCCCCCCAAAAAAATTATTTTATTTATTCGTTTTTATCATTTAATTATTACTTAATTATTCCTAATTTTTGTGACCAATAGTTTATATGATCAATTTTATACAATATACAATATTACATTCAGCAATGGTTATTTATTTATTTAGTTTCAAAAGAGAGACAATGTATATTAATCAAAATTTATGAATGTGAATGTACCCATATTAGCTCGACGGCTAGTTTTCATTGGTAGTCCCTTTGTGTCTTGGTTTTAGTCTCAATGTCTTTTGAAGTCTGTTTACTCTTAAAAATAAGGGTGCTTCAAAAGGTTCTTCAAGCGATGTCATAGAAGAACCATTTATGGTTCCACAAAGAACCATCTCTTTCTCACTTTTTTTTTAACGTTCTTTCTCCACAAAGAACCGTTTGTGAAACAGAAAGTTTCTTCCGATGTTAAAGGTTCTTTCTGAAACCATTTAGACAAAAGGTTATTCTGTGCCATAGTGAAGCACCTTTATTTTTAAGAGTGTTGTTCTCTCATGGGGGTCCAACACAAGGAGGACCTCGGGGGTTGGGTAAGGGTGGAAGAGGACGCTGGCTTCTGGAAGGCCTCGGCAATGTGGTTTTCTGCATGTACTGCTCATCAGGCAGAAAATTGTGATAGGGCATTAGAGATGTAAGCCGGTACTCTTCTTCCTCTGCCCAACAAAGAGATAAATATTTGGTATTGAATTACTGAGAATTGACGAGAATTATTCAATATTTCAGAATTTGTGAATATTCCAGTGAAGATTCAATTTTATTATTATCATTTTTTTTCATATAGCATTTTTGCCTCTTCTATTCTCATTTGTGTCATTGTGGAACACACCCACACTGATTGACATCAGTAACACCTACAAATACACAATCTCACCTGTTCTAACTGTGAATACAAAATAGTTCACTGGAAACACACCTTTTGCTTTCCTCTTCTTTCGTCTGCAGTAGCGGCAGACACAGACTAGGCAGATGATGAAGAGTATGAGGAGGACACTTCCTCCCCCTGTAAGGATCACCAGCATCCACCATAAATCTAAGCCTAGAAATTTACAAACAAAGTATATTATAAAAATTTCCATCACCATTATTTATCATTTCAGCAATTGTAAAATGATGCAAAAACACAATTTCACTTTCTACAGTATAACATAAATAGATAATATACTGATATTTGCTACAAACTGATTCCATTTTATATAAACATTCAAAGTTAATAAAAGTAGCTTTGTGATGACAACTCTATGGTATGAAACATGATTTAGTGTAATAAACAATAAACAGCAGTTTTATATAGACCTTTAAATGGGTTATAAACTAAATTTAAGAGTCAAGTTTTTCATAGAAAAATTTTCATGTCATGCATGAGAATTCATATGTCAAATGATTTTGATACACTGGACCTGTGTCAGAGCACACTGGCTTAACCTCTTTTGCTGACTTGTGTCTTCCCATGTGGCTGACTGTGCATGAGAAATTATTTCCAGATTGTAGCTCAGATGAGCTGATGTGTAAAACAGTGTGTGTCACATTAGCCTTCATGCCATTTTTCATCCAGGACACAACAACTTCACTGTAGTTCACTGCACAAGTCAGATTTACTCCTTTTTCTATGCACTCCACCAAAACTGTGGGTTCAGGTAATGGCTCTGAAATGCACACAACAACAGCAAGTCGTATTGTTAAAACACACTTAGTCTTGCATGACTTCAACGGGCAAATATAGAGGAGAGAAGTGACATCTGACCGAAATGCATGTTTGAATAGCAAAAGAACACAAGCTAGTACGTACCCAGTACACAGAGCTGTTGTACAGTTTGCTTTTTTAAGGTTCCATTTGTATTATAGATGATGCCCTTGTACTCCCCAGAACTGTTTTTCTGTACGTTCTCCAGTATCACAGATCCATTTTGGGTAACATTGAACACATTGATCTTAACTTGTGAATGTTTTTTAAAATAAACTTTCCTTTCATTATGTGCCCATCTTAGTTCATCATCTTCAAGTAATTTTGCACCTTCAAATGGAATAATAACTGTATCACCCACAGCTGTGTAGATGCATGAAGATGCAAATTTACCTAAAAAACATTGATATAAAAATGTTTGAGCAAAATGATTACATTAATTTATTAATTAATTAATTTATTACATTAATACAGTGAGAAAAGGCTGCTGTTTGTTGAGTTTCAAACACACTGTCACCTTGACCTTTATATTCTAATGAAATGATTTGATTGAACACAATTGTGGGAAAACGACAATGAAAACGTTTTTTCTCAAAAGAACGGATCTCACATGACAGGAATATGACTGAGCAGTTAAATGTGATTGATTTCTACTTGCAAAAAAATAAATAAATTGTTTATAAACAAATTATCTGTAAAAATCAGAAAAAAGGTGTATGTTTCTGTCACACATTTTTTGAGGACAGATAAAATAAACCAAAATTTGACCAAAAACCATGCAAAATATTTTTTATTTGGTTTACTAATAATGGACTAAGTAGATGACGAAGAGAACATTTGTGACATTTAAGAAAATATATAATTTAACAACAACAACAACCTACCAGGGGAGAACATGAAGATTAAATTGATGAGGAGAGTTAATGTCAGCTTTTGCAGCATTTTTCGCGCAGATTTCTTAGTGAGTTGTTCTGTTTTAAGATGACGGGCTCACAATGGTACAGTTTCCTGTGTGGGCATGTCTGGGAGCGTGTGTGCGTGCGTGTGAGTGTGTGTGTGGGGTGAGTGCCAGTCAGAACACTGCCAGTAATTCAGTGTACTAACTGAGTATTCAGAGTTTTGTGTAGATTCCTGTAAATGTATCAATTTGTTCTTCAGTCATTATTAGATTATTATAAAGGCCGACTTGTTTTTTAAACATTAATTAAATAAAACACTTCATTTAAAAATAATGTCTATGTGTTTTAATCGACATATTATGTATGTTATGTTTTAAGTGGTACTTGTAGTTCTTATTATGAACACAAGATTACATACAAACAAACGTTTAGACACAAACAAATGCTGATAATAAATTTTGTGAATAGGTCATAGCCTTTTAAGAAATGTAACACATTACAATATAGTTATCACTGAGCAGAGACCAAAGAGTCCCCAGCCTTAGTCCCGAGATGCTGGGCTTGACTCAAGCCCTCCCGTGAATGTCTAGAGGATGAATGGATGGACCATAGATAGGCTTTGTTTACATTTTAACACATATTTCATTCCCTGAACTCATCATGTTGTGTTTTCCCTCCATGTGTTCTGTGTCCCATGTTGATTGTCTCATTCCATGCACCTATGTTTACTAATTACCATCATCATCATCATCATCAATCGGCCTCCGATCAAGGTAGGTTGACAGTCGGTCACTAATTTTTTTCCATTTTTTGCGGTTGCTGGCAGCTTCTCGTAGTTCGCTCACTGTTGCTGGTACTTATTCCTTACTGATGAGTTCGCCAATATATTAGTGGTATAACTTTCGCGCTATGCCTCGACGTCATTTGCCATGCCGCTGTTGTGGCGGATACAAGACATACTTGTTGATCAAGTCGCTCTTATGTCTTAGGCAGTGTCCTACAAATCTTAGCTGCCTCTGTTGTACTTGAAGAACGAGTTGGTTGCGGCCGACTATTTCATAAATCTCTTTATTGCTCTTCTTGTCCAGACGCTTTATGCCAAGCATGATTCAGTAGCAGTTGGTGGCAAAACTGTTGAGTTGGTCCCCCTAGTATTTAAATTCCTGTCTTTGTGTCTTTCTTCTGTCTGGTCTACTTCGTGTAGACCGTGTATGTACTGTTTTTCTTTTGCAACAGATAAGCTATCATTGTAAATCTTTTAGTATAAAAAGAATACTATAAAAAATGTATTACACTCTGGGTTTAGTGGCCAGGTTATTTCCATCAAATATTTTTTCCCTCCCAATTAGGTTCCCAATAGCAGTTCAGTGGAACAGGATGTGTAGTCACTGTCTCAGTGCAAGTCTCAGTGCAATGCTGCCATCTGGAGGAGATGTGAAGTGTGTCGAATGCAAAGAAATCTTGTAATCCTTAGGTTTAAAGTACTTATTGTTAACAGATACTATAGCAGATGTACAGGTAAATGTGAAGCATGGGGAAACCAATCTTAATATGGAGCATTCATATCAAATGACCAGTAGGGGGCGCCAAATTCTATCAAAAAGCAAAAAGCATGCAAATAAAGTTTTATGTGGTGTTCATATAATTGACTAAAAGGAAAAAAAATGTCTGTTAACAGACAAGTGGTATTATGAACGATATACCTTAACAAAAACTTGCCAGGGAGGAACATGATAAATAAACTAAAGATAATTAATGAAAGCTGTGTGTGGGGATGAGTGAACATGATTTCACCAAGTTAAACATGTTGCTTAATCAACACCCTTGCTGATACTGGAGCAAAATTCCAACCAACTAATCCGATTTCAGAAATCTGAGAGAAATGTTCAATTAATGTCAAATTATGGCTTACAACAAGGCTTCTTATTATTAACATATCAGTTCCCTGTGGTTTTAGGGATAGGTTATGGGTTATGTTAAGGGATAGAAATGTATTTAGAGGTGATTTTATAATTAGATCAAAATAAAGGTCCTTCTCAAAAAATTTGCATATTGTGATAAAAGTTCATTATTTTCCATAATGTAATGATAAAAATTAAACTTTCATATATTTTAGATTTATTGCACACCAACTGAAATATTTCATGTCTTTTATTGTTTTAATACTGATGATTTTGGCATACAGCTCATGAAAACCCCAAATTCCTGTCTCATTTTTTTTTTTTTTTTTTTTATACAAAAAAAGTAAACCTTCAAATAATTATGTTCAGTTATGCACTCAATACTTGGTCGGGAATCCTTTTGCAGAAATGACTGCTTCAATGCGGCGTGGCATGGAGGCAATCAGCCTGTGGCACTGCTGAGGTGTTATGGAGGCCCAGGATGCTTCGATAGTGGCCTTAAACTCATCCAGAGTGTTGGGTCTTGCGTCTCTCAACATTCTCTTCACAATATCACACAGATTCTCTATGGGGTTCAGGTCAGGAGAGTTGGCAGGCCAATTGAGCACATTAATACCATGGTCAGTAAACCATTAACCAGTGGTTTTGGCACTGTGAGCAGGTGCCAGGTCGTGCTGAAAAACGAAATCTTCATCTCCATAAAGCTTTTCAGCAGATGGAAGCATGAAGTGCTCCAAAATCTCCTGATAGCTAGCTGCATTGACCCTGCCCTTGATAAAACACAGTGGACCAACACCAGCACCTGACATGGCACCCCAGACCATCACTGACTGTGGGTACTTGACACTGGACTTCAGGCATTTTGGCATTTCCTTCTCCCCAGTCTTCCTCCAGACTCTGGCACCTTGATTTCCGAATAACAAGCAAAATTTGCTTTCATCCGAAAAAAGTACTTTGGACCAGTGAGCAACAGTCCAGTGCTGCTCCTCTGTAGCCCATTTCCTGCACATGCCTGTGCACGGTGGCTCTGGATGTTTCTACTCCAAACTCAGTCCACAATCTTCCTCAGGGTCAGGTCACCTCTTCTCGCTGTGCAGTGTTTTTCAGCCTATTTGTTCAGAAATGTCTTTCTGTGTCTTATCCTCTCGCTTGAGGGTGTCAATGGTGGCCTTCTGGACAGCAGTCAGGTCAGCAGTCTTACCCATGATTGCAGTTTTGAGTAATGATCCAGGCTGGGAGTTTTTAAAAGCCTCAGGAATCTTTTGCAGGTGTTTAGAGTTAATTAGTTGATTCAGATGATTAGGTTAATAGCTCGTTTAGAGAACCTTTCCATTATATGCTAATTTTTTGAGATAGGAATTTGGGGTTTTCATGAGCTGTATGCCAAAATCATCGGTATTAAAACAATAAAAGACCTGAAATATTTCAACTGGTGTGCAATGAATCTAAAATATATGAAAGTTTAATTTTTATCATTACATTATGGAAAATAATGAACTTTTATCACAATATGCTATTTTTTGAGAAGGAGCTGTATAACATTTATTGTTTTTGCTAAGGGAAAATATATAAATGGAAAAATAAATATGTTCTCTTCTTTTACAAGGTGTGTGTCTGGGGGTGGGGGGGGGTTGTTATTGTTTGGAAACTTCCTTGTAGATTCCATGCCATGATTTTAAATATTGAATAAAACAATTTTGTAACACTTTACTTTAAAGGGACACTAAGTAGGAATTACTCCCATCTAGTGGTGAAATTGTATTTTGCATTCAAACTAATTTTGCTCTCCAGCGCCTCGCTTTTTCAAATGCGCGTTGCATCTACGGTAGGCGATATGTACCAAAAAGCTTTGACGGGATGTCTTCTAATAGCACTTCGTCGAGTTTTCCTTCAGGTGAACAGGTGTGTTATTTCAAACAAACTGCAACATGACAACTAACAAACGAATGTTACAGTATGAATTACTGACTGCGGAAAACAGGAAATATTGTAATTAGTAGTTATGTCTTCTTTATTCGTTATATTTTCTGAATAATGTGCATTGTTAGATATAAAAAAAATATTATAATATAGACTGTAACACTGACTTACCTGTCGAGAAGAAAACTGGCCACTTCAGCGTCTCTTTTGAAATCTTTATCCAGCATTAGCTCTTTCCACCTAGAAAAAGCTTCCCCGACATTAACTCTTGTTTTCTGTAATCTACGGTCACGTTTCCTTTTACGTTCTATTTTTGACTGTTTTGGCGACGATGTTTTCTTCTCCTGTGGCGCGGCATATGTATGGTCCATAATAAGAATGCAATCCAGACTTTTAAACTTGCCGGTGCAGTTTCAAGTGCCTCTCACTGCTCTGCACCTGCGTTTCTGGCTCTGACCGAAAACGCGTTGTGGAAACGCGTTGGCTTAGTACTTTTTGTCCCTCTCTGCTATTATAGTTTTGCAAGATGGCGGAACTACATGGAAGCCTCCGTCAACCTACCCGTCCCATGTATATAAAGATAATAAATTCTTCATTTACAAGGATTAGTTTAAACATTGGCATAGGTATTTGTACACCATTGAGGGCATATTTATGAATAAAAATATTGATTTTAGATAATAAAATACCTAAAAAGTTACTTATTGTCCCTTTAAGGTGTCCTTGTTACATATGTTACATGCACTTAATATTATAATAACAATTAATTATGCACAATTACATGCAAGTAACCCTAAGATAAACTCAAATCATACAGGACGAGAGAGGACCAGGGGCCCATTTCACAAAGGAGATTAAGTGAAAGCTCTGAGTATGTTAACCCTGAAATGAGGGAAAGTCTAGGTTTTCTGTTTCAGAATGGGAGGTTTGTCAAACCCTTGAAAGCAGGGTAAGTCAAGCCTGTTTCTGAAAACTTATACTCAGAGTCAGTTACCATGGTAACTTACTCTATGAAACTAACCTGGTCATGAGCAGGTTTTCTTCAGTAAACCCAGAGTTTCTTTCGGGCTCCTCCCCCTTTTTAAACACTTCATTAATGCACGCTGGAAAAAATGCTCTTCTTACAAAGTGTTTTCTTTTTTTCTTTTCTTTTATTCCAAGTACAAATGTTAAAAAAAAATAATAAAATAAAGACTGCATTTCTATATAAGAAAACAATATACTGTAAGATACTTAGTCTTGTTTCCTGGGGGGATCTAAATTAAGCACACGTTACTTAAGCAAAATGATATGCCAGTGTGGTAATAAAAATAATCTTAATGCAATGGAAAACAAGATTATTCTGAGTGTCCATTGCTAAGTGCAAATCTACTGTAGCTCCGCCCTCCATCAACACATAAGGTTAAATACGACACATGTGAATAACGCCTTCAATGGTGTAGGCATTAATGTTTTGGGCATGGAAAACTAGCTTGTAACGCGATTGATTGGGTTAGAGTCCAGCTATAAATATGTTAATTCCACTTAGGGTAAATAGCCACTGACATATTTTTCTTACTCTATTGGAAGATCATTTGTAAAATAAGAAAAATGCACTTAAAAGATTATTATTAATATTATTATTTTTTATATATATTTTTGACCATGAGATACCATAAAATGATTAGCTTTTAGTTCATTAATCTAACGTTCTGCCAGTTTTCACCTGTGATATTATAACTAATAAAAATTACATTTGTATCCAGTCTGAAGTATGCAGACGGCTTTTTGGCGGGAGCTGTTGCCATGGTTAATCGTAATATCGGCGCTCCCTTGATAATGGCTTTTTATAGTTGTGGTGCACATGCTTAACTCAGAGTCAGTCAATTTAGAGTTGATTAAACCAACTCATTTCAGCTGTTCTGTATCCGAAAACTCAGAGTTTCCCATCTCAGGGTAAGTCAACTCAGAGTTTAAGTTAAAACTCAGAGTTGGTTGAACCTCCTTAGTGAAACGGCCACGGACTTACTGCTCCTAAATAATCTATTGCTGATAAAAATTGGGATCAGGACAGTGGATTTGAGAGTACGGGTGAAGCTCATGAAGGACAAAAACTTTTGAAGGAAGGTCAGAAGTGTGTTATAACAGAAAAAATAAAGAGGACACAAGAAATTCAAATGAAGTTGAACTAGACAAAAATGAAAAGAAAAATAAATAAATAATGAAAATGCAGATGTAACAGTAACAGCATACCTGATTAAACAGACAGAGAGACCAAATCCAAATCCAAGAAGAAATGGAATAAGAGAAAAGTCATATATAGTCCTCAGAGGAGCAGATTGAGAAACAAGATGCAGATAAAAATGAGGAAGACCAGACACTTGGAGAGAAAAAAAGAGGAGGAAGAGGAAGACGAAGTGATAGACAGACTGAACACCGCTAAAAAAGGAATATATCAGATAACCTGTAGAAGCCACCCATAAACATCAGTGTCCCATCTTCAAATCAGACTGGCCTAAGTAATGTCAGGGTCAAGATATAAAAGATACCCAAAAATGTATGACGAAAATTACATAATGCGGACGGTGCACGGATGCGGATGGTCATATTATACTTTGGCCTTTATCAGTGGCACACAAGATGTAATGACAATATAAAAGTGTCATTGCATTAGAATGTTTTTGGTAACATATACAGATGAAGCAACTAGATACAGCGCTGCTGCGATGTTCAATAAAAATATTGCGGAAAAAGAGAATGTGGAGAAGATCTTGTTTACGTCAAAACTAAAACCAAACCATACACCCAGAGTGCATATTTCATGCATTTTCTAAAAAGGGACGTCTTCTATTACCATTGCACTCACGTCTCACAAGAGAGCCGCATGTTAAGAAAGCCATGTAAAATTAAGGTGGATTAAATTTTTTTTAAAAAACATATCTTGAGACTTTATGGTTGGTTTTCCCCGTCCTTTTGCATCTCATGTTTAAATGAAAAATGTATTGGCTTATTGTGTTATTGGCTTTCATCCCTTTGTATTAAACTATGCATGTACACTTGATGCTGTTGATGCTACTTAATTATAATTGGTTTATAAACATTATTTTTCTCTTTTCCTTCTTTCTATTTTTCTGATATCTTATCTAGAGCCCTGACAATTGTTCAGCTAGTTCTTTAAAGTGTGGAAAGGGCTCACTGTTATTGAAAGGTATTCAAAGTGTCATTGCCTCCGTTGGAGTTGCAACTCAGTTAAGTTTTTGGTCATACATACTTAAAACTACTTATCCTATTTAAATCCATTATTAGTATTATTATTATTATTTATACAGTTGATGCAAATTCCCACCCTGGGGAAAGCGTTCTTCTTCTCAACTATGGACATAGGTGTATGGGTATTTGTATATGTATGGGTGTGTCGTGTGAACCTGTGTATACGTTTATATGTGTGTGTGTGTGTGTGCACCCATGGATAATAATATTATTATGGCACTTTAACTGGTTATATTTTCTTCTCTTTACTAATCTACCTAAATATTTTGTGTAAGTTACCAAGCTATGTGATCATTGATAGGAGTTAGCATCAGGCCACCAGAAGGTGTGGGGAAGCTACTGGTTTGTTTGTACTTCCTTAAGAAGGCTCGTGCCACATTCACTTTGAATTGGCTAGAGTAGTTTTGTTTACATTTGTTAATATGGGGACTGGGCTGACCTTGATAACAGTTATGGGGTGGACTGGGGTAGAAGGGAGGGGTGGGATAGGAAGACCATTCACTCAAATCCTACACATTGACAACTGTACTGCTGCAGATACTGTACTGATCACATACTCCAGATGCAGGATAGTTTAAATAATCACACCAGAGGGTTGAAAGGTCTCACATTTTCTAGCTGGAATGTACGTGGAGTTAATAATCCAGTCAAGAGGGGTAAAATTCTGACCCACCTAAAGTCACTGACCTCAGACATTATGTTCCTACAGGAAACTCACCTGAAGAATGCCTCGCATGGCAGGTTAAAAGCAAATTGGATAGGGGAAGTTTACCACTCAAACTTTTTATCCAAAGCAAGAGGTGCGGCCATTCTACTGAGAAAAGGTGTGCCTTTTTTGCATAAAAAAACAATCACTGATAAAGAGGGCCGCTATATAATAGTGATTGGTGAAATCCATAACACTTCCCTTACTTTAGTAAATATATATGCTCCTAACATAGATAACCCCATATTCTTTCAGAAGGTTTTTTCACTGATACCAGACATCTCACAAACACACTTGATAATAGGGGGTGATTTTAATACTGTCCTCGACACATATCTTGATAGGTCCTCCACGAAGAGACTTCCAAGAAATGCCTCTAGTGAATTTTTAAATATGTTCATTAATAACACAAATATACTGGATATATGGAGAGCGATGAACCCTACAGGCAGGGACTACTCATTTTATTCACCTGTACATAACTCCTACAGTAGGATAGACTACTTCCTGGTGGACGCCAAACTTGTACCGCACACGTTAAATGCTAAATATCACAGTATAGTGATTTCAGATCATAGCCCACTCACCTTTTCGGTGTGTTTAGATCATGTAGACAAGCCACACGCCTCTTGGAAACTGAATTCACATCTACTCACTGAAAATAAATTTTGTGAATACTTAAAAGACCAGATTTCTTTATACTTTGAAATAAACGACAACCCTGATACCTCTCCCTCCATCCTCTGGGAAGCATTCAAGGCTTATATAAGAGGCTGTATCATCTCGTTTGAAGTTTCTAGGCGAAAAGTGAATAAGATTATATTAAAAGAATTAGAAGATCAAATTAAATTACTTGACATAGAAAATGCACATTCCCCCTCTATTTTATTGCACAGGAAAATAGCAACACTTAAGTATGAATATAACAAAATTATCTCTGCAAAACTAAGTAAAGCATTCCTCTATACTAGGCAGAAATATTTTGAATTTGGTGACAAACCACACAAACTACTAGCTAGACAACTTAGAAAAATGGAAAACGATAGAACGATACATAGGATAAAAGCCCACAATAACACAATACTTACTAAGCCTAAAGATATCAATGACAGGTTTCTGGAATTTTATACTGATTTGTACACCTCAAAGACTACTTCAAACTCTGTAACTATTAATGCATTTTTAGATAAATGTGAACTTCCCAGATTGAGCGAGGAAGATTGTGCTTCCTTGAACTCCGACCTCCCAATTGCAGAAGTTCGGAGCGCTATTGCCTCCCTAAAAAGTAATAAGACACCCGGTCCTGATGGACTTCCAGGGGAAATATACAAAACATTCAATGAGAATCTATCCCCATACCTGCTGAAATTATATGAACATGCTCAGATACAGGGTAATTTACCTTCCACCTTAACTGAGGCTGTGATCACATTAATTCATAAAAAAGGGAAGGACTCACAGGAAGTAGGCGCTTATCGTCCTATCTCCCTCCTTAATGTCGATGGGAAATTATTTGCCAAGATATTAGCTAACAGGCTGAATCCTCTATTGGGAAAGCTAGTTCATACGGACCAGACGGGTTTCATACCAAATCGGAGTGCTACTTTTAATCTTAGACGTCTTTTCAATATTATATACACAAAGAGAGGTCCACCCTCTGATCTTGTCATACTTGCACTTGACGCCGAGAAGGCATTTGACCAGATCGAGTGGTGTTATTTATTTGAAGTTCTTAACAGGTTCAATTTCGGAAGTAAGTTCCTGTCACTTATCAAACTCATTTACAAGAATCCTACGGCTCAAATCCTAACAAACCGGACAATGTCCTCCCCGTTTAGTTTACATAGAGGGACAAGGCAGGGGTGTCCACTATCCCCTTTAATTTTTGCGTTGGCTATCGAACCTCTAGCCCAATGTATTAGAATGGAACCCCAGATTCATGGATACTCCACCAAAGACACAAATAATAAGATATCATTATACGCAGATGACATCCTTTTATATATAACGAGGCCTCAAATTACCATCCCTAATCTTCTTGACAAAATCAACCTGTTTGGGACATTTTCGGGTTATCGGATCGGATTAATTGGTCTAAAAGTGTTTTAATGCCGGTCCAAATGAGTGACTTAACACACCTAGATCACTTTCCATTTACAATCTCTCCAGAGAAATTTACCTATTTGGGGATAGAAGTGACAAAGCAGTACTCCTCTCTTTTCCAGGCAAACTTCCCCCCTCTAATAGAGCGATTACAGACTAGAATATCATTTTGGGACACGCTCCCAATTTCTTTAATTGGGAGAATTAATGCTATAAAGATGATCTTTCTCCCGCAATTGTTATACCTATTTCAAAACATCCCAATGTTTCTAAAAAAATCTTTTTTTAAAAACTTAGATTCTTTGATAGTTCCTTTTCTGTGGGGACACAAAGTTCACAGAATAGGTAAAAAACATCTCTGTAGGCCAAAGCCAGAGGGGGGATTGGCACTCCCAGATTTTTTTGCTATATTACTGGGCCTCAGCGATTAAGATGTTTACCTTTTGGTTGGACACTTCAATACCAATGTCTGATTGGCTAATGCTGGAGCGGGAAGACTGTCACCCGTATTCTATGGCCGCAGTCCTACTAGCTCCAGCTGCGGTTAATAAGTCCCTGTATAATAACAATCCCATCATTCATAGCATGATCTGTACCTGGAAACAAATCAAGACCACCTTTAATCTTAAACCAATCTCTCTTCTCTTACCCATCACTAGAAATCCCACATTTGCCCCCTCCAGTCTGGATGGAGCCTTTTCTACATGGTGTGAAAGGGGTGTCCAATGTATTGGTGATCTATACGTGGGAGGCATCTTTGCTTCATTCACGCAATTACAGAAGAAATATGAACTGGGGAAAAATAATTTCTTTCGTTACCTGCAAGTTAGGGACTACGTTCGGAAATACTTAAGAGAATTTGAGACTGAACCACAATCTAAAATAGACGACTGTCTGAAATTGTCTCCTAACGAAAGTAAACTGATATCACGTGTCTATAACAGCCTTTTACTAATAAGCTCCCCATTGACTGAAAACTATAAAAGAAAGTGGGAAGAGGAACTTGGTGAATCTATTTCAGATGATTTATGGAAAGATAGTCTTGAAAACATACATAATTGTTCAGACAATGCAAGACATTGTCTTGTCCAATTTAAAATTATGCATAGGCTTCATTATTCAAAAGAGAAACTACATCACATATACCCAGAAGTGTCACCCATGTGTGATAAGTGCCACTCTTCCGTAGCAACACTTCTCCATAGTTTTGCTCTATGCCCAAGGGTTCAATTGTTCTGGGTTGATATATTCAACATTATGTCTGAGGTCATAAATACTTCAATCGAACCTGAGCCCATGTTTATCATTCTTGGAATATCGGAGACCTTCAGAGAACTGAGCGTGGCACAACAGCGTTTTCTCTCTTATTGCTTAATAATAGCAAAGAGATTAATCCTCATCTTATGGAAGAGCGCAACTGTACCTACCTCTAAGATGTGGTTAGAGGATTTAACTAACACACTTCATTTAGAAAGGATAAGATATACAATGAGAGACAGGCTCAACTTATTCAATAAAACATGGAAACCCCTCATATCATACCTAAAAACTACAAATTCGGTGCAACAGTCCGCATCCTAGCACACGATATGTGACAATGTTAATAGTTTTAGAGTGAAGGTCTCTATGAGGAAGGGTGAAGATAAATGGGAAGGGGTTAGATGGTTGAATAGGGGGTTGGGATATTGTGGGGGATTGTGGTCAGTCTGGTGGGTTTTTTTTTTTTTTTTTTTTTTTTTTGTCTTTATATGTGTGTGTTCTTGTTTTGTTTTTGCCTTTTTAATGTTGTACCATTTTAAGTTGTAAATTACCTTTTGTATTTTATTTTATCTTTTTTTTTTTTGAATTGGTTATAAAAAAAAGAGCTATCAGAATGTACAAGTGAATTGTATGTCAAATTACCTGCTTTAATAAAAAGACGTTTGATAAAAAATAAACATTATTTTAAATATACACTTTTTTCACAGTCATATTTTCTTATGCTTTGAGTAAACGTGCATTAGTAATATTTTGCCCAATGCGCCCTCTTGTGGCCTCAGAAGAAAAGCCAAAAGCTTTTCTTCACCCTAACTAAAATTATACATTTTAAATTCGAATATAATCATATTTAATTGCAAATTCAAATTTAGTTTTTCAGTCATTTTGACAGCCCTACTAAAAGCCCAACAAAAAGTAGAAGAGGGGATGGGGGAGATATGATGAAGATACCTAGTGTAAAAATATTGTGGCATCCCCTTATCATTTTTATTTTATCACTTTAATTCAGAACCAGAGCATAGGGCAGGTGGGAGGGTAGAGATAAGTATGTCACTTTGCTGCATAGAATATGGATTAATTATGTCTTAGTTTATTCAATCTTAACATTAACTATTTTCTTGACTGATTCTTCAGTTTGCCTTAAATTTTTTAAATACAGGACTGTTACACTTACAGTATATGTCTAGATGCCTATATTTAACTTTAACCCTATATACATGTTTCCAGGATCGTTCTTTTGTTTTTCAAAGTAAAGAGAGTTATACAAGTTTGGAACAACACAGGTATAAGCAAATTATGACATCAGGTGAACGACATATTATCAGATTCCCACAAATTATTTCTTTATATATACTTTATATATATATACTTCGACAAAACGAAGTGAAGCGACCATGTCCTGTCACATGCACTGTAAAATTAGTCATCAAATTATATATAAAAAAAAAAAAACACATTCTAGTCACATTCTAATCATTCTAGTGGTTACTAACTACAGAACTATATCCCTATTTGTTATATAGCCTTAAGCCTTTTCAGACATGTGCAGCTTCCCTTTTCAAAGCCTGTTTAACGAGTTTGGTTACACTTTATTTTATGGTGTCCTTAAATTGTAATTGTACATTTAAGTGCTTGTATTGTTAATTAACAACATTTAATGTAAGTTTACGATTTGGGGTCGGATTAGGTTTATTGCATACAATCATGAAATTTACTGTAATTACTAAAGTAACATGTAACAAGGACACTGTAAAATAAATTGTTACCAAAAGCACCCTTACTTGAAACTGTGATAATAGGTCACTGGGGACACAGATATGGCAACCTCTCCAAAGGACGTGGGGAACGTCAAATGTTTATATTAAAGGCCATGTTGCAGGTTACTCACCACTTTTCGGCCTTTAATGTATGAGAATAAACATGTGCTAGTAAATAGCAGCTCTGGCAAACCATTTGATCAGATAAAAGTAGCAGTTACCACTAAGCTTTCAAACAACTACTTTTTTTTCAGTTGTGCTGCACAACTGAGTGGGTGTCAGCTTACAGTTCTGTTGTATTTTGTTCCTCAGCTTTCAGAGCAAAAAAATGTTATACTAGCAGTGTTGAAGTTTTTCAACTCAATATATTTAACATTCCACACATTAATAAGACACGTGTAAACTACAACATCAATAGAAATTATAAGAAATTTTGTTATTCAAAGTCAAGTGAAAATTAACTAATTTTATGGCTAAAATGTTAAAAACAGTTGTGTTCCATTTCTATGTCAGTCTGCTAATCAAATAAGCAAGTTTGTGACTGATCATGTTATACTGGGATAATATGAGTTATTAGGTTTCAGTTTTGACTAAAAGCTTATACAACCCCCTACAAAGAACTTTGACAACCCCACCATATTGAATTGTACATGGATGAAACAAGGCTGTGGAATAGACACAATCTTTAGAAAGTTATATAAAGTTGTATATGTTATATATATATTATTTATTTATTTTTTATGTAGACTGTCTACTTAAAGTCTTTTGCTAAAAGGATGGTATACCCTGACAAGGTCTATTTGTAACAGGGAGTCAGAGGTGTTCGGATCCATTTGCAGAATTTTATTAAGAGAATGGTCATACAGGCAGAAATCATTAACGGCATCAGGTATGTTAGGGATATCCAAAATCATTAACGGTAACAAGCAGAGAATCAGAGTCGGTTATACAATCCAAGATAATACACGAGAAGAACAAACACTAGGAAAACCACTCGGAAATGTCAGACAGGCTAAACAAGACTTCGCAGTGAGTTAGAGTGATCGTGCTGCTTTTATGTGTGTGTAAATGAGGTGCAGGTGTGGCAAGGTAATTGTGATGCAACAGTATGAGAGGTGCTAGTGTCCAAGTGACATCTGGTGGTTGATGGGTGGAATGGTCCTGATATTGTAGAGGGCAGTAGAGGGCACTCCACTAAAGTTCATGGGCACTCCATCTAATGATCGTGACACTATTACAGTAGGTTATCAGACACTTTAACTGTCATTTTGCATTATTGACACACTGTTTTCCTAATGAATGTTGTTTAGTTGCTTTGACGCAATGTATTTTGTTTAAAGTGCTATATAAATAAAGGTGACTTGACTTGACTTGACATTTAAACCCAAATATTGAGATAATTTAGCATTTACCATGTAATCCACAGATACATGGCCAGACCAACAAAAACAGTAATGTTGGTTTTAGGTTTGTGAATTAGTTTTGTACTCTGCTTAAAAAATGTAAACAAATGTGTTTTTATGTTTGTGAACATTTTTGAGGTGTTTATTCTGATCTTCTACCACAAATGAATAGTGTTTGTAAAGCTGCCGCTGAATGTTCATATTTCTAGAAATTCTCCCATAATGCAAATGTATTTGGGCCTGTGCCTGCTATTTATAGGCTTTAGGGCACAGACTTTTATAAGCATCACTATTGAAAGCACTCTTTGTACACCATGCAAATAAATTTGCACTTTGGCTGTGTAATGTTCTTGTTGTTTTTATATTTGTGTAATTCAATGTTTAAACTCACTATGTAACATCATAACTTTTCATATTGTGACGCACGACTGTAGATTGAAAGTGGATTATCAAAAATGTAGGACTATTAAAGTCAGTGGGGACCAGCAACTGTTTTGTTACCCACTTTCTTCAAAATTAAAAAAAAATAAACTCATAAAGGTTTGGAACAATTTGAGGGGGTGAATAATTAATGACAATTTTATTTTTATATTTTTTTTTATTCAGTGAACTATGACTTTATCAGCTGTAATCAATGGGGTGGAGCTAGCATGACTTGATAAAAAGATCATCCTTTAAATATCAATGACAAACTTTTTCATTTGAGGAAGTGGCAACTTACCATAATAACTACATATAACCAAACCATTCATGTTTTAATTACAGTTTCAGGCTCACACAAATGCACAAAAGCCACTTTGGACCGACCGTTTACCTGGAACAGCTGAGAGAAGTAAGAAAGTGAATGAAAAATGAGAACACTCTGGGAAGTATTTCATCTTTTCGTCTGTGTAATATTATCACGATTCAGTAAGTAATGTTGTTTATAATTAAAAATAGTCATTTGCATTGTAATGTAACTATTATTATAGTTGTTAATTGGAGTTATTTTAATTAAGCTGTTCTAATGGGTTGCAAAACAAGTTTTTTGTCAAGTGTTTCATGTCCAGGTTAAGCAAACAACGAATTGGACTCCATCCATACAAACTTTCTTTTCAATTTTTTTTTTCCATTCATTTCCTAACTAATGTTAAAGACAACTTAGGCTTGAGTAACAGCACAGAATTTATTCAGGGCCTGTTAGGAAATCACACTGGAGTTATCATTTCATTGTAAAAATGTTATGTTATTAACTTTTAGATGTTTTAGATTGAACCTTGCACCATGATCTTACCCTTTATAAATGTTATTCAGATGCTGTAACTTCTGTCACCTTTGTTGAGAATGGGAATAATTTGACTTTAAATCCAAATATAAATGGAAAGCCTGAAGACATTTTGTGGACATTCAATGAACACAAGGTGGCCGACTATTATTTGAATGAATTTGAAGCGTATGGACAATTCAAAGGAAGATCGTGGATTGAAATCACTACTGGGCAGCTCACTGTTCATCACATGACAAGCCAGGACAGTGGTATTTATAAGTCTGAAATACAGATCGATGGAAAGAATCAAAAGTCTGAAAATGAAGTTCAAGTTATTGGTAAGTGTCTTAATGTACAATTGTACACTATGTGTAAGTGACTTAATGTACAAATATAATGCCTCATTGCTGGCATATCTGCATAGCCAAGCTGCTCACCATTAATACTTAACTGGTGAAGCTGGATGACCAAGATCATTACCAGCATTTAAAGCAAAAGATGCTCCCATAATCTATTGATACATATTAAAGATAGTTTGTTTTGTGAACACAGCACTCATAAACTTTTATTTATAGTTTGCAGAAAAAAAAAAAGTATTGGTAACTGGCAGTGGATGCGACTTTAATGGAAAATCATTATAATGTAATACAATTATTTAAGTATAAATATGTAATTAAACTGTAAAAATACAATATTAAACTGACCACTTGTGTACAGCAAAAGAATGAGACATTGTCAAAACAATAGGAATTCATGAGAATTTTAAGACAAATATCATTGGAATCTTTTATATTAGTAAGTGTATGTTTCAAACATTTCTGATCTTAACTCAGAGTATTGTTATTAAAAAATATTTCCCACATAGTAAACACAAAACCAGTATCGTCCATGTTTCCTCAGATGCTTTGCATCTTTTTTACAAACTTTCTTTTCAATTATTTTTTCATTCATTTCCTAACTAATGTTAAAGACAACTTAGGCTTGAGTAACAGCACAGAATTTATTCAGGGCCTGTTAGGAAACAAGCTAATGCACTATCGCTTTGGAGTTATCATTTCATTGTAAAAATGTTATGTTATTAACTTTTAGATGTTTTAGATTGAACCTTGCACCATGATCTTACCCTTTATAAATGTTCTTCAGATGCTGTAACTTCTGTCACCTTTGTTGAGAATGGGAATAATTTGACTTTAAATCCAAATATAAATGGAAAGCCTGAAGACATTTTGTGGACATTCAATGAACACAAGGTGGCCGACTATTATTTGAATGAATTTGAAGCGTATGGACAATTCAAAGGAAGATCGTGGATTGAAATCACTACTGGGCAGCTCACTGTTCATCACATGACAAGCCAGGACAGTGGTATTTATAAGTCTGAAATACAGATCAATGGAAAGAATCAAAAGTCTGAAAATGAAGTTCAAGTTATTGGTAAGTGTCTTAATGTACAATTGTACATTATGTGTAAGTGACTTAATGTACAAATATAATGCATCATTGCTGGCATATCTGCATAGCCAAGCTGCTCACCATTAATACTTAACTGGTGAAGCTGGATGACCAAGATCATTACCAGCATTTAAAGCAAAAGATGCTCCCATAATCTATTGATACATATTAAAGATAGTTTGTTTTGTGAACACAGCACTCATAAACTTTTATTTATAGTTTGCAGAAAAAAAAAGTATTGGTAACTGGCAGTGGATGCGACTTTAATGGAAAATCATTATAATGTAATACAATTATTTAAGTATAAATATGTAATTAAACTGTGAAAATACAATATTAAACTGACCACTTGTGTACAGCAAAAGAATGAGACATTGTCAAAACAATAGGAATTCATGAGAATTTTAAGACAAATATCATTGGAATCTTTTATATTAGTAAGTGTATGTTTCAAACATTTCTGATCTTAACTCAGAGTATTGTTATTAAAAAATATTTCCCACATAGTAAACACAAAACCTGTATCGTCCATGTTTCCTCAAGAGGCTTTGCAGGAGCCAGTTGTGACCTGTAAACTGACGACAGAATCAAAAACACTGTTCTGTTCAGCTTCATCTAATTCCAAAATATCCTTTGAATGGACTGGATCAAATTCTACACAACACTCTAAGCAAGAGCTTAATATCAGCAAGGAGGAGAAGCCTGAGGCAGTCTTTACTTGCACTGTGAAAAATGAAGTTAGCCAAAAGAACACTAGCTTCACTCTGAAAGACTGCAACAAAGGTCTACTTCATGCACATAACAATAACTGCAGAAGTACATTGTTCCTGATGAAGTTGGGTTATGATTATTTATTTTTATGTTCTTGTAATTAGATGAATTATATGATCCGCAAAAAGATATGAAAACCATGCTACCAGATATATTTGTCATCATCGGTGCTATTATCTTGGGGATCGCAGCTGTTTTTATTTGTTTAATTTACAAAAAAATAAACAAAGGTAAGACATAGATGCTCATTACCTTAAAAATATAAATATGACATGACTTTCAGCTACCCATTTGTGCAACAATTTTGACTTCATTTTTACTCTTATTAGATTCACTCTTATTAGATACAAGGACATCAGGAGTTAAAAGTGAGTCTTTATTTTTTGCTCTTTGATTTGCATCTTAATAGATGTGCTACAAATATAATGCATTATAAATTATCTTCTCTCTGTGTTTAGCTAATGATGACGTACAAGAAAGCTTGATAGATGGAAAAAAGTATGAATTATCAGAGATAGAAGCCCAAAGTAAGTTTAAAAGTATGTTTATTTTCACTATACCTTTGAGTTTTGAATCTGAGTGTTGATATCTGTGCATTATATATTATGCATTATTTTTATACAGTACTGTGCAAAAGTCTTAGGCCACTGGTATTTGCATACAAAAAAAAAAAAAAGGTTTTAAGTCAGTTATTTCTATCTTTTTCTGTAATGTGTCAGTAGGAAATATCAGTTTACATTTCCAAACATGATTTTTGTCAATAATTGTAATAATCCAGTGAGATTTTTGGTAAAAAAATTATTTTTCAGTGTGGGTGTGTAAATCATGTTCTAGAGGAAAATGTCAAAGTATCATAAATTTTAATCTGCATTGCATTTAAAACAACTTTATAAATGGTTTCTTGACTTGGACCAATAACCAACCTTATAGCAATGATACTAAGAAACCACAATGCAAAGCAATTTCTTTTTCAGAAAATGCCAAAATCTAGTTGTCATTACTTCTGGATTTAGTTTAAAAGTTCAACATGCACAAACTTTGAGCTGATATCACCCAACAAAATTTATTCAAATGATTACTTTTTTTTCCAGCTAACGATTCTGAACAAAGAATCAAAGTTAGCGAAGACGGGGAAAACAAAGAGCAAGAAATTACTGATGCTGAAAATATGAGTAAAGAAATGGAATTAGATGAAACTTCCAAAGCTCTCAGTGACAACCCTGATCCAGGTAAGCATGTTTTAGACAGTCTGACAGGAAGCCACAATCTATTTGCATATCAAGAACTTGTTCAGCTTACATCAATACATGATCCCAGTAGCACACTCTCCCCATTTCCACAATAGCACAAAAAGTTAATTGTACTTGAAAGTGCCCCCCACCCCCCATTTTTATACATTTAGTTTTGATGAAAGACTTAGTTGTCATTTTTAACAGTAGAACAGAGTGAGAAACAGAGTAAAGCATGTTGACATTATGTTGAGAAACTGCAATTCCAATACAGAAAGCAAACAGATGTGTGAAACTGTAGTTATTGTTTTGTAAACTATTTGTGTTATAGACAAAGACCTTCACGACAGTGAAGATGATGAGCATGAAATTGGTGAAGCCCAAGACCTCACTGGACCAGCACAAGCCAATTCTAGCAAGTAACAAGTTAAATGAGAAGCACTGGACAGCAGGGACACCGAAATAGTGATTTAATGATCCACCGCAAGCCATTTGAAAATCTATTAAAAAAAGTGACGATTCAAATCGGTTGAGATGTCATAAAAATCACAATACATTTGGGGTGGGGGTTTAACAGTAATGGACTCGCTTAAGAAATTTTTTGATTGATTTTAATCTAGTCTGTCTATAAGTTGCATATTAAAGTAGTGTTTATAAGCGCCACCTGCTGTCAGAGAGTGAATCTGCATCTCATGCAGAGCTTCTGCAGTCTTGGTTTCATGTTGGTTTTAAAATGTCAAAATATACCAAATAATTTAGATCTAAATAACTGCTCATGCTGAATGTATTTTTTTTGGATTGTCATAAATGCAGTGGATGCCTCTAATTTTTTTTGTTCTTTGTCGTCTTTGTCGATTAGAACTGGGATTTGGTTTTAAAAATTGTAATTTAGTTCTGACATTTCCAAGTCAAAATGGAATGTGCAGGATTTTGTCCAAGCAAAAAAAAAAAAAAAAAAAAAAAAAAAAGACACCAGTTATTTGTCTTGAATAAAAAATAAAAAAAAAGTAATGAGCTGATCATCCATCCCTACCCAAATATTTGCAACACTTCCCAATTAGGTTCATTTGTTAATGGGTCAAGTACCAAACTAGTATTTACAAAATTAACAGAGAACACACACACCTCCACTACGAATACTAACAAGACTGATTAAAGTCAATGAATTTAAAACTAATTTACCATGACAGACAAAAATTACCTCACATTCACGTGACCAGTGCCACAAGAAAGTTTGCTTATGTAGGAGGACAAACAAAACCGCTAAAGACAGACTTGAATGATTTTCTTTATTTTTATAAAAGAAAAGTCAATGTTGGTACTGTACATTAATATGCAGAACAACCTGACGAACATCTAAAAAAGGTCTTTGATAAGGAGTTCAGCAGAAGTGAGAACAATCATTCTTCCTTAGCAAGGACTACAAGTGCAACCCTCAAAAGGTAACATTTCTTGTTAAAGACTTTAAAACAGTTTTGTTAAGTACACTCTTAAGTGATCTAGACCAGTCAACTGAAGTGCAAGAGAATCCTCTACAGTCAGAACTATTGTTTCTCATTCCAAAAATGAAGCAACCTTGGTTCAGTCTTCATCCGTTTCCTCCTCAGACTCCGATTCTGAAACAAGAGTGTGGTTTCTTTAATATGTGAAAACAAATAAACCATCAGGTTTAATTGAGACTGACACTCACCCTCTTCAGCGTTTTTCAGCCACTCCACAAATTTCTTCATCTGCTCCAGGAAGACACTCTTTCCTTTGGCTAGGTGAGCTTCAGTATACCACTTAAGAATAGCTTCTTCACTCACAACATCCACTAAAGAAGGAGTAAAGTGTCAGAAAAGGTTTAGAGGCCATCCTAATTGAAGCTCCACAAGTTAAGCCTTTGAGAAATTCTACCTTTATAGAGCAGCAAAACAATCTTCTGGAAAGATTTCATGAAGTGGATGTTGTCATAACAGTACTCTTGAATTCTGAGCAGCAGAGTCACCTCAGACAGGCCCTGTGTGGTGAAGGCCTTCAGCAGGGGGCTGTGTTGCTGAGAAAGAGAAACACAAGTCAAGTTAATTTGGTCATGATACAAATTAGGAAACTCATTCCTCTGAGACAGCACTTTAAAAGCAGTTCATGTTCTTTTAGCTACAGACTTGTACTTTGACACTGTATACCACAACGTTTATGGTACTGGTTTGAACAGGTGGTGGGAAATAGTGGTTTGGCCCAAATTGGTTCCAGTCCGCTTCCTAAAAAGGGAGTTTCTCAAATCAATATTGGCCAACTTCACTCTGTTATGGTGCCTTTGACCGGCAGGGTCCCTCAAGGTTCTACTTTAGCTCCCCACGTCATTTTCCTCACTCTATGCTACTTTTAGCATTCAGAAGTATGGTATAAAAAGCGCCCACAGTTATGAAATAAAAAACCTAACAGAGCAGACCTTTTGGTCACTTACCTCTTAGATGTTAAAAGCAAGGATGTCAAATTAAAAAGTCTGAATAGGAGAAGAAAAAAAAAAAAAAAAAAAAAACCCAACACCCCACCCACAACCTTTCCACCACATTCTAATTTATGGAGATGCCCCTGTATGCGAAAAACCAAGGTTTTTTTTTTTTTTTTTACTGGAAAGCACTTTAAAGCTTGATAGTCAAGTCAAATCAAGTTGTAGAGTCCAGCTTCAAGTTGCAAACTCTGGTAAAAAATTAAGTCCTTTTGCTAATCTTGAAAGTGCTATACAATTTTAATAAACGTCATCCATGTTTCTCACCACAAGACTGGATTATAACACTCTATTTGGGGGATCAGTCAATCTTCTCTAAACCATCTTCAGACGTTTCAAAATGGGCTGCCAGAGTCCTAATGGGAGCTTGAATGTGTGAACTAGTCCTAGTCTTTAAAATGTAATTAATTAACATGTTTAAATCAATGTAAAGTGCTCATATAGCACATTATTATTAGTCACTTATTTGTTTTGACTAGTTATCCATTTCCCCTTTCACACCGCATGTTGGACCCAGAAAATTGCTGGAACATTGCTAGATTGCCTTCTGTGTGAACGCGGACATGTCCCGGGATTGACATTTGTATTGACTAAAAGCAAATGTTTCTCAGGGACCAAAACCAGGCTCAGGAATGTTAACCTGATAAACCCAATGGAGTCCAAAAGCTATGGTTACTTTAGTCCATGGACCACGCTTACCTTTAGGTGTTTAATTGACTGTTCAGTGACCAGTTCCTCTTTCTTATTCCATTCCACTAAGCTCATGACACTGGTCCACATGATACCAATCATCCTCTGCTCAGAGATGTTGCTCTTCTTTATTTCTTCCCTGCAATATGCAATTATCTAAGAGACAAAACAGATTATTAGACATTGCTGGGCTTGGAAGAAAAAAAAAAAAAAAAAAAAAAAAAAAAAAAACTCTTCACAACTTGGTTCAGGGTCTTCACGGACCTCTTTAAAAGGTATTCCTTGAGACATCTGATCTTGGAGCTCCTTCTGAAGCTCCTTACGAGTTCCTAATGACTGCTGGTTGCGAGCAAAATCAGAAAGCTCCTTAAGCCCAGCATCAGTGAAGTATTTAGCGAAGTGGTCATAGCTTCGCTTGTTCACTGGAAACAGCTCCTGAAACCAGAAACAACCAGTTAAAAGTAGACATTAACCATAACCGTACGATCAGCATTGAACTGGTTCACTCATGCAATCTAGAACACATTAAGACTCACAGTCAACCTGTTGTCCATGCTAACTTTACGCAGACTGGCAGCCACAGAGTTGATGTCCTTCTCACTGATCCACGATTTAAACAGGACCACAGCAAAGGCTGGAGACACACCTATTTAAAAGCAACAAGTTTACTACATTGAGAAAAAAATATCAGGGAATAATAAGAAAACCTAGCATGACCAAATGTTAGATATACCTTCTTTGACCAAGTTGTCATTGAAGAGGCTGCCAAGGATTAAAGATGACAGGTTCCCGTTAGCCAGTAAAATGCCTGTAAGCATGGCAAGCTTGTTACGCTCAGACTCACTGAATCCTTTTAAAAACAGGAGCAACTGTGGAGAATAGGAAAAATAAGTAACTTCTGAATTCTGGTCAAAACTTTGGCATTTAAGAAAAAAAAAAAAACCTTATAGGCCAAGGGCAGATTACCTTTTTAATCTCTTCTTCAAAACCTTTCTCCAGGTACTTGTAACGCCGGATTAACTTGTTAAAAACCTAAAAAATTAAGTTTAATAAATGTTAAATGCTGATCTTCTGATGCCATTACTTATTAAAAAGAGAGCCTGTTCTAGAAGCAGACTGCTAAAACCCTTTATGAGGCATTAGATACCTGAGCATATGCTTTCATGGTCTTAACATCTTCTGGTGCTGTGAAGAGACAGAAGGGAGTCCGAGTCATGTCATCGGATAAGGCACCTCCCGGAGCTAATGGATACAAAGACAAGTGGAAAAGCTCTAGTTAAACTACAATTCACAACTAAAACAAAAGGAGCACCCAAGTACTCTGCACCCTTACCCAGCATTCCACCAGCCACCAGGATATCAAACAGGGTTTCTGCATAGCGACGATAATCGAGCTTGGCCCCAGATGAATCTAAGAACTTGGCAACAGCCTCCAAGTCAGTGCCAGTTTGATTTAATCCTTGTACAATGCTCTCCTGAAACTGTGTAGGGTCAAATCTCTCCTTTTCATCTGTTCAAAAAGAAGGCAGAAGAAAATGAGGTGTAATGCTCAATGAAGTGCCTGGACTACTTGTCAGATCTAGACCTCAACTAGAGGAATCCAATGAACATTCATTAGCACGCTCATTCACATTAGCAGCATAGGATCACACAATTATTATTATTATTATTATTATTCATGCATACAAACATACACTTATCAATCTATACTATGGTAAAATTGTGTTTTTAGAACATCTCAGGCCGGGGTCAGGGCAAGCTAGAACATGTGGCATGTCCAAATGATAACATCTGGCCTTAGTCTCACTTAACCCACAGAAAACAGTGCACGGAATCCAAAAGTCTCGGTGTATATGTATATATACACACACACACACATACACACAAGAGGTGACACGTCAAGCTTTTTTTTTTTTTTGCCACCAGATGGCACAATTCTCACTTAGAGGGTTACATTTCAAGGCGTCGATCACTTCCAAAGTGTGACTCTAAACTAATAGGCCCAAAAGATAAAAAAAAAAAAAAGAAACCAACCTCTCTTCCGTGTCTTAAAACGCTGGCCTGTTAGCGTTGGCTTCTGCTGCTTCTGATTACTCATAAGACACCTGAAAAGATAAAAAAAAAAAAACACAACGTTAACGCAATTGACGTGGACACAAGAATTCAACTCGGATTGAAAAAAAAAAAATAATAATAATAAAAATAAAAAACACCTTTCTTTTGTTATAAAAACCGAGGTCTATGGAGAGTAAAGCAGAATAAAAGTAAAGGGACTGGGACCACTCTCTTTGTTCTTTAACATCTAACGTAACGTACCAAAGTTTAAATATTTTGAAATGACGCATCTATCAGCGCTTTTCAATAACATGGTTGAACAAAACAGGTTACTCGGTATGACAAACAAATTACAACAGAAGACAATTTTCAAGTAATACTTACCGAAATTTATGAATAGAGACAATTGTTTCCTAACCGTTAACGAATAACTGCAAGCACACTTTACCTCACCCAAACTCAGCACGACGTTGATAAAGACTGGACTTCTACAATTTCGAGGGGAGTTCAGTGACGACAAATGCGGGAAAAGGGGTATAAAAGAAACGAAACCGCTCTATTTTATCAGATTTAAAGGAACAATTATTATTGGATATATATATGCATGCTTACAAAATGTAAATAATCTTAATATTTTGAAAAATGTTACATTATGTTCAACTTGGTTTCCCCTCTTTATAGTGGCTAAATATAGATCCCTCGGTTTCCGGCTTTTGCAATGGTGAATCATGTAACTGTTGGCTGATACTTATTAAGACGTCTATAAAAATGGCTAATAGTTGCATACATTCTGGATATTTTCGCCTTTCAGGCTGTACGCTGTAAATTCTTTTTCTTGTATGCTATTTTTTGTCAAGTATCATATTTCATGTTTATATGGCTCATGATCTGAATGATCAGAGGATAATGGTATGGTGATTTTAATTTTTTATGGTGTGATGTTTAAATTAACTCTTCTTGGCCAATTTATATTCATGTACCTATTTAAAGAAAAACAATGTTTATAAAATATTATATAAATAAAGTTTTTGCTGTTTTGTATTTAAACTGCCAGTGAGACATCACTATCATATTTCTATTCTGTCGTACAGGCCATTCGGTTTTCATAAATTTGTCTCGGAAAGTAACAGCATAATGCGTCACATTATGAGTCAACACCTGGCAAAAGCTCTTGTGCTGTTACACAACCTTCCCTGGAACAAAATGTCTTTCACAACACATTGCTGGGTCACATGACAGAGACATATAAAACTTGATTCCGGTAATTGTGCCTGTGGACACTTCACTTGTTTCACTGAAACCTAACTTTAAACATAGATAATGATTCTGTATTCCAAAACCCGTAAACATTAAAAGGGTTAAAAATGTACAGTTAGTTCACTCTTTTGTGATGCTTGTGATTTTATTTTTAGCTTAGGCTATATAAAACACTGGTGATGTTTGTGGTTTCATTGTGTGTGTGTGCTTGAAAATACTTCCAGTGTCTCCTTTAAAATGTGTTATTATAAGACCAAGTTGGTACATGCTATAGGCCTACCCCAACCACAAAAGAAAAGCAAATAGCTTTCTCAGTCAGCATGGTTTCTAGTTTGACAGAAAGATCTGTTCATTTAAAGACAGCCCAGATAGCAAGCAGACGTTGATTCAATGTCGATTTTTGGTTGTAAAGGTCAGTATCGGTTGTCACTAGGGCTGGGTAAAAAAAAAAAAAAAAAATTCGATTAATCGTTTTTTAAAATGTGGTCGATTCAAAATCAATTCTCAAAGGCCATGAATCGATTTTTTCCATATTTATTTCCGCAGACATTGAACGTATTTGAATTTTTTTTTTTTTTATTTTGAGCAAAAAAAGGGGCCAGATCAACTGCAAATAGCTTATAAAATTCTCCAGTCAAACCATCCGTGCTTGGCAATTTATTATTTTTCAAATTATTAATAGCCTTTATCACTTGCTTAACAGAGATATGCATATCACAAAATTCTCTTCCATTTTTGTCAATAGTTTTCACCTCTATAGAGCTAAAAAAAAGCATCAGATATAGGTGGAGAGTAATTAGAAGTATATATTTTCTTATAAAATCCCATTTACACATAATTAAATTATTATTAATATGGTGTTTTCCCAATTAAAGAAGTATTGGGAATTTTGCTCAATATTAATTAAAAGTAAAAAGCAGTAAATAAAGTTAAAATAAATAATATTGAACAAAAATATTAACAATAGTGAACTATATTTTAACAACTATATACACAAGTGTATACATTATTTTGGAACAGTCTCCACTGTTCTTTTGAAATGGTCTCAGTCTGTTGGCAGAACACCGTGCTCATGTACTGGCTATGTCCCATTGCACTGGTTTTGAATTGTCCGCACTTCTTGCAAGTGTTTGCCTCTACAGTTCTCTTGTAGGGTCTTTTGGGCATGATTTGCAGATTGGCAGCTGGTTGTGAACTGGTGCCCTGCAAAACTGTACGCTGTAACAGTGGCATCCCCTGAACCACTGGCATTCCCTGGACCATCAGGATTCCCTGGACCATTGGCATTACCTGGACCAATGACAGTCTTTGAACCATTTCCAGACCCTGGAACACTGGCACACCCTGAAGCATCTGCAAAAATATGTTTTTCTGGTATTAAAATATTTGTAAAAGTTTAATAATTTGTATAGAATGGAACGTGCAATTTGTCTTCATAGAATACATTATAGATTAGGCCATTACTTACAGAGACAGTAGTGCTTGGTATAGAGGAATTAGACACTGTTGCGCTAGGCTGGTCTACAATATGAGAAGGTCTCCTGGCCACACTAAGATTTGGCTTTGCTGCAGCAATGTGAGAGCCAGTAAATCTTGGTTTGGTAAACTAAAGATGTGAAAACACAGAATGTATCATAATAGCAAGCACTACTATTTATATTAATATTACTATTTTAAGTAAATGTGTTTTAAGCCTTGCACTTCTTTCTGAATGGAAGTGTCATCCACAAGAGGTATGATTTATTAGCAGTACTGACTTTTGAAATGCCTACAAAGTATTTGCATTAGGGATGGGCGTTTTCCGCAAATATCACATTCAAATATTTGAGCTCACAAAAAACAAATATTCGAATGTTTATTTATTTAAATTAAGTTTAATGAGACAGGCGTTATTAGGCTATTGTAGAAAGTAGCCTACACTTAACTTTTAAACTTTTAAACTGTCAGCAAATCTTTTTTTGCTTTTTTTTCTGTTGTTTTACATGTTGTTGTTAAGAAATACGGGCATGTAAACATGATCGGGGGAAAGTCCGCTCCTTAGTTTGTTAACAATAAGGCCGGCCGCAGAGAAAACGCGCTCTGATGGCACAGACGTTGGCGGGACTCACAAATAACGGTGTGCTAAGTGAATATGTATAATCTTCCGCTTTCTTGAGGGCCTGAACTTTGAGATTAAGGATGAGGTCTTTGTCCGAGAGGTTCCTGACAATTTCGACTCCATTGACGCTTCGAGAGGCGACGAAGGGCTCGCGGATTGGTTCGTTACTCCCCTCTTCCACAGCGACCTGCCCGCCACTGCCCTCTGCTGCTGATCCCGAGCCGATGCAGCTAGGGGGGCTTCACATTCCAAACATCTCCGCTGGTTGGGATCGTCTGTTTCCTGCTCAGCAATGCTTGATTCGGGGGCGGAAGGGAACTTCATTGATGAGACTTGGGCTTTAAAACAAGGTATTCCCCTCTTAGATTTACAAGACTCCACCCCCCTGTTTGCCCTAGATGGTAGCTCCCTTCCTAGGGTGCAGAGAAAGACTTCACCGTTGACTCTTACTGTTTCAGGAAATCATAGAGAGACTATTTCCTTTTTTATTTTTCATTCCCCTTTTACTCCTGTGGTTTTAGGCCACCCATGGTTAGTTCTCCATAACCTCCAGATTAACTGGGCGGAAGGCACTATTCTTTCTTGGAAATTGTCTTGTCATGTCGATTGTCTGGTACAACGCCCCCTCGAGGTAGACTATATTCATTATCCATCCCTGAGAGGGAGGCGCTCGAGAAATACCTCTCTGACTTGCTCAACGCAGGCACCATCGTTCCTTCCTCATCTCCAGCGGGAGCCGGTTTCTTCTTTGTTAAAAAGAAAGATGGCTCCCTCCGTCCCTACATAGACTATCGGGGTTTAAATTATATCACTGTCAAGAATCGTTATCCATTACCACTGATGTCATCTGCCTTCGAGGTCTTGCAGGGAGCTGAGATTTTCACAAAGCTCAACTTACGTAACGCCTATCACTTAGTGCATATCAAGGAGGGGGATGAATGGAAGACCGCGTTTAACACGCACCTAGGGCACTTTGAAAACCGGGTTCTTCCGTTCGGATTGGTTAATGCTCCAGCGTTTTTTCAAGCCTTAGTCAATGACGTCCTACGGGACATGCACAACGTTTTTGTGTTCGTCTACCTTGATGATATTCTGATCTTTTCGCCATCACTTTTCTGTCTCCCCCTTGTGGTCACATACTCACACTATCACACACACACATCCACTCCTCCGCTCATTATCACTTTCAGCTGTTTCCCCTTTCGTTCCCTTCTCCTCACCTGTCCCTTCTTTTGCTCTTGATTGTCTCTGCTTCTTATTCCCTCTTTCTAGCCCTGTCTTGTTGTCGGATTATTCAATGACCTTCGTGAGACACGTCCGTTTCCTAGCCCTGTCCTGTCTTTTCCGTGGAATGTAAAGTCATTGCTTCTACTGTGAGTTGTTTTGTTATTGGACTGTGTATTATCCAGCTGTGCCTGTTTGCTGAGTACCTGTGCAGCGCCTGCCCTTGGCTGTTCACACTGCTGGCTGTCTTCACTGTTTTGGATTGGCTGTATGCATCTCGGGGTCCCGGCCTTTGCCCTTGTGGATTTATGTTGTTTTTCTTAGACCCAGTCGTCTGTCTGTTTCTGTTTTGGCTCAGATAGAAGCCTGTGATTTTTGTTCTTAATTATTCACCGAAGACATTTGCTTTATTAAAGACTGTTAACTGCACCCGCCCTGGCCTTCCATTGTTCTTACCTCATAACAACTGCATCAAGGAAAATGTTCTGATAAAGTTAAAAAAGTTTTTTTTTCTTACTTCTCTCATGTTTTCATAGAGAAACCTGAGATGTTTGTGCCGAGGGTCTAGGGCAGATGCGAGAAGAGGAGTTTTCACTGCATTCTCCAAGTAAGCTGTGTTTATTCGTTGCTTGAGAGATGCCGAAACAATATTCTTGAATTTGGTCAACTTCTGTGATGCTCCACATCATATTTGAAGTACTGTAGAAGACCACAGTTCTTCATTCAACAGGGCCATTCACATATCGCGTCTTTTGCATGCTCAAGTTCGTTATTTCCAACATAGGCACGCGGTATGTGCACTCATAATGGAAGCGACGCGCTCTTTTTTTTCCAGGCTCATCCACTCCGCATTGAGTTAAAAACATATAAACTTTTCAGAATGCCGCAAGCACACCGCAGGTCATGTGACAAGAACTAAACATTCAGCTTCATCCTTTCCCATAACAACTTTGAAAGCTCAGCCAAGATGAAGGAACAGCTGATCATAGCTGTATATGGATTGCCATTTTGAAGTAAATTTAGTAGCAGAGCTACTGAAAGCGATTTTTTTTGTGCTGCAAATCCATTTATCCTTTGCTGAAATTTCAGCGTCTTCATGGAGAGAGCGCGTTATTGTTAATTAGCAACGGCAGACGCCTCAGGAGCACTTCTGCTTGAGCACTTGGGAAATAAGGAGAAAGCAGGGCACCTAGCGTTTTCCACGCGTTTTAGACGTGATATGTGATCGGCCCCTTATTCATTCATTAATTTTTTTTTGTTGCAAAATTCGAATATCATTTTTATTAATCGAATAATTAGAGCAGAACGAATGTTTTAATGTTCGACTATCCATGCACACCCCAAATTTGCATGATGGAATAATTATTAACATGTGTACAGTTAATAATAGTCAGTATGTATGTTAAATGTTACCTGAGACAGAGAAGGAAAAAGAAAAAAAATTAGCTTTAACACATGAGAAGTATTGAGAGAGATGCAAAGCAAGGGTCTACCTCAGTGACCTTCAACCCAGGCAGAGCTTAGTTAGAGACAAACAAGACAATCCAAGAGTAGAGCCCAGAGATGAAAGAGAGAAAGCACACAGGTTACATTCAACATTTATCCTTGACCATGTGACTTCAATCAAATCTGAGATATTCAAACCGACCAATCAGCAGACAACAGGTGGTCCCATTGTACAAGAGGTGTGAAAATTAGTAGGTCTCAGCCAGCATCTCATAGCATTCTTGCTTTTACTTTTCTAACTATTTAAAAGAGTTCCTAGTTGAGCTGCATTTAAGCAGAGTGGCGCAGCGGAAACGTGCTGGGCCCACAACCCAGAGGTCGATGGATTGAAATCATCCTGTGCTAGCAACTTTTAACTTCTAGACATGCCTGAGATCCCAAAAGAGGGGCAATAACCACAGGCTGTCAATGAAAAGTTTGATCCTATCATAGCAATGATTCATCCAGAAGATTCTGTGTGTATTTTAAAGCATCAACTTGAAAAGGGGATAATCACTGGCTGCACAATCTCTTTATCTCTCTTCTCACTGGCCATGAACATGATTGTCAAGTCGGCCGAGGTGGAATGCAGAGGGCCCAAGTCAAAATCTGGGACCTGTCAGCCCCCCATAAGAGCCTTCATGGACGACTTAACAGTGATGACAACATCTGTTGCAGGGTGCAGGTGGGTCCTCCAGGGGCTTGAACGGCTCATCTCCTGGGCAAGGATGAGCTTCAAGCCTGCTAAGTCCAGGTCTCTGGTCCTAAGGAAGGGTAAAGTGTCCGACTGTTTCCACTTTGCCCTGGGAGAGACCATGATTCCATCAGTGACTGAAAAACCCGTCAAGAGCTTGGGGAAATTCTTTGATAGCTCCCTGAAGGACGCAGCTGCCATAAAACAAACCAAGTGCGACCTGACTACCTGGCTCACAGCGATTGACAGATCTGGCCTCCCCAGAAAATTCAAAACCTGGATCTACCAGCACGGAGTCTTGCCAAGAGTACTCTGGCCCCTGTTAGTCTACCAGGTACCAACATCAACAGTCGAGGTTCTAGAGAAGTCTATAAGCCAGTTCCTCAGAAAATGGCTGGGGCTCCCTCGGTCCTTGAGCAGCACTGCCCTTTATGGCCATTCCACCAAGTTGCATCTTCCTTTGAGTGGACTATCAGAGGAGTTCAAAGTCACCCGCTCCAGAGAGGTATTGATGTACAGGGACTCCAAAGACACAAAAGTCGCAGCAGCAGGAATCCTTGTGAAGACCAGGAGAAAGTGGCAGGCTTCACTAGAAGCCGTCACTAAAGCTGATGCACGACTAAGGCACAAAACGTTGGTGGGCCCCGTGGCAATGGGACGAGCAGGTCTTGGTTGTTTTCCCAAACCACGTTAAGATCTGGCTCGTGGAAAAGAGAGGCGCAGACTGATTCAGGACGAAATATGAGCAGAGGTGGAGGAAGAATGCTACACCAAAATGGCCAGCATGTCCAAACAAGGGGCGTGGACCAGCTGGGAACATGCAGATCCATGCAGAATTACCTGGGCAGAGCTCTGGAAAGCAGAGCCATTTCGGATCAAGTTTCTTGTCCAATCCGTCTATGACGTCCTCCCAAGCCCAGCTAACCTGCACACCTGGGGCCTGACAGACACTCCTGAGTGCAAACTGTGCCAGAAGAGGGGCATACTGGAGCACATTTTGAGCAGCTGCTCAAGAGCGCTAAGTGAAGGGCGGTACCGCTGGCGCCACGACCAGGTGCTGAAGGCTTTGGCGGACTCCATCTGCACAGCAATCCAGCTCAGCAATACCCAGGCAGCCCCCAAACAAACAATCATCTTTATTAGAGCGAGCTAGGCAGAAGGAACAATTCCACCGGCCTAGCTCTACTGCTCGTGATTGGCAGCTTCAGGTTGACCTTGGAACACAGCTTAAGTTCCCAGGCAACATCACAGCCACTTCTCTCCACCCAGACATGGTGCTAACATCTGAGTCTACCAAGCAAGTGGTTATCCTGGAACTAACTGTCCCCTGGGAAGACCGTATTGAAGAGGCCCACAAGCGCAAGAGGGCTAAGTACACAGAGCTCAGCTCGGAGTGCCAGAACAACAGCTGGAAAACTCGCTGCAAGCCAGTTGAGGTCGGGTGCCGAGGCTTCGCTGGCCACTCACTGCTGCGAACCCTCAAACCCCTTGGAGTGAAAGGACTGCAATTGAAAAAAGGCACCGCAGTGGAAGCGTGCTGGGCCCGTAACCCAGAGGTCGATGGATTGAAACCATCCTCTGCCAAGTCTTTTTAACTTCTAGACATGCCAGAGTTCCCAAAAAAGAGGCAACAAACACAGGCTGGTTTTGAAAAGCTGAGGCCACTTTGACCTGTCATATTAGTCGCTCATCTTGAAGACCTTTTGTGTGTAAAGGCCTCTTGAATAAGATTGAGATTTAAAAGGGAAATTTTACATCAACAAAACAGCCCCAGTGGCCTAATGGATAAGGCACTGGCCTCCTAAGCGAGGGATTGTGGGTTCGAGTCCCATCTGGGGTGATTTACAGCAGAGTGGTGCAGCGGAACTGTGCTGGAACCATAACCCAGAGGTCAATTGGTCAAACCATCCTCTGCTAAGACTTCTTAACTTCTAGACATGACAGAGTTCCCAAAAAAGGGGCAATAACCACAGGCTGGTCATGAAAACTTGGTTCTCTCAAATTAGGAGTTCATCTGGAAGACTCTGTGTGTATGTTAAAGGCATCCTGAATGTAATATCTTACAGCAGAGTGGCGCAGCGGAAGCGTGCTGGTCCCATAACTCAGAGGTCAATGGATCGAAACCATCCTCTGCTATGGCCTTTTAACTTCTAATCACTCCTGAGTCCCTAAAAAGGGTCAAAAGCCACAGGCTGGTCTTGAAAAGCTGAGGCCAATTTGACCTCTCATAGTAGTCAGTCATCTAGAAGACTCTTTGGCTGTATTGTAAAGGCCTCCTGTAAAAGATTGAGATTTAAAAGGGCAAGTTAGCACCTGTTTTAAAGCCCCAGTGGCCTAATGGATAAGGCACTGGCCTCCTAAGCCACGGACTGTGGGTTTGAGTCCCATCTGGGTTGAATACAGCAGAGTGGTTTTCTTTTTCAGTCGCTTTTGAGAAGACATGTTGAAATCCTTCGTTTGGTGTCATAATATGATGCCCATATATAGTTGTCAGTCGCCTTTAATGGGCGGGATTTATGGTAATTGAGAATGAGCGTGCACGCGCGTCCCATTTACGACTGATTGGAATTCATTAACACACACACATTTCACTATCACATCTGACGTTTACGAAGTATTTGTGAATCAGGAGAAGAGTTTTCGGGAAGGTCTCTTTACGTGCAAATCACTCACAAATTTACTCTTATATTTACGAATGTTTCATGAACGAGACCCAAAGAGTTAACTTCTTTACTCCCCTGAGGCACTGGCCTCTGAAGCCAGAGATTGTGGTTTCGAATCCAGTCCAGGGTAATTACAGCAGAGTGGTGCAGCGGAAGCGTGCTGGACCCATAACCCAGAGGTCGATGGATCAAAACCATCCTCTGCTAAGGCATTTTAAATCTCAATCTTATTCAGGAGGCCTTTACAATACACACAAAGGGTCTCATTCATGAAACACGAGCAGAACTATTTTTGTGTAAATCGTGTGTAAAGTGGTTCAAGCATAAATTTTAATAAATAATAAATCTTGAATTTCTGCAGCTGAGAAATTTTTCTTTTTCAGTCGCTTTTGAGAAGACATGTTGAAATCCTTCGTTTGGTGTCATAATATGATGCCCATATGTAGTTGTCAGTCGGCTTTTTTATAGGGCTGGATTTATGGTAATTGAGAATGAGCGTGCACGCGCGTCCCATTTACGACTGATTGGAATTCATTACCACACACACATTTCACTATCACATCTGACGTTTACGAAGTATTTGTGAATCAGGAGAAGAGTTTTCGGGAAGGTCTCTTCATGCGCAAATCACTCACAAATTTACTCTTATATTTACGAATGTCTCATGAATGAGACCCAAAGAGTTAACTTCTTTACTCCCCTGAGGCACTGGCCTCTTAAGCCAGAGATTGTGGTTTCGAGTCCGGTCAAGGTTGATTACAGCAGAGTGGCGCCAGCGGAAGCTTGCTGGGCCCATAACCCAGAGGTCTATGGATCGAAACCATCCTCTGCTAAGGCATTTTAAATCTCAATCTTATTCAGGAGGCCTTTACAATACACACAAAGAGTTAACTTCTTTACACTCCTGAGGCACTGGCCTCCTAAGCCAGAGATTGTAATTTCGAGTCCGGTCAAGGTTGATTACAGCAGAGCGGTCCAGCAGAAGCGTGCTGGGCCCATAAGCCAGAGGTTGATGGATCGAATCCATCCTCTGTTAAGGCATTTTAAATCTAAATCTTTTTCAGGAGGCCTTTACTATACACACAAAGAGTCAACTTATACACACCCCTGAGGCACTGGCCTCCTAAGCCAGCGATTGTGGGTTCGAGTCCAGTCAAGGTTGATTAGAGCAGAGTGGCGCAGCGGAAGCGTGCTGGGCCCATAACCCAGAGGTCGATGGATCGAAACCATCCTCTGCTATGACCTTTTAACTTCTAATCACTCCTGAGTCCCTAAAAAGGGTCAAAAGCCACAGGCTGGTCGTGAAAAGCTGAGGGCAATTTGACCGCTCATAGTAGTCAGTCATCTAGAAGACTCTTTGTGTGTATTGTAAAGGCCTCCTGTAAAAGATTGAGATTTAAAAGGGCAAGGTAGCACCTGTTTTAAACCCCCAGTGGCCTAATGGATAAGCCACTGGCCTCCTAAGCCAGGGACTGTGGGTTTGAGTCCCATCTGGGTTGAATACAGCTGCGGAAGCGTGCTGTTCCCAGAGGTCGATGGATCGAAACCATCCTCTGCTAAGTCTTTTTAAATCTCAGGAGTCCTTTACAATACACACAAAGAGTTAACTTGCATACATCATTGAGGCACTGGCCTCCTAAGCCAGAGATTGCCATTTCGAGTCCGGTCAAGGGTTATTACAGCAGAGTGGCGCAGCGGAAGAGTGCTGGGCCCATAACCCAGAGGTCGATGCATCGAAACCATCCTCTGCTAAGGCGTTTTAAATATCAATCATTTTCAGGAGGCCTTTACAATACACACAAAGAGTTAACTTCTATACACCCCTGAGGCACTGGCCTCCTAAGCCAGAGATTGTGGTTTCGAGTCCGTTCAAGGTTGATTACAGCAGAGTGGTGTAGCGGAAGCGTGCTGGGCCCATAACCCAGAGGTCGATGGATCGAAACCTTCCTCTGCTAAGGCATTTTAAATCTCAATCTTATTCAAGAGGCCTTTACAATAAACACAAACAGTTAACCTCTAGAGGCTCCTGGGGCTCTGGCCTCCTAAGCCAGAGATTGTGGTTTCGAGTCCGGTTAAGGTTGGCTACAGCAGAGTGGCACAGCGGAAGCGTGCTGGGCCCATAACCCAGAGGTCGATGGATCGAAACCGTCCTCTGCTATGCCCTTTTAACTTCTAATCACTCCTGAGTCCCTAAAAAGGGTCAAACGCCACAGGCTGGTCGTGAAAAGCTGAGGCCAATTTGACCTCTCATAGTAGTCAGTCATCTAGAAGACTCTTTGTGTGTATTGTAAAGGCCTCCTGTAAAAGATTGAGATTTAAAAGGGCAAGTTAGCACCTGTTTTAAGGCCCCAGTGGCCTAATGGATAAGGCACTGGCCTCCTAAACCAGGGACTGTGGGTTTGAGTCCCATCTGGGTTGAATACAGCAGAGTGGAGCAGCGGAACAGTGCTGTGCCCAGAGGGCGATAGATTGAAACTATCCTCTGCTAAGTCTTTTTAAATCTCAGGAGGCCTTTACAATACACACAAAGAGTTAACTTGCATACATCACTGAGGCACTGGCCTCATAAGCCAGAGATTGTGGTTTCGAGTCCGGTCAAGGTTGATTACAGCAGAGCAGAGATGGGACCAAGTCACACATGTGTAAGTCTCAAGTTTCAAGTAAGTCCCAAGTATTTTTTTGTTGGGCAAGTCAAGTCAAGTCAAGTCACAAGCTATGTCAAGTCAAGTCCAAGTCAAGTCACCTTAATATTGTTATTTTACCTGCAGAATCTGATCTTAATAAAGTTCAAAGACAAGATATAAGTAACTGTCAGTAAATTAAAATAATTTTGATTTGCATTGTAAATACTCACGTCCAGTAAAATACATCATGGTATCAAACAAAATTGTAACTAAAATTATTTATTTTTCACTTCTGCCAACAGTGTTTGAAATGTTTAACATTTTCAACATTGAGTCCATAAAACTAAACATCCAACAGACTCCTCTCTGAACACCTCTCTCTCTCTCTCTCTCTCTCTCTCTCTCTCTGTCTCTCTCTTTCAAACACAGTTTACATACAACATTAAACTGTTACATTTCTCCTCTCTCTCTCTCTCTCTCTCTCTCTCTCACACACACACACACACTATCACTCTCTCTCTCTCAGAGTATAGAATATAAATATGACGTATTTTGAGTTGTTTCATACTTTTTTGTTATGTACAGTACAGAACAAAAGTTTGGACACACCTTCTCATTCAAAGAGTTTTATTTTCATGACTATGAAAATTGTACATTCACACTGAAGGCATCAAAACTATGAATTAACACATGTGGAATTATATATGGAATTATATACATAACAAAAAAGTGTGAAACAACCGAAAATATGTAATATTCTTGGTTCTTCAAAGTAGCCACTTTTTGTTTTGATTACTGCTTTGCACACTCTCGGCATTCTCTTGATGAGCTTCAAGAGCTAGTCACCTGAAATGGTCTTCAAACAGTCTTGAAGGAGTTCCCCGAGAGATGCTTAGCACTTGTTGGCCCTTTTGCCTTCTGTCTGCGGTCCAGCTCACCCCTAAACCATCTCGATTGTGTTCAGATCCGGTGACTGTGGAGGCCAGGTCATCTGGAGCAGCACCCCATCACTCTCCTTCTTGCTCAAATAGCCCTTGATGCCTTCAGTGTGACTCTACAATTTTCATAGTCATGAAAATAAAGAAAACTCTTTGAATGAGAAGGTGTGTCCAAATTTTTGGTCTGTACTGCACATAACAAAAAAGTATGAAACAACTGAAAATACGTCATATTTATATTCTGTACTTTATATATATATATATATATATATATATATATATATATATATATATATATATATATATGTATGTATGTAATATGCACTTCTCATGATTGGGTAATCGCGGCAGCTACATTTGTTTTTCTGATTAATTGTTTTGTTCTGTGAGAAAGACAAGGTAACAAAATATTCGGGGCTTATGCCCCCTTAGCCCAGCCCTAGCGCCGCCCCTGGAATGCGTTTTTTTGACGGCCTGCTAGCGGATCATTAGGGGCCGTTGACATCACGTCTTTTGCACGCGCAAGTTCGTTATTTCCAATGTATGCGCGCTCATTCATAATGGAAGCAACGCGCTCACGACGCGATCGCACCGCATCGAGATAAAAACATCTAAACTTTTCAGAATGCCGCAAGCGCACCGCAGGTCATGTGACAATAACTAACCAATCAGCTTCATCCCGTCCCATCAACGTTGAAAGCTCAGCTAAGATGAAGGAACAGCTGTTCATAGCTGTATATGGATTGCCATTTTGAAATGAATTTGGTAGCAGAGCTACTGCGAGAGATTTTTAGTGCTGCAAATCCATTTATCCTTTGCTGAAACTTCCGCGTCTTCATTGAGAGAGAGCGTGTCATGGATGCTTAGCAACGACAGACGCCCCAGGAGCACTTCTGCCCGAGCGCTTTGGAAAGAAGGAGAAAGCGGCGCGACTAGCGTTTTCCACGCGTTTTTAAGCGCGAACTATTGAAGACAAAAGCGACGACCCTCGGTACCTCTCAGGCTGACATGTTGATGTGATGTGATATCTGATTTAAGTGGGCGTGGTGTGTGTAAGGTAGAGAGGGTATGACTGATGATAGTGTCCTAATCCAGTCACGACGCTATTCTCAGCCTGCGCTCCAGCTGAGTAATCAACTTTATTCAAAAATTTATTTATATATTTTATATTCAAACTGAAAACATGATGTGATTAACACTCAAGTCATTCAAGTCATCGTGTCTCAAGTCAAGTCAAGTCCCGAGTCTTTAACTTCCAAGTCCGAGCCAAGTCTCAAGTCCCCATGTCTGCAGCAGAGTGGCGCCAGCGGAAGCTTGCTGGGCCCATAACCCAGAGGTCTATGGATCGAAACCATCCTCTGCTAAGGCATTTTAAATCTCAATCTTATTCAGGAGGCCTTTACAATACACACAAAGAGTTAACTTCTTTACACTCCTGAGGCACTGGCCTCCTAAGCCAGAGATTGTAGTTTCGAGTCCGGTCAAGGTTGATTACAGCAGAGCGGTCCAGCGGAAGCGTGCTGGGCCCATAACCCAGAGGTTGATGGATCGAATCCATCCTCTGCTAAGGCATTTTAAATCTCAATCTTTTTCAGGAGGCCTTTACAATACACACAAAGGGTCTCATTCATGAAACACGAGCAGAACTATTTTTGTGTAAATCGTGTGAAAAGTGGTTCAGGCGTAAATTTTAATAAATAATAAATAATAAATCTTGAATTTCTGCAGCTGAGAAATTTTTCTTTTTCAGTCGCTTTTGAGAAGACATGTTGAAATCCTTCGTTTGGTGTCATAATATGATGCCCATATGTAGTTGTCAGTCGGCTTTAATGGGCTGGATTTATGGTAATTGAGAATGAGCGTGCACGCGCGTCCCATTGACGACTGATTGCAATTCATTACCACACACACATTTCACTATCACATCTGACGTTTACGAAGTATTTGTGAATCAGGAGAAGAGTTTTCGGGAAGGTCTCTTTATGCGCAAATCACTCACAAATTTACTCTTATATTTACGAATGTTTCATGAATGCGACCCAAAGAGTTAACTTCTTTACTCCGCTGAGGCACTGGCCTCTGAAGCCAGAGATTGTGGTTTCGAGTCCGGTCAAAGTTGATTACAGCAGAGTGGCGCAGCGGAAGCGTGCTGGGCCCATAACCCAGAGGTCGATGGATCGAAACCATCCTCTGCTAAGGCATTTTACATCTCAATCTTATTCAGGAGGCCTTTACAATACACACAAAGAGTTAACTTCTTTACACTCCTGAGGCACTGGCCTCCTAAGCCAGAGATTGTAATTTCGAGTCCGGTCAAGGTTGATTACAGCAGAGCGGTCCAGCGGAAGCGTGCTGGGCCCATAACCCAGAGGTTGATGGATCGAATCCATCCTCTGTTAAGGCATTTTAAATCTCAATCTTTTTCAGGAGGCCTTTACTATACACACAAAGAGTCAACTTATACACACCCCTGAGGCACTGGCCTCCTAAGCCAGCGATTGTGGGTTCGAGTCCAGTCAAGGTTGATTACAGCAGAGTGGCGCAGCGGAAGCGTGCTGGGCCCATAACCCAGAGGTCGAGGAATCGAAACCATCCTCTGCTATGACCTTTTAACTTCTAATCACTCCTGAGTCCCTAAAAAGGGTCAAAAGCCACAGGCTGGTGGTGAAAAGCTGAGGGCAATTTGACCACTCATAGTAGTCAGTCATCTAGAAGACTCTTTGTGTGTATTGTAAAGGCCTCCTGTAAAAGATTGAGATTTAAAAGGGCAAGGTAGCACCTGTTTTAAACTCCCAGTGGCCTAATGGATAAGCCACTGGCCTCCTAAGCCAGGGACTGTGGGTTTGAGTCCCATCTGGGTTGAATACAGCTGCGGAACAGTGCTGTGCCCAGAGGTCGATGGATCGAAACCATCCTCTGCTAAGTCTTTTTAAATCTCAGGAGTCCTTTACAATACACACAAAGAGTTAACTTGCATACATCATTGAGGCACTGGCCTCCTAAGCCAGAGATTGCCATTTCGAGTCCGGTCAAGGGTTATTACAGCAGAGTGGCGCAGCGGAAGCGTGCTGGGCCCATAACCCAGAGGTCGATGCATCAAAACCATCCTCTGCTAAGGCATTTTAAATATCAATCATTTTCAGGAGGCCTTTACAATACACACAAAGAGTTAACTTCTATACACCCCTGAGGCACTGGCCTCCTAAGCCAGAGATTGTGGTTTCGAGTCCGGTCAAGGTTGATTACACCAGAGTGGTGCAGCGGAAGCGTGCTGGGCCCATAACCCAGAGGTCGATGGATCAAAACCATCCTCTGCTAAGGCATTTTAAATCTCAATCTTATTCAGGAGGCCTTTACAATACACACAAAGGGTCTCATTCATGAAACACGAGCAGAACTATTTTTGTGTAAATCGTGTGTAAAGTGGTTCAGGCATAAATTTTAATAAATAATAAATAATAAATCTTGAATTTCTGCAGCTGAGAAATTTTTCTTTTTCAGTCGCTTTTGAGAAGACATGTTGAAATCCTTCGTTTGGTGTCATAATATGATGCCCATATGTAGTTGTCAGTCGGCTTTAATGGGCTGGATTTATGGTAATTGAGAATGAGCGTGCACGCGCGTCCCATTGACGACTGATTGCAATTCATTACCACACACACATTTCACTATCACATCTGACGTTTACGAAGTATTTGTGAATCAGGAGAAGAGTTTTCGGGAAGGTCTCTTTATGCGCAAATCACTCACAAATTTACTCTTATATTTACGAATGTTTCATGAATGCGACCCAAAGAGTTAACTTCTTTACTCCGCTGAGGCACTGGCCTCTGAAGCCAGAGATTGTGGTTTCGAGTCCGGTCAAAGTTGATTACAGCAGAGTGGCGCAGCGGAAGCGTGCTGGGCCCATAACCCAGAGGTCGATGGATCGAAACCATCCTCTGCTAAGGCATTTTACATCTCAATCTTATTCAGGAGGCCTTTACAATACACACAAAGAGTTAACTTCTTTACACTCCTGAGGCACTGGCCTCCTAAGCCAGAGATTGTAATTTCGAGTCCGGTCAAGGTTGATTACAGCAGAGCGGTCCAGCGGAAGCGTGCTGGGCCCATAACCCAGAGGTTGATGGATCGAATCCATCCTCTGTTAAGGCATTTTAAATCTCAATCTTTTTCAGGAGGCCTTTACTATACACACAAAGAGTCAACTTATACACACCCCTGAGGCACTGGCCTCCTAAGCCAGCGATTGTGGGTTCGAGTCCAGTCAAGGTTGATTACAGCAGAGTGGCGCAGCGGAAGCGTGCTGGGCCCATAACCCAGAGGTCGAGGAATCGAAACCATCCTCTGCTATGACCTTTTAACTTCTAATCACTCCTGAGTCCCTAAAAAGGGTCAAAAGCCACAGGCTGGTGGTGAAAAGCTGAGGGCAATTTGACCACTCATAGTAGTCAGTCATCTAGAAGACTCTTTGTGTGTATTGTAAAGGCCTCCTGTAAAAGATTGAGATTTAAAAGGGCAAGGTAGCACCTGTTTTAAACTCCCAGTGGCCTAATGGATAAGCCACTGGCCTCCTAAGCCAGGGACTGTGGGTTTGAGTCCCATCTGGGTTGAATACAGCTGCGGAACAGTGCTGTGCCCAGAGGTCGATGGATCGAAACCATCCTCTGCTAAGTCTTTTTAAATCTCAGGAGTCCTTTACAATACACACAAAGAGTTAACTTGCATACATCATTGAGGCACTGGCCTCCTAAGCCAGAGATTGCCATTTCGAGTCCGGTCAAGGGTTATTACAGCAGAGTGGCGCAGCGGAAGCGTGCTGGGCCCATAACCCAGAGGTCGATGCATCAAAACCATCCTCTGCTAAGGCATTTTAAATATCAATCATTTTCAGGAGGCCTTTACAATACACACAAAGAGTTAACTTCTATACACCCCTGAGGCACTGGCCTCCTAAGCCAGAGATTGTGGTTTCGAGTCCGGTCAAGGTTGATTACACCAGAGTGGTGCAGCGGAAGCGTGCTGGGCCCATAACCCAGAGGTCGATGGATCAAAACCATCCTCTGCTAAGGCATTTTAAATCTCAATCTTATTCAGGAGGCCTTTACAATACACACAAAGGGTCTCATTCATGAAACACGAGCAGAACTATTTTTGTGTAAATCGTGTGTAAAGTGGTTCAGGCATAAATTTTAATAAATAATAAATAATAAATCTTGAATTTCTGCAGCTGAGAAATTTTTCTTTTTCAGTCGCTTTTGAGAAGACATGTTGAAATCCTTCGTTTGGTGTCATAATATGATGCCCATATATAGTTGTCAGTCGGCTTTAATGGGGGGGATTTATGGTAATTGAGAATGAGCGTGCACGCGCTTCCCATTTACGACTTATTGGAATTCATTAACACACACACATTTCACTATCACATCTGACGTTTACGAAGTATTTGTGAATCAGGAGAAGAGTTTTCGGGAAGGTCTCTTTACGTGCAAATCACTCACAAATTTACTCTTATATTTACGAATGTTTCATGAACGAGACCCAAAGAGTTAACTTCTTTACTCCCCTGAGGCACTGGCCTCTGGTCTAGGGTGACTACAGCAGAGTGGTGCAGCGGAAGTCTGCTGGGCCCATAACCCTGAGGTCGATGGATCGAATCCATCCTCTGCTAAGGCATGTTAAACCTCAATCTTTTTCAGGAGGCCTTTACTATACACACAAAGAGTTAACTTCTATAAACCCCTGAGGCACTGGCCTCCTACGCCAGAGATTGTGGTTTCGAGTCCAGTCAAGGTTGATTACAGCAGAGTGGTGCAGCGGAAGCGTGCTGGGCCCATAAACCAGAGGTCGATGGATCGAAACCATCCTCTGCTAAGGCATTTTAAATCTCAATCTTATTCAGGAGGCCTTTACAATACACACAAAGAGTTAACTTCTATACATCCCTGAGGCTCTGGCCTCCTAAGCCAGAGATTGTGGTTTCGAGTCCGGTCAAGGTTGGCTACAGCAGAGTGGCGCAGCGGAAGCGTGCTGGGCTCATAACCCAGAGGTCGATGGATCGAAACCATCCTTTGCTAAGGCATTTTAAATCTCAATCTTATACAGGAGGCCTTTACAATACACACAAAGAGTTCACTTAAATACATCACTGAGGCACTGGCCTCCTAAGCCAGAGATTGTGGTTTCGAGTCCCATCTGGGGTGAATACAGCAGAGTGGAGGAGCGGAAGCGTGCTGGGCCCAGAGGTCGATGGATCGAAATCATCCTCTGCTAAGGCATTTTAAATCTCAATCTTATTCAGGAGGCCTTTGCAATACACACAAAGGGTCTCATTCATGAAACACGAGCGGAACTATTTTTGTGTAAATCGTGTGTAAAGTGGTTCTGGCGTAAAGTTTCGGATTCATTAAAATGTTCGTATTTTCCAAATGTAAGTTGGTACGAAAGAAATCTACACCTGTTCCCAGCCACGCGTAAATAGTGCGTTTAACATCTGAACGTTTTGCTCATTAATACGGCTGCATTTTAATTCACCTTAATCGGGTACATATTTACACAGCATTTTGAAAAAACTATTATATATAGTAATTACATACGGTTTTTCTTTTTACTTTTATTATGAGAACCAGTAATAGGATCTGTAATATGCTGCCAAGCTTCCTTTTTTAGGACCTGATACGCCACTATGTACGCTTGAAAATAAAATGTGGCATTTTGAATGAACTTATGATAATAAAACTTGAATTTCTGCAGCTGAGAAATATTTCTTTTTCAGTCGCTTTTGAGAAGACATGTTGAAATCCTTCGTTTAGTGTCATAATATGATGCCCATATATAGTTGTCAGTCGGATTTAATGGGCGGGATTTATGGTAATTGAGAATGAGCGTGCACGCGCGTCCCATTTACGACTGATTGGAATTAATTAACACACACACACATTTCACTATCACATCTGACGTTTACGAAGTATTTGTGAATCAGGAGAAGAGTTTTCGGGAAGGTCTCTTTACGCGCAAATCACTCACAAATTTACTCTTATATTTACGAATGTTTCATGAATGATACCCAAAGAGTTAACTTCTTTACTGCCCTGAGTCACTGGCCTCTTAAGCCAGAGATTGTGGTTTCGATTCCGGTCAAGGTTGATTACAGCAGAGTGGCGCGTGCCCAAGAGTGCTGGGCCCATAACTCAGAGTTCGATGGATCGAAACCATCCTCTGCTGAGCCTTTTTTAAATCTCAGGAGGCCTTTACAATACACACAAAGAGTTAACTTCTAGACACTCCTGAGGCACTGTCCTCCTAAGCCAGAGATTGTGGTTTCAAATCCGACCGGGGTGATTACAGCAGAATGGCCCAGCGGAAGCGTGCTGGGCCCATAACCCAGAGGTCGATGGATCAAAACCATCCTCTCCTAAGGCATTTTTAATCTCAATCTTATTCAGGAGGCCTTTACAATACACACAAAGAGTTAACTTGCATACATCACTGAGGCACTGTCCTCCTAAGCCAGAGATTGTGGTTTCGAGTCCGGTCAAGGTTGATTACAGCAGAGTGGCACAGCGGAAACGTGCTGGGCCCATAACCCAGAGGTAGATGGTTCGACACCATCCTCTGCTATGACCTTTTAACTTCTAAACACTCCTGAGTCCCTAAAAAGGCTCAAAAGCCACAGGCTGGTCTTGAAAAGCTGAGGCCAATTTGACCTCTCATAATAGTCAGTCATCTAGAAGACTCTTTGTGTCTATTGTAAAGGCCTCCTCAATAAGATTGAGATTTAAAAGGGCAAGTTATTAAATCCCCAGTGGCCTAATGGATAAGGCACTGGCCTCCTAACCCAGGGATTGTGGATTCAAGTCCCATCTGGGGTGATTTACAGCAGAGTGGTGCAGTGGAACGGTGCTGGAACCATAACCCAGAAGTCGATTGGTCAAACCATCCTCTGCTAAGGCTTTTTAACTTCTAGAGTTCCCAAAAAAGGGGCATTAACCACAGGCTGGTCATGAAAACTTGGTTCTCTCAAATTAGGGGTTCATCTAGAAGACTCTGTGTATGTTAAGGCCTCTTGAATAAGACTGAGCAATAAGAATAACAATGATTCATCCAGAAGATTCTGTGTGTATTTTAAAGAGTTCCTCGTTAAGCTGCAATTAAGCAGAGTGGTGCAACGGAAGTGTCCCGGGCCCATAACCCAGAGGTCGATGGATTGAAACCATCCTCTGCTAAGACTTTTTACCTTCTAGACATGCCACAGTTCCCAAAAAAGGGGCAATAACCACAGGCTTGTCATGAAAACTTGGTTCTCTCAAATTACGGGTTCATCTGGAAGACTCTGTGTGTATGTTAAAGGCATCCTGAATGCAATATATTACAGCAGAGTGGCGCAGCGGAAGCGTGCTGGTCCCATAACCCAGAGGTCAATGGATCGGGACCATCCTCTGCTAAGCCTATTTAACTACGAGACATGCCAGAGTTCCCAAAATAGGGGCAACTACCACAGGCTGTCAATGAAAAGTTTAGTCCTATCATAGTAATGATTCATCCAGAAGATTCTGTGTGTTTTTTAAAGAGGTCTTAGTTGAGCTGAAATTAAGCAGAGTAACGCAGCGGAAGTGTGCTGGATAAATAAAATGGATAAAATGGATAATTAAAAGTGCAAGCTAGCTACTGCATAACAGCCCCAGTGCCCTAATGGATAAGGGGTCCATTTCACTAAGGAGGTTCAACCAACTCTGAGTTTTAACTTAAACTCTGAGTTGACTTACCCGGAGATGGGAAACTCTGAGTTTTCGGTTACAGAACAGCTAAAATGAGTTGGTTTAATCAACTCTAAATTGACTAACTCTGAGTTAAGCATGCGCACCACAACTATAAAAATCCATTATCTGGGTCATTCTACAGAAACGTCCACATTTGGTATGGCAAGATCTCTTAAAATTGATTTCTTTTTCTAACATTTAAACTTAGACCACATTATTAGATTACCCTTTGACTTTATGAGTACACATAAATTGCAGCTTAATGATTTTTTATTTTTTGTGTGCATGTATTTAAAGACCGCATACACCATTTTTTGTCACTGGTGTTACCTTACTTCTTTAGCGATATTAAAGGTGTTTATGAAATTTTTTTTTTTTTTTTTTTTTCAGCACATGCAGTCAGAGGTACAGAAAATTAATGATGATCTAACTAATACGGTGATTATGTTTTATTTATTTTAATCAGGTTGGTTAAAAGTGTGACTGAATGATGTTAGTTCAATTGCACAACCATGTATTTGCTATAACAATGAAAATATTTGAAAAAAGGTTTTAAACAAGCAATAATACAATCATTTAAAGCTTAACTCTTAAGTGCAGCAGAATTCAATGAATTTAAAATGATCATTATGCCACATATGACAGATTTTATTTAATGTGAAAGAAAAAAAAAAACAGTAACACCAGTGACACAACAAATCACCAGTGACATACATAACATATACAAATGACTCATTTCATAAGAACTGAAATCAGAGTTAGAAAAATATCATAGACAACATTTTAACTTAACATTTTAACTTCATTTCTTCACCATTTCATATCTTCGTTTCTAACCGATGATCTTGTCTTTCAGTTTCTCTATTTCCCTTTGTTTCCTTTGTGCATCTCTCCTACGTTGTCTCCTCCCTTGTTGTAGTTGTCTGTAAAGCAAAATATTTTCTTGAAAAAAAGTTCTCACTCATTTAACCCTAGCTTGAGTGTGTGTGAGAGAGATAGAGAGAGTGTGTGTGTGAGAGAGTGAGTGAGAGAGAGTGCTCTTGTTTCTGTATCATATCAGGACACAACTCTGTATAATGACATGGGTATGACACAGGTATTACAAGGAGAGGGGGACTTATGAGGACATAACCCTTGTCCCTATTTTTCAAAATGCATATAAATCATACAGAATGAGATTTTTTGAGAAATTAAAAATGCACAAAGTTTCCTGTGAGGGTTAGGGGTAGGGTTGGTGAATGGCGATAGAATATACAGTTTCTACAGTATAAAAACCATTACACCTATGGGATGAACACACTTTACACAAAAACAAACGTGTGTGTGTGTGAGAGAGAGAGAGAGAGTGAGTATGAGTGCATGTGTGAGAGTGTGTGTGTGTGTGTGTGTGTTCAGGATCAGCATCCCTACGCTTTCTGTATAGTCGCTGTTTCTCAGCTGCGCTCAGTTTAGCCATACCCTCAATTTAGAAATACATGACCAAAGGTGGATTAACAATGACAAAGAAAAGTTAGAATCACAATTTTAGTGCTATTTTATGCAAAATAACTAAATGAATAGCTTTGAACAAAGTTTATCTATAAAAGGGAGTCACTGGTGTTACTGATCTTCACTGGTGTTACCCATAAGGAAGGTGACACCAGTGACAGTAACACCAGTGACAATTTTCATGAAAACTGCATTTTACAAAATGGCTGCTGCAAGGTATCAAACCACATGTTGTCAATCATGGTGTACTCACTAAATTAAGTAGTTTAATCCATTTGTATTCTAGTTTTTTACAATGCCCAAACAATAAAAGAGGTCATACCAGTGACTTCAACTAAAAGCTTCATATGAAATCATGAGATAAATGAGAAGATTTCTGATAATTGAAAAGAGACAGTGGACTTACCATGGGCTTCTCTTCATAGATCTCCAGAAAATTGGAAGAAGAAAGTCGAGTGATGTCATCAGCGTGATTGTTATTTCAAAATAAGAGCTTTTTTGTTAAACGGTAACACCAGTGACAGGGGACCACTACTTTCATTATATATTTTATAATATTTATTTAGCATTTTGTTTTTTAATGTAATTTACATCATATATTTTATAGTTATGGACACATGGTTGTATTTTAAATGGAAGAAAACACTGTTTTTGACCTCAAAATAAAGCATTTTCCCTCTGTACATGACTGTGGGGACGAGCACTTCTGTGGTGCTTGGAATTCTTATTAATTAATAAAAATCAAATATTACCACATTGATGGCTCAAGAAAGTGTAATTGTTCAAATAACATATTGTTTCATTTTTAAATATAAAAAAATTGTAAACCTAAAGTGTTTTTCAAGTGTAATATTTCTGTAAAGGCTAGGGACAGAAAAATGGACATTTCCGTAGAATGACCCATCTATAGAGCGTTGATATTAAGATTCACCATGGCAACAGCTCTCGCCAAAAAGCCGTCTGCATACTTCAGACTTGATACAAATGTTATTCTTATTAGTGTTATAATATCACAGGTGAAAACTGGCAGAACGTTAGATTTATGAACTAATAGCTAATCATTTTACGGTATCTCATGGGCAAATATATATATATATATATATATATATATATATATATATATATATATATATATATAATATTAATATGTTAAGTGCATTTTTCTTATTCTACAAATGATCTGCCAATTTTGTAAGAATACGACAGTGGCTATTTACACTAAGTGGAATTAACATACTTTCTTAGCAATATATCCTAAAGTAGGCTAAGTGCAAGTAGCTCTAGATGTCATTTACAGAAAAAATGTACAGTGACAATCGTGATCTATTCTATTTACCATGTAACAGTAGCAGTTCTTTACAACAGGCTAAGTATAAATAATAATTAGAGGCTAGTTATACTTTATACTGGAAGATACATTTGCACCTTAACAGGATACAATAATAACAGATTATAAATGATTATATTTATTACAATTATAAATAGTTGTACCATTATTGAACACTCGTTAGGCACTTTATTTCCACTTTTAGAACATTTTGTTCATTTTTATTGAAAATAAATTCTAATGTGACATGTGATGGGAAAAGTGAGAAAAACGAGCTCGGCAAACTATACTAACTGACTGAGTATAAGTTAGCTCTCTTTCAGAAATGGGCTTGACTTACCCTGCTTTCTCAGGTTTGACAAACCTCCCATTCTGAAACAGAAAACCTAGAGTTTCCCCTCATTTCAGGGTTAACATACTCAGTTTTCACTTAACCTCCTTTGTGAAACGGGCCCCAGGTAAGTTACACTGGTTTGCTGCGTCCTTTGTTTGATTACAACTTTAAATGCAGGTACTGGTTCGGAGCTTGAATAATGTAATGATACATATGAAAAACTACAAAATACATGAACACACATATAGCAGTTAAAATACTTACTGATATCTTACAAAGGTGCCATTTTAGTCTTATCTTGACCATGGTGATCATATGTAGACAGGTTTGCAACCGGTTTTTATCTATCCAACAGTACATTAATAGGCAACTTTAAATTGAATAACATTGAACACATTGTGATGGCTACGGCCACACAGGGTAACATCACCTCAGTTCTAAACATTTGATTACGGTTTTATTTCACCTCCTTAGTTTGTTGCACTTATTATTTACAGTCATCTAAACTATGATATTTAAATAAGGAACACAATACAGTTTTGATTTGGTTTATCTTGCTTTACCTTTACATTGATTCACAGGGAGTGTACTAATCCCATGTTTCTCTGTGTTGAGCTACCTGGACCTGCTGGGGGCGGTCCCTTCCTGGTCGGGCAAAAGGAGAGGTTGAGGAGACTTATATCTGGGAGCCAGCTCATTAGGCCAAACTATGTCTCACCATGTGCCAGGGGGATTTTGTCCTTAGTTAGCTCTCAAGTTCCCAAGTGTTAATTTTGTTTACCCCTTCTATGTTATTTGGTTTTGTCAAGCTGTTAAACAAGCTTTCTTCTGTGTCTTTGGGGCAGGTCAGTTTTTTTGTTTGGTTAACTTTGCGTTATGAGTTGATGTATTTGAGCTCATATACAGTTATTTTTGTTGACCTCTTTTTAGGCCTAGTTGTTAATTTTTCACTGTCTTGGTCCCTGACAAACATATTTAGAAGTATACTGCAACATACACAGTAGTGCAGAAGTAATATTAATGTAAAAACATCCTGTCAAATTATTTTTCAGAATAATACTGTACATATCTTTACTTTTACTCTCAATACCTTATGTATATTAGAGTATGCAAGATAATACTTCTACTAAAAGGATAGTTCAGCGAAAAATGACAATTCATGATAATTTTGTGATCCTTTGCTCACCCTTAAGTTGTTCCAGGTTTGGAATTTTCCATTTTTGTGTAAACTATCCCTCCAGCTAAGATTTTAAACATGACTAGTAGATTTCACCCAACATGGTATTGGTAGTTACTAAAAGTAGTTTACTTACAGTAAGTGAGTAAATTTCTCTTTTCCTTCTTTCCCTAAATCAGACTGGACCCCTGTGCAGGATAAAGCTGAATGTGCCAGCGCTGGACAGGTTTTTAATGTTTTTGGGCTGAGCAGGGAGACCCTGACAGTGCTGCTGGATCTTCTGAGAAGTGTACGCCAACAATGATGGGTGCTTCAATCCAGACCCTGGTGTTTCTCTTCTGTCTGCTAGTGGTATATCATAAAGATGGTCTCCAGAGTGTTTGACCTGCCTCATTCCACTGTCAATGCATTGTCCTCTGAGTCTCTGATTCACCAAGAGATTGACCTCCTGAAGACCCCAGAACACATGGAGGCAGCGCTGGCCTGAAACTGTATACAACTTGCAACACAAAAATAAACTACAGAAATTAGGTTGTTTCATTGACAATATGATATTTAAAAAACGATACTGAAAAAACTGTAATGTACCCATTTTTTCCCCAATGATTTCTCTTGGCTAATGAAGAATGTATTTGTTAAGCATTCTCTCAAGAAGAGAAATCTTGTGCTCCTCCCTCTCCCTATCTCTCTCTCCCTCTCTCTCTCTCTCTCTCAAACATCTCTAGTTTGATGTCCTCCCTGAGCAGCTCCACTCGCTGATTGGAAAGTAGTCCGATAACCTGTGGCCTAAATTAATTCAGAACAGAAGGCTCTCGTTGACATCTTAGAGGAGAAATCAGGGCTGCTGGGGTGATGTTGTTTGGGATGATTATTGGGAATTTCAGCACCACTGTAAAGTCATAACTGATTTTTCCAATGTTGTTAATTACTCAGTGAATGACGCCATGCTGATGGAAAATATAGAAAAAGCTCAAGTAAAATCAAAAAGGTTTGCTTTTCATCTGCATTATTATGTTGCAGCGTCTGTATTTTATACACAAGAGGGCGCCAAAGGCCATTCCTGCTCATATTGATCTAATGATTTGAAGCAGCTCGACTGCTTTATTCACAAATATTACAGTTGAAGCTTCTCTAATTTCATGTTCAGCGCGGAAGAAAAATCACAGAAAACAAATGATCTTAGTCATGTAAATAGTGCAATGACCACATTCAATCAGAGGATTTTTAGGGGCTAAGTTAACAAGGTCTGGGTGTGTCTATGGGATGAACTGTTGTGGGGAGTCTGGCCTCCTCTGTGTTCCCAGACCCTACAATGGTGGGAACTTTAAGAGGGTAGCTCTGAAGTTGGCTGCTATTTTTAAACATTACATCCACAATTGGTCAAGGCCTACTCCACAGAGACCTGCCACTAGCAGTCTCCGGGAAGCCACAAAATTCAACCCTGGACAACTCTCTAGATGTGATGGAAAACATCTGTTCTAAGCTGCACACAGGCTCTCTTTTTCAATTAATTATTATTATTATTTATTTCTTTTACTTTTCTGCTAAATGATGTTTATAGAAACTACAATTAGATAGAAATGATCAAGTTGTTGAAGTCAATTTGGCAAATATATGTGCTCTGCAGGACCCTGAACCAACATCAAGAATGCCTTGTAAACTGCAAGTGCAAATTGAATTCCTGGGTTTTCATTGAATTTGTATTAAGGTGACAAATATATGCACTATTGGTCAGTGGTAAAATAGCAAAACAAATGTAATGAAATTCATGCATGCAATTTTCATTAAGAATTATCAATATCAAATAGATCCAAAATAATTCCCCAAAATGAAAAGATGTGCAGCTAACTTTCCATTTAAATGTAAAATCTGGGTATACAGTATTGTTCAAAATAATAGCAGTACAATGTGACTAACCAGAATAATCAAGGTTTTTAGTATATTTTTTATTGCTACGTGGCAAACAAGTTACCAGTAGGTTCAGTAGATTCTCAGAAAACAAACAAGACCCAGCATTCATGATATGCACGCTCTTAAGGCTGTGCAATTGGGCAATTAGTTGAAAGGGGTGTGTTCAAAAAAATAGCAGTGTCCACCTTTGACTGTACAAACTCAAAACTATTTTGTACAAACATTTTTTTTTTCTGGGATTTAGCAATCCTGTGAATCACTAAACTAATATTTAGTTGTATGACCACAGTTTTTTAAAACTGCTTGACATCTGTGTGGCATGGAGTCAACCAACTTGTGGCACCTCTCAGCTGTTATTCCACTCCATGATTCTTTAACAACATTCCACAATTCATTCACATTTCTTGGTTTTGCTTCAGAAACAGCATTTTTGATATCACCCCACAAGTTCTCAATTGGATTAAGGTCTGGAGATTGGGCTGGCCACTCCTTAACATTAATTTTGTTGGTTTGGAACCAAGACTTTGCCCGTTTACTAGTGTGTTTTGGGTCATTGTCTTGTTGAAACAACCATTTCAAGGGCATTTCCTCTTAAGCATAGGGCAACATGACCTCTTCAAGTATTTTAACATATGCAAACTGATCCATGATCCCTGGTATGCGATAAATAGGCCCAACACCATAGTAGGAGAAACATGCCCATATCATGATGCTTGCACCTCCATGCTTCACTGTCTTCACTGTGTACTGTGGCTTGAATTCAGAGTTTGGGAGTCGTCTCACAAACTGCCTGTGGCCCTTGGACCCAAAAAGAACAATTTTACTCTCATCAGTCCACAAAATGTTCCTCCATTTCTCTTTAGGCCAGTTGATGTGTTCTTTGGCAAATTGTAACCTCTTCTGCACATGCCTTTTTTTTAACAGAGGGACTTTGCGGGGGATTCTTGAAAATAGATTAGCTTCACACAGACGTCTTCTAACTGTCACAGTACTTACAGGTAACTCCAGACTGTCTTTGATCATCCTGGAGGTGATCATTGGCTGAGCCTTTGCCATTCTGGTTATTCTTCTATCCATTTTGATGGTTGTCTTCCGTTTTCTTCCACGTCTCTCTGGTTTTGCTCTCTATTTTAAGGCATTGGAGATCATTTTAGCTGAACAGCCTATCATTTTTTGCACCTCTTTATAGGTTTTCCCCTCTCTAATCAACTTTTTAATCAAAGTACGCTGTTCTTCTGAACAATGTCTTGAACGACCCATTTTCCTCAGCTTTCAAATGCATGTTCAACAAGTGTTGGCTTCATCCTTAAATAGGGGCCACCTGATTCACACCTGTTTCTTCACAAAATTGATGACCTCAGTGATTGAATGCCACACTGCTATTTTTTTGAACACACCCCTTTCAACTAATTGCCCAATTGCACAGCCTTAAGAGCGTGCATATCATGAATGCTGGGTCTCATTTGTTTTCTGAGAATCTACTGAACCTACTGGTAACTTGTTTGCCACGTAGCAATAAAAAAATGTACGAAAAACCTTGATAATTCTGGTTAGTCAAATTGTACTGCTATTATTTTGAACAATACTGTATTGCCCAATCTGGGTATACTGCATCAAACGGCTCCTAATGTACGTTAACACTGAGAAATGTGCAATGTTTAGTACTGATTTACAACCAAAAATAAATCCTGAACTCAAATTCTGATACATTCATCTTACTTCACAACACTATCAAGTCACCAAACCACACTGATTATCCAAAGTCATTTATTTATTGCTTTAATTTAAAAAGAAAATGATTACTTGTCATTTGTTACACATAGTAGTTAATGAAACACTTCCACGTTATCTGTCTTTCAGAACAGGTTTAGGCACACAACAATGCATACAACAATTATTTTCCTCTCTTTCAATTTAAACGCACAATTCTAGATCATAAAGTAATTCAGCTTCCACAATGATAATCCACTCCCCTAAACTCTTGTTATGCTTTTACCATAAAACAAAAAAACACAAACTCAACAAAAAGCATTGTAGAACTGAAGCAGAGAAGTTATTTTTGTGGGCACTGTCTTCAAAAGATCAGGAGGACACAAATTCATTAAACGTGAGAAAAGATCACATTAAATACGACTTAAAAAAAAAAGAATCCACAACCTTGGTAAACAACATATACTTAAGCAAAGTGTATTGTGTGCCTTCAGTCCAGAGAATGCATGAGGAAAAAAATAAAATAAAAAATAAAACTCCATGCTGTGGGTCAAATCCTAAACCACTGCTTTTATTATTAGCAGATTTGATCCAAAAATAAAATGATGCAGCTCACATTCCAGTGGCAAAAAAAGCATATAGATTTTGGCAAAATACAGCTATATGACAACATACCACCTACTATTATTAGCCTCCTTCCATACAAGGTCCAGGCATATTTAACAGCTCATGTACATGCAGCTTTAAGTAAAGGGACTGACTGAAGCAGACTTAGCAAAGATCGTACCAGCGTTTATTAGCATCATTTTTTTTCTGTAAGGCCTTCTGAAACAAGCATTCCCCAGCTGTCTTGACTGCTGGTCTAGGTCAACCCAGACGTGACAATCAAGTCTTCCTGATGTATGGAGGCATTTCCACATCAGCATAATTGCCTTGGAGATCTTTTTAGTGGAGATTTTTACTGCATTGAAAATTCCATCATAAATGCAGGGCCATGGTCAGTATTTGGGTCCAATGAATAAAATTATGCTCTGCATGAATATTTACGAACAATGCCGGTATAGTACATTGCATTTCAGTGAAAAGTGTTTTTTATGATAATACCCTGATTTAATGTAAAGAATAAAGCAAACATTTATAAACATGAAAAAGCAGGATTCAAAATGATATTGTTTGGCATTTACCATGAAACTGGAAAGAATCCTTATTATTTGGCTTATATAACTAAGTGTCAGCACTATAACATACATAGGATAATGTCTTTCTCCTGGGAAGGAACAGCTAAATAGCACGAGGTTTTGGATTGTAAAAACGCCTTATCATTTGGCAAAAGTCAGAAGGGATTTTATTTTATTCAATAAATGCGCTAGAAACACAAGATGAGAATAGAACAAAAAAATAAACAAACCAACCAACCAACAAGTCTTTTCTGACCACCACCCTAGTGAAAAAGTGCAATATTTAATTTTGTAGCTTTTCAGCATTCAACAAAACCCTATCAGCATCTCTATTTACAAAATTTCTCCCAGCAAGAGGCTCACACAAAACTCAATGGTTTCAAACACATGGCTATCGCTGAGCAGAGTGAGTTTTCAGCCAATGCCAGCCTCAAAGCATTTGGCTGTAATCATAACGGTTATTATTATTATCATTTCAATTAAATACTAGTTCTCATGAGTCCCACAAACTGGGAAGAGAGAATGATGCACTTTCACCTCACTGTTAAAAACAGGTAGGCATTAAATTATTTAGGTGCCAAAAAACCTGCTGCTTTGACTATATAGAATCAAAAATGACAATGACAGGATCAATGTAATTGCACGATTGTTGCAAGGGTGAGGGAGGGTAAAGAATCTCATAGATGACACCACTCAGTAGGCCGAGCTGATCCGCTGCTTACGGTGATGGAACGGACACTTCCAGAAGACGGTTGTTTTTACGCTTGCAGGCGACACCGTTGCCGTTCTTTGGTGTTCCCTGGATGAATTTTACACACACTTTGTCCTGCTTGAACTGCACTAAGAACCTGAAATGGAGAGAGTTAGTTAAGCTACAAGAGTGATACTGAAAAATCAATATGCAATACATATTGGACACTTACTCGTCTGAAATATCGACTTTTAACTGTTTTTTGTCAGCTGAAGTAGCACCAATGCAATGAAGTTTGGTGATAATCTCAATCAGTCGATCACTGCTCAGCAAGAAGTCCCCTTTGGCTGCAGACGTAGATCCCTAAAGAGAGAGCACGGTCAGTAGTAGTCCTAACTCACATGGTGCCCAACTGGAGATGAGTTATCATATGTCATACCTCTTTGATCTTGAGGGCGAAAAAGCCATCATTCTGTGTGCTGACAGAAACACTGCTGAGGTCCGGCAGGGGAACGCTGGCCTTCACCTGGCCCGTCTTCAGATCGGCTAGAAACAAGCTCTTCTTGGTCAGGAGGAAAACTCTTGGAGCTCCCTAAAAATGAATAAGACTAAGATTAGGCTGTACCTTACGATGTAAATGTAGAGATGTTTTACTTTTGTATGATCAATCAAAATCTGCAAGTTTAGTTGTTCATGCTGTCTACCGCAGAGTCTGAGCTAGTACTTGCATTTTTTCAATATTACTTGCTGGTTTTGGGAATAGAATGACAAAAACTCCATTCACTAGCCTCTTCATTACATTCACATTTATTTATTAGCTGACGCTTTTATCCAAAGCGACTTACAATTGCTATACATGTCAGAGGTCGCACGCCTCTGGGGCAACTAGGGGTTAAGTGTCTTGCTCAGGGACACATTGGCGTCTCACAGTGGATTCGAACCCAGGTCTCTCACACCAAAGGCATGTGTCTTATCCACTGCGCCATCAACACCCCCAACCTCTGCGTTGTAATGTCCATTCTACTGGAGTCAACTGTACTCACCTTGCCATTGGCACGGTTGATTTTGCTGACCATGTCTGCAAGCAGAACTTTATCCTCAACAAAGCTGTTCAGCTTCTGGTACTTTGGGTTTTTTGTTATCTCCACATAGTCTCCTTTGAAAGGTTGCCCCACACTGTGAAGCAGAGGATGTATGTTATGGCAAACGTATATGAAGGAAATGCTTAGGAATATTAGGTCAACAACTTCTTTCCCTACCTGCTAGGATACAAGGCCTTCTTATCTTTAAAGAGCTCACTAGCCGCAAGCTTCTCCTTGTAGGTAGCCTTCTTCTCTTCTGTGAACTGGCTGCGGTATTTCTTACACTAATTGAAGGACACCGTAAGGATGGATTCATTTAAAATCAGACATGACAAACGTCTTTACATTTCATTTTACATAGATCTGTCTAAAGACACAAACCCTCCACAGATGGAAAATTCTCCTGAGCTCTTGATGTGTCCTGTCCAGGAAACCGTAGGGGCGAGCTGGCCAGCTCTTATCAACTGGTGACATGGAAGGCATCGTCTTCTTCAAGCCCAGGAAGTACTTCTGCATCTGTAGACAAATACTCATATCAGTCTCTTATGGGAGAAAAAAATGTTTTGGAACCAAATCACACACCCTGCCTTTAATTTGTACTTGTTGTCTACATGGACTTAGCAGTGGAAAATGCATCTTCCTGATGTGTCATTAGCTTGGTATAGTTGCTTAAGGCTAAAGATATGTGAGATGAAAGTAAAAATGGTGAAGCAGGAGCACTAAGCAAACAATGCTCTTCATCAAATGGACTTGCTGCAAAGCTTGTGGTAATTCATAAAGTAAACAGTGACCCACAAATAAGTTAAGACTACTTTTCTGGATAACTAGGTGACAAGCAAAAATGAGTATGTAACTCAGCTACTGAAGTGGCTTACAATTCTCTGGATGGTGAAGGCATAGATTTTCTTGCCAGCATCAGCTCTGAAGAACTTCCTGTATTCCCGACGGACCTGTGGAAAAGTGGGTTGAATTAGTCACTTGTTTGTGTTTAAAGCCTTTTGCGATGACAGCAGGAATGGGACAGGACACTGTCAGGACAGAGAAGTGGTTTGTGACAAACGGGGTCTTAACACCTAAAGAGCAGCACACTGAAAAGCAAAGACAAAAAAGGAATGGATGCTGTGATCCAAACAGTGAGAGATCCACAGTCATACAGTACAAAGGTATCTTTACAGAACCAGTCAAATCAGGTTCAAGAAGTCAACCCTACAAGAAGAAGAAGAAGAAAAAAAAACAGTAAGAACAGCAAAAAACACTTAAAAAACAACAACAGTGGAGACAAAACAAAGGCCGTTAATGTTTGTAAAAGCCAACAGGATGTTAGGAGCCGCATGCAGACAGCATACAGGACAGGCACACACAAACAGTTAGGCTGTCCTAGGGTTGGGCTACTAGAGACAAGTTTTAGTCATTGATAAATTCATGCAATTCTGCTCTGTAATGCAAATGTTATTTCACAAGGCAGACTTTTGGGATAATGACTGGCTTATCCTGTAGCTCATTTCGCAAGAGGCAGCTCTCTTAAATCAAGTACTGAATACAAATACCAGGTGAGTCAATTTGGATTATTATTATTATTTTAACAGTACATTACTTTAGATGGTTTTAAATTCAAAAGGTTTAAAACCAGCTAAACATCATATGATATCATACATAAATTGTATTTATTATTATTTTAATGCATCCATTAACAATTGCTATTTTTAAGAACCAGAATATTTAATGATCTTGGACAACCTGGATCTACCGTTTGATGAAGGAAAAAAAAAAAAAAGAAATGTTTTCTAGATCTGGAAAAGTCATGGCAATGAATAAAAGCTATGTATTCTTTTAATTAAAAAGTTAAACTTTAAAACTAAAAGAATTAATAATTTTTTATATAAGATTTAGTCAAGGTCTATAATATTTTATCAGACAAAAATTGCTTTTTGTGAGTAAAACAAATAAAATATATAGCATAAAATAATAAATAAAAAAATTAATTGGGATTAGGACATTTAAATATTGTTTTATAATTATAATTGACCAATCAGAACCAATGACTAGAATTATTAGTTTTATAATTTACAAATAAAATCTCAAAAAAGGACCCATACATATACACTGATGTGCACAGGACCCTAAAACACCCAAAACACCCACTGACCTTAGAACAGCCCATGCTAAACAGACATATCATCAGGCAGCCTGTGCACTTTCATGCTAACAGCTATTTAGCCCAGTGCCAGTGTTTAGGAATACAGAAGGTAAAGCATCTGCCTCTAAACTCTGCAGAGGAAGCTCTTCTAAAGCTGTGGATTATGAGAACAGATTTGATTCTGCTTCATGGAGACACATCCAGTATCTAAAGCCTTGTGGCGTGGCATTTTGCCCACGCTTATGACAACACTAGTGTGCGTCACTGCCTTGGATGCTAATGGACCTGTGAAACTGAACTCTGGGCTTAGATCATATTGTTAGTTCATAGCAGAGCAGCTGGTTATGCAACACAGAGGTTGGTTAATGTGCATGCGTCCTACTCATTTTCGAATGACTCGAACGCCTGGCAAATGGTATGAAGATACCTTTAGTCCCAACCAGTAGGCCCAAATGACAGCGACCGAGTGCTTACGCCTGGCTTCCTCCTTCAAGCTTTTCAGTTCTCTACGTGCCTGTGAAAGAGCGAGGAAGAACGGGATGAATGCAGAAAGGAGGAAAATATATGTAAAATCAGAGCGAGGAGGTGGTGCATAACACCATGTACAGAGACAGGCACACATCACACAACACTGCACACCACTGCCGGCCGGTAAAGAAATTCTGTGTGTGCTGTTGGTTAAGACAGATGGACATTGTTGAGGTTTTCCTGTGGAGAGCATGTGGCTTTTCAGGGGGTTAACAAAACACGAGCAAAAACAAGGGAAAAAGAGCAATAAAAAAAAAAAAGGAAGAGTACAACTGCTCTCTTAAAGGCGCACACACCACACAAACACATACTAAAACAAGCCACATCAGCCAAAGGCCACTCAAATGGGGTGGGAGGAAACAGCAGTGCAATCCCAACATGCAGAGAGAAGTTCACATGGGCTTGTGGATGGAATGAGATGACTTTTCTCATCTAGAAGATAAAATCTACACCAGTGATACTCAACGCCCAGCCCACAGGCAAAATCCAGCCTCCCATGATGTTACTCAAGCAACCAGAACACTCATGTTATAATGAACGAAGATGGTGACACTTCAGGCAAATACACTGATTATACAGCAATGTAGTCACAGCACTCGATTCAGACAGGGTCTAAAAAACAGTTTTTTTTAAAAATCTCTCTCTCTCTATATATACATATATATATATATATATAAACCATACATCTATTTTATACATAAAACTTAGTCTTCTGTAAAAACTAATAAAAACCTTGCTACAAGCTTTGCATATCCCTGATCTATGCCCTTCCTGGTTAAGACCAAACACAAGTGATGCCAGCCTGCTGTGTGGGACTCGGCCTGCAGGGTGCATGTCTGGATGAGCTTTAATCCATCAGCAGTCAGCGGAAAGAGGCTTAAAAGATTGCATCTGGTTCTGCCCCCCAACACAACACACGCTGATCCTGCTCTCCTTGTTCTTATCCCTCTGCCCCATTTTTGTTTACAATTTGCTACAAAACAGTGCAAGTATGATTCATGCTGTGGGGTCCTGGATATGTTTGCATGCATGATGGATGGGAAGAGCTCAGGAAAGACTGGTCATGATCCACGTCAGGTACATATTGAGGTGTGAGATGGGTTAAAAGGAGGATGGGATGCCTCACGAGGATGGGATTTACTGGTGTATACCTTAGTTCCTTGCCAGCAGGCCCATATGACAGACACGGCCTGTTTACTGCGAGCTTCATGTTTTAAGCGCCGCAGTTCTTTCCGAGCCTGTTCAGTGTGGCATTTTTTTTTTTTTTTTTAAGAAAACGAAGAGGAGAGTGAAAGGGTATTAAAAACAATTGTCTTAAAGGAAGACACAATGGAAACATGCCAAAAGTACTGTTCTTGTTTAAATAACTTGTGATTCCTAGGGCTTAATACGCCTTGTCAGCCATATTAATGTAACATTCAAACTCCAATACAGTTCAAAATCAAAACTCTTAAATGCTGAATTTTGATGAAATCAAATCAGCTCTGACTGAAACTGAAGTCTTCAAAGCTTATGAAGGTAAAAAAAAAAAGAAGCAGACCAAAGTAAAGTCTTGAAACTTTAACACATGCAAGCAGAAACACATCACATTTCCAAAACAATATTTGAATATTGTTAAGAGGTTTATCGAGTAGAAGTTGAAAAAGGGTTAGTTTTAAGAACATAATATTCATACATGCATTCAAACAGATGTTTCACCATCTGCCGCCACCATGTCAGCAAAAGAACAGTATGTTAGTATTTTCTGATTATTTCTGAAAAGATGCTACCTAAAAGATGACAAAACGGTCACACACACACAAAAGGGATGTCATTCACAGCTCTGGTGAGGCGGGATGGGAGAGGACTACGTTTGGCAGGCTCATTAAATACCTTAGTTCCAAGCCAAGCTGCCCAAATGACAGACACGGCGTGTTTATTCTGTGCCTCCTCCTTAAGACGCCGCAGTTCCCAGCGAGCCTGCGGATGTTAGCCAAGGAGGGTGACGTGGGAGCAGAGACAGGATGGCAAAGGTTAAAGTCCCAAATATGACAAGAAGAGAGTGACTGAAAAGAGTAAGTCGCATCAAAAGCAGAAGTAAAACTAGGACTAGAGAAAAGACAAAGCAAAAGCAGTGGAGAAGCTCTCATCATTCACCCACATTTCAACATTTCACCTCCTTATTCAAGGAAAAACTGTGTTCAGTACCTGAGTTCCATGCCAGTATGCTGAAATAGTTGAGACGGCCTTTTCACAGCGCTTCTTGTGTTTCAGCTCACGCAGAAGCTTCCGGGCCTGTTAAAAGGAGTAGCAGAGTAAGGAAAGTCCCTTTGTTTGCTAAAGGAAATGACATGCAGTGCACCTGAACCCTACCTTCCATCCTCGGATGAATGACTGAAACACTAAGGCAGAGGACCTGATGTTCTGGTACTTCTTTTGTTGCTACAATCAAAAACACCCAGCAATCTTGAGTTTAAAATAGTTCCACTTCTGATCTCAGAAACAATGAATCATATGAAAAACAAGTAATGCTTTTTATGGCAGGTGTAGTGAACCGTGCTCACCGCAAATCTTCGGTACCAGGCGGCCACCACCACCTGGCTCTTCTTCATCAAGAGGAAGTGAGTGCGGCACTTCCAGCCACGGTAGATCTTCTGGATGAGCGTTGCCAAATTCTCTAGGCACTGCCTCCTCTTCTCTTCCAAGGAGAAGAGCTGGAAAACAAAAGTAGAAAGGTTCCGCAGGAAGTTAGATAAAACCAGAGGGGTCAATGTTTATATGACGCCATAGACGGGCGACAAAACGGAAATAAAGAAACGTGCCTTGTCTTCTAATTAAACTATAATTTTAAAGCAGAAAAATTACATATTGCGCCTTTAAAGCAGCTTTGTTTCTTGAACCAGGAACTGTTAATGTTTGAGGCTAACAGCAAGAACTCAAAACATATAACTGAACTAGTTCCCTTCCACTGTAATCAAATTTAGGCTCAACAAATCATTCAAATAACTTCTCACAACCTAGAGTAAAGGTGTGGTCACATCATTGAAAGTTGGAAGATTTTATGCCAAAAAAAAACAAAAAACAGTAGTGGCAATAGAGTAGTTATGTATGAACGGCTGACACAGAAGACAATTTCAAATCGAGCTGATTTCTGTTGGTCAACACTGGATTTTAATGACCAACATTTCAGTGCGTAGAAGTGAATGATGACTAGACAACAGGGATGGGCAGGGGTCAAACATGTTATCAAACTCCAGTGGCTTTGAACAAACATCTGGAGATAGGAAATTATGCAGGAGGTATGGACAAGGATAAGATAAATTCTCCACAGTGCTAGATCGGTGACTGATGCCCAGGTTTCAGTAGAGGGGTTTTATAGGCTCCTCTGGAATTTCTCAGCTGGAGTCTTATTTCCCATGATGGGGGGTGAGTGAAACCATGTGTGTGACTGCCTGTTTGCATTTGTTTCTTTCATGAGGACGATTGCCGCTAATTATACAAGAGAAGCCTGAAGGAACATGACTTCCTGCTTGCAAAGTCTTACAAAACCCTTCAAAGACCATTCATAACACTTGCATTGGCCTTTTGATTGCTCATGATGTTAAATGTTTCTCACAAGGAGAGAGCCGTCTTCTGTATAACTGAATCAAGATCACATTCAATGATCTTTATTGAAGTAACTCACTCACCATTCTTGGGTTTCTGATGAAGATCTTTGAACGTCCATAGGCAAACTCCTCAGCAGGAACCTGCAGATCTGTCAGGAGAACCTCAACACCCTTCCTGATAATAAACAGGCCATTACTTGTCAGTCAGCCATGCCCTTTACAAAAAGGGTAGTTGGTAGGTCCAAAACTTTAGTTGAGACCACAAGTGAAAATTAAAAAAAAATATATATATATTTTTTTTTTGAGAAACAATTGAGCTGACAAAGGCTCAAAGGGTTTCAATGTTTTATGCAAAGCAACCTCAAGTTATATATTTTGCTAATATACTCATTCTCTGGGAATTAAACTCACAACCTTGACAATGTTAGTGCCACACCAGATCTACACAATCAAGATTGCAAAAAAAAGAAAAAAAAAAAGAATAAAGGTATTTTCAATGTAGTCTCAGACTTCTGAGGTCTGAATACACCCACATCAAAGGCACATCAATGAACAGACAGCAACAAAATAAGATGTATAGTATGATTTAGCACAGAAACATGCACCATGTGAGTGATAACAAACAGCCTCTGAGTGATCTGAATGAATGAAAACATAGTCTAGCCACTGTCTGCATAGAGATGATAATAACATTCCATTGAAAGATAACATAAGACCTGCAACTCAAAATCTCCAAAAACACTTAAGATTCTCCTAACAAACGGTTTAGTGAATTGACTTATTGTGCAAAAGTGACAGTTATGAGGGCCAATTCTGTCTTGGCATGTTTTCCATCAGATAGAAGTAAATTTGAAAAAGGTCTGCTTTTCTGTAGCCAAACGGTGTTAAAGTAAATGTCAAATCTGCATGGCATGAAGGAAGTTTTAAGACAAGAAACAGCATGTTTAAACATCTATGAATGAGTATAAAAAAGGTCATGCAGGTGGAGGTATGAGTTGCTTAATCTCAAATGTGATGACAATGTAATGACATCAGCAGAACAGTATGTTCAGAAACACAGCGTAGCCTAAAGAAGAGTTCTTTAAAAAACAACAAAAAAACTACAAGATCATTGGTGGACTAACCTGGCTGGGCCCTTCCAGTGGGGCCAGGTCTGCTTACAGAGCATCTTGTAGCGCTCCAGACAGGGCTCGTATGCCTGGCGGAAAGCATAACCAGCCCTTCGTACACGCACATTCTCCATCAGACCCAGGTAGCGCACCTGGTGACACACTAGCGAGTCTGTAAAAATGTGGGCTGCTTTCTTGTCATTGGGTTTGATGCACCTGAAGAACAAAGACATCAATCAATATTCTCATACAATAGAAATGCTAAAATTATTGGGTAAATCTAGAAACAAGTCAAGATAATTTCTCGGCGTTTGTCTTATTTTTAAAAAACTTGCATAAAATTCATGTTCACAGAGGAAAAATAAACAAATAAAATTCACCCTTTAAAAGGTGCACTAAGCAATATTTGAAAAACGCATTTGACCAGTGTTGGACCGATTCCCAAAACACACTCCCTGCCAATCAGTACCAAGGGGCGTGTCTAGTAATAATGGAGAGAAGAGAGCACTGAGTGCACATGACGGATATTAGCATAGATAACGAGATAAACAGATAAAAAAAATTAAAAAGAGGAACAAAACATAAAAAACTTGGGTTATGATCAGGCAAGAAGTAGGACCCGTATAAATATTGGAGCAGCTTTCCCGCAGTGTAGAGAACTCGAGGAGCAAAGCCTGGAATCAGATGCTGAGGTTGCTTTGTTTCTTCTTGACAGGTGAGTTACGTTGATTAATGACTACTGTAAATAATTTGTGTTGGTTTTTGCTTAAATACTCTGCAGCTGGCAGGCATAGCAGATTCTGCCATCGTTGCTGTCATGGTTGTGTACGCATGTGTGGGGCGGAGCTATCAAAATAGGGGCGAGGTCCTGTTGGGGTTTGTTTTGGTGCTTTCAAATATCAACATTGTTTGGAAAAATGTATTTAGTGCACCTTTAATTTACTCAATGTACTAAATTATTAAAACTTTAACAAACTAAAAACATCGAAACAAACTAATTAAAGTTATTTTTAACTAATTTAACTCATATTTTTCATTTTTAAATCGAGTTTGGTAATGTAAAAATATACTGCATATTTCTAAATAAACAAAAAAAAAATAATGATATATTTTAAGATTGCGGATTAATAAAAATTAAAATCTATCTATATAAAATGTTACCTGATATAGTTGGGGTTCTTGGTCAGCAGGTTCTTCATGAGCGTTCCCACTGAGGCTTTGAACTGGAATCCAGCTGTGGGGGGCCGCTTGAGGTTCACTTTAGCTGGGTTCCCCTCAGGAAAGAGAACCTTTATCAGGCCGTGTTTGGCTTTGTACATGGCCTGGGATAGATCCCTGTAGAGGAGGTCATTGTTTTTGTCCACGAATCCCTCCACCCGATACAGCACCTGTGTATACAGAATATAACGTTCAATAACTCTTCTTTAATGAACTGAGATCTTCTCTACAATTTAGCAGAAGACTTTAAAAGGTTTACCACCATGAATCATAAGTGCGACAGCCATTCGTTAACATGCCATTCATTCTTAAATGTAATTCATATACAGCACAGTATCTAAAAGTATTGTGAACATGTGATGCATGGTTTACATGGCATTGTATGTAAAGCTTAAAACACAAAAAAAGAGCTAAGTTTAAGGGATGCTGAAATGGGGGAACTCTGTGTCCTCACCTTGCCAGCGTAGTGCTGGATGCGGAAGCAGTTGTGTGGTAGGCTGTGGTCTGTGAGGAACTTGGAGTTTTTGCTCTGTCTGCTCTCAAAGTGCTGGTGTTCAGCACACACTGTGTTCAACTTGTCCAAGAAAGTCTCATCTGTCACTGTGCCTGGCCTTAAACACTCCTCATCCAACATGGCCAAAATCCCATTCTTGTTCTGAAAACAAAAATTATGGTTATCAGATCAAACACAATATATTACAAACCATGTGAAACTGGAGATTTGGGGGTTTTAAACCATGTCTCTAAGCTCTGAGTTCACCTGTATGCAGTATATTATATATTAACACAGTTTCTGTAAGTACAGTTTAATAGGGTCTATAATAAAGAGAAAATTAGGATTATTTGAGAAAAGAACACACTCTGAAATGTTTCTGACAGAACACAAGAGTCTCTTGTCTGCTGTACTTGTAAAACTACTGTCATATGCAGACTTACATTCTCGATGAGGTCACATATGATGGCGTTGTTGAAATACTCAATGTTGGTCCACTCAATACCCTGTAGACAAAGATAGAGGCAAACCACAGATTTGTTTTCTTTCCATCAGTTTTCTCTTTCTAAAGAAGGATATTCCTAGAACACACTCTTGAGACTAATCCTGTAGCTTCAACAGACACATCTGAGTGATTTAGGAAAGATGTTGACAAGCTTTACTATACTTGAACAGGTAAGCAACCGATATCCAATACCGCATAGGAGTTGCGAATATTACTTAGCTGGCTGAGTGCAATTATTTGATTTAACTGCAATCATGGATTACTATGTTTTTTTTAAAGGTATTATTTTATTTCTTTTCATAATAATAATAATAATAATAATAATAATAATAATAATAATGTTATTCTAACAGGTATACAATACCGATATCCGATATACAATAGTAGGAGTCGCGATTATTACTTAATAGGCTAAGTGCAATGTTTTGATCCTGATTATTATTATTTATTATTATTATTATATTCCTTCTTATAGTAATACTACTACTACTACTACTACTACTAATAATATTATCATTAATAACAACAAAAATAATAGTTATTCTACCTTTACACAGCTTGAAAAGAAAATCATGCTTTTTACTTTTAAGTTAAGTTAGATTTCAATGAAATTACATGCACTGAAGATAGAGGGGAAAAAAACAAATCCCAACCAAACTGCCACGCACATCAATGACCTCTATAATCATTTACAGTTCAGTAATACAGTTCAAACAATGAATACACTGCAGACGGCTGGATATACATGTTGATGTACGTCATGACCGTTTCTGTGATATTTAGGGTCTGGAGTGTAGGCCCATTTATGGCCCATTAGAGAAAGATAGAACTCACTGGATTTAAACAACAAATCAGAGCCAATCAAGGTAATGGATGTAACGAGCTGGAAATTAGTTGTGGGCTAATTGGACTGTGTGAAAACTCCTCAAACTAGAAGGTAGATGCATGTGGGAGAAGGGGTTAAAAAAAATGGGGAACTTGGAATGTGGACTTGGGCAGCATGGTCCCTAGACCCCTGCGTCCCTCCTCGGTCTCCAGAGCAGTGGTATTTTCCCATGCACTCAACTGGAGTGGAGCCAGAGAGTGGAATATCACAGTGCAGGGGTCACGGCAGCGTCAGGACACATACTAGGAGCTCTGAAAGCAAACAGACCTCCAAGCTCTTCAGGGATGTTTGTGTTTACACTGACTGGAGTGAGGGATTGTTTCCGTCTCCACAATCACAGCGTGGAAGGAGAAGGGTTGATAAAAGGAAGCAAACAATAGACAAAGGCTTTTGGAAGAGTACACTAGCTTGGCACATACTGAATACTGCACAGAACTCTGTATAACCCCAAGGCTGAAATAATAAAAATGTGCTTGACAGATGTCAAATAATTCATACAGTAAATGTACTTTTTCTTATTTTAAATTCCATTTATAGCAAGATATTTCTTCATTATGTCTAAATTAATGTGTTCTACATCAGTAAACATGACATTACGTTAACAGTCTGAAAGCACTTTTCTTGCAAGGTAACTTCATTAAAAAAACTGTTAATGGCACAGACGTTGAGAGGAGACCATTTCTGGTCGGCCGTCATGTATGGGGCGTTGCTTACCTCACGGACATACTCCTCCTGCTCCTCGCGGAGAGTAAGCTCGATGAAGATTTGCTGGAGCTTCTCATTGCAGTAGTTGATGATGAACTGTTCAAAACTGTTGTCCTGCAGGAACAGAAGGATGAATGAGAACCCACTGATCAAATGACTTCCGTGATAATTACAATGTACACTGCAAACTAAAACAACACACTGCAAACCAGCACACTAATACGATAACAGTCACTCAACATTATTTACTAAGCACCTTCCTCTAGGGACCTCTATAAGCTGGATACAAGCTAGAGATTTTGGTGACTTTGGGGAGGAATGTCACAATAAGTCTACATTAGGAAATCTTTAAATGTTTGAGGTTTCCCTCAATATGATATCATCTATAACTAAGGTGTCTCACTGAAGTTGCACAACTACAATGCTTTTATTTCAACAAGCTTCATACTGGTTTGTTGCCAATATGTGATGGGAAAATCAGAGAAAATTTAAATGCAGTTGTTTGTCACCCCTTTTCCATTCGTAATTGGGGTTTGATGGAAGTCTGAAAACGTTTGGTGTGACACCCACAACCAAAACGAAATTATTTAAAATAGTTTTGTGGGGCACCGCCTTAAAGAATTCATAGCACATTACTTGTATACCACATGTAAAATAACCCTGAACAAAGTCTGCTATTTCAAAACAGGTTTACATGAAGGGTTGACATGGTACAATATAAATCAAAGCTGCATAATCTTATCTGTATCTTTTAATAGAGGTCTTTAACCTCTGCACTCACAGTAAATGTTATCAGGGTTAAAAATGCAAGGTTAAAAAAAAAATAAATCGAACCATTTCGCTTTCTCATGCTAAACCCCAATCGGTGAACCGACTCCATCACTGAATTAAAGCAACATTAATGCTCAATGTTATGGTCATTGGCTTATGATAAACAGTTAGGATTGTACTATTTAGCCATGATACTGGGGTTCAGGAATCATTCAATCCTCTTCTTTTTTTAATCTTCAGAGAAATCCTACTGCATGTTAGTCTCTGCAACTAAAGCCACCACAATCATCAGTTCCAATGGGCTTGGATGGTGAAAAAGCCCAAAATCACTTCCAAGAGGCAGCATATGGCACGCTTTAAAGCACCAGCTCATTGTTTTACTTGGCAATGGCAGTTTTATCCTGGCAGCCTGAGGCCACACTGGCACGTCAGCCTGAAGCTGAAGGGTTTTGGGAGTAACGAGAAGTAAACCTGTTCAAAGAATAACCTCAACAACTCTTACAAAAAGCTCAGAAAAACTGCAGCTCTCTGGCTGGTTTCAGTGAACCTTAAAGAAATTCAAAAATGAAACCAGAGTCATTATGAATCACTCTTAAGTTCCAAAAACATAAAAGAACCATACAGGTAGTCTGCATTGCTCATGCACTATATTCAAAGTCTTCTGAAACCATATGATATGGGTTTGGAACAACTTGAGCGTGATGAATAATGACAGAATTGTCCTTTCTGGGTGAAATGTTTCTTTAAGGATTTCTGAGTTCATGATGACTAGTGCTAATGTGGTAATATCAAGCATACAGTTAATATTAATGCTACTAGGAAACACTGTGCTTCAGGGTTTTGCTCTAGCAGTGGCTTATGCTGCAGAGATAAAAGAGCAGAATTAAGACTCGAGGATTAAGTGCTAAAATCACAGCATGCACACTGCCATGGGATTTCCTCTGCAGGTCTACTTACTCCATCCTGTCGCCATGGCCACAACAACATAAACAACATTCAGGAGAGAGTGAAACAGTCAGACAGCTGAAGACATGCAATCCACAAATGTAAACCGACATGGATGGAAGGTGAATTAGTAGGCCCGGACAGAATCTGTGGAATTTTTAAAACTGATTCTTGCTGGGAAATTCTTCAGAATGAATTTAAACATGTCAATGAGTTTTAAAGAGATTTAATTATAGCCAAAACAGTAAAAAAAAAATAGAAAATAAAAAAAAATAGATAGAAAAAAAAGTCTAGAAAAAGTACTCTATTACAGTAAACACTTGTGTTAAAAAATATCTAACATAAAAAAAAAAATGAAAAATAAAAAAAAATAATAATAATGCCTGCAAGTGCAATTCTCTACTTAAATTTTGCATTGGTGCACATTATGAGTGCTAGTCCTGAAATGCACACATACAAACTGACACAAACACACACAAACTGAGTTGTGAATGGCTGTGTTCAGTGTGGAAGCCTGCTTTTGCACGCACTGTGATGTGTTAGATACAGATGAACAGGTGGTGATGACATGAATTTTATAAGAGGCATCATTTAAACACACTAAACACACCAAATCACTCACCTCAAAGATTTCAAAACCGTAAATATCCAGGACTCCCATAACTTTCTTGTGCGTTTTGGTTTGAGCCTGATCAAAAAAGAAGCAAGCAAGTTAAAGGTAGAACCCAACTCGCTTTAAAAACAAATAAGTGAAATAGTGCTAGCATTGGTACAAGCATGTCTTGTGTAGTTTCAGAGTATAATTTGAGCATTAGGGTGCCGTCACATTTACTGATGTCTGGCCAATTTCCACAGGCAAAACCCAGTCATATCAATAGGAATTCACAAAATCTGGTATTTTGTGTTAGAGTGAAATATTTCATCATACATATTTCACATTGGGTTCAAGCTAATCATGCAGATTTGATGCGTTGACCAGAAAGCTGCTTGAGTTCAAACTTCGCTACACAGTTGACGTTGTTAACGTGACAGCACCTTTACAGCAAACAACAAAGATTCAATGAAAATCCGTTGAGACATACCTTGATGCTTTCATTGATTCGGTTCACCAGCCAGCTGAACAGTCGGCTGTAAAGGTTTTTGGCAAGAGCATCACGAGCATAATAGGCCTGAAACGGGTGTGACAGTTTACAATCAATGTCCAGAACATCTGAATTACACATTATCTATACAAGCATAAAGATATTGTTTAATCTCTAGCTCCAATTCGCTCAGTGCCTCATGGCTGTAAAAACAAAATGACACCACTTGAGGAGACAGTTATTGAAACGCATCATGTGGCACGGATCCAAATGCACTGAGGCCTGTCTTCTATCAAGAGTTAGTGGCTAAATTCTTAACAACATGATGCTATGCCAAGATCACATCAAAAATTGCTAAGTGGACCCCTCACTTGAATGTTTTTATTGCAATAATCAAGGTTTCGGTTTCACATGCATTCCAGCAGCCTTTAGAGAGGTTTGGCCTGTAATATCTTTCTAACTCTAATTATGATTTTGCATACTCTCAATCTATATCTGCCAGACCTACAGACTGTTATAATGGAGGTTGGCTTCTCTAAATTATCAGACGAACAGTTTCACTGCAGATTACAATCAAATTCCTATAGATTTACATGGAATTCAGAACTTAGTTCAAATAAATAATAATTTTACTAGTATTAATGTATGCCTTAATTCAAACATAAGGGTTATTAAGGGTTATATATCCAATTTTAAGCTTTTTGTTCAATATATTTTAATCCACGAATCTCCAGTTATTAAAAAAAAAAATATTTATATATATTTTTTACTTTATTAATTCCCATTATTTTTCCATGTCTAGACAACATACAAGTGGCCAAAGCTCCAAAGCTTTATACCATCCTTCAAGTAAAGAGTTTGACTCTAGAACCAAATATTTAAATCGTGCTTGATGTGTGATCGGAGAGCGTGCACGTGCTGACCTGAGCCACGTTGAGCGTGGTGGACATCTTCTCCATCTTGGCCTCCACGGTCCGGTAGCTGAATGCTCTCTCCAGCACAGACTGATCGATGCCCAGCAGCTCACACATCTCCTTCAGGTCTGGGACAGGAAGTGCAAAACAAACCCAGGCAGATCAGATTCAAGAATTATTTATGGCTAGACTAGACTGTGTGTTATGTAATCAAATTTGCCAATTCCCAAAGACAAATATAAACCCATCGACTCTAATATAAATCATATTTAGTGTCTTTAAATTTACAGACAGCATTCATTCTAATCAAAGGCCTGTCTCCTAGAACCTATAAATGTTAAGCCCCTTTCAAGGAGTTAAGCTGAAGAGTATTGTAAAAGTGCTTCTCTCCAGGGGTTTTGAGAGGATCTGGACATCAGGTATACATTCCCCTCATCCTACACCAGCTTAATCTGACTCATTCCAGCCCATATCGATCAGGTCAAAAGGGCAGAGGAAAGCACATTATTGCTGATGGGTTTAAAGACAGCAGACAAACCAGATGCTGTAGTATATATAAATGGATGTGTTGACATGGACCTTGATGCTTAGTGTGTGCTTACCTCTATCAAGGCTATATTAGAAACTAATAGAACGACCAGTGAGAAACAACGCTCACTTGCAGTGAATACATTTAGGTAGTAGACACAACATGTTGACTAACATATATTTTTATTTATTTATTTTTATATGTTAAAATTTTAGGTAAACATTTTTGGTTTCCCAAGTAAATTATTTATCTTTTTTTTTTTCTAAAGTATTTAATGCACATTTAAAAATGCATAGATGTCACCGATTTAGATTAAACATTTTTTTTTTTTTTAAGAAACTGGTTCCAAAGTCATTTTGCACACATACTTAATAGAACCGTAAGTATAAGTGAATATTTTAGACCTGAAAAACTTTTAGCATTATTTTGAATGACCTTTTTGCTTTTATTTGTTCATCATGTGGTAAACCGAATGGTTAATAATTACAGGAGAATTGGAAAATAGTTTAAATACTAGCACGTAACAGGACACTTTTGTCACTGTGCAAGATATTAAATCCTTTACTTGTTAGGCAAGGATGCATTTATCGTTCGATTTTTTTTATTTTTTATCATTAGCTTATGCATGCATGGTACAGGACACAATAGTTACTTGGGTAAGTACCAGTATTGTGTTGTTGATTGACGATCAACTGCAAGCTAATACACTGAATAACTCTTGACATATCAATAGATGGCAGTAGTGACCAAACTGGAGAGCAGATGAAGGCACTGTTTCATACAAGACCACAGTACATGCTGCTTTAAAATTACTATTCATTAGATTTTCCATGCTAGCAGATGTTTATACCATTACATCTTCTACTGATTGTGACGTCTAATCATTCACACTTGAAAGTTTCTTGGAAAGTGAACTTTCTTTTACAAACTGGCTTTTTCAGCGTTTTTGGATTGTCAGTGCTTTCTGAAAGAGCCTAGCACTCACCGTTCTTGTCCTTGACTCGACTCTCATCGTAGCCGTTGCAACGAGACTCTGGTTTAAACTCGATATTTCCCAGTTTGAGAACAGCAGCCACCAGCTCCAATATTGACTGAACCTCATCCTCCATGAAGCCCACAATTTGCATGGCATTCTGGGAAAGCAGCAGAAAAAAACCTATTTAGTCAATAGTGGTCTGCTGATAGACATTTAACATGGCAGTACATATGGAGGCTTATGTAAAGTGATTGACTGGCCAGTAACCACACCAGTAAAGGACAGCCTGAAGGGCTTGAACAGAAGTTTCCATCACACCACGTGTCAAAGACAAAAGATTAAGCATTGCAGCTGGTCCGAAGAAACATTTGTATGTGCCACCTTTGAGAATCAAGGAAACAAATAAGAAATAAAATAACATTTTAATAAAAATTCTCAGTGTGTGTGTGGACGTGTTATTTATTTTTCTATAATCTCTATAAAGAAATCTCCTTCTCAGTGGTCACTGAGGATAATGACACAATTCAATCAGACATGTGGGAAGTGTTCTTAACTCAAAACACAGCTTTTATTTCTTTATTTATACAGCTTTATTTTGGGAATAAACTATTACCTGAGATTCACCTTATTCACACATGAGGAAGACTTCATTAAGCCATTCACATTTTGACTTGACAAACTTTTCTTTCCTAGTTGTTTTTGTTGTAATAATAAATGAATAAAACTGAGAACTATGGATATTGAATTAATTGTCTATTCAGAAGATACAATAAATCCTACTTTAGGCTTTTTGTTCAATATCTTTTGATCAATGAGACTTGATTTTTCATGTCGCCTGCTGTTCTACAATAGCTTGTGTTAATATTTGTTCTTGTAAAGCCATAAATTACATTTGAAATGTCATGGAATCACTGATAGATAATAAATGTGCAAGCAGTTCCTTGTCAAAGTCACTGGTCTAAAGGCCAGAGATAACAGAGAGTGAGCTGTAAAGGGCTCAAATGTGATTTCAGATGAATAACCAATTACTTGCTTTATCTCTTAATAAATCATAACACAATTTTATCATTCCAGAGTGGAAAAACTCTTTAATAGCTTCTTCATGTTAACAAGACAAACATGTCATGTCTCCAAGAATGAGGAGACATTCTGCTGAGTTTTGTCTATTATTTACAGTCTAGCATAAATAACAACCATCCTCCGTCGTGGAACTGTTTACTGTCCCCAACACACAGAACCTTATTTATGCTTAACCTCAAACTACAACTGTCTACACTGGAGAAAAAAAAAAGGCATGTTTCTCATTAATTTGATTTGACTCCCCAGGCAAGGGGTTGAAAGTCAAGGCCTGAGTTAGGGTGTTCTGATGCCAGCATGAAGCTTGGGTCAGGCCTTTTGTTCATCAGAACTGCACTGTATTTTCTGATACGCTACTGAATTCTGATCAGTTTAATGTGGACAGATATTCTGGTCATTCAGGTCTCCGCATTAAGGATGACCCAGTGCCCTGGGCTCACCAAAAAGGTTTGGGACAGTAGATGGAAAAGTCACTTGTCTTAATGGGCCAGGGAATAAACAAAAGCAGCAACACGGTCAAAATTATAATATTCAGGGACATTGCTTTCGGTGTTATGTCAGTGTAAAATATATATATATATAGATCCCCCTCACAATCCCATACAACAGCACAAGTAATGGTAATAATATTTTACAATATAGCTTATAAATATATATAAATAAATATATATAAATAATTGTAAAATATTATTACCATAACTTGTACACACACATTCATGTTTATGATTATCACCATTTAATTTTAAGCACTTTCGTCTTCAATACATTCCAGATGCTTCTAAGGGCTGAAATGTGATTCAGATCAAAAGGAATGACAAACCAACAACTTCCTTTCTCTCTCAATAAATGGTGACACAATTTTATTCTTCCAAAGTGGAAAAATTCTTCAAAGAAAGAATGAACGCTCTGCTGAGTTTTGTATATTATTTACAGCATAAACAACAACCATCCTCCCTCGTAGAAGTGTTTACTGTCCCCTACACACAGAGCCTTATTTATGCACACACACACTTATGTTTATGATTATCACCATTTAATTTTGAACAGTTTCGTCTTAAATACATTCCAGATGCTTCTAAGGGCTGAACTGCGATGCGTATGTGTGTGATGCGTATTATCGTACATACATATATCTATACCGGACTCCGCCCCTGACCTGGACCCTTCCTTCCGGAACACTAGCCCACCTTCACGAACCCCGCAGCACAACGAGGACACCAGATCCCCTGTTTATTCTGAACAACCTTTCCCTTTGGACACTTTGTTTTCAGTTTTTGTTATTTTCTGTTAATAAAAGCCCATTGTATCTGTCGTTGGCTCCTTTTGCCACTATATATATATATATATATATATATATATATATATATATATATATATATATATATATATATATATATATATATATATATATATATAGAGAGAGAGAGAGAGAGAGAGAGAGAGAGAGAGAGAGAGAGAGAGAGAGAGAGACACACACATACATATTTATGTTTTTGATTATCACCATTTAATAGAGCAGTTTTGTCTTCAACACATTCCAGATGATTCTCAACAGCAGAGAGGATAATATACAAGCTACTGTATGTATCAGGGTCCTGATCTCCTTGTTTATTTTACAACAATGTCCAACTAACTTTAACCATAACTTATTCCTTTACATAATTTACAGCTATTAATGTATAGATATAATTTTTATTTGTCTCAAGGTCAGTGAATAAGTCAGGCAGGTGCCCAAAGGAAGCAAAACTACTGGCTCAACCGGGCCAGCAGAAAATAATCCTCATTATTAAACCCTGCAATGACAGTCCATCCTCTGCATGACCCATTTTCACAACAATGAGTGTGCATGAGAGAAACAGAAGCACCGGTTGTATTTATATAAGTCAGCTGTGAGCTGGTGGAACTCCCCCTTAAATGAACTTCCCTTTCTTCAAGTAGAGGCTTGAACAAATCTCAAATTACATAATGACGTTAGGCAGAGTCTTGCTCAGATCAAACTCCACCTTAGCGGGGTAAAGGATGATCTTGTTCAGTTAAGCCTTGGAGATAAGGTGCTTTGCTAACTTCTCATCATAGAGGGTGGCATAGATCTGAGCTAATCCCAAGACAGTCTGAACCAATGACTCACATGTTTTAATGTGTCAGGAACCAGCTACTGTCTCTACAGCATAGTAGGCCTGAAAGAAAACTTACTCTGACTGTTCTGAAACTGCCAGCATCGTCCAATCCATTGACTGTTGCTGAATCCAGGCTCAGGTAGTTGTATTTACTGAAGTCTCTGTCCAGCTTCAGCTTTTCTGAAAGAAAAATACAATTACATTGTTAAAATCAATTCACTTGACAACAATCTTTGATGGTCACTCTTTGCACTTTCTATCTCAGGCATGTCCCATCCTGTTCCTGGAGGGACAACATCCTGCAGAATTTCCAACACATTTGTCTGGACGTTTCTAGTGAGCCTGAAGACCTTGATTAGCTGGTTCAGGTGTGTTTCATTAGGTTTAGATCTGAACTCTGCAGGACAATGGCTCTCCAGGAGCAGTACAGGACACCCCCTCTTTATACTGTATTTGCCTAGATGTATCAGCTGTTCCACATGACCCAGTTTCCATCAGATTATTTTACATCTATGTGAAATTTTGGCTCAGCTTACCCCTTTGATGCCTGAAACCAAAGCCATTTATCACATTGTGTTCTCTTTCATTAGAAATGTCAAACAATGACCAGAGTCCAACAGAATGCAAATAAACCACGAATAAACCATAAATTCCATTCCCAGAGTCTTTAACTCAGGTAACTTTGGATGAACTTTGAGTGCGATCCAGTTATCTTTTCCTCATTATGCTCTGAAAGCCCCTGAATGAAATATGCATCCCGAATACACATGCAATCATTACAAATCTGTAGGTGGTCTCTTACTGAGCGTGTCATCTGATGCTCCAGAAAGCAGCTGGTAGAAGATGTGGAAATTTCTCTCACCCCTGGGCTGCTTTACCACACGAGATTTCTCCAAGAGATCTGCAGAAGGGAAGCATCACAGCACAAAGCATTTAATGAGCATACACAGCTGATTTAGCTCAAAAAGAGAGGGTTTTCTGAAAAAACCTAAAAACTGAGAAAGTTTTAGCGATAATGTTTAAACCTAAAAGACAGACCTAACATGAGGAACAAGGCTGGCAATCAATAATATTTACTGTACTTCTGAAAAAGTCACAAGTCAATTGCCGCTTTTCCACTACGTGGTACGACTCTGCACGCTTTGCCTTTCCACTGCAGTTTAGTAACACTTCAAAGTGTGTGGGATTGTAGATTGATCGTTACTCTTGCTCCGGTACCTCATCTACGGACCACTATACAGCCATTTCATTTTTCAAGTTGCATGTGACAGTCATTTAAAAAAGTTGTGCAAACAAATGATACTGCGATGGCTGTTAATGGCTATTTAAATCAAGCTTCTTTGGTGACTCTTGTCACAAATCCAGTGATGCTGGTAGTGACGATTCTTTATGACCAATCAGTGATCTACAGTGCTTACACGTCACATTTTAGTATCAGTACGGTACCACCTCAACCGTACAAAAAAAAAAAAAAAGTACCAGGTTCTAGGTACTGTAGTGTACACTATGGAAAAGCCACCAAAAATAAGCTGTAACGAGTCGTACCATGCAGTGGAAAAGCCCCTAATGTCTTTTCAACTGCATATATACGTACATAAATGTTAATTTCAGCAATCCTAGTGAAGAATTACACACAGATGAAACTGGCTAAAGACAATTCTCTCCTACTATGTACTAAGCAGAACAGCCATTTCAGAGAAAAACAAAGTTGTTTTCCCGTTTACATTAGAATGAATATTTAGATATCCATAGTGAAGTTTTCATTGCTCATTGTATTCAGATTGAGACAGGAAGTCTCAAAGGAGATATTCATCTATCACACCGCCCACGCTTCATCCAGATGTGTGCCCATTAGAAAACAGCAGCATCAGCTCAAAGCCTTGATTACCTAATCATTAACAACATTTATTAGCTTGATAAGAGATAAGACATGGAGAATTGTTAGTATGAGCAACTACAAAAAATATGAACAATAAATTCTACTGATAATTCTGATAATGCTTGACAAAGAACCATTAAAACCTTCTTTGACTGTTCCAACTCATTGCCAGTTGCACTGGGACATGAATACATGATTTTGTGGTGATATGAAGCATGCATCGTGAATATTGTGATGACCTTAATATGCCATTTATTAGGCCGATATCGTTTTACTATTTTTTTTACAACAATGTAAAAGTTATTACCGTCACTTTAGATCAACTTAATGCATCTTTTCTGAATAAAATATATTAATTGCTTTTGCAATAATAATAAAACCATAAACATTTGAATGGTAGTGCGTGTACGGTAGTAAATTTAGCATTTTTTTTTACTGTGTATTATTATTTATTACTAGTATACTGGCTCATTTAAATGAAAACGATTCAGTGGTCAACCTCTTGAATTATTCAACCATTTTAGAATAAATATATGAATTATTATGTATCAAAAGTCTAATGCTATGAGTTATTTACTGCAGGAAACTACTTGTCAATGTTTCTTCAAGTATTTGGTTAATAGTAAAAGCAAGATGGCAATAAGCAGTTTTCACTTAAGCCCCTTTCACACTGCACGTCGGACCCGCAATATTCCCGTAACATTGCCTGGTCGCCTTCTGTGTGAAAGCAACCACGTCCCGGAATTGATTACCGAATCGAACCCGGGTCGGGGACCTAGTAACATTGAGGTAATCGATCCGGAACGAGCGCAGTGTGAACAAAAGCCAGATCTAATTCCGTATCGAAGTCATGACGCGCGTTATTGCGCGACTCTTTTACCGGCTGTTTTGAAGGAAGATCAACATTCACGATGAAAACATATGTGCAAACTGTAATGAAGCAGAGATCAGTTAGTTCCTCACTTTCCGCGCTGACGCCGAGATCGTTTGCTTGCTTCAGTTAAAGTATAACGTGCCAAACGTTGTCGACTCGTACATTACACGTCACGCGCTGATGTCACGTGTCGTTACGGGATCTTCAAGGGTTGTGTGTGAAAGCACGCACATATACCGGGTCATCACTGGCAGTGTGAAAGTGCCAAATCTAGCGACCAGGGAACAATTACAGGAACACTTTACCCCTGTATTTGCCGGAATGGCAGTGTGAAAGGGGCTTTAATGTTTTATCAGATGTCACAACAGTGGCGTAGTGGCTGTGGGCCACCGGCTCATCAGTGGTTTATAGCCCCATTAAAGATCCCCTGTTGTGGAATCTACCTCAACGGTAACCAAACACTAAAGAGTATCCTTTGTCTCCCTCTCCCCCATCCTCTCCTTTAACTTTCAGAGATAAATCATGCTGTCTGGTGTAAGAGTAGCGTCTGAGGAATGCAGGAAAACTTCATCCCTGAGGGGACTCCTCTCTTGACCTTCCACCTTTAGTACATTCGCAGACCTTTGTTATTGCTTTAGCACAGGTCCTGTAATGGCCAGTAACTTCTGTCCTCCACCCAAAAATCAGAAGTCTTCCATCTTCCTTCCCTGCATTGCCTGAGATCTACTCTAAAACCTAGCAACCTTGCTGTGAACCGCCTGCTTAGACAGATGCCTTCTAAGTGGCTGGTCACACGGGACAAATAATGATATTAAAGTAAGTATTATCCAACTGTTCCACTGTTCAGTCCATTGTTTTTAATCATAAGGCCTTTAGGTCATCAAAACTTTTCTATACAATCTGCTACATGCCTTTTGCCATTATTATTGATAGTTTATACTTTTTATCAAGGAAACAGTCTCTTAGTAGAATTGTAAAAATATCCTCCTTCAGATCGTGGTTCACGTGTCTTTTTGCGGTTTACCCTTTACTGATTTAAAAAAAAAGTAAAACATAAGGACATGAGTTTTATATCATTAGTAATATAAACATTTCCATTTAATATAAACAACATTTGCTGGACATTTTACAAGTAGTGATTTACATTACAAGCTATCAGACTTTGATCTTATAAATATCAATAACTTCACCAAATTTAATATTTTTGCTCAGTTTGAGTCTCTGAGTAAACTGAGGTGTTTTTTCTTCAAGTATGCACTTCATATTCTCACTGTAACATACCATGTGAGGCATTACGGTGTTAGACTGATTTGATATGCCTATGATGTCTTAAAATACTCCCTGTTTAGGGTGCTCAGGAGGTTTAGGAACAGAGTTCTGGTGCATGAAGTCTGTTTGTTCATATCATCTAAAAACAGCTTCTAGTGGGTAAAATGCTGCTGTATCGGATGACTCTGAGATTGTTTCTTTGGAGGAAAGTCCTCAGGCTTCAGAACTCTCTGTAGCATCCTGTTAAAGTCTGTCTGTGGACATGCAACCTGGTTGTTTTGAAGCACTCACAATAGATTCTATTGTGCAGACGACATGAAGCTGTAACCGTTTAAACTACACTGAATTTAGACAGCAGAGGCCAACTGCAACACCTGTGTGTAATTTACAACTTAACCCAGTTTTGACATAAAGGGGCTGTAAGTTACAACTTATGCACTACTAAATATTTTGGTGCTGCACCGTTTAACTTGAAATGTAACTTTTTTCGCTGCAACAGTGCAACTAAAAGCACAGAGTTACAAACTGCTTTATGTTCCAATAATGTTATAACTTACGAACGGTCGGTGCAACTCTATCCAGAACTTCAGTAAAAACTGTGCTGGAATTGTTTAAAGCTCTTCAAATCAAACATTGGGGAAACATTAAAAAAACATTAACATTTTGCTCCCACTTCCTGTGTCTTTCATTAATTATACAGATGGAGTCAAAATAAGAGATAACTGGAAGCAGGTGAAGGTCTTGATATCCTTGAGGAAACTCAATGTGTTTGTATTCCAGAGCAGAGGCATTTACAGATCTGGACTGAAGGGGTAACTGTTGAGTGAAGTAACCCAGTGCTGCACCAAAGATCAGCACAATAGACATGTTATTAGGTTGTCAGTTAGGTCTAGTGACTCCCCTGTATGTGATGAAATGATGTAGATAAATCAACTTGGCATCATTAAGAGTGGGAGATTGATCGATTCTCTCATGTGGATGGTGGCACACTATCTGATCGACTAGTTACATAACTGCTGTACTATATAGGTTACAAACTCTCCTCAAATCAGTGAGCAAATGGACGAACTGTGGCAACTGCATAAGATATCTCTCAGTGACAAGTGGTAGCACTTTTGTTTCCATTTAAAGACTTTAAGGTCACTTGTCATAGTGGCACAATCCCATTTTTGACCAGACAAATGTTGCTATAGCTATGTTTTAAAAAATGTGCATGTTTTAGGTCACCACTCATCGTTTCGACTACCAGTTGATTCAACACTATATGTGACCCTGGACCACAAAACCAGTCTTAAGTGTCAATTTTTCAAAATTGAGATTCATACATCATCTGAAAGCTGAATAAATAAGCTTTCCATTGATGTAGTTTGTTTGGATCGCACAATATTTGGCCGAGATACAACAACTTGAAAATCTGGATTCTGAGGGTGCAAAAATAAAAAAAATACGGTGAAAATCACCTGTAGAGTTGTCCAAATGAATTCTTAGCAAAGCATATTACTAATCAAAAATTTAGTTTTGATATATTTATGGTCGAAAATTTACAAAATATATTCATGGAACATGATCTTAATATCCTAATGATTATCGGCAGAGAAGAAAAATCGATCATTTTGAACCATACAATGTTTTTTTTTGGGGTATTGCTAAAAATATACCCCAGCGACTTAAGACTGGTTTTGTGCTCCAGGGTCACATATATTAACCAAATGCATGAGGAAACAAAGCTAAATGGACCACTGGCTTCAACAGTCAGAGTATTTGTGCCAAGCCAACTAGAGCGCTGGACTGGCTTTGTTCTTGCACAGAGACTGGCTCAAGGGCACATTTCAGGAACCATTGCAATAGTCCTACAAAATAAGGACACGCTCTGGATGATTTGTGTGTATGAATGCAGCACAGTTTCCCAAAGCCCTCACTGAGAGCACATAGCTGGGAGCAAGAGTAAAGACACAGCCAGTTGTACAAAATTTTTTTATAAATAAATAGTACAAAGTAAAAATAAATAGTTTCAAAAAATGAAGCTTATATCATCATTTATTCTCCAGTGCATGTTGACTTTCGCCTTTTGTATTTCAGAATTTCTAAATTAATCAGCATATTGGCTTAAAATGACATGAGGGTAAGTAAATAATGACAGATTTGGAGTGAACTATTCCTTTATTTATACTTGGGCACTATTACTCTTCGGGATCCACCTTGTAATTATACTCACAATTACTGATGACTCCACCAAGGGGGTCTCCTTTGAAGTCAAACTCGATATCCATGTACTTCCCCTGAAGAAAGAGAAGAAATTGTTAGCACATCCCATAAAAAGTGCATGGTGGGTTAGCTGATAACATGGTTCTTTATTGCCGTTTAACGTGGCCTTCCTGTGCAGTCAAAATAAGATATGACTAAGAAGCGGGTGCCTGTCCAATGGTGACACTGCATCAAGGCCTTTGATACTAATGGCAGGCTTGCTGCGGAGAACCACGTGGCTCTTCTGTGGTTCTTGATGGTAGGAACAGACACGTGACATCGAGGGCAGTGATCACTGCAAATAGGGCTGAAATTTGAGCCTTCCATGAGGCAAATAGAGAAGAAAAAAAAGAGAGAGACTTTCCCTCTAAGCGCAGTCAATTCTCCAAGTACAGGCCTGTTCATAACACAGGCTGCCAATCATAAAGAGATTTGCAATGGAGTAATGGACTACTGTGGGAGAAGAGGCTTTTTTTGCTGCCATAATGGTAAAATAACCTTTTTTGTCTTTCTGTTGCTGCATACTATTTGGGAAAGGTACAATAATCCCAGCGTCTCTGGAGCCAGTTAATTTTTTTTCTCGTCTATTTATATCCAACAGCTCTTCAAGAGGAAACTGCCTCAGAGGCTGCTGAAGAAACTCTTAGAACTCTAAAATCCTACACCAAGAGAGGAAGAGAAGATTTCTTTGAGAAGAGTTATAACAGTACAGCACTTGGAAATGCACGTGATAAAATGGTGCTTGAGATACAAAACATTTTTATGAAATTCTAAATCTCAAAGTGTTAACATGCCATAACCTCGGAGATGGTTCTGTTTCAAACCCTGTGGAGCTGGCTTGCTGTCTTCGCTCTATGAGCCCTAACCAAGGTGCTGACTATTGCAGAATGTTCTACATAGTACATTACTGTTTACACCACACAAATGGAAACTACTTGTACTTTACTTCAAATCTTAAAAGTACATTTTAAAAAAACAAACAATACTTGCACTTAATATAAAATCAATGAAAGTCATTTAATTGTTCTTAACGAGAGAACACTTTCATTTTATTAATACACTTAATTACTTTATAGGTCTACACTTTGTAATTAATTGGCAAATTGCAAGTTTTAATAGAAATGGCATTACAGTCATTGCAGTACACTATCAGTATTTAAAAGACAACCAACGTAATTATGAAATTGCATATAAAGATGTAAGAAGTCCTACGTAAGAGGGTCAAAAAAGCACTCTTATTGCATTTAATATAAACTATATAACATCTTAATTTAAATGCAACTAATAAGCTATTAAGTGTCCGAAAATATTAACAGAACATACTTAAGTGTGAGCTTAATGCAAAAGTATATTATTTCCAAGTTTTATAAAAAAAAAAAAGTATGCTTTTTCAGAATGTCATTTATTTATTTTGCTTTACTTGTACTTCATGGCATTTTTTATTCTTTATAACCAACATATTCTTCTCCTGAGCAACCATCTTAAATTAAATTAAATTAAAAAAAATAAATTTAAATTTAAAATTTAAATCTTAAATCAATTTTTCCGTTATGCATTATGGGATTGCCTTTGCCAAAGATGATGCAATGCTGCCTTAAAATCTAAAAGACGACCACTTTGTTTTGAGATAAACGGTTCCCAGCTAAAGATTGTTATGTAACACTGTTGGTCTCATGTGGGTGAAGCGAGAGCCTGTAAGAGTGCTCAACAAACTAAATTTTGACCCATGAGTTACAAAAATTTAGTACTGGTAAGTTTCCTGAGGACAAACGTTGACTCAACGCTGTTCTGTTTTCCCGGTTATGTAAACTGAACAGCACCTCTGTTAAACCTCTGAACGCTCACGCTGGACACTTTAGTGTGCTCTCTTAACCTCTGTAAGTGCATACTCTATAGCTCAGTATATTTACTTTGTGTGGTCAGGCCATGACAGACAGATGGAAAAGGGCCAAACTGTTAAAGAGCAGCGGCATCAAACACATTTACATCAACAGAGATATTTAACTATGATAATGTCTGACCTGAAAGGCATTGTGGGAGTCAGTCCTCAAGGATGACAGGGAAAAGAAGAGACACAATGGCATCTGGAGGTGGTTGCTAGACAGAGTTCTGTTTAAATTCTGCTGTATGTACGAACAGCAATCGTTCTAGTGCACAAACTATTTTGGTGACGAAATTTGTGTCATGCACACTGTACGCAGACACGTGCATGTAAAAACTGAAGTATACTTTGGCCTTCAGAATAGGGCCAGATGTGCTCAGTGCCGGTCCATAAAAAGCAAAGCGGGAATGTTGCAGTATCATTTTGCAAAATCAAACTCCCAAGAAAAGCATTGCATCACTTTAGGGGTGGACTGAGAGAAAGCAATATCATAATTTGCCTGTGTTCACATTACGGATCAAAAGTCCATGTTGATCTAATCTAAAGCAAACACACTCTACAGGGAAGAACAGCATCAAAACAGTTGTAAAATACTCTGTCTCTTTAAAACAAAAAAAAGAGATACTTACAAATCGAGACGAGTTGTCATTCCTCACGGTTTTGGCGTTTCCAAAAGCTGCAGTGGAACAACATGTTACGAGTTAGTCATGCCAGATTCATTTAGCACTACATCTGTACTTTGACCGATGTCATCTGGCGGAAAATTGATCCTAAATCCTCTCAGCTACCTTTCACCAAAATTATGAAGCATAAAACATTTAGACTGCCTGACATTACAAATAAAAACAAGTCCACACATCCTTCAATATTGTACATCTATTATAAAAATTAAAAAGTATTTTAGTTAACTCTGATGGACACTGAATGGAATTTACATTTATAGATTTGGCAGATAAATATATCCTAACTTTGCATTCAAGTTTTACAGTTCACTGAGAGCTAAACCCATGACCTTAGCATTGCTTCTGCCATATTTTACTGTTTGAGCTACAAGATGACACCACAATAAATTAATATTTCAGTGTTCTCCCAGATCAAACGAAAAATATATTACTCCAGTACAAAGCATGTATACTGCATACAGTAAGCAAATGTGCAGTATGCATGGAATATCCAGATAACCTCCTACATTTGCACTATACAAAACAGCACAGTGCACAGAATAATGTATCCCACAATGCAAACTTTCATTTTCAATGTGACCAATCAACCATAATTCTCAAATTAAACATCATTATTACGGTACAATCTGTATTTCCACACATGATATGACTAGGCTGCAAAAAGACAAACACATTTAATTAAAATAAATCCCTGAAGTTTTCCATGTCTGTGGAAACTCTGCATACAAAAACAGACACATTACATTTGGTCTGACAGCCATTTGCTTTCAGAGACCATTGTGTTCTTCAGTAAAAACAATTCTTGTTTTGGTGTTTTTTTGTTTGAATATGATTTTACTGAATGTTTTTCAGCAATAAAATAGAACCATTTTTTCATACCCAAATAACCTTTCAGTAAACCGTTCTTAAAATAACTAAAAATAACTTAAAATCAATATTTTAAAACAGATTTTCCACTCTAAAAGAACTATGAACCACAAAGAAATTTGTGAAAGGCTCTTTACAGAACCAAAATAGACCCTTTATTTTTAAAATGTAACGCATTCCTCATTATTACAACATAAAAAACAAATAGTGTCACATTTTCCATCAGAACATGTATTTGAGCTACATAGACAGTCTATGGTAGAGAAACATGCAGCAGGAAATGTGCCGGACCCCCGGTGTGGGGCTCATTACTTCCAGCAGCTAAACTCTCACAGATGTGGGACTTCACTCTGCTCTGAGTCCTGCTGCCAAGAAGCACTGGCCATTCCTACTGTACTTCATCTCAATCTCATCACTTGTGGGCATTTCCGGTTCATGGCGCCACATAAAAAACCCAGCTGTCTTATTGCCAACTGGGACCAAAAGCTTTTGGTCCTTTAGCTGAAAGTAGGGCAAGATAATGGGGAAATACATATGATATAAGTCTCCAATCATCTGCTTGCAAACTTTTCTTCAAGAATCTGAAAAGATCTGCCACAAGGTTTCCTATTAACCTACCTGCTGGTACATTCAAGATATATGAGGCAAGCCAAGGGATCGGAGTTTCTTAAAGGTGTGAAATGACACATAGACAAGACAACAGGTACAAAAACAGATGATGTGGAAGACTCACCCTCAAGCACGGGATTGGACTGAAGCAGCTGCTCCTTCACTTTGTTCACTTCCTGGCCCTTCCCACACACTGCCGCCACATACGACATCACAAACTTACTGGCCTCTGAAAATCAGACCACAGAAGAATGAGGTCAGGGGTCAACTTCTAGACGAGACCTCACTCCAAAAATTCCCTTTACATCAACTCTGCTCATCTTATAGGGAGAAAACGCCTTTCCCGCATCACATCAGGATCCAAACTCCCCCATTCGTTCAAAGCCAACTATGAGATCAGCTGTTTAAAGAGTCGTCAACATCCCATTGAGCTGATAATTAATCATGAGGAGTGGATTGAACAACTCAAATAGAGCGGAAAGCCTGTGGATCACTGTCCAATTTGGTAAATATTAATTATTTGTATGGCCCAATATATATATATATATATATATATATATTATTTTTTTTAAACTGTGTTTTAGTTTTTACCCGGAATGATTTTAATTTACTTGGCACTAGTGGCTGTGTGACATTTATCTTGTTCAACGCTTAATGAATTTTCCATTTTTAGACGTATGAGAGCAGTGACTTGTGCACAGAAGTGCTGACATTAAATGTTTTCTGAAGTCAAGGATGCCTACTTATGATTTAGAGATTTATGGCTATTTTTGGCTCAATTCATAGGACTTAACGTATGAAACATTTTGATCAAATCTAATACATGAAGAGATGGCAGAGTGATAATAAAGCGGATAGAAAATTATGCTATAACTCCTCATTACTTATAGCTTTAAGCATAGGACCTGAACAAGGAATAAAAGAGCCCAATTTCATTTATTTCTGAGCTGGGGTACATTTTCATTAGTACAGAAGAGCATTTTGAAATTAACAGAGTAACCTTGAATAAGCGTCATTGATTTTCATCAACCCTTGCTCTGTAGTCTGCAGTGTGTGGATTATCACAATCCCCATTTATCTCATTGCCTTGACTGTAAGATGTCCTAGATTTGAACGGTTGGCACAGTGAGATGAACATTTTAAACCAAGAGAAGTCCAGTTTTGTACTGCTACATGGCTGTGGTTAATCTTCAGCATTCACAAAGTAATAAAAGATCCTAAACTAAAAGATCATGACAGAGTTGAGCTGACATGAAGACAACTCAGACAAATTAGTCAGAAAATCACAGCACTATACCTGCTTGTTAGATAAATACTTACAATTTCAAAGACGAAAATAAAAATGTGTATTAACTTTTCCCAATTTTAACATTTAAAACTCGTTCATAAAATTAATTACACAAAAAGTTTCTAATCGATTAGCAGTTTGCTATTCAGAACACAAAGGAAAATGATGTGATATCTCAAAGGGAGAATATGAGATTGTATTCATATGAAAACACCGGATGGGAGTCGAATGAAAATGCTGATACATTTATGATTGGCTCATAAATTATCAGAAACGTGTCACCTGTTCCCCATTTGTAGATTTTGATTGATTCCCAACACCTGATGAACTGATTGACACAAGGATCTAAACGCAATTTTTGAAAAAGCTCCAACACAGATGGACAGCACACTTCAAAGAGGCATGTTACTCCGCAAAACTAATTTAATCTAAATCATTACTTTAGATTGCAGATTAATCCAACTTGCATAACCATACCAATGTCAATCTATTCAGAGTCTGTGACATACTGTCTGTTTGTACCACAAAAAAAAAAAAAAAAAAATGCATTGCAAATGCAAATGTAACCAAAGCACATTACCATAAGAGTTAGGGCTGTACGATTAATCAAACACGATTAATCACGACTGTCATGCACATTTTGCCGATTTTTTAACTAGTCAACTAGAAAATGTAACTACAACATGATTACAGTAACTTTTTCTTTATTAACTGTAGTTACATTTCTATTTCAAGTTGTTAACGATGTAAATGTTAAACAAATCTGTTGTTAAATATCTTTGCAAAAAAAAAAATGCATGAACTACAACTACATCTTGTACAAACTTGTTTTATACATATTATATATGATCAGAAATAATACAAGGAAAATTCTTTAAAAGAAATCTCAAAGGTCAAGGTAATTCAAATTCAAAATGACTGAAGGTATATAACCAGTAGACTATTACCGTATTTTCCAGGCTATAAGTAGTACTTTTTTTCATAGTTTGGCTGGTCCTGCGACTTACAGTCAGGTGCGACTTATCAAAATTAATTTGACATGAACCGAGAGAAATGAACCAAGAGAAAACATTACCGTCTACACCTGGGAGAGGGCGCTCTATGCTGCTCAGTTCTCCTGCAGTCTACACTCAAGACATAGAGCGCCCTCTCACGGCTGTAGATGGTAATGTTTTCTCTTGGTTCTAAATAAATGCGACTTATAGTCCAGTGTGACTTTAGTTTTTTTCCTGAAACATGAAATGTCAGATATAAACTATAGTAGTTCTTTACAGGTTTTTGTTAGATTATTTTTTTTAGATTTATTAGCTGATTTTCCATCGTTTTTCTACGTAAACATGAATGTGTTTGACTGTTGCGCTCACGTCTCTTGCAGCGTCTCATGCGTGAAATGGGATTCTAAAAACACGTCGCTCAACTTAAAAGAAGTTCAACTCTCATCTTCCTGCATTTTTTCCTATTCCACTGCCCGCGTTGCATCTTTGTAAACACTGGTCCTTCACAAAGTGCATCACATGATAGTGGTTAATCATGTGCGCCGACATGCGGTTGGATCATTATTTTCACTTCACCTTTAACATTGGCATATTGTCAAAGTGCCTAATTCTATTAAAAATTGTGATTCCTCTTTTTATAAAAAATTTAATAGTGGCAAAACATTAAGTTTAAATTAAATCGATAAAATCACCCAGCTCTAGTCACAACTACAAAAAATATATATATTATTTGAACAATCACTAATGTTAATTAGTTACTGATTAGCTTGACTCATGTTTAAGCATTTTAAGTGGTCTTACCCGTCTTTCCTGCCCCGCTCTCTCCAGTGATGAGAATGCACTGGTCTTTATCTTGATCCCGCAGGGACCGGTAGGACTCATCTGCCAGAGCATAACTGAGAAGAGAGAGAGAGAATATTCAGGCTTTAAAAGTTGATTTAACAAAGCAAAGCTTTCCTTTGCAGTTAGGCACCTGTGTGCACTGTTCTGTTAAATATGTAGCCATTTACTTCAACCATCTAGACCTTTTTAAAATACTTGATGCTAAATTAAGAACACTTTGCAACATTCTCTGATAAGAGGACAGGCAATGCATGGTTTAGAGCTGGGAAGTGCCAAAGATGGTCACACACCAGTTTATCTATTCAAAACTAGTCATATTCAAAATGTTTAACATTGTAGTTATCCACTGGTACTGCTTTAGGACCCACATTTTACATCAGACACCAAGTGGTGACCCAACACAGAACCAAAATTGCCATTCAGATATAAGTAAACCTAGAAACGTCCTTACAATTAAAAGTTGAAGTGTATTACTATCGATAATATTACATAAAATTACATTAAATAAATGTATAAAATATCAATTTCTGCAGCCAGCTGCACTGCACAACATTATTAAAACAGACTCTTGAAAAGGCTGGTTTAACTATGCATGATTATATAGTTAGTTGCATTTTATTAATGCATTTACCATTGTTATTCCCTGCAATGCACAACGGACCGGTGATCCATTTTTAAGACACATTCCTTAAAAATTGTGTACACTGTCTAGGACTATAACACTTATGTTGTGATCTGTAACAGAAAATCTTCTGAAAGAAAATAATCAGTAATTATATTTGTTCTCCCTAAATTCCAGCGCAGTAAACAATAGAAAAGTGGGTCATTGGATTCTATAACCCAGTGGGGGCACTGTAACAATGATGTAATTGTAAATGATTCATTTGAAGAAAAGAAAAAAAGACAAGAGCAGCAGCCTTAGTGCACTTCTGTAGGGCAGGATACTAAAAGGCTGGGTCAGTAGATGTTGCTGTGGACACTATAGACTGGCACTCTCCCGAGTGAGTGATCAGCTTTAAATAAATTAGACTACATATTGCCTAAAAACAGCTACTGCTAATTTCAAGCCATTTTGTTCCTCCTCGCAGTTTCCTCACAGTCTGTACTCTTCAACAATAATTACAAAGGAATTTTCCAACACCACCACTAATAATAGGTCTGATTGTGAGGGAAATGTTGCATGTAGTTCCCCTCCTCTAATATGCATAAAAGTCTGGATTCATCAGGTTCACGGGGAGCTAGTGGTGTGTGTATAGCAAAACAAGAAACTGTAGAACAATGATAAGGCGATCCAAGGTTGAATGCAATTTCTGTTATACCTTCTGAATTTCTGATATGCATGTTCTTAATGATGATGACAAAACTGCCATCTGTGATGTGCCAAGCATATGTTTGGATGCTTAAGAAAATGTCACTGAAAGGCCCTAAAATGGGCCAAAGGCATGTCAGGACTTTTTCAGCTCACAGAAATGGGTAAATAGCACAAATGAAAGACCATATTATGACACTTTGGCTCCAAAAGCAATCTGCCTACAAATAAAGAATTTTTAGGCATTGTAGGCCGTTCCAAAAGTGTGTGGATGAGAGGTTGCATTCTAAAATGCCAGAAGGCACAACAACAAAAAAAAAATTATCAATTGCATATGGTGGAAAAGCTGGGACCGATATAAACAATTCAATAAAATAACAGGTTAATAATTGTTTAATAGATTATTATATACAAGTTTTTTTTATGCTTGGAGAGCTGCATTGTTAGCTACTTGCAAACGCTAATGCTAAACTCTTTAAACAAACTGCGAGGAGCCTGTGTGGTTTACATGAATAGGGGTATTTATATGGCACAAAAAGCTATCTATGTACAGTGTATCAAATCAGTAACATATAAAGTAAAAGTGTTTTAATCAACTGCCACAACCAACAATATCAGACTCCTATTGGTAGTAGCCACATCATGTCACTTCAAATTTGCAGAAAAAAAACTTTGTACAGAACACAGAATAACTTAACTTTCTTGATGCAAATTGCTGTTAGACAGCAACAAACTGACGCTCCACAAACTGGACTGAGAATGAAACCCAAAAAAATATAGAGTCCATCTGATGGAGGTTTGGGCTCTGGGCGGAGGCCTGGGAAAGACTTGAGGAAAAGAGAAGAGTAGGAGAGCCAGAGAGGGCATGCGGCATTACATCAACACAGAAATGTGCACAGCCTATAGCAGATGTTTGAGCTTTGTGAGGTGGCAATAACGCTCTATGTGACCCGAACAAAAGAGAAGCATAATACAATTATCCAAGTCCTGGCAGAGGGCCATGGGAGGGGTCCCATTGAAGGAACATTTCCAAAGTGGCAAATCTGGACCATCATGAGACTTCAGGCAGTCTGAGAGTGCATTGCAAAATCTTTTTTACACTGGCGAAGGGTCCACATTATGAATAGCTTAAATCTGAATATGAATGGACCCTTATGCTTCTGCAGGCCGTCCATAAAAAGCAACAAAATAGACACAAGAACTGTCCCAATGATAAATGGGACGAGACGCATGTGCGGTATTCATCCCTATCCAACTTTAAGCAAAAACTGAGCTTTGGTTTGCACTAAAAGGCCAGGGAATCATTAGATGTACTGTATCTTCATGCCTGCCTGGATCCACACCATGCGCAGGAAATTAAGAGTTCAGTGAGAACATCTTCTCTGAGGGGTCAGCCTACTCTATAAACTCTACTTTACAAGAGGGAGTCATTTCTACAGTATGCAAACATCACTCTATCTGACACAATAGAGAGATGTATTCAAAAAGAACCAATGTGAACATCAGTGTAAGCAATCCATGAGCTTTTGACCTGAAGAGCCCCCAACTGTCCATGAGCTGAATGACTGTTTCATGATAAATGGAGGAGGGATGTCCTTTAACACATGGCCTACAGGAGATTTAACAGTCATTTCAGTTTGATTTAAGGCTGCGGTGAGGCTCAAATCCGCAACATGGGGCACATTGAAAAGAAAATAGTACGTTGGACATTCTTCCATAAAAGGGTAAACTAATCACAAGGGCAAGAGCACCCAAATAGAGCCAGCATCAATGGTGTTAATGTACAGAGCTGGGGGCAGGACAAAATGCACAGTAGCCAAATAATGAATCACACCTCAGCAAGCTGGACAGCTCTGTACACTGGAATAGGATATCCGTATGTGTTTAAGAATGAGCCACAGTGGAAGTAATGTTTTCCTGCTTGTGGTGAAGTAATCACGGACTCCGCTGGAACAAACAATGGCCCATGGAAGCTCCAGAGAAGGAAGGCCAAAAAATGCATTCAACCAGGTGGCCACAAACACCTCAGCTGCTTCCAGCACAATGCTCTTTTTTGGTTTTATAGACTCTAGTGAGTCTTATTTTACATGCACATGGAGAAGCTATTGCACAGCAACAGCAAACAGCCACCGGATGTGATACTTTTCCATATGGGAGCTGTGAAATAAGACAATGTGATTCCCAATCGTTCAATCTCAGTGATTTTGCCAGTAAGTTTTCGCCAGCCTAAGTCTACACAAAAAGCCAAAGACGACGCTGTGAAGGGGCGAGTTGTGGTAAATCACAGATTTTGCAACAAGTTTCTTCTGATCCCAACATTAGGAAAGGAGTGGATTAACTTTTTTAATGAAGATCCAGACCCTATCAGTGAGAATTGGTCCTTTGTTGACTTAATTTTATGGCAGATTAGTTTACAAAATACATGATTTTCAGAAAGATTATTTACACATTTTTAACCTAAATCACAGCAGCATCCATCCGTGAAGGATGTTGGCTGCCAAACATATACAACTGTTAGCCAATCAGAACAGTGGGTGTTTTCTGCAATCAGCCATGCCTATTCAAACAGAGCTTTCCAATGAGGGGGTCAAAACAAGATTGAAAATAGCTTAATACTTCTAAATTATGATGATTTTTGATGTAAAAAATCATGTTAATATTATAACTGGACCTCAGAGAACAATTAAGCAAATAACTTCACTTTTACTATAAAATTAAGAGACTTATCTTCCATTTGCTGATTGTTTTAACACGGGGGTACTTGCACATATTCTATGTTTATGCTCTGTATGTTCTGTCAGGTGTCCCACATCTCCTTTGAGGAGACCTATAGAGACTTATATTCAGGCTCTACTCCTGTGTGAAGCATTTTAAGAGAACATACATTCTTTTGGGAAAGTGTAGGCAGTGCTGCATGCATCCTACGGAAAATCCAGAATTAATTGTGACAAGCTGAGGGGAAAATAAATACTACATCCAAATGTGCCTACTTCTCTACTATACAACAGGCAAAAAAAAAAGAGTAGCATGACTGAAATTAATTACTCTGTAAGTAAGACGGTTGGTAAAAAGTACCTGGATGACTCTATACTTTCATCGAGATCTTGAAGTTTGCATTCAGTGGCATGCTTTAACCACTATTCATGTGAGATATGGATTTGTGCCCTTACTGAAGTCATGATTAAACAGAAGACAGATTTATTTATTTATTTTATGAGGTCATATGCACAAAATTGGACCCATAACATGCATTTATTAAATAGACTGGGTGAATTGTAACTTTAAGCTGACCCTACAGAAATTAGCTTAGCAACATGCTAACAGCAAAAGCTATTGAAATCAAATGCATGTTGAGTCTAATATTAAAGTATAATGGATTATTTTTTCACCAAAACTTTAAAAATGAAGTAAATAAGTATAGTTGATATTTCTCTTGCTTTTTTAGAGCCCACTCAGCATTCAGGGATTGCGCTTTCCATAAAGGATACACATGACTCTGCCATGAATTTTGGTCAATTCAAGCAATTTTAGATTTTTTCTGGAACAGCTTTTGAATTAGAAGCACAATTAGGATACCTTAATATGCTGTCTAAGCAGTTATAAAAAAAAAGCTTTTGGCGACGCGCAGGAAAACGGATGAGCTAAAATGTATTCCACTATAAAACAATAGCGTTTTAGAGGTCTAGCACAAACCTTCATGTGTTCTGGTGTCCTGACGCCCCACCGAGAGAACATCCTCTCTCATTCATTCTCCAGCACTCTTCAGGGATAGAAAGTGGCTTTCCAATATTCAAAATCAACCACAACCCAAATTAGAAATGACATTCACTAATATAGAGGGTGATGCACACACACACTCACACTCACAGAAGGGTGGTAACAAAGGAAGAATATATGAAAATGCCACATAAAAATGCATCACTTGAACGGTCCAAACGGGGTGGTTGACCTAGTATGACCGTCAATGGATGAAGAGCTCTCTGGGAAGCGAGGAGTCTCCACAAGACCATAAACGATGTCATTATGGCAATAACTAGCTGTGGCCAAAGGGATAGTGTTCTACACGAGCCAAAGCTTGTTTATCCAATCCTGTTGCAGGAAATGAGAGCGAGGGATTGTGAACATGCTGGGAGTGGGGTCAACCACATTTTGAGAGCCAAAATAAATAACATTATGGGGTGCAATATTGCAATTATATAATGGTCATAAGTTAACACCGTGTATAGCATGGCTGACTAGCTCAAAGGTTGCTTGCTTATACAAACTTTATAAAACGTCTCATATTTCTATAAAACAGCATGATATAATGAATGTTCTCAAAGTTGACATTATTTTTATGAAGAAAACAAGGGTTTATTTAAAGAAACCGTTACATTACACACACACAAATATTTTTTTTGAGATTGTGAATAAGCAAAGGCTTCTCACAGTGACATAGACTGCAAATGTTGGTAAGGCAAAACTGGACAGTAATGTTTTAGAGAAATGTTAATTAAAACGGCAAATAATTAAACACATGGTTAGGTTCTTTCAAATGTAAGAGTTCATCTGATACCAATGGAGAAAAATGAAGGTCAAGTGTTTAAGTAAGTTGTGAAGTCACTGCTAAAACCCTGAGAAACCAAGCCAAGTCAAAGCAGGAAAGTAAACAAGTGAGAAAAGCAAATACTGGCTGAGGCCAAGTTCATGACACACCATAGTTTTCGACATGTGACCATTACAGATCATAAATCCACAAAGGTCCATGCTACTTTAATATTTGGAAAGCAAATAAGCAAATCATGGACATCTGGCAGTGAGCAGACACGATTACTACATGCCTGTCTGGAATACTGTAGTAGGATAAGTTTTGTTTAAATACTGGACAAGGTTCTCAAAGGAAATAATCAGTAAATCAATTAAACATTTATTTGTTTCCAAATTACATTTCGAGTGAAAGATTTTCCACATTAAAAACTGACAATAGAAAATATTATTCGAAAAGCCAGTCAAACTCCTATAATGTCGAATTATGTTTAACTCTAATTAACTAACAGACAAAAGAAGTGTAAACATTTTTATTTGCATGCAGAGTCATAGCTATTGATGACAGAGGTGATTAAGTTATTACACAACCTGAGCCAGAACAAACAGTGTGGAAATAATAAAGCCCTCATGCAATCCACTAGAAGGGACTTTCCATTTGGGAAGTGAGCATTTCCCCACTATATCCCAATGGACCCATAATGTTTCTTTCTTTTGGGGGGGGGGGACTAATTCAGTTTTGAATTGTAGGCAGTGAATGCTGCAGAGACAGAAGCAGTTTGCTTTGTGTTATACTGACAAAGGGTGAGGGTGGGTGGCCATAATTACATGAGAAAAGAAGCTTCCCTCTCTACCAAAGAGCATATCTGCCAATGCAAAGTCCAGAGTTCATCTATCTCTGTGTTAAAAGCCACCACTGATAATCAATAACCAGAATGACACATTCACTTAAATGTCCATGTGAATGTTAAAAGGTATTTGCCGACACTTGTTATATAATATTACCTGTAAGCATGTGTGGGTTGAGCAACATCATGAATGTGAGTCACTTGCAGCTAATAAAACGGTGTTCAATTGATTGTAAAGAAAATTATTTGAAATAAATACAAAAATAAAGTTTTTATGTCCTTTACAATTGCTAGATCGTGGATTGTGATGTCTTGGGTAAAAGCAAACGCTGACTGTAAGACATCAATTTATGCTAGGGATGTTCATTTCGGTTATTTTTCCTAACCGATAACCGACGCTTGTTAACCGATTATTAACCGTTAACAGACAAGATTATTTTCAATTAGAATTGAAATAAATTAGAAAGAATAAGTGTCAGTGACCAGTTAAAAATACTAATATTTGTTTCCCGGGGATTATTTTTACATGCGCAAAAAGCAACAAACAACAGAACATGTGGATTCACATGGTAATCATATCACATCATGGAATTGCAGAGCTTCTGAAAAACATAATAAAGCTAGGCTTTATATAGCGAATAAATAGGCCTATGAAAGAAACATTTTTACTTGAATAATAAATTATGAAAATGAACGAAAAATGCAGAGTTTCGGTTCATTTTTGTGCCGCTTTATTGTGAATGTATACAAATAAAGGCAAACTGTTTACAATTCCGAAAATCAGTGACTAATAGAAGTTCCTTCCACTGTTAGAAGGAAAAAAAAAATTCCCTGGCGCCGCATGCGCGCACAGAGTTAAGCTTTGCTACTTTGACAATGCAGCCTGTTCATTATCATAATAAAATACAGTCAGTCAAACATATGGGGGGAAAAAAAAAACACACTGATCAGTTTAAATATGTAATAAAAATCTGTGCTGTTAAGCGTTATTACCGTACCGCCATGATGTTATGCAAAACATTTTGTTTTACGTGGATATTGGAACTCGAGTGAAGTAGGCTATAATAACATATATTTTGGCAAACACATATTGCGAATACGGAAACATTTGATTTTGTGTTGAATGAGAGACTCAACGTTGGTTTCAGTTGCGTTTTAGCCTAAATGAATTCATTTTGGCTTGTCGTTTATGTTGCAATAAGTTCTTATAAGCTTTTTTATTCGTGGTTTGTTTTTTTTTTTTTTTTTTTTTTTTTTAAATAGGCTACTGTTAATTGAAAGGATTTGTTGTGGAGTGAGTGGAACTAAAATGGTATAGCTATGTTCGCAGTGTTTATTATAATGTTTATAAACATTTCATGTCGGCATTAGGCCTATTTGTGAATGAAATAAAATGCGACATTAATAGGATATAGTTTCACATGTAGGGAGAAAGTGATGTCTTTTTCCCCCTGTAAAATCCTGGATCATAAATGGACTCTGGGTAAGCAAACAACTGTAGTAACCGAAAGCAACAATTTTATTATTTCCCTACATCTGGAGGGCAGCAGCTGAAGAGACATAATATGGTACTTTAAGTTTTACTTAGGCCTACTTAAAACTATTGTAATCTAACATTGGGATACTTCAGATGGATATGCAGAGATGTAGGTGCTACACATATTCAAAACAGCATAAGGCTTGGTGAAATGTCTAACCTTGCAACTCTCATAGATCTTGATTCCTCATTATACGACCCTTTTAAACAGCAGTATCAGCAAATTTGTGCCAGTCTAGAGTTTAGGCATTGACATGATGAGAAAAGCAGACATCTGGCCCGCACCCTGGATGAAACATGCCTCCTGCTTCCCCATATGTGTCAGAGATGTGGCAGTGAAAAAACAATCTCCCATCTCCCACACACACCCAAATCACCAAATTCACACTTCTACAATTTGTAGGGATGGGGTGAAGATGACCTGCTATTCTGATTATCAGTCCAGTTATCTATACATCTCTTTCTCTGCCTACAAAGACAGTCATGAAAAGAGACACACCCTATACTACAGAAGTAAAGGCTAATGTTACAGTACAGGGATGATCAACACAAATTACATATACACCAGTTCTGGCCTGGAAGTAGGAGTTAAAGTGCCTGGATAATACCAGCATAAATCCCTGTTTTCAACCTCAATGAAGGCCAGACAGCCTTAACCAAAGGGTGCCACATGGTACAACCTAAACATGATTAAATCAAGAAAAGTCTTTTAAAATGGACTTCAAAGCACTATAATGGGGGACAGTTCATCCAAAAATGAACATTGTTTCACCATTTATTTACCCAACCCTGTAATTCAGACATATGATTTCAGGCTAAATGTTCAAGCTTCTGTTTTCCACTCAAAAAGAGTGGAGGTATGATATTTTTTGGAGAACTATTCATGGAGGAATGTTTACTGTTGCTTTCATAAGGATCACTCAAAACACAGAAAATGCAAGAAAAAAAATGATTTGCAAATCTGCAGTAATACAAAAAGCCACATATTACAGTTTGGGGATTTTTTTCTTTTTCTTTAAATTGTGCACTACATTAAATGGTTCTTCGACAATAATGGCAAAAAGAAAACGGAACTATCTATACATTCATGCATTTTCTAAAGTGCTTTTCCTATATAGAATGCTGGAGCCCATTTCTCACAAAAATGTACAAAACTGTCTGGTACCCTTTCCAAATGTACTAATAGGTATGTTTGAAGCACGAATTAATACTAATATTTACCTTTAAGGTATTAATATGTACCATTTAGGTGCATATAAAGTACAAAGATGTACCTTTTATCTTTTATACCTTATGGTTCCACCCCAGCGATATCATCTTGGGGTCATACACAGGGAAACACCCTACATGCTTTAGTAATCCATTGTAAGGCTTCTAATTGTCTAGTTCAAGACAAAAAAAATAAAAAAAATAAAACTCAAATCCCTCTGAGCTGTTATTTTGCAGGCTGGGCTGCACTATCAGCAGGGTGCATTCTCTCTGCAAACAATGCCCTGGTGCTGCTCAATAGCAGAGTGCTGAGAGGTCCCATTACATCACTACACACAATATAATAAAATCCACCCCTTGAGACGTAGCAGCTCAATCTGGGCATGGCACTCTGACCAAAGTCCCCGTCTGCAACACCACCTCCACACCACCCAATACCCCTTTCTTCCAGAACTGATATCAGGATATGCACCTGCCACCAACTCTGTCATGCAGATTACTGAAAAGACCTTCAAAGACACACATGGACACTAACTGGCTTATATGATGTATAATGTCAGTGTTTAATGTGAGGAATGTTGGCTACTGTCCAAGAAAGGGCGACATTATGGCTTTGTCCTAGGGTGCTTTCACATCTCTAGTTTGGTTCATTTGGTCCGAAACAAGGGCAAACAAATTATACATTGTAGCATTTTTAAGCTTTTTTGGTTCCTTTTCACACCACACTGATTGTTTTGGTCCGTACCAGTTAAACCGGACCAAAATGCAGTCACATGACAACATCTACATCACTCATTGGCCATGACGTGTTTCCTAAACTGCTTTTCGATTGGTCAGAATCTACGTGTGGGAATATTCCAACATAAGAGGGAAAGCCAGCAAACAACACGGAGACAACACAACTATGGAGAGACGTCTGCGTGGGCTTGATTTGTCCCTGGCCATAATCTAGTACATTGTTTGTATACACCACAATATGCAAACAATACATTTCTATAATGAAGCGCGGATGTGGCTGGAAAACAATGTTCTAATGCACTGCAAACGGCAAGCGGGAATCGCTCGTAACTTCAAGCGGAGGCGTACATTAATTCGTCTTAACTCTGACATGCTCATGGTCATCTGACCAAATTTCTATGAGGCTACGCACCTCCTCACTACTCCAAGTTTGTCCACGAGCTGCCATGCTAAAGTGCAAACTGGCAACAAACACTTCCTCATCCCATAATGCACAACGCAGTAGACTATGGGAGCTGGTTTAGTCCAAAAATTATCAGTACTTTTTGCAGTTGGGTCTGTTCGAGGTCGGATCACGTTCTCACCACAAACGAACCGTTCCTGAGTTCGTTTGAAAGTGGACCGAGACCACCTCTTCAAGCTGGTCTCGGTACGATTTTTTGGTCTGCTTTTGGTGCGCACCAGAGTGCGATTGCTGCTTTCTCACCTGCCCAAACGAACCGCACCAAAGGGGGAAACGAACTCTGGTATGATTCAACCAAACTAAATGAGGCAGGTGTGAAAGCACCCCTATCCAGCCTAATTTACGTGGACCCCTTCCCCTGTTTTCTGTGAAGATTAAAAAAAAAAAAAAAAAAAAAAAAAAACTATTACTGGAATTCAGCAGAATGGATTGAAACATTTTAAAATGTGTTCTGCAGGTGCAGATTCAACTCATCTATAAGCAATTTGGAATACACTACTTAGGCAACAACTCTGTGTATCATTCAAACAAAATGTGCAAAGCGCATATGTAAATTATTTATAATAGAGTATGTGGTTAACATGCTGCTAAGCTAAATTACTTGGTACAGCACAGAAATACACAGATATTAGGTAAAGTAGCCTATTTTATCTTACCCCATGCACTAAATACAACAGTAGACTTGGAACAGAGCACATGAATATCATTCTAATGGCTACTCAATTAGTGCTAATAGCCTGGAACACAGCTGCAAACTCTCACTGCAGCTTCTTTTGGATGAGCAGTGTTGGGTAGCAGGTGCGAGCAGGGCCACAGCACACAGAAAACCCCAGAGGAAAGAAGAGGGCCATCTAGTTATTACATGTGGGCAATGAGAGTGTTTCGAAGATGTCTGGACAGACAATGCTTGTCTAAAGCGCTTGGCAAAGCTCATCCATTTAATTAAGACGGTGTGTGTTCTGTGGTTAAAGCTCAAGTAAAGACTCGTCATGCCTGCTGCAGGATGTTGTCGACACAGATGCTCATTAAAGGATAAATTATAATTGTGTCATTATTTACTGACCTTTTTGCCATTCCTTTTGTTCTTATCAAGTTGATTTAATGAATTATGTAGCTGTCATATGACAGTTTATATAGACCAATGATGTTAATATTCATAATAGTAATATTATTATAATTATAAACCATAGTAGTAGTCTGTATATTCCAAGTCTGAAGTCATGCAATAGCGGTGTGTGATTTATTTATTTATTATTATGCTAATATTTTGGTGCTTTTGAAATCAAAGCACTTGGAACACAGTAAAAGAACTTGGGCTGGATGATAAATCGCATGCGATATTTAATGCGCATTTTGTCAGTAAAGCGAAATTCAATACACAGAGTAAATGTGTTATTTTACTTTTTCCTAATAAATGCTATGAACCTAGAATTAAAAAAGTTTTGTGATGGATCTTCAAAACACGGGTAAGGAATGATAATGGGCGGAGAAAATGACATTTTAATTATTGGGTGAACTATTCCAATATAGCATTTGACTACACAAAAATAATAATTACCAAAATAAAGCATAAAAACCAAGATTAATAATTTGTGAATATCTTTTGAAGGTTACTGAAGGCCCATGTCTTCTAGTGATTCTTGCTGGTGCATGCTTTCTTTACTCTTTAATCTTAAATTGTTACCTGTATGAGGATACTTATTGGCTCCAAATTTGCAATCTCACATATATTAAAAACTGTTTTTCTTGGCCTCACTGCAAACCATCTGGTAGGTCTTCCTGAGAACACTTTTAGGCCTGAACTATGAACAGCTCGGTTTAGAAATACTAAAATGCTCAATGTGTTGAACACATGGAATCACGTTCTTGCATGAACCTCAGACAGAGATGTCATAAAAACCATTAAAAGGACAGTTAATCCTCAAAAAAAGGAAAAAAGATGAGAATGGTGCACAATGAACACAGACAAGCTCATTCACAATCTGACTCCCCGAAGCACTCTTTCCACACACAGATGGCCACTACGCCACAGACAGCAGAGCAGTGTGAAACTCCGTCTGTTTGGAAGGGAGAGGTGACACCGGGCTTTTGAACCATGTGCGGCTGCCAGAATGAGACGTTTCACACTCCTTCTGGGTCATTAACTAAAACAATCTCAAGAGTTCATGCTCCCATTCCAGCGGTCAGAGAAGATCCAATGCAGAGCATTTCCAAACATCCTATCCATTACAATTTTAGCCTTCTGTTGAATCACATATTTGTTTTAATGCAGATTATTTTTAAGGTAACTATTCCCTCTACCAAACATAATATTAGCAGGCATCGGAAATCAACAATGTTCATAGTATTCAATGTCATGTTTATTAGAATGCTAGATTAGAAAGAATTTTTTTTTTTTTCAGTTGCTTTTATGTAAAACACTTTAACAAAATCTAATAAAAATCTAAAAAAAAAATAAAGTTTTTGATTACTAAAACTTTAAGATTAAAACAACTGCTACACTGACACTGAACATTTTGAGTGATGAATGAACCAAGGGAATCGAATTTGAGTGACAAATTAATCGTATAATAAAGTACGAATAATAAATACTTACAAGGCAAAAAACAAGGTAGGACGACAGAAATAGTTAAAGTGAATTAACATATTAATGTTGTATTCACAAATACAACAAAAACTTCACTCGTACTGACTCTTATTCTGTCTGAAAGAATGAAAAGACCGAGTTGAAGGTTGGGCGTTTCAGCTCCGCCCACAATTGCGAATTAAATATTGAAGCCATAACCCGAAATTATCAAAACATACACGCATAGATATATATCCATTACGTACATGGACCAACTGTCTTGTCCATGTTCTCTCACTTGAATCCTCTCGAATCTTGAGTCTCTTGACCTTCTGCAAGCCCCGCCTTGTTCACGCAGTGATTGACGTGGCGCGAGGGGGCGGAGACGTGATCGGCTCGGAATGCATTTTCAATGTGCACATTGAATTTAGCTACATTCATTGTGGGACATTGAATGAAAATGTAATCGTAAGTGTCTTGACTGTGAGTGTTAATGCAATTAAGAAAAATTGCATTTGAATGATAATTTTGCCCCAGTTTTTGCTTGAACATGTTATACATATCTAATCATTTCTGTAATACATTTTAATTTTAATTTTGCAACTTATAAAGCGTTAAAATTTGTATTCATTTTACAGATTAAAACTAGTGTGTGAAATGGCAAATGAAGATTATGTAATTTATTTTTCATTTTCATTTTGCACCATATGTTACACAAATGTATTGGAAAATGTTAATGTAAATACAGAAATGCATTGCCATTTTGGAATTGCATTCCAAATTGAATAATGCTACCCATATGCTTCCATATCTTAATGCCTCTGGCACACCTGCACACTCTAAACTCTTCATGTCTTTAGTAGAAACCAAAAACACTATTTTAAATTACTGCTCTGTTTAAATCACCCATGTTAATGCCATACAAATGCCAACCAGACTGCATTTGTAGCAGAAAATGAATTGAACCACCTAACAGGTTTGTACTTTGTAGCTTTCTCTATTTCGGTTTTATCACGTGATAGAAAGTCTAAGGCCTTCTCAAGCCGAAGGGCTAACTCATCTAATCTGCGGCCTAATATGCATCAAGCTAAGAAAGTCAAAGTCAAGAGTCAAAGTGCATTTTTAAACATTCACTCACTAAAAAATAAATAATTTTTAATCAATGACTTGACAATCTGGATTTTGGGTTTCTAAATGAAACATGGCTAGAAGACCGCTGCAGTGCTACATTCCTCAATGAAGCAGCCCCTCCTAACTTTAATTTTATGAGCATCTGCAGGACTGTTAGGAGAGGTGGGGGTGTAGCTGCTCTATTTAAAGATGTCTATCAATGCAAGCAAGTGTCATTTGGTAAGTACTTGTCTTTTGAATATCTAGGTATTGTGTTTTTCACGCATTCTGTTTATCATTATCTACAGGCCTCCAAAATACTCTCCAGCCTTTGTTGAAGAGGTCACAAAAATGTTATCAATGATTTCCTCAGAGTTTGACTGTTTTGCTATTGCAGCGGATTTTAATATTCACACAGATAATGCAGAAAACAAAACTACAAAAGAAATAACTGTTTAAAACTCTTTCAGATTGATTCAGCATGTGCATAAACCTACACACAATAAGGGACATACTCTAGATTTAATCATCAGTAGAGGTCTAAACATTTCATCCATTTTTATTAAGGATGTAGCACGGTCTGATAACTTCTATATTGTCTTTGAAATACTGAGCTAAGCTACCACTGTATCTAGATCTGTCTCGGTCAGAAAGAGATGCATTAACAAGAACACTAGTGTGCTAGTGTGCAAGGAAAAAACTGAAGTCAATGCATTTTGAAACAAAGTTGAAGTTCTCAGGGTGTATGCACCAGAACCAGAAAATCTGAGCATATAACACCAGTCTTCAGGTCCTTAAAATTGGCTTCCAGTTACATTGAGGATTGATTTTAAAGTACTTTTACTCGTATATAAGTCACTAAATGACCTAGGACTGAGATATATTTCAGATATGCTCACTGAATATAAACCTAACAGAGCACTCAGATCACTAGGATCAAGTCAGTTAGAAATACCAAGGGTTCACACAAAACAAGGGGAGTCCTCCTTTAGTTACTATGCTGCCCGCAGTTAGAATCAGCTTCCAGAAGAGATCAGATGTGCTAAAACACTAGTCACATTTAAATCTAGACTCAAAACTCATCTGTTTAGCTGTGCATTTATTGAATGAGCCCTGTGCGATGTCCGAACTGATTGCACTGTATTTTATGAATTGCACTGTATTTAAATTAAATGAATGTTTAATCAATTCTTAAATACTTTTCAAAGTTTTTTTTTTTCCTATGATTATTGTACTTTATTTTATGTAAAGCACTTTGAATTACCACTGTATATGAAATGTGCTATATAAATAAATAAACTTGCCTTGACATGACATTGGCCCAACCAATGGAATTTTGAATGGACTCATTTTTACAAGTCTCATTCAAGTTTGGTGACAGTAGTAGAAGAGAAAGTACACACTTCAATTTGAATAACAGATCTCTGGTGCCGGAGTTGACAGAATGACCCTTTAAGCTGCCAAATCTGAACTTGCCCTTGGAAAAGACCATCCCCCGTTTCACCCCTGTGAACTCTATGACAGCCAGCCATTACTTTGAGCTTTTAGTCTAACTGGCTTGTTTCTGCAGGTTTGGGTGAAGAACTGAATTAACCCAGTTGCTGTGAGGAACAATCATATCACATGCTGTCTCTCTGTAGAGCAAGTACACTCAAAACTGCCAATATAAACCCCAAAATTCATGAGCATCTGTTAAAATCGATAAGGGTTGCATGCCCTCGTCATGGATAGGAAAAGATGATTAGGGAAGGACAACTTCCAAACCTTGTCAAAGTCTCATTTTACAAAAGATATAACACACACAAGCCTAAGCAGATGGCCTGACTTGGAGACTAAGATCAAATTATGGAGTCTTTTACAAAGACCTCCCTTAAAAGAAAAAGCTCACAGTCTTTAAGGAGGACCTATTTAAAAAAGACCTTAATCCAAGCCTCTCATCAGTGATGAGAATTAGTCTTAGGCCTAGACATAAACTACGCAAGTAGAGTGTCTAGTCCTACGCAAGTAGAGTGTCTAGTCCTGCTAATGTCCAATTCAGTTTAGCTCCAACTTATCAACAAACTTGCCTGTAAGTTTCTAAATCTGTATATCAAAGTGCCCTTTCACCCTCATTTACCATTTCCTACACAACTCTACTAATATAGTGCAATGAATGAGTGAAAACCAGTGAGTGATTTCACGTCAAGTCCACCAGAAGTGGTGCAAAACACCTTCATCTTCTAACTACATGTGGAAATTAATTTGGTGCGGTGCTCACTGCATTTGGGAATTCTAGTGGTTAGCTGTTGAGTGTACATCGGTCGTACCACTGACGTGAATTATGGGATTGAATGAGTGCATTTGATAATGTACACTATGTTAGCGGTTCTCAATTCCAGTCCTCGCGACCCCCTGCTCTGCACATTTTGTATGTCTCTTATCACTTCAAATGTTTGTTCTATTCAAACGTAAGTGCCCTCCGAAGTGGACATCACAGGATATTCCCCGATGGTTCCAGTTCGAAGCAAATGAATATGTCCCATCTAAAGTGCACTGAATTGTGCGAGATGTGAATTTAAATTGTATTTATTAACCGAGTTATATGATGTCACACTGTGTAAAATGTAAAGACATTGCGCAGTGCAAATCTGTGAATGAATGTTCCGAAGTGAAGTGGACTTCAAAAGATTTCCCCTGCTCAGTGAGTAGGGAGCAATGAACACTGTGTAGAGACCATGTCAATCGCAACACAGTTCATGCTTGGAGCTCACTTCTAACAAGCTGATTATCTGAATCAGGTGTGTTAAAGACAGATATACAAAATGTGCAGTGCAGGGGGTCGCAAGGACTGGAATTGAGAACCGCTACACTATGGTATTAGACAACGACAAATGGCTGTCACCTCAAGTATAGTATTCCGGAAGACTATGATTAGTTGCATCTGGTATATTTATTTAGGATTAGAGCAAAACTGTGCAGGACAGTTACAGTCCAGGAGCAGGATTGGACTACGCAATGGACTATGCACCCCTGGACTATGCAACGTGCATCAATTCATTTTAAAAAATTGAAATACATGAATAAAGTTTATTAAGCAACCAAGTACGCATTGTATTTTACATTTATGCATTTGGCAGACACTTTTATCCAAAGCGACTTACAGTGCATTTTTACACTAGAATTTATTTATTTTTAATCAGTATGTGTGTTCCCTGGGAATTGAACACACACAACCTTCTGTGCAGCTAACGCACTGCTATACCACTGAACCACAGGAACATTGCATTGCATTCTAAACATTGCTGCAAAGGGTAATCTTCAGTTTCCCAGGTCATCCAAATGCAAAATTGAGCACGCATGAGCAAAGATGGCTGATTTCAAATTGCATTGGATGTCCTGCACCAGCTGAGAGACAGTAATTGAGATCGATGAGAATGTTAACGCATAGCTTACTTCAATTATTATACCTTTAAGCTACAAGCCTGGTTCTTCCAATATTTCTAAAAATGATAAAACAAGCACAGACTTGACTAAAACGTACCCAAAAGCTTGACAACAGTTTGAGCACAGATGCTCTTGGTCATTTCGCTACTTCCCCTGCCTGACTGCTGTGTTTACTGTGGTGATGATCATAAATACTATTCAACAGTTTGTGCTGTTAACAGGACCGGTTATGGCTCATTGTACCAGGACGCCGAAATGCACGAGCCCAGGAGGCCAGTGAACCCAGAACCATCTAAGAGATCTGCTTCTCAAGCATGACAGGAAAAGCAGCTGCCCTGGAATGAGCTCAGGGCCTGGCTTCAGATCAGAGGAGCGTCGACCCTGACATCACTGTAACACTGCTTAGACTAAAACATATGAACATGGAAGGGTCCAAGACTGAAGGAGTGCTTGCATACCAGAGCAAATGAACAGAGTAGGCCCAGAAGCTCCCAAAAAACTCAGCTATTTATTTGAACTTCTCCTTATCCCAGGGGAGAGAGTACAGAATGAGTAAAATGAATGAAAAGTGTTTCGCTACAGTCATTTTCATTAGTGAGTAAGTAAGAAAGATCAGGCCATGGTGTTTTTCAGAGTGTAAATGTGCGTCTGCTATGTTTTGATTTGGCGGTCTGGTCAGGCGGCTGGCAGCCCTCTAGAGACAGATGGTCATTAGCTGGAGCAGGACAGGACAGTGTGCCACCCCTCCCCAGAGAGGGCTGGACATCACCTCTCAGAGGTCGAGTAGATAGAGCATACCGTGTTTATGCACACCTTCTCTGCAAAATCACTTCTGCAAACATGACACCACTGGGGGACCTTCACATAAGTTTTGATAAAAAAAAGCTGCATGCCTTTCCAACCCTGTGCATACATGTCTGCAACTTTTTTCACAACTTTGTTTATGGCCGACCAGGACATCTAGGAATCAACTAGACAGTGACTTTATAAACAGTAAGCTTTTTTCACTCACATGTGTGGACTGAGCTCGTAGAAGTTCCTGTTGCGATACTCCTCCACCTTTTCTGCTGTGTAGATGGGCAGGGACTTGTAAGGGTTCATGGAGATCACCACACTGCCAATGTATGTCTGTGGAGGACAGTGAAAGAAGCAGTGAACCACTGATCAACACACAGGAAAACACATGAAATGAGAAGAGACAACATCACCAGTCTACAGTAGGGCTGGGACAAGGCGTCGAGGTCATCGATGACGTCGACGCAAAATATGCGCATCGATTCGTCGACCTGTTTTTATTTCTCTAAAAAACTTTTGCAAAACGTTTACCTTTTGTGCGCTGAATATACGCGATGGCCGGATCAACATTCTGTCCAACGTTATATAACCGATCCAGGGGTTTTTCTGCATTGATCTTTTTTTTTGGCGGCTGTCAAAGCCTTATTTGATCGGTGAGTGATGTAGAATAGAATGACTGCTGCGCCTGACAGAGAGAAAGTGCACGAGCACTCACAGTCTTCAAACAACACGAGCGCTTCTTGCTCTCTCTCTCCCTTGTGCATATTAAATCAAAATCATTAAACACGATAGAAAAAGAGTGAAACACCAAAGTTTCACGTGGAGCATTCAGAGATTTTTTTTTCTCCATGACAGGCTGCTGGCTCCCACTGTTAATTTTTATTTAAATTTTTTTGTGGAAAAGCACTCTCTGTATTAGCTCAAAGCCCTCAAGTTTACATTGGTTACTGTATTCATTCAATTGCTCTAAACAAGTATTTTTATCTGAAATATTTTTTTTTCAGTAAGCTAGGCCCTATGTGTTCAGTAAGCTTGTTTCAGTAAAGCTATGTGTTTTCAAGGCTTCAAGGTTTTATTGAATGCTATCTCTATACAAGTGCAAAGTAATGCATTCTTAGTCAGTCTTTTATTTTGTAATTTTAAGAGCAATAAACATATTGCAATGTTAAGGAATTCATGTTTTTTTTCATTCAGATATGTAAATTAACATGTATAAATTGTTAGTAGTCAATTAATGGGGAGATAATTCAAAATCGAATCGGTCTGAAAAAATTAATCGTTAGATTAATCGATGCATCCAAAAAATAATCACTAGATTAATCGTTTAAAAAATAATCGTTTATCCCAGCTCTAGTCTACAGCAGTGGTCCCTTCTCAATCCTGGTCCTGAAGAAACTCAACACTGCACATTTTAGATGTCTCTCTAAACAAACTCAAACTCAAACTGATTAATCTCATCAGCTCATTAGTAAAGACACCAAGACCTCAAATCTGTGTGTCAGATAAGAGTAGGGCTGTTCCGAATACTATTTTTTGAGCTTCGAAGCTTTGACAGTAATCAACACTGAATATTCGAAGCTTCGGAGGGAGGGGCTGAAGATATTATTCTCTCTAATAAAGGCAGGAATCTCTGTGTCTTGTCAAGTTGCATTTTTATTATATCGAGAACCGTTCATCCAGTCGATTTCACGCATGGCAGGAACAGTTTGTAATCATGCCATGTCATACCAGGCTCATGAGGAAATACAACTGACAGTCCTTGGAAATGTTCGGCCCAATAGTCAAAAAAGTGGCTATATTCAAGCGCGAATTAAGACATTTTTGCGGGGGGATTCCAGGTGTAAAAAAAATAAAAAAATAATTAGCATTCCTAAATTTTTTAATCAAATGCCAACCCACCAAATGAATATTCTAATAATTAAATATTCTAGTACAGCCCTAGATAAGAGAGACATCAAAAATGTGCAGTGCTGGTTGTTCTCCAGGACCAGGGTTGGGAACAACTGGTCTACAGTACAGGTAATACTGAGCATACAATACTGGTACCCAAGTGTTGTCCCCGCAGAATGTATATGCATTACCGAGCCAGTCACACAATGAAAATAATGGCACGTTCCTATCACGAAAATGATGGTAATTGTGAAATTTCACTTGAACCGGTATCGTGACATCCCTAAAGGACACTGAACTGCATTCATCCTTGTCAAATCTAGTTCATGATCCCCTGCTGTGAGGCACAACATTCTGTTGTAGGAACATGGCGGCAGCAGTATAGGGGAGTAGAGCCACAATATGCCTCTGTCTGCACAATCCTGATGGGAATTCCTGGGTATTGTTCAGACAGGCTGGGGGCCCGCAAGCACCCGAACAAGTGAACACAAACAAAAATGTTTGGAATCCCAAGAAGCATCAACAACACAGGGTGGTCAAAAGTGGCCAGCGAGGGCAGCGGTCTCTTAAGTAGTCCATTTCGGATGACTCAAGCAAACACACTGAATAATTTATTACAGCATCTCTGGAATATCAATAAAAGTACAGACATCAAGCCGGACATATGCTATAGGTCAAGCACTTGAAGTTTAGGCAAATTTGCAAACACTGAATTTATCATAAAAGCTTTTTGATCCAGTGGCTTAATGATTATTTCACACATACAGAAGAGACCTGGTATTTGTTAATTCAATGAAGAATATAACCAAATCCTCCCATTCCCCGATGGACTTAAATACTGTTCACAATGGTGACATCTGGGGCACTAGAGATGTGATGACTATGGGTGCATTAGAGCAGGACTAGGCCTTTGTAAATAATTCAACTGGCCCTTAAATGCATCTAAATGAGAGCTGGTGAATCTACATTTTGGATGAATGGGCAACCGACGATCAATAAAAAGCATCAATGAAAGAGTGAGCTACACAATCACATCGGTTCCTTACTACTAAATGTGCAAATACACACAAATAAAACATTTGTTCTTTCGTGCAGCCAATAACACGGAGCAAAGTTTAAAGATAGCGATAAATACAAGGACATTTGTTCCATAATTCTACAGCTCTGATTGCCTGCTGTATCTGAAAGCGGAACCCTTTAGAACCATTTGCGACAGAGCATTGATAAGATAAGCAGATGTTTATCAGTAATATTCATTGTAAAGTTGGTGAAATGTAAGAGATTTGATGGACTGTGATGTAAGCTTCTTGGCATTTAAAGAGATGATACTGAGGGTGGAGACGTTCCTAGAATATTCTCCATTAACCGCTTTTAAAATATAAGCCTGAAGGTATTCCTCAGCAGTATTTCTTCACTTTCATGTCATTCCAAACTTATTTTGTTATGTTGAACACAAAAGCAGAGGTTCTTTTCCATACAACAAGTGACCAATTGGGAAATATTAGGGTTGTATTGACAACTTGATGCTATTTTGTCCTTTTAGGAGCTCAGTGAACCGTCACACGGACAAGTCTGCTTTTGGCAAGAGTATTTGCTTTTGGTGAGTATTTATTTATTTATTATTTAACGCCATGCCAGCCATGTGAGCGACGATAGACTTAGAATTTATGGTTGGTGTGACTATAACTTACTAACAATAAAGATAATTAACCAGTTTGCTCAAAGTGCAAAGAACATAAATATACTCCATTGTAAATTTGGGTCCATTTGAAGTGTAAATAGCTGTGTAATAACCATTCCAAAAGTGTGAGTGGAATTGAAGATTTTTTACCTTTCTTGGAGCATGAACAAGCACAGTCCATTTGAAGTGTAAATAGCTGTGTAATAACCATTCCAAAAGTGTGAGTGGAATTGAAGATTTTTTCATAGGCTGGTTTGGGATGCAACAGCTTTCAAAACCGAGCCCAAATGAACGAGAAAGCCATGAGGAACAGGGACAGAACAATGAGAATGCTATGATTTACACTAGTGCTTCTCTCTACACTCCCATTTATCATTTAGTGGGAACACACTCAGACTAAATTTAGACACTCTTGATGTGATGGGACTGTCTGGAGTAGTGAAAGCCTAGCATCAGACGACTACCAAGAAAAGGAAAGAGCAACTGTTGCATGATGTTCTCAGCAGAAGTAGAAGCATTACTTACATAGATCTCGTTGTGATCGAATCGCTTCTTCAGATTCTCAATGAAGGCGTCTTCTGATAGGGGCTCAATAAGGACCATATCGCCCACCCCTATCATATTGTCGAGAAGTGATGTCTTCACCTCCATTTTGGACAACACCCCCTACAGAGAGAGCAAGACAAATAACATATCACAATCACAAAGTTCTGTAGGCATTGACTTAGATGCACATTTACTGTAGGTCAATGGGGTTAATTTGTTAATTTGTGAGTGTTTATTAATTTACATAAAATACATAAAACATTTCATTCATACTCAACTATTTAAATGTTTACTTAAAGCAAACCCATCACTGAATTGTCACTGAACAGTTAACTTCTAAACAGACCTATTTTCCCTTCTCTGGTCACTAATCCAGATGCCAGTTGCATTTAGGGCCTTCATTTGAGGCTTTACTGAGTCCCTAAACCCCCTAAACAAATGGGCAATGGCAAAGTGTAGTGCTCAGCATAAAGCTCCTCCAATAACAGCCCACATGTTCACTCCTAGCTCACCCGGCGTAGAAACAAAGCACCCAGCATTGCCATTTGTAGACAAAATACAAACATGGCAAAGAAACAAATCTTAAATTGGGAGTAGACAGCATAGCACATTGTGGTTTGTTGATAGCATAAACACGTGTCATTTGTATGCATGACTAAAAAAAATAAGTTGAATGTAAATGAAGGATTAAGAGGTGAAAGCTAACGTTAGATCGTGGACTGATGAGGTTACCTGGATGTGTTTTTGTCTCGAGTACCTCAGATTGCTGCTGTGCAGTTTGATAAACCTAATCTTCATCTTACCTGCAGTTTAGGGCAGGGTTACTCATCAACTTTCAATTTCTATGCAAACTCTACACTGAATATCTCTCATTGAATACCAGCTGCTCTGGAAGAGCAAGTTATTAGCCAATAAACATTCTCCTCACAGAAAACCAGTTTTAAACATCTGATCGGCTTTTTGTTCTCTATAATTCACGATTACCAGACTTTCTGGTAAAGGTTTGGTTTCACACAGACAGATTTCTATCTAGGAAACTGGTTTAAGAATGGCAAAGGCTTAATTTATTCAAAAGCATGGTTCTCTGCATGTGATGTTTGCTGAAGTGTTGTTAAGGGACATTTAGATGTTTTATGTTTCACATTTGCCACATGGCACAAAAGCACAATTTATATTGTGGACTTTAAACAGGAAGACCAGAATAACAGGCCAGAAGGAAACCCGGTGATAAACAGCCACCACCAAATATGTGGTATTACATCTGCCAGTGATGGGGTTGATTGTCTTTGAACATAACATTTATGTCGGAAAAAAAATTTACCATTAGAAACTCCAGAATGCGAGTCCCAGCAAAAGTGGAAACTTGGAAATTGGTGTTCTATTAAAGTTTCCAAAAGCACACTGGATCACGTGGACCATACATTAAACCCCTTTAGTATCAATCTACAGATCAAGACAGCATGAGGATTTTTTATTTCTTTGGCCACGTTTATAATATTTTTGAATATGCATAACTGATTAAAAGATATAAATCACATCTGTAAAACAGACTGGATTCAGGATGGAACCAAAAAAATATAATAACAATAATAATAATAATAATAATAATAATAATAATTAAATGCTTATATTTAGACCTTTCAGCTCTGATGTCAGAAATTAAGGAGCCCATTAAAAAAAAAAAAAATTATCCACTAGCAGGAGTCCAAAAATATTAATACTTGAAACATTAAAATAATAAAAAAAATAATCATATAACAATTTTATGTTTAAAATTAAAGTATAGTTCAATTAAACTATATTTGTAAAAAATCCAACATTTATTTTCTCCCTACCACTGGAGTGTTTTATTCATGTTCAGGGTTATCTCGATATTTTATTTATTTATTATTTTTTATTAAACACATTTACAATACCTACACAACTGAAAACACCTGCCTCAGAGGCCAATATCTGACATTTCCATCATGAGTCTGAGACACACTAAACTCATAACTACTTACACCAAGAATTGTGCTTATGAAATATTATCAAATATTTAAGGCCCTATGAATGTATTTTATTTTCCCCCATTTAAATTTTTCTTTAATAATGACTTAACAAAAATGTATTAACATAAACGATGATACACTAACAATTTAATTCATCTTTTAAAATGTAATCAAATGCACATTTAACAATTTATTTTATTTTCTAGCAAAATCAAATATGGTACATAGGGTTAACTCTTCAAATTAAAACAGTGGAAAAACTGTGCGATATTCCTTCGTTTTAACAACTGTATTATTATTTTGTATTATTATTATGATGAGATATATAAATACAAGTGTTATCTTGTTAGATAAAAAGGTGATATACAGGTTATTCCTTGCTAACACATTATGGCACTGTGCGTTTTATGCATTAAACACTTAAATACTTTATCAAAGAGCCACATTTATTCAATTTGTGTTGTTGCCTATGATACATTCACCTCTATGATTCTGCCTGCTAATAAAATCACAGTTAACCCAGTCAACTACTTAGAACAATTAAGCTCTTTATAAATCGCCTTTTTCTATTTTATCTTTGTTTTTGAGTAATAGTGGGGGAAACCCACTTATCTCTGCGTCTAGTTCAATTTGTGTCTTGGCAGCAGCTGTAACCTGGCAGCCGGGGATATTATCAGTTACCTGCGAAACAGGACAGAGGAGAAGACCACAGACTAAAGGTCAGACAAGACATGAAAACAGTGGTTCCTGTGAGGGCAGAATAATTCCAGAGCTTGCTCTCCCACTGCACAGCAACTCCTGGCAAAACCTACAAGTCTCATTGAATACCAGCCGCTCTGGAAGAGCAAGTTATTAGCCAATAAACATTCTCCTCACAGAAAACCAGTTTTAAACATCTGATCGGCTTTTTGTTTTCTCTAATTCACGATTACCAGACTTTCTGGTAAAGGTTTGGTTTCACACAGACAGATTTCTATCTAGGAAACTGGTTTAAGAATGGCAAAGGCTTAATTTATTCAAAAGCATGGTTCTCTGCATGTGATGTTTGCTGAAGTGTTGTTAAGGGAGATTTAGATGTTTTATGTTTCACATTTGCCACATGGCACAAAAGCACAATTTATATTGTGCACTTTAAACAGGAAGACCAGAATAACAGGCCAGGAGGAAACCAGGTGATAAACAGCCACCATCAAATATGTGGTATTACATCTGCCAGTGATGGGGTTGATTGTCTTTGAACATAACATTTATGATAATAACATTTTCTAGCAGTAGAAAAACTCCAGAATGTGAGTCCCAGCAAAAGTGGAAACTTGGAAATTGGTGTTCTATTAAAATTTCCAAAAGAACACTGGATCACGTGGACCATACATTAAACTCTTAGTATCAATCTACAGATCTAGACTAGCACCGCACATCATGGGGATTTTTTTTATTATTTTTGGCCAGGTTTATAATATTTTTGAATATGCATAATTGATTTAATGACATAAATAAACACCTGTAAAACAGACTAGATTCAGGATAAAAAAAAGGAGATGAAGATAAATTAAAAGCTCAGCTTTCAGCTTCTGAATGTCCATAGAAAATTACTAAATATAATTGTACTTGCAATTATATTTCTGCGGATATGAGCATATATTTGTGATTATGATTACTTTTTTTTTTTTACTAATCTACTTTTAATTATTTATTTTTTTGTCTCAGGATGTACAGTAGCTTGTCTGATTTAAGTTTCAGTAGCAAAGTTCGAATAATTTCAATTCAAACTGACTGCTTTAAATGTTATCGCTTAAACAAAAATGTAGTGTTTATGTAAATGTCATATGCCAATGAATGAAAATAAATATTCTTTGTTGTGTTCATCTAGGCACAGTAAGCATACAAACAGGACACGTCTCGATTATTTTAACTACATTACACTTTTTGAATGGACAAATGAACGAACGAATGAATGAATGAATGAATGAATGAATGAATGAATGAATGGCTATTTGTCTCAATTATGGTTCTCCTTCCTTTTGAGCAAATACATAAAACTTAAGATATGTATTGAATATCACCAAGAAGATGACAAATATTGTGATAAACATTTTTAGCTATACTGCCCCACCCAGCTTCAAACTACTTTCTTTTCTCATTATTGCTAAGGTATTGCTTCTTTAAACAGATGGTCCATGCAGTGTTTCCATATACAGTGCATCAGAGCAGACGTAGCAAATAAAGGCAACATTGTTGAATCCAGATTTCAGATTCACCGCACAGAGCTCTTCAACTCAGCACAAATCCATCAGATTAAGCTGTGTAGTATTTTTAGTTGCACGACTGCCCTAAAAAAGAAGCCACCATGTGCAGCATCAGCATTAGTATTTCTCAGGACTGACCGGCTGTCTCCTTTCAGAACTGGCCCACACGCAAAACTCTGCATCTGCCCTACATTTCTGAGTGCAATGCCAATAATATATCATTTAAAATTCCTGGATGTGAGCCATGTGTTATTTTACACTCCACGGACAAGGCAGAGCAGAAAGTCCCTCTTTTCAACCTTCCTCCTGAAACACCCAGACCAGACAGACATTCAACTCCGATCAAACAGACCCTCCATTTATATCTTAGAACGCATATTTAAGTAAGAACGATTCAGCTCCGTTTCAAATCAACCCATGCTCTTTCTCAAGCTAAGAAAATTCTGCAAATGCAGAACAAAACTTCACATTTAATGGAACAAGTTGACAACAAAATAGGACTTAATCGAGTACAGACAGCTGAATAAAGAGCCAGACACATGGCAGTGATGGCAACTACAGACGAGTTCCAAATGAAGCGATGGGGCAAAGCCATTGTGGCTATTTGGGAGTACTTGCAAGCACCCTCAGTGACCTGTCTGCGCCATGTCCAGGGTAAACCCTCGGATTGACCCACTAGAGCCAGGCTTTGCAGAATAGAACACATCCCTGAATCACATCTCTTGGATCTTTATCATTAAAAATAATAATAATAACAGTAATAAAACAAAGATTTGTGTGGCAGGCTCATTGCTGGTTCATAACTCCAAGGGTCTCGCCTCAGCAACTAACATATTTTCAATTTCTGCTAAGCCCTCATAAAAGCTAAGTCATTTTCAAAATAAGCCTATGAAAATAAAGGGCTTTCAAAGACATGTCGAGATAGAATGAGATGGTATGATGGCTACACATTTCATTCAACACAATCCTGCAGATCATCATCTCTTTAGGGAGAGAGCTCCGTGAACTGAACAGAGTGATCCATCTGAAAGATGAAAAATTATGCCTCCAGAGGATGATTTCCAAGGTAAGAAAGCATCAACGTACATCTGAATCCACAGTCAGCTTGACTTCCTGTCTCTTGAGATACCTTCATCTGATAAATTTTTGAAGGCAGCATATATGTATTCTTTGCTGCCGTTGATATCCCACAGTCCTGTGCGTTCCATTCCGTGATGGTTGAGTTAAAAATAAACATGCGCCTCAAAGTTGTGTTAGGTGGTCAGTTTGTGTTTAAATGTACGTTACTGCTAGAGCTGCACTGATACCGATACTGGTATCGTATCGCGACCGATACTGAGCTCCTGCACTTGATAAAATGCCCCGATACCACACAACATGTGTTAAGTGCCATATTCAGACAAAGAAACACTGACAACAGATCAAAGGACAGCTGAATGGAGTTATTAGAGACTAAGGACATCTACGAAGTATACGTATGCAATGAATATAATGATAAAAATTCAGTATCAGTATTACTGTGTGAAATCCGCTAGGCTGTAGTGTAATACTTGTCCCTCTCATTCTGCACCAGTACAAATACGTGCATGTGTTACACATGTTTTGCTTGCTTGAGTGTTTCTGCATTATATGAGTGGCTTTAGAATATAAATCACAGCACATTTCAGATTAAAAAAAAAAAATATATATATATATATATATATATATATATATATATATATATATATATATATATATATATATATATATATATATATATATACACACACAATTTATTTTGCTTTACTACAGCAAAGCGCGTGGGGGGACTGAAGTTCAGGTTTGTATGAACCTGAATGAAAGCATGTTCAGAAGACTACAGGCTGTCATTGAGGCTAAGGGTTGCCTAACTAAGTATAGATAGTTTTGTAAATACTAACAGCTGTCTGAATAATTTTGGATTGATTGTAATCCATTCCATTACATACTTTTCAATCAAAATTATCGAACATAAAGCCAAATTTGTACTGACACAGTTTAACTGAGTTCTTGTCATATTTTATTACCATCTTCTAAGCCACAGAGAATAAACTGTGATAATGTGAGAAATGTTGAGGGTGTCTGAATAAATTTTGGTTTGACTATCTAATAAATGAAGTTAAGCAACTAACATTATACATACTTTTGGTTTCTGTCCCCAATATTTAAAATAAATGTAAAATATTTACAAACGCAATAAAAATGTCGGTACGCTGTATTGGCAAGTGGCAAAAATAAAAATATCATATCAGGTGTTACTTTTAGCAAGAAATCAGTATTATAGCAATTAAAAAATTGCTTGGTTATCACCAAAGCTCACTGTATTTTGTTGTAGCTCATTTAACAGTTACGCTGCCTCAGAAGCATGTCCGAAAGTGCCTTCGTGTGCAAATGCTGCCTGCAAACTCTTTGCATGACAAGGCAACAAGTCAGCAGCCTAAGCTTTCGGACGCAGGCAATGTGTTAGATAAGACACACATGCAAAATGTGCAGAACGGTTTTGTGAACCACTGCCCTAGGATGCCCTCAATCCAGTTTTGTGTAGCATGCCGTCATTGTCATGTGACCTACAGCGTAAGCTGCATCACTTCACTGCCAATCACTAATGGCCTCCTGGGAGAGTAAGATGCGCAGTTTAAACACTCAGCAGAAACAGTAGGTTATCCAGATACTTTTCACCTATTTTTTTTACAAATACTATGAATTTAGACACTCTTCATTATTATTATTATTATTATTATATATAAATTTTTTGCCTACAATATAATTTTCTTCAAAGACATTACAAAACATTTTCAATACAGAGTTCTAAACTGAACCAACGAGTTCCGAGATGAATCACAACATAAGATTCAAAACAACAAGTAACTGAAAATTGTGTATAAGACATGACAAAACTTACGAGGCTTGTCCTCAAGTTCTTTTAAGAGCGACTGAACTACTCATCACACGAAGTGTTGAGAATGGTGAAATCGAACGCCCTATTAATCTACACACTAAAAGTCCTTAATTAAAATCATAAAATAGCACAAACATTTGAATTTGACTTAATATTTTGAGAGTGCAGGGAGACTGACTCGTAATAATAATTTGATTTGGGAACTGTGCAATGTTGTTATTTTATTTACATCGTGGCCTGTTGTAGTGGGCACAAGGACTTGTGCTTGAGTTCTTTGTGCTCATCTCTGAAGAGTTCTCAACAACCAAACGGCCATGATCCCTATGTGGAAAACTAAACACAAAGACCTTGATGAACAGGGGCATTGCTTTAGAGAACGTGACTCTACTGTACGAAGCCTACGTGACTCAACCCCCTCGAAAAGACAATTCTCTTCAGGCTCTCACATCTTTTGATTGCGGTTTGCAAAGCACCTTTCCAGAGAAGAGCGCTGTACTTGTAGGTGTTCTGTGGGTGGACTAATACATAAGATCCAAGTGAGACAAGCAAGGTGCAGAGAAAGTGCAATACATACAGTACATGTCATCTCTGCAAAGTTTACTGCTACAGAAAAGAAAGGCAGACTTTTTGAACTCGTTGTTTTGTGACAACAGATAAATCTGATTTAGAGAAATATCTGCTGCATCTTAGGAACATTCACTACTCAACATTAGGGGTTCATAGAAGACTACAGTCAGTCAGCACATAAAGTCCACAGTTTCCAGTTACACTGATTAAATACATTACACCAAACCCAATATGAGCAGTTTTCTGGCACTGACTGTTGGCTGTGAGTGGTTTAAATCCACCATAAACTTGGTTCACTGAGAGTGTACATTCCACAGGCAGCAATATGAGGATCTAACATGACAGGAGACCATTTAGCTTTACACTAACAAATGTGTTTTTACTTTTTGTGTGCTTTACGAGAAAACTAAAAGACTCCTTCCATTTGGTCATCTACCCCATTAATCCTTAAAATAGCACTAACAATTGCTCCAATAAGGAAGTTTCCACCGTACTGGGCTACTTATTAATCAAACCAATAAAATCAAGCTTTTATTGTCCCAGTACAAATCATGTTAGATGAAAGCGAACATAATCACATCAATTACGCATGTTAAGTCCAAAGGTTTGAAACATAGCCCCAATGTCTAACAAGAGGAGAACAAAGAAAACAGGAGAGTTATATTTTCAGACAAAACGGCACTGCCTTTTGCTCACTGCCACAATGATATTCTCTGTTATAATCATGCAAAATTAGTATACAACATGAATGCAAAAGTAATGCATTTCTTTCCATAAAGTAACTAACGCAATTAGATATTTTTAATGGGGTGCATTACTTTTAAAAGTTGTTGCAGTGGTTTCTACATGTTCTGAGTTAAGTTGCCATACATCTTCTAAAGTGTTCTGAGTGGTTGCGTACTGACCAGCCCACCCACAACTCCCTATGATATTCTAGTCACTTCCATGCAAGTCTATGGGATATTCTATCCATTGAAGCATTCACCAGGAAAAATGAACAATAAAATCTGATCACTTAGAAAAGTAACAGGACACCTTTCCCAACAATGATTTGATGTATCAAGTATCACTCATGTCCTCACCCCAAACTAGGAGGAACGAGTGTCACGTGTCCAAGTTTAATAGGTTTCGGGATTGAACAATAATTTTCAAAATCAAACATATACATCCAATGTTTGCTGTAACGCGCGCTCTAACAAATGAGGGACAATGGGGAAAAAAAGTGGCTTGAGGACACTGGGTTTTGTTAGATCCAACTCAAACTCAGCAGGCTTCTGACTTCTTTGTCTTTGGCACTTAATTTGAAGACCATTAAGATGCTCACCGCCTTGTTTGTGTGTGTGTGTGTGTGTGTGTGTGTGTGTGTGTGTGTGTGTGTGTGTGTGTTGCCATCTTCACCATCCATGCAAACACTGTTGCGCTCTTTATCATTCAAGTCTCCGGTTATGCGCACGTTGCTTGGCAATTTTAAACCAACATGAAACGTTTTTATTAATCGAGGCTCATGTTCCTTTCTTCCTTCACTGTCTTTTTCCGAAGGGCTACTTTTACTTCTTGAGCTCATTTAGCCGCTTAACTTTCTAAATAAAAGTTCACTGCATTTCCCTTAATACATCTCAGCCGCACGCGATCTGCTGTTTGATTAACTTTAGACCCACACATCCTTTGTGCAACAATAACTACAACATAAAAATGTTCACAAGGTCCCATTTCAGATGAAAAGAACTACACTCGGCGTCTCTTTCGAATTATTGCACTAAATGAATGAATACGAAGCGAATGGAAGTTCACATCAAACCGACAACCCAAAAGACTTTCACCCGGGAAGAAAAGCCAACTTTTAAATGAATGAAAACACAACTTGCCTCAGTTCTTGATTAAAATGTCCCTTTTAATCCACTCTTGAAGGCAAATATCCCGCTCTAGATAGACTGAAGAGGTGATTCGCGTGTCCCCTTGCCAGCACTGTTGTCTGTCTGTCTCTGTCTCTGTCTGTGTGTGTGTGTGTGTGTGTCCCGGGGACGCAGAGAGACTGACTGAGATGAACTGCTCCACTCGCATGGAGAGAGGTGACTGGAGACCCGCTGTGATAATCACCTTAATCCCAGATAAACGCCCATCTTCTCCAACCCATTGAACTGAGCTGCCTCAATTTAGCAATAAGCATAAAACTAACAGCGATACTGCCACCATGCGTCTCTTGGTGAAGTTGCATTACTCGTATTGATTCGGGAGCTGGTAGAGTAACTAACTCATTCAACATGCACTACCAGTCAAAATAGCAAATTAAAAGTTTGGACACAACTACTTTATTAAATAAATAAATGTAGCTTCTTGTAATGACCCTTTGTCTGGACATTCACTTCTGGAATCCATAACCCAAACGCAAGGCTGTAGCTGGGGTTAGCAGGTTGAACCAGTGGGCCATGTTTGAAATTGTTTAATTTCATTCTATTTATTTGTGCTATTTACACAATGTTTAATTTTAATTTAAATAGCACTGCATAGTCTTCACTGTAAAAATTAAATATACAATCAAACCAAAATGTATTCAGACACCTTCAACGTTTCTAACATTATCACAGTTTAGAAAATGGTAATAAAATGTGACAAGAACTAAGAGTTGTCAGAACAAATTTATCTTCATAATGTCATATATCTTTGATAGAAAGGTATGTAATGTATTATAATCAACCAAAACTTCAGACAACTGTTAGTGTGACAGTATTTGCACAACTAACAATACTTTGTTGAACAATTACCAAGCAATGCTTAATTGTGTTCAGTCTGTGATGTGAAATGGTGCATTAGCAATTCCAAAAAAAACAAAAAAACATGGAGAGGTTAAAGTGTCAGAATAATTTTGTCCCCACTTTTTATTATTATTATTATTATTATTATTATTATTATTATTATTATTAAGAATAATAATAATAAAAAAAAATTGTGTGTGTGTGTGTGTGTGTGTGTTTTAATCAGTTTCACTAGTAGTCCACTATATGAAGAATGTTTGGGTATAATATGTCTGAGTTCACTTTATTTTGCTATACTCACTTAGATAAATTAATTATAGTGTCCTGCATCTACTAAAAAAAAAAAAAAAAAAAAAAAAAAAAAATATCAAAAATTATATCTGGTGTCTAAATAATTGTTGGTTTGACTGTGCAAGAGCAGTGAGTGATTTTCTTTCTTTCATTTTATTGGATTAACATTACAGCAGTTGGTAGCCAAATTAGGCGTGGTCACTTTAAGAGACAATGTATGCATCCAATATTATACACATTCACATAAGACATAACCGACAGTTTTTTCCAACATGCTTTCCAATATACAACAAGTTTTTTTTAGCGTGTTGCTATGTGGCTGTTAGATTGATCTGATCCGGGTGATTGTGGTTTCTACATGTTCTGAGTAAATGTATGCTAGCTGGACACTTATTTATGATCAGGAACCAGACCACACTTTTTGTGTTGTAGGTTTTTCATATTATTAGAGAATAATTTTGTTTAAACAAATGGAAAAAACACTCAATATTTCTATATTCAAACTGCTCATTTTAAAAAATGATCTCATAATTTTATTATTGCAATAGTAATTGACAATGAAGCAATGAATAGACATGGTCAATATTATATAATTATTACCTGTAAGCGACCTAAATCGACACCAATTAATTAACAAAGCAATGATTCGCCAAAACAGACATTATGGTGTGATGGTTTCTTTGATAAATCTGTTGTATTTCTGTCCCTAAAAGTACAGTAATGGAAAAACACAAATTTGAGCTATTAAACAGAAGAGCAGAAGTCTCGCCCACAGGGCAGAATGGACCAATCACATAGCAGCTTACCAACAGCACTGGTGGGGGGGGGGGGGGGGGGGGGGCAACAATGGTGTTTCGTGTATTCAGAGTTGTTCACAGTGTTAAAGATATGGATTCTCATGCTAAACATGGTCAAATAAAAAAAAATTGAATGACAGAGAATTTCTGAGCTGAAAATCTTACTTCCGGGTTGGTACAAGTTTCGGCTGTTTTTTGTTTTTTTCGGTCTTGGATCTAATGACGTAGACAATGGTGGAACTCCTTATATGAGCATTTCTCCCGGAAAAGGACCGCGCACATCGACGCGCTTCATCGGGAAATCCTCTGCAACACTGCATAGGATTTGTTCGAGAATGTCTCCAAATAAGTGTATTTTTGGATGTGAGGGAAAGTTTACCATGTTCAGCTTCCCAAAGATCCCAGCGTTACATGAACAGTGGATGCAATTTGTTTTTCCGGGACAGTGGAGTGTATCAAGTGCCTTTGTGTGTTCTGCTCATTTCAGTGACGGCACGCCTCCAGGAGCTCGGCTTTTTACGGAGAGAATCGGAAAGCTATATTTTTCTTTTATAAATATGATAAAGCTAAAGACTTTTTGGAGATATGAAGGATGCAGCACTACTCTGGCACTCAAGATTAACATGAGATTTGGGGAAACTGTGTAAGTTATGTATCCTTTAAATGTCAGAGATTGTGATGTCACAGTAATATGCCAGTAACAAATTAAGCTCACTTTGTTAGATCTGCATTACTTGCAGTTAGTTGCTAGTCACTTTTTTCAATCTTTTTTGATTTTGATAAATGGTAAAGATGGATTTTGTTTATACCTATTTTATTTGGTTAGCAAAAGTCATGTAAGCATATAATGTTAATTTTTTTTTTTTTTTTAGATAATTATGAAAGTGGTGCCTTTTTTCCAGTTGAGCACTTGATCACCAACATGTACAGTAGCCTACACAGAGAGAGACAGACAGACAGATATGTTTATGCACATACGTAGTTGCGTTATTATTGGCTCCAATAGCAAAAGATAAAAATCCACATTTCTATGACTTTCTAAAAGAGAGAAAGACATCAATAGATTGATTACATTGGTCAGAAGCAAGAAAGATGTCAAATTTGCCCTCAGTCCATCAACCATGTTAGAAACCCACACAACAGCATCAACAAGTTTTATGATGCAAAGTAGAGTGTTATTTAAAAAATAATAATTGTTGTTGTTTAATTTGTTAAAATACCTTCTAGTTCATCATAGGAGTTCATCTTTGATTTCTTTTGAGAATGCTATCTTGAACTTTTACTTTAATGGCACGGTTGGCGCACCGGCTCTCTCTGGACTGTGGGGGCGCTGTGGTGCGTCACAACAACGGAAGCAACTGCTTGTTCTACTTTCACTTAGCGCAGATCCACAGAAGAAGCATGTAAGCTGTAGCTTGAGAAAGCTCGTGCAAGTATGTCAAAGTTGTCAATGAAAGAGCAAAGTGGCTGTCGAAAACTGTTAAGGTTATTAACCCTGGACGACTTGTTCGCTCTTAAAGATACAGTAACGAATCGCCTGATCGCTGTAGAGAGCACGCAAGGTAAGACGATACAGCGAAGCGAACAGTTTTCCAGACTCTTCTGTAAACACTGCCCATGTCTGATTGCAACGACCCTCGATTTTGAACAATTGTTACTTTTCTGTATTATATGTCAGGTCATAATAAATATCTTTTTAAGAGCTATGTATGTCGTCGATCTGTCAGAGTCTTATTTCCTGATCAACAGAGGCCATTGAGGCCATCATAACGTACTCACAAGACGCTGAGGAGCTCCTCAAGAGAAAGAAGGTGCACAGGGATGTCATTTTTAAGTATCTGGCCAATGAAGGAGTTGCTATGCTCCCTAACAGTGAGAAACAGCAGTTGATCAGGAGGACCATTGAGTACTGGTCATCTGGGGAGGTAGGTAACACAATCTGTCCGAAACATGTTTGGGTGGTATTTAAATGATATTAAATAATAATAAAAACAAGCCTATTTTTAAAACCATTACTTTTTAAAACTGACACATTTTTCATATTTTCATTAGAGTTAAAGGGTTCATTCACCCAAATATGAAAATAATGTCATTAACGACCTCATGTTGTTCCAAACCCATGAGACCTCCGTTCATCTTCAGAACACAGTTTAAGATATTTTAGCTTTAGTCCGAGAGCTCTCAGTCCCTCCATTGAAACTGTGTGTACGGTCTACTGTCCATGTCCAGAAAGGTAAGAAAAACATCATCAAAGTAGTCCATGTGACATCAGAGGGTCAGTTAGAATTTGTTGAAGCATCGAAAATACATTTTGGTACAAAAAGAGCAAAAAGTACGACTGTATTCCGCATTGTCTTCTCTTCCGGGTCTGTTGTAAGCACGTTCACAACACTGCAGCGACGCTGCTGACGTGTTATCTTTGTTATTGGGCACACACAAACACATCAGCAGCGTCATACATCACAGTCACAGCAGACACGCTCACAACAGACCCGGAAAAGAAGACGATGCTGAATAAAGTCCTAATTTTTCTTATTTTTTTCTTATCTTAAACTGTGTTCCTAAGATGAACGGAGGTCTTACGGGTTTGATACGATATGAGGGTGATTCATTAAAGATAATTTTTGGCTGAGCTAACCCTTTAAGTATATTTCTCCCCTTTTCACGTTACTGTATAAAAGTTTAATTGAAATGACAGTGATAAGAAATTATATATTACTTTGTGTAATATAGTGGAAAGGATATATTTGGGCTACACGATTATGACAAAAATCATAATTGGCGATTATTCCCTTGATATTGTAATTGCGATTTATTAATTACGGTGATCACAATTTACACTGAATGATGTTTATACCATTGTTTGATGCAACTACATGCCGTATATTTATATGAAAATAAATCTAAATCTAATAAAGCTGAAAACACTCTAACTGAAAAAACATTTAGTGCTTTTCTATAGCATTAAGCCTCAAATGTCAACTATACATCAGATTGGTTTCTTCTTTAAATTATTAAAAAGTAAAAATCTGAATGGTATTATAATGTTATACTAAACTTTAAGTAATGGGAAAAACCCTTAATATCATTTAATCTTTCTTTTACATTTTCTTTTCTTTTTTTGCAATGTGTCCTAGCCGAGGATCACTGTTCATTGATCATAAAGGCTAACTTTAATCACATAATCACATTTTTGCTTCTGTCTGGAAGTCATGTTTCACCGCATAATGTTTGCATATGTGACCCTGGAGCACAAAACCAGTCTTAAGTCGCTGGGGTATTTTTGTAGCAATAGCCAAAAATACAGTGTATGGGTCAATATTTAGATTTTTCTTTTATGCCAAAAATCATTAGGATATTGCGTAAAGATCATGTTCGATAAAGATATTTAGTAAATTTCCTACTGTAAATATATCAAAATCTAATTTTTGATAAGTAATATGCATTGCTAAGATCTTCATTTGGACAACTTTAAATGTGATTTTCTCTATATATATATAGATTTTTCAAGTAGCTGTATCTTGGACAAATATTGTCCTATCATAACAAACCATACATCAATGGAAAGCTTATATATCTCAGTTTCAAAAAATTGACTATTGAGACTGGTTTTGTGGAGCACGGTCACATATATCTTGAATCTGGTAATATCTAAAAAAAAACATTGATGTAATGCACAGTATTTTGCCCCGTCTGGATGCCCAACTTATCTGTTTGTGGATTGCATGAGCTGTTAAATAGGCTGGACTTTATTAAAAGTACACTAGCGTTCAAACGTTTGGGGTCGGTAAGCCTTTTCAATGTTTCAAACAGATCTCAAACCGTGAGAAGAACACCATGGTTTCAGAAGATGTTGGAGATGGTCTGTCAGACCTTCTAGCTTTGGGAAGTCAGTTTTGCCAGTGGTTCTTCACCCTTCTGAACTCTCAAAACCCCACTCAAGGGCAGCCGGCTCAAGACTGGGGTCCTCAGCATTTCTGGCCGGATGTGAGACTTCGGCTCCTGTCGTGTGCTGGAGAGCAGCGTGTCGATGAGTTCAACGGGGCAGAGCTGGTCAGTCAGCGGCTTCATGCTTTCGCAGGACAAGAGGGTCTGTTGTTCTGCCCCAACTTGGAGGGTCAAGGGTTAAAGTGTATCTCTTCAGCTCATGGACTAGTGTTAGTGGCTGTAGCCGGGACCATCCACCGTGAAGATGCCTGCCTTGGGATTTTTGAGAAGGTGTTTGGGCTCATTCGCTCACCAATGGACAATAATCGCTGGAAAATAAAGATTGTGAATATAAAAGTAGAAGCACAGAATGCCATCACAGACAGAAAGTTACCAGTTATTACATACGACTCAAAAGAGATGCTGAGGCTTTGTGACTGAGAGATCTACACAAGGTTTGTTTGGACTTGTTTTGACTCGGTCTTTACATGGATGATGTACTTTTCTGTCTAAAAAAACCTTACAGTGGGATAGATCTTCAAAGGATCTTCGTTCATTATTTTTGTTGACTTGAAGGAGAGTTTCCAGTCAGTTTGAATCCTAGCAAAATGATTCTGTAAAATGTATATGACAGATTTGTTAGTGTTTATTATTATATTAATGAAAAATCTAAATGATTTTTTTTTTATTAATTGAAAAAAATTGTTACATTTATTTATTAATTTTCTGAAAATTGGCCTAACAAAAGAGATTTTAAATTTGTCTTTAAGATTATTTCAAGACAGAAAATTGTAAACATTATATATTATATATATAAAAATTATATTATTATTATTATTATTATTATTATTATTATTATTATTATTATTTGGCTAGAATTCAAACTCTGGAAAATTAATGTCATCTTTAGCTCTATATTATTTTAAGATTTTCCTTAAAATACCTAAAATCATTACTGTTTATTACTTCTGGTTATTTATAATTACTTTTATCTATACTTGGATCATTTAACAGTAAAATATATGTAAAGAACATCTCTATGCCTCATGACTTTATATACTTTTTATTCTTATTTGTTTTGTTTTGTTTTGAGTTTGTGTTCAGACACAGTAACATCTGGGTAACACATTACAATATTAGTAATCATATTAGTAACATGAACTAACAATGAATAATATATAATAATAATAATAATACATTTATTTATCTTAATGATTAATTATTTTATTAATCCATTAGTAATCCGAAAGTTGTGTCTGTTAATATTTTAATGGACCGGAGTTAACATGAACTAACAATGATCAGTTGTAATAAAGTCAACAATGTAATTATCATGGTTAGTTAATGCATTAACCAATTTTAACTAATGAAACCTTACTGTAAAGTGTTACCAACATCTTTGTGGATCTGGGAACAACCTATTAGATTTTTATATTATTTTACGTTCCACTACTGTGGCGAACGAAGCTCCAATTTCGTCCCGCAGCGGTGTCACATTCCCTCATTCCCATAATTATGATCATAATCATCAACTCTAGCTTTATTGAGGAAGGAGAGTTTTACACTATTCACACCTGTTGTGGATGTGAGTGGCCAGAAGCGAGTTCTTTGACTCAGTCTCTAACAGAGCAGTGGATGAAGCAGCACTTCTCTCTGGAGGAATGAGGGCGAGGGTGAGCTGGGAAAAGGGCTGTTGAGTACCACAGCAGTGTGTGCTTTCACTGGGGAATGTTACATGTGGGAAATTATTCTTGGCGTTCGCTTCAAAGACTAACGCTTCGATAATATCTTTTCCCGAGCAGTTTTTTAATGCCATAGTTGTGGCAAAAGACGCCACCACAACCATTGATCTTTTTCCTGTTCACCTCCCCGAAAGAAAAATAACAAGCTCCTCTCCTTCTGTCTTTATAGCTGTGGCCTCTCTCTGTTTAATAAGTGGTTTGGCCGAGCTCACAGTCATGACGTCCAGGTTCAGGAATACAGTGACTGGCGTCTGCGGATCACTGCGCCTTCAGAGTGTCTTTAATGGCGACGTGTGTTTCTCATGAAGCCCATGTTAACGTCTTGATAGGAAATCTCTGGGGCTGAACAATTAACTTTTTAAATTGGAGACTCATTTTGTGGGTGTTTCTTATTGCTTTAAAGGTTAAAAAGTAGCATGTGAGCTCTTGAATGTTTTTGCTTGCTTGTAGCCGGATTTAAACACTTCTCTACATGTTCATCCACATATGATACTGTTTCGTAGTGGAACTAGAGAAACCAAACAATCAAACTCATTTTTTATTTATTTATTTTTTATTGCTGTGAACTTATAGCAGTATTTGGAGTTTGCTGGCCCATAATAATAATAATAAAAAAACAAATGAATGTAATGACCACATGAGGGCACAATTGCCCCATTATTTGCGTCGAAATGAAAAGGCTAAGCAATTATTTTAGAAAATCGGTTTGTTTTATGCAACCCAAATGTTTCATAGAGCTGTTCATGTACCAAAGTGTCATTTGTATTTAATTATTTATTTATGTTTTATTGATGACTGTTTGGCTCTAAATCAATATATTTCAAATACCTACATTATTGTTTTTGGAAACTATGATAAAGTAAATGAAAAGTGAACGTTATTCGTTGATGAGTTTGACAGTGTCCTTAGTAAAACAAAGAAAGAGAAAAAAAAAACTCCTTGAACCAAGTAGTCCATCTATTAAACCTTTGACAGCCCAGACAAATCAAATGAATTATTGTCTGAAGTATGAAAGAATTAGAGCTGTAAAGCAAACAGACGGTGCGCTGGAGTGCATCAGTGTACTGTGCCGTGTTTATACAGAACCTGTCTCTCATCTGACCTCCGTTCAGCCTGTAACAACATCACTGGGGCATTAGTCTGGGGAACAAAACAAACTCCCTCATATTAAGCACGGGCTGATTTATGCAAATGTAATGAGTTTGTTTTGCTTATGCCATGATTGCCAATTTAAGAATCCTCGTTCGGTTTCAAAAATGTATTTTCATTGTCTTACAAAAAAAAAAAAAAAAAAAAAAAAAAAAAAAAAATATATATATATATATATATATATATATTAAAAAAGTAACATACAGGTCCATTTGAGGAGGTAAAATTAAATGTCCTATGTTGTTTTTAAGTCATTGTTATATTATATTATATTATATTATATTATATTATATTATATTATATTATATTATATTATCAGTTATCAAACTTTAACAAGATTAGTTTTGTGTGAATCTATTTTATTTCAATATGTTTATGTTTATTAAGTTTAAAACTACATAGAAAAAAAAAAAATCTCTTAAATTGTATATAGATTTCCCAAATAAAATATTTGTATAAAATATCTCATGAAAAGAAAAGAAAAGAAAAGAAAAGAAAAGAAAAAGAAAGAATATGCTCACTTGGAAAAAAAAAGGATTGAATGTTTAAGCTCATCAAATGTAGTCAGCACTATAACTCATAAAATTGTAGAAAATAGAATGAGATTATTTAATAATAATTTATTATTTCCTATTTTAACAATATAGGTATGCAATAACCGGGACTGCATAAAAATAAAAAATAGAACACAGTTTAACATAATTTTGATGGGGAAAATTATAATTTATATCATAAATTATAATTAAAACTGTGACAATTATGTTCTATTTATTTAACATTAGTTACCATAAACTTTCAATGAAAAATACTTGTAATGTTCTTATTATTCTCATTTAATGTGGATGTCATCATTTACTATATACTATTAAACATCAAAGTTGTAATTGATGATATTAATTAATGGACCCGAGCTTACATGAAATAATAAACAGTTATACTTGTATTAATTAAAATGAACAAAGATTAATAAACAATGTAACACATGTATTTTTATTGTTAGTTAATGCATTCATTAATGTTAACCACTGGACCTTGTATTGTAAAAGTGTTACCTTTAAAACGTTTTTATTTTTTTATTTTTACTGTTTTATTTAATACATGTTATCTATACTGTATAATTTATTTATTATATTTAAAATATATATATTATCTTTGTATTTTTAATATATAAATTATTTTTACATAATGACATAATTTCCAAACATACACAAGTATGCATTACTATTAAAAACAAAAAGCCACATATTGGATGTGTGCCTCAATTTCTTTTTTATAGCACTGAACACTGTGTCTGTTTGTGGTGTGCGCTGTAGATGAACAGTTCATTTCATTGTAGAGTTTTCCCAGCAATGCAGCACTCGTTTTCTGCTGTTAGCACATTGTGCATTTCACAGAAACACTGAATAAGAGCAATGCACTGCACAGAACTGTACATGTAAAAATGTCGAAACGCAAGTTTTGCATGAATAAAAATAAAAAACGTATATTTTTACAGCACAACAAATCAATCCTCTCACAGCTGAAGGTGCTCTGTACTCCTCACGGCTCTGTGATGTGTGGACGGGTGTTAAAGAGGAAATGATCATGTTATCTGGGCTGCCAGCAGACTGTCAGCTTGGCTTCGTCTGCTGTCCTCGGGCTCTTCCAGGACATCTGCTGCGCCGAGCGGCCGTGCTGCATCTCAACACTGATCTCCGGTCTGCTGGTAGCCTGTTTATATTAATTGCCCTCGCCTCCTTCGCTGTTTGCCACTGATTACCCTCATTAATTTCATTTCTCCATGAACCCCCTCCCTCCACCCAAACACCCACCCACACTCTCTCTCCGTGACATCAGCACACAGACATTTGGATATTACACAGCTACTCATCATCCACTAAATATTCCAGTTTTCATTATACAAAGGTGAAAGATTTAGTGGTAACACTTTTCAATAAGGGTACATTTGTTAGCATTAGTGAATGACTAGTAAACAAATGATGAACAAGACTCATACAGCATTTGTTAATTTCAGTTAAAGCAGTAATATGTCGTTTTTTGTATATTTTGAACCCTTTGGAGCTTATTTACAGTGGGTCGCTTTATGTGGATTTGTTGCTGCTATCCTTCCTTTTTGCGGAATTTCACCCGGACAGAAAACTTACATTTACTCCCAGAAAGTGGGTAAGAAAATGAATATTTGAGATCTGTGATGTGAATTGTGGTGATTTCAGTGGGTTAGTCCTGCATCTACAGGTGGTTGTGGAGGTCGGCTTTTATAACTCTCTCTCTGAGGTGGTCATCATTAAGTCAGAGCTCATGAAACATTGTTTAAGTCCATGTTTTAGTTCTCGCTCGTTGTTTTTCTTGCAGGCTTTACGCGGCCCAGCTATGCCGGTCTCCTGCTTGTTTTGTCACCTCAGTCCATGGCCATTCTGGGAAAGAGAGTGTGAAGAAATGATTCATTTTACAGCAGTACTGTTACCGGTCTCATGAGGGTGACACTTCAGGGGTCACTGTTTTTTGGATCTTGGCAGAGAAAAACACTCCCACCCGCTGAAGCGCCACTTCCGATCAAAGACCTAATCCAATTAGAGAACGGTATTTTTACGGAGGAATGAAAATGGCAAACGTTAATTTGCCAACTGAGGTCCGCTTTACTGCAGTGGCCCCTTTTTTTCTCAGAAAAGGAAGTTTTGCTATGATGTCCTTTAGTAGTTTATTTCCCCGTGAGGTCTGTAATTCCTGGAGAAAGTATCCGATGGCATTCCCATTCATCTCCATGGCAGGTTCTCAGGTGGCACATCCTGCTAGAATTATGCATCCTGAGTTTGGAGCACATTTCTTTAGACATCCACCTGAGCTATAAACGCCATGTGACTAATCTCACTCGAGTCGCAGGAAATGACATCGTTTTTTTTTTTTTTTTTTTTTATAACTTCTTAATTTTTATTTATTATATGATAAATAAAAAGTTCAAAAGAACAGCAATGGAACTTGAAATAGAATTATTTATTTTTAATGCAAAAGTATTTTATTTATTATTATTAATAATAATAATAATAATAATAATAATAATAACAACAATAAAATCATAACCCTTCAAATGAACAGAAATAATTCGAAAAATGTTTTTGTAATAGTTTTTAAAAATAAATTATTTATTTATTTAGAATTTGATGAATATAAAGTTCAAAAGAACAGAACTAGAATTATGATACCTTTTTTTAGGACTTTTGTTCAATGTAATTCCTTAATTCCAAGAGTCCTTGCTGAAATAAAGTATTATTATTATAATTATTAATATATTAATATAATATTCTGTTTTATACAATATATGTTTTGTGTCACTTCATTTAGAATAGAAATGTAGATTTTTTTCAGCTTTGTGTTTTAGATGGAAGTAATTTTCTTAGGTTAGTTAGTAAAACGTGCTCTGCTGCCTTTGATCATTGGAAAGGAATGCAGAGGAAAGTTCTGGAAACCAAGCTCTGTTTATTTTGCTCCAGCTGTAAGGTGCATGTCTCAGCTTGGCCTGATAGTTACGTTGCTGACATTCAGGAATGTCTCCATTCATCCTCATCTAGCCAGGCCCTCGGGCACCCCCTTCTTTATTTCCCATGTTGCTGCTGTAAACCAAATTCTCAGGCCGAGAGAAGCACTGGAGAGAACTGCATCTGTCAATACATCATCACGAGAGCCAGTTGGCAGCACACACAGCACAGATCAGCAAGTGAGTGTCAGCAGGTTTGTTTTTTCCTCCTGATTCAGTCTACGCTTCACCCCAAAGCTTTCATATACTGTTCTGCCACTTACCAAACAAACAGAAATAACTCAAGGGCAACTTATATATAATACACACACACACACACACACACACATATTATTAGTTATTAGTCATAATGGTATTGAGTTATTATCCCTGTTTAAAAGTACTATTCTTTAAGTCAGAAGACAACATACAAACTGAATCAAAGTAAAATGAACTATTCTAAATGAATTTTTTGCTTATCAAACTGTTGTATAAAAACAATATCACATTCGCAATCATGCGTGTTGATGTGAATAGAAAAACGGCTGTTAATATTTGTGCCTGAATCACAGCCATGCTGATATTCAATGAGATTTGGATTCATTTCAACATTAAACTGACAAAATGTAACACTTTAGAATAATTTTCCATAAGTTAATGTATTAATTAACATGAACAAACAATACATTTATTACTGTATTTTAATCTTTGTTAATGTTAGTTCATGAAAATACAGTTATTCATCATTAGTTCATGCTAATTCACAGTGCATTAACTAAGTTTAAAAAATTATAATTTAATTAAGATTAATAAATGCTGTAGAAGGATTGTTCTTGCTTAGTTCATTTTAACTGTAGTTAACTAACATTGACTAATGGAACCTTATTCTTAAGTATTACCAAACGTACAGCGTTTCCCTAAAATTCAAGTTTAAGAAGCTCAGTCTGATATCAGAATCAGTTTTAGTGTTAACTAAAGCTATTAACAGTAATTGTTAATTGAATGATACAATTATTATTCTTGTTAATTGAAATAAAACTTAAATGAAACATACATTTTAAATGAAAAACGTACCGTTACAAATGAATAGAATTCTCGTCTCTGTTGAAGTGCTACATTTACTAAAACTGAAGTTACTGAAATAAAAATAAATTCAAACTAACCCGTATTAAAAATTCTAACTAATAAAAATGAGAAGAAAAAACACAAACACAGAAAATGAAGAAAAACAAAAAATAACAATTACACTAATAAGACTGGAATCATAAAAATAAAATCTTATTGGTCAATACTATAACAATGTATGGATAATGCTAAAACAACAAATCAGATTTGATGTTAAAGGTGTTTTTTTTCTAATAATAATAATAATAATAAACAGACTGCAGAAGCTTCATTTCTTAGCAAAGTGAGCTTTTACCGCATGGGCTGTGATTTTTTTTTTTCTCTCTCTCTGCTACCAAAAGACCTGCCTGCTCAGGAAATAAAGATCTGATAAAATGAAAAGGCCATTTCTCTTAAATTATAGGAAATTGCAACTTAGCTTCTAAACTCCTGAATTACACTGTGTGTTTAAGAGGGAACCCAGATGAAGAAACACATGTTCCAGACTTAATGTGGGGCAATGCTCTTTTAATGAAGAAACCAGTAAATTAAGCTCTGTAAAGACAACGATTAAAGAGCAAGGCGCTTAACAAAATTAAATATTACTTTATCATAATTAAGAAAATGTTTTCAAGGTTGTCATTGTTACTCACCCAAGAGTGATTTTCATTCTGATATCAACATGGTTATGGGTCCTCTCTCTTTTAATGCCACGTGCAGACTGCATGATTAAGACTGAATGGTAATTCACAGTCAAAATGTTTTACATGAAGCAAATCAGATGATTGCAGTTAATGCTGACTTTGGATGTGCGAGTGAATCTGAGGGCTGAAAGGGTTGTGCATCAGGGTGGATTACAGTATAATCGTAGCTGCCACTTAAATGATCCTTTTTGTTATGGAACTTCTTTCCTCAGATGAAGGTAATTTATCTTCATTTTTCACTCTCTTTGCTGTAATCCCATTTCAGATGGCTCGGAGTATTTTGTTAACTTCGTGAACTTGACCAATTCCAGAAAACTGTCTGAAATGTTGTCTATCAATCATGCGCTCAATCATCTACGAGGACTCTGGGTGTTCAGACACCATTACCGTCGATTCCAGACAGAATTCTATCAGCTTCGTTTAGGAAAAGGTTCAGAAATAGCATCGATTTTATTTCAGGAAATACTAACCAGTCGAAGTGAGCTGTCAAACGGTGGGCTGGTCTTTCAAGGAGCTTCAAGGTGGACACCGGATGAATCTGGGACTCATCCAGGTGACGTTACTAAAATAGATAACCTACCTTTCAAATTTACAGGTGTAGCATTTAAATTTACTACCTCATTTGACAATGTTATTTATAGCTGCTTTAAATCATTGTGATATAAAGTCGACTGTTAGTAGGACTATAAATCTAGAGACATTAACGAAGTGAGAATAAACACAATATTGGCTTTATGCTTGAATCAAGCCTTCAGGACATGAGATACCATTTTGTGAAAAGATGCTTTCATTTGACAACAAACTAAAGACGTGACAGCTCCCTGACGTTTCCTAAGTGCTTTTAAAGAAAGAAAGTGATACAAGAGATTTTTTTTTTTTTTTTTTTTTTTTACTTCAAGAGCTCGTAATCTGAATACAAATGATGTGAGTGGTTCAAAGCGTGGCGAGGTTTTTCCAGTACGCCTCAGGTGATGCTTCCTTGAAGATGGAGCACGATATCCAGACACTGATCCATTGCAGCCAGATCAGCGTTGTACAAATCATTATTCATCCTCCAAAGAATCATATTGACTTTTTTTGTTTTCCTCAGCTACACTTTTCCACAACTCTCTCCCCCGGTCATAAATCTTCATATGCCATCGGGGCGGAGAAACGAAGGTTGTATCTGGTATTGTTACAAGAGTCTGATAAATCAGGCCGGCCTTGGTGTCAGTCACTGTTCGCAGTGTCATGTAGCAGTCGCTTCAATTTGACTTCAGGGCAGAAATTGCACGCAGGTGGGTCAGCGGTCGAGGGAACGGATGGACAGATCATTGGATGCAAAACAGTGTTGTCATTACAATGCTGTTGGAGTCAAATCCATTACAAAGCATGATTTATTAATTTATCCTCTCTTATAAAAACTAGGCCACTTGTATGGCCTCTTTATGTGCAGCTAAATTGTATTAACTCCTGATCCCCCCCACCCACCCCACATTTGTGCTCATTACAAAGTGACCAAATTGAGTTTTAATTGCAGTTTTGAGGGGGAAATGAATTAGTACTTTCTTTTTTTAAACAGTTTTGACCTTCTTTCTGGTTTGTCTGTGCTGTTCTGCAATATGATGGCTTGGTGACAGTGTCCGGTCCCTCTGGCTTGAGATTGGCAGCTGTGTTTGCAGTAAATCTGGACCTGATTTTTTTTTTTTTGCCTGGCTGAGGGCAAACGTGTGAGTGGCATTATCAAACTCTGCACGGTCTAGACTGTCGGCCACACATGGCGATGCTGGTTCCAGCAAAGGAAGGCTGCCATCTGTTTGTGTGTGTGCTTAAACGAGGGAATAGAAATGCATATGGCACACATGCTGGCCACAGAGAGCTGAGAGAAAGCCTTCATGGGTGAAGGAATTCCTATTGCGACCTTGCACAGAGGCTGTGCATAACATATTCATCTACAGAGGAAAGGCATAGCATGGAACACATTGCAAAAATGGGGCTTACATCCAAAAGACAAAGAAAAAAAAGTATTATTTTGCATATATCATACCTTTATAGTGATATTAAAGTAAGTATATCTTGGCAAAATAAATAAATATGCCATCATTCAAAAGTCTCTCATGCTTAAAAAGGCTGCATTTATTTGATACAGTAGAAATCATATGCTGCATTGTTATTATTATTATTATCGTTGTTGAAAACGTCTGTGCATAAAAGCATAGATAGATAGATAAGACAGATAGAAAGATAGATTCTTACTACCCAACTATTTTTAGCAGTATATGGTATAGTAACTATAATACAAGTGTTGACATTAAATAAGCATATCTTCTTTTTTCATTTATAAATCTTGTAATTCGAACCTTACTAACATAGCTAATTAGAAACATTGCTGATATAATACAGATTTTCTAATAAAACAAAAAATGCTAACCGGATTGCAAGGCAGTTCATTCCAAATCATTACTCAATTCAATGATTTACCCATGCACCCATGAAGTACATTTTACACATTGCACACTTCCAGGGCTAAATGCACCAGATGTAATGCTAGATGTAAACAGAGAGCTTTCTCCAGGTGCTACAGATATTGGCTAAAACCACCAATCATTACAAGCATACTGCCTGTGTGAAGTTCCTGCAGTGGGGAATGAAGAGAAAGAGACAGCCAGAGAGAGGCAGGTATTGGACGGTGTGTTTGGGAGTGAGCTGTACACTTGGACAGAGAGGCTAAACACTATTGGCTGTGCTGTCTGAAGGGGCATTAATCTACAGCAGGAACTGTGAAGCTCAGTGAAGTGGGAGCCTCTTAACACCAGGCTCTTGTCACAAGGAGAATTAGACCCTGACAACTTTCTCTGCTTGGTTAATTGAGGTGATAGATACTCTTGACATTTATCTAAGCACTGCTGAGCAGATTAAGACGTATTTTGTTCTCATGCTTCCCTCATATTAGAAGAGGTCACTTGCTGGGGTCTGTTTAATATGCTTGTGCAATTAATAATGCTTTAATTCTGCCCCATATCGCAGACAGTTTTAAGTTCTCTCTTCAGAGCCAGATAACACCAGCACTCCCTCGTCACTCTGTTTGCTTGAAATTAGTCTAATCTCTTTCAAGTTCACCCTCCGGGTGTACGCTCTCCTTGCTCGCTTTTTCCACCTTCATTCTGAAAATGAACCGGATGGAATAAATAAAAATATTGTTTTCCACAAGGTTTCAGCTGAGGTGCTCATCTATGTGGATTTAATTATTCATGCTATAGTCTCACAAGATATCATTTAGTTTTTTTTTTTCTGATAACAATCAAGATGGATTTAAATCTAGATTAAAAACACATCTCTTTCGCCAAGCATTCGAATAATGTATCTTTTTAATTGTGAGTGTAGTTGCATGTGATCAAAGGTGCATTTTTATTCATTAGCTTGGGTTAAACTAATTTTGCTTTGTTGGATCAGCAGCTATGCTAATGATGTCTGTATTTTGTTTCTATGTTTCGCCACAAGCTCCAGTCTGGATCCAGAACACCCGAGAAGAGATGATGCTGACCCTCAGAGGACCCCAGATGATGCTAACCCTGAATCAACAAACAGAACTAACAATTATTGCTAAATGTGTGACTGAATCATATAATAACTTAATTGATAATATTGATAGTTCATCGTCTAGTTGACTACGTCTTGTATTATTATTATTATTTTTATTTTTATTTTTCTAAAATCCTCTCAAATGTGCACAAACTACTAGCTACTACTAAATATTGTAGAAACATAATTTTCTGTAAAGTTGCTTTGTAACGATTTGTTTTGTAAAAAGCGCGATACAAATAAACTTGAATTGAATTGAATTGAATGGATGCAACCTGTAACATTTGTTTGAAACTGAGATGAACTTGGTGGCTCTGAAAAAAAAAAGTGACTCAGCTAATAAGATTGTGTTCAGACAACATTTCGCTAATGTTCCTATTGAGTAACTAAATCACTGTTTCTGAATGTTTCTGTGAAAAACATCCAATGATTGTTCTTGGTTATGAGCATTTTAAAGGGGTCCTATTACAAAGTCTTGATTTTATTTTGGGGGTGTACTAGAAACAGGGTCTAATACTAGGTTGTTTGAAAAACACATTATTTTTCACATATTTTACATATTACTATACCTCTCTCCCCAGCCTGGCATGAATGGCTTGAATAGTTCCTGTATCAAATGAAAGCCCACCTACTGAAATAAGAAATGTGCTGTGATTGGTTAGCTGGGCAAGTGTGTGTTGTGATTGACAGCACTTGGCGCCTGGTCAGGAAATGTCCTGCCTCTTACCAAAGCTGCTTGCAAATCCCGGAAAATGTGTAGTCCAAACGAGTTGTTCGTTGTAGTTTTTGAAAAGTGATTTCTGTTAAATAAAATATCTCCTTTTGAAGTGGACTTTGAACTTTGTAACTTTGCAGATCTTATTTATGCGCAAACAGCAACATTACAGACTACATTATGGGAATGTTCCTTTTGAACATTCTAAAACAAGGCAAACAATCGTAATAGAATATTTAATAAACAACAACAACAACAAAAAAATCTATCTGTGAACTGTGTATAAACTATGATATATATAAACGATGTATAAAAACAATTTATATTGTTTTGAGAACATTATTAAAGACCAGATAACTTTGAATGAATGCTCTATTAATGTTTGTTCATTACTTTGAGAGAACCTTCCCAGAACATTTGCCAAAGTTCTGAGAACATTCCCAGTTTGGTGGGGAGCCGACTACATTCTATCTGTTAGAGAGCAGGCGATCCAAAAATGTGTAATTACTGAATAAAGTGCCCAGTGGAGGAAGAACAATGTCTCATCAGTAACAGTAACAGATTTCTATCTCTTCAATAGAACAGATGTTTGTATCTTTAACAGGTGGGATCGCTAGTTCTATCATTTATCCAAGTAGCTATGGGCTGCAGCCATTCTCAGGGTAATTATTCTTGTAAAACACCATGTTCAGTTTTTTTTTACTAAGACTACTGTGCATTTGCCTGAATTGTTCATTTTTAACTTTGTGCTTGATGCTTCTCGCTATTACTACCAGTAACTACTGTTCATACTGCATAGTGTGCGGTGCTTGGATGGGTTCTTCTGCAAATTGATGATGAAATTGCTTGTTATTGTGTGCTCTTGTGTTCATGCTATATTATGCTCTGTCTGTTTACCCCCGCCCCCCCGTGTTATTTGTGCTCAACTGTAATTGTGTCATGTATGCCTGACAGTCATTTGTCCTGCATGTCATGTTCACAAATCAAGGAATTGTTCATGGATGACAAAGTAAAAAAATTCCTGCAAGATGATAGGCGAAAGGAGAATAACACTTTGGCAAAGTGAGAAGAACACATTTATATTTAAAAAAAGAATATACTTAAGTTCAAACAATAAAATGTCTTCGGATATTTAACTGCATACAGTATAACTGCAAATTATGCATACATGCAACTCAAATAAAAAATGTGTTATAGTTTACATTTATTTTAAACGCAATTAACATTAGAGTGGTGACTTTTAACCTACTTAAGTAGCACATCTTAAGTAGTATAACTTCTATTTGAAATGTGGTTAAGTGAAATGTTGAATATATTGACAAGCATTTATGAATTTCTATTAAAAATATTTGTAATTACACATTATTTAAAATGTACATACACTCTTTAAGTACTGTAAATTACTGTACATTACAAGTGCATACGCTTGCCCTAAGCATGAGGCGTGCTCTCACTCAAATGTAGTACATTGCTTGTAACAGAACCAAGGAAGCTCAATGGGTCTTGGTACAAAGCCAGTGGTAACCCCGGTCTTTAGCATTAGGCGAGGCTGAGCCGTGTGGCTTCTAGAAGGCAGGGCTGCTTTTAGCAGGGTCGTTTTAAACCTTACGAGTCTTCACAGAAACCTAGTTCACTTTCATCTCTGCATGACCATCCCTTTACACGGTTGCCTTTTGAGAGTCGTGTTTCTCTCTGCTTTAGGGCTTTGCCACATTTACTTCATTCACTAGAGTGTGGGTTTCTTCAAATGGCCAGTCTGCCATATAATCACTCATTGAGTGATCTGTTTTGTTCTGTTTAAACACTCTTATTAGAGGTTAGCAGAAGAGATGGCTGGGTCAGATTGTTAATGTTGCCTGCCTGTGTGCGTGCTGTGGTTCAGCTCTGTTAAATGATATCCTGGAGTGCGGTAACTGCACAGTTATCAGAGTCTGGATCTGAGGGAAGATAATTCACTTATCAGATTGCCTGTGATGAGGGACTGTACACAGCTCATGACACACATCAAAGCAGCGCTCTGATCTTGCTCAGGCTGAAGCTGTGGAGGTAGATTTCAGTAAACAGACCGGGGTTGAAAGGATTTTAGGTCCCTATTCGGCCCTCACCGTATGACGGGTGAACTCCAGCTGCAAGCCGCCTAGTGAGCAATGTGGAGAAGTACTGACTTATTCATCAGTGAAGCATTCAATTCATCATGAGGTCTAAAATATATAACACGTAATTTTCCTTTTTAGAGATTCAGATGAAGACTGGGGCTGTCAGGCTTCAAAATTACAGAAAAAAACAAATAAAAGTATCATAAAAGTAGTCCATATGACTTGTGTGCTATATTTCAAGTATTTGGAAGTCATATAGTAGCTTTATTTGAGGAGCAAACTGAAAGCCGTTATTCCATGAAAGTTTTGTCCATATTCATGAGAGAAGTAGCAATGTCAGTGTTAGAAACTAATGGGTCCTTTTAGTTTGATCTTTTCAATTAATTGGTTGATTCAGGTTACAAAACATTTATGATTAACAATCAGATTGGGGAATAAATCTCAATGTTAACTCACTGGCTAAATGATCAGGATCCAAGGAAGAGCTAAAATTATCAGTGTATAAAATCTAACATTTTTCTCTATTTCTGCCAAAAAACTATTGTATGGCTTAAAAAAAAAAAAAAAAAATAATAATAATGTTGTTATATGGACTACTTATTTCAAATTTTATGGTCATTTTGCCTTATTCAAAACTTGACTCTAGACTCTAGTTCTTAAGTGTGTTGTTCATTTTATATATTTTACATTTTATTGTGAAGCATGATGTCAAAGCTTTGATTGCATGACTTGAATTGAGTCTGACTCAGTGAGCTCCTAGTTCCTGAACGAATCAGCTTTTTTGAACGAATCAGTCGAATGAGCGCTTCTGTGACTTACTAATTATGTGATTTGCCACCACCTACTTGGCGGTTTTGATGTCATAAGAATAAATAAGGTTGTGACAAAACTAAATTATCCTTGATTTTCTTTGGTACTGTGACTCCACTCGAATTTGCTGGAGATAAGCCAGTGGTTTGGCTTGACTTGCTTCGTTTGTTTGCACTGGGACTTGACTTAACTTGAGACTTGATGGTAGGGACTTGAGACTTGAACATGTGTGGCTTCCCTCCACCTCTGGCTTTAATGGACATTTTGCTTGCCAGTACAGAAAAACCTTCACAGAATTAACACTTTTTTATGCCAGTGGTTTTATAGTTAGGTAGAAACTTTATGGTGGGTATTTTTTATTGTTTTATTGCAAAATTAAAATCTGTTTTTATCTGTTAATTATTTTGGCAGCACTGAATTGAATTTAGAATAAGTCTAATAAGTAATTAGTCATATTTAATAATCTAATTATGTTTTACTGCAACAATCCATTTTGGACTAATGAAATTGCTCTGTTGTCTGACTGTTTCTTTGAAATGCTGTTCAGGAAATTAGGTCAATGCTGTTTAAATTCTAACACATAAATTCTGATTTTTGCCTAACTCTGTGTGGGATGGAATCTTAAGCGACAAGAAAGTGCAAATTTTGCTATTCATACAAAATCAACATTAATTTAACATGACAGCACTGAGGTTTCTTTGACAAAGTGTGTCTCGCATCATCTGATCAGAGCTGAAAATTCTGTTGACTGTCACGCAGCTGTCTGAAAACACATATCCCTCAGCTCACTCGCTGCACCATGTTCTTATCTTTGATATGCAATTACCTTCCAGTTGGGTGTTTTAGTGTGATGAGTTGCTTCTCTTTCCTTTTTTCCCTGCTGCCATCATTTCCCCATCACGGTCTGCAGCTGCATCATCTGCTTTTGTCTCTCCCACCTGTGGGACAATTTACAGAGTGAACCAAAATCAATGTTATTATAATTAACAAGTACCTTTTTCAATTTGCCATGGCAAATTCAACGTTTGCATTCCCAAGCCAAACTCTTCTGTCTCTCATGCATGTCAACTCATTAATTAAGCTGTCATGCCGCACAGTCGAGCTTCATTCATGCCTTCCTAAATTACAGCCTTGGGAGCATGTGCAGAACTTCTGCAGGTGACCCCAGACTCTTGCCTGCTGTGTAGGGGTGGCAGAGGCACAAGGGAACAATACTTTCAAGTGTCTGTGTTAAATATCTCCTAGCACCACCCAACAAAACTCATTATAGCCAAGGTGGGGTGTGAGAATCTGCCGGATTCTCTATGCCCTGCCAAAACCCTTTGTTTCCTGGTGCCGATGGATGTGTCTTACTGTGTTTTGGAACTACCAATTTAGCCATCATTTGCATGTTTGCTTTAATATAATGTCAAGATAAGAGTAGTCTCGCGTAGACTGAAGGTCTGGAATTCATGGCAGCTTCATTGGTCAAGGCCCGCCCATGTATCTGTTTGACCGACATGTCAAACAACCAAATCATTGTCATGTTTTGAAGCACACAGACTGGTGAGTAAAACTCTTTGGCATAATTGAATATTTTATCCAGCATTTATTGATCGTGATAAGCGCTCGTCGTCACAGATGTAAACACAACAGCTTTCTTCTTTCGTGAGGGGGTTTGGCACCATGATATCTTTGTTTCCAGGTGGAGCGTTAAAGAACGCGACACACACGTCTCGCGGAAATCCTGTAGAATTCAGCCAATCCGATGACGACTTAAACACTCAGTGTTTCCACTTTTGTGTCCCATATGCATCAGACATTTAGCCAACGGTCCATGGGTGTGATGTCTGAGGCCGAGACTAAGATATGAGTAACACTACAAGTAACTTGACAAACAGTATTAATCGAGTCAGCAGTTTGAAATTGAAATGGAAATATGTTGCTGTATCCTATTCCATTTAAACTTTTTCACATTTATTTGGTGTCATCATTTATTTCCTCTATGTTAGATGTGGTTATGATGTGGCATTTGAGAGTAAAACATTTGGTTACATTTACTAAAGAACACTATAGTGTATGAAATAAATGCCATTCATTTTCAAAATATGACATGACTTACTGTTTCTACAAAACATGGTTGACAGTCTTGTTTGTTGTGAAGGAGGTCATTGAATTGCAGCACAGGTTTGGTTTATATTTATTTAATGCTTTCAGTGGCATGTATGTTGGCAAGATTCTCACTCAATGATCCACACTTAACCATTATGTTTTCGCTTTATAACTTTTCCCATAAATGAGCTGGAGAGCAGGAGGGAGGGAATGACTGTGAAAGAGAATGAGTCGAATGCTTACAAGCAGCAAGATGGAAAAATCGGGTTCCTCCTAAACCAGACTAATGCTAATTATTGTCTTAACATGTTCAAGTGTGACCATTGGAAATGCAATGTGGACGTATTTAGATCCAATAGAGTTGAGAAAAAAGTAACATATAAAATGAGCAGTGATGCAATGGGGCGACTAGGAGTGAGGACACTGGAGCTTATATGATGTCCTGCGAGATATTAGTGTTCGACATTAGGTGGTGATATAGACTGATTAGCATCTGATTTGCAGTAGCGACACCTAGTTAGGAATTTTCATTTAAGATGGCACTCAAGTAACGACTTATGTCTTTAAAATATAGTCGTAGTTGTCCATCCCATCACGCAGTTTCTTCAGAGCATTTCTGCATGAAGTCTGATGATGAATCCTCTGTTTCATGATTTGCCAGTTTAACTGATTTATTCTGAAACCTTAGGTTCCACAGCTCTGCTATTATTGTACAAACACACACACACAAACACACACTTATACGGATTCAGTACTTTATGTGCATTGTTAATTAGAAGTATTGTTTTCAGGTCCTTCTCTTACTGCAAGATGAAAATCTCATCAACTGGTTAAATCCAACCACCACTGAAGTCAAACAATCCTGAGACTATTTTTCTAAGTTTACATATTCGTTCATTTTTAGTGTTACAATGTGTGTGGTAAGGCTTTCGTGACTACTCTAGATGACAAGTTGTTTAGAAAAGAAGTTGACTAGTCAGCGAGTCAGTGTTTATCTTATGTAAGTGATGCCATGCAGCATCAGCAGTCTGATGGCCAGCTGGAGAGTGTGTACGTGCAGATGGAGCTCCTGAATCTTCATTCTTGCTGTTTGTGTTGTCATGAATGGTGAAAAACAGACACGTTTCACATGCTTAGAATTTCTGATAGCCAATGTTCTGTTATTTTCAGGGGTTAATTAATAGACAGCTTGAACATTTTTTTCATTGAAACTCTCTTGTGAACATTTGTGAAAAATTTTACATTTGCATAGACAATGTGATTAGAGTTTCTGATCACGTTTGAGAGGAGAAATGTCAAAGTAGGAGAAGAAACAGCTGTGAGGAATTCATGTATGTGCATTCTGAGAGGAAAGGAAGCAATCAGCACTTTCTCTCTTCCTTCCAGTGCAGTGTAGTACAAACTACATTTTTCAGTTGTGAGACCAACCTAGGCTCATTGGAAAACATTCCTCGACCTACATTTATGTACCTATACATACAATTCTCAAGATTACAGCTAAAATAAAAACGATGCAGTGAAGACCAACAACTTTTATTCCTTTTCTCACAAATTATGATTTCAAGGTCAGATTATCAATTATTAAAGGGGTCATTTGATACAAAATTCACTTTACAAGTTGTTTGAACATAAATTTGTGTTGTAAGTGTGTGTACACATCCACCCAATAATAATAAAAATCCACCCAGTGCTTTTTTTTAATCCCATTTCTCAAATCAGGCTGTTCTGAGATTCCTGTCAGAATGATATAGTTTTGCACAGACCTCTCCCACAATAGTTGATTGACAAGGCCATCGTACCTTAGACTTATATACTTTTCATAAAGACCATAAAGAATCAACTCAACTTGCGGAAAATGGGCATTCGATGACAACATAAAATACTTATTTGCGCACATTTTCTTGCAAATACTATGTTATGACCATTTGTAAACTAATACTTTTCAGTGTTTGCATCACATAACCAGCTCCATCTGAGTTTTCTGACAAAGTAAACTTGCTCAGTAGCTCACCCGGTACAACACTGAACTTGTGATGCAGAGCACTCGGATAAAAGTCCAGTAAAGCGCAAGTAACAATAAAAGAGCTCAAAGACTTGCATTAGCAATTAAAAATGGCATGGTAGCTTCAGCAAATGAATTTTTGTTTCATGTCTGCTATTTTTTTTAGCACTTTACCTTTTAACCTTTTAATGGCACTCACTGGACATTTAATTTCCAAGCTGCCATGATATGTACAGCAACCAGTATAATAAAACATTTACAAATTCAAAATCTGAAAGTGACTGTAGTGCAACACACTTGGAATCTGTTACTGCTTGGCCACTCACCTGAACATTTTTATTAATTAATTAATTTATTTATTTATTTTCATTTGGATACACTAGCTTTGCTAAGTAAGTATTTGCACGCAAACTAGTGATATTTGATCCACCTCAGTGTCAAGTGCTTCCATAACATTAAAAATGAAACAGGAGGAAACTCTCCAGTGGCTTTCAGCTGGCAGTTTGATTCAGATTTTATTATCCGCAATGGTTCTATAATAAGCGGGAACTGTCCTTTTGCATTAACCATGCTTGGCGGCACTGCATGTTAACCCCCCAACCAACAAACACTCTCTTAGCTGGAGAAAATGGAAACTTCCACTGCCAGACTTTCTCCTGGTGAGGCAGAGGTGCATGAAGTGCACCAGCCAGACAGAATTTGTTGTGATGTCCCAGCATGCACTGGAGGGAACGTGTGCGATAGCAGCAGCACAGGATCAGGTGACCATATGGCACTTGCTAGCTGGGTTTCACACAATCACTAAAGCAAAACCAAAGCTGCAGTAAACATACATTAACACTAAGAATGATTGCTCTTTTTAGTCAACTGCATTGCTGTATTTTGAATGAAGATATTTTCTGGTTTTCAAATGCAGTGTGCTTACAAATACAAGCAAGCAGACTTGCTTTAATTTCTTAATCAGAAGCTGTCAGGGAAAGCACCAGTGATGAGGCTGCTGTTTTCAGTCTTGAAGTTTATCTGATGTCTGTTCCGTGTTTACCTCTTTTAAAGTTATGATTTGGACCTCAGGGAGTCTATTCCTGGCTAATACTATGCACATGATATAATATCCACCGATCCAAACATCACAACAAAAGACTGCATATATTTGTACAAAATTACAACATAAATATTGTGAAATAATGTTACAATTTAAAATAATTTTCAAACAAAAAATATTCAAACAGTTATACTGTATTTATGATTATTTAATGACTACAAAAAAAAAAAAAAAAAAAAAAAAACAACAACAACATAATATGTGATAAGATAACAACTTATCAAACATTTCATGCTAAATCATTACTGGGGTGCTGGCATACATATTTGATTTTGTTTTTTTAATTTATGAAACCCTGAGGTCCAATTTGCAATGCTATTGATTTTATGTGTTTATGTATTTTTCTTTAGAAAACATATTTTTTTTTCACTGAAGTCTTTCAATTACCGCTTATTTGTAAAGCCTGAAGTAAACAACAAATATTTAAAGGGGTCATATGATGCGATTTCAAGTTTTCTTTTATCTTTGGAGTGTCAAACTGTTCGTGAATAGACAAGATCCCTAAAGTTGCAAAGACTAAAGTCTCAAACCAAAGAAATATTCTTTATAAAAGTTAAGACTCATCCACGCCCCCCCTAAAACACCTTGTTTAAACACACCCCCACATGTCTACCTCACTGTGTGGGAAGATTTGCATACACTCTAAAAACTGCTGGGTTGAAAACAACCCACTTTGGGTTATTTTGACAACCCAGCGCTGGGTCAAAAAGGGACGAACCCAGCGCTGGGTTATTTTAACCCAACCAGTTGGGTTATCATATTTAACCCAGCCTGCTGGGTTGCCTTTTTTATGGTTTAAAATGACTATATTGCAGGGTTTAAAAAAACAGAGCGGGTGTTTTTTATCACTGTATTTCAGAAGGAAAACTACTGTATTTAGAAAATGTTCGATATCATTTCGCATGTGCTTGATAAGGCAGCGTTTGTGAGCTCAGCACCGCTCTGCAGCCGTTACCAGAGAAACCTACCTCTCCCGCTCTTAGCGCCTCCTGCTGGCAGAATGTAAGGATGTGGGGAAACAATGCATTTCTACGTTAAAATTAACCCAAATTGAGCTAGGCATTAAACCTACAAATGTTGTTCATTTTAAATATCACTTTTACACACAAATAATAATTACCAAAAGGAAAATATTTATTAAAAACAAGAGAAAAGTCAAAAAGTAACATGTTAGAAGAAATGCAGAAAAGGATGGCATTAACAGCTACAGAGTTCATAAACAAAGCATTGAACATTTGATGAATATAACTTAAGATCAAATTGGACTTTGTTCAATTGTATATATTGTATAAAAATATACGAAAACACATACAATAAATTTACAATTAGTTAGTTTTTTTTTCCAACTATTCTGGCATGACAGTACACAAATAAATCACAACATTAACTTTGATATTATAACATTTAACAGACGCATGTGTGTGTGTGTGTGTGTGTGTGTGAAAGAAAGTGACAGGTGTATGAATGACAGAGTGTATACTCTTCTACTAAACAATACAGAAAAAGCATTTAACTTTCTTTTTTTTTTTTTTTAACAAATTATACACTTACAGTTTGTTTCATAGTCCATGAATACAGATCATGCATCACAGTCAATTTTCATGATCTCTTTAGCATAACTGATGTAATCATGAAGAAACCCCATCAGCACAGCATGTGACATCTTCTACATCATCCAGGGCAGCGTCCTCCTTTAAAACCACCGCTGCATCAGTTTAGGGGAAAGAAGATTCTCCTCTCTGACCAGGATTCATCCCAAACACCGCCTGTTCTTCATCAGTGGCCTAAGAGAAACACATTTGAAAAAATTAAACATTTAATTAAACTATCCATTTTCAGGTAGAGGTGTATTCACATCCGTAAGGAAAGGTAAATAATCGGTTTTAAAGTTTCAACACTTGTGCGGTTGTTTAATGTCTCAGTCCACCACAGCGCTCCAGAATGCTATAATGGCCAAGTATCCCAGAGTGCAGTCTGGACGATGGGGCGGGGCGACACGTTGGGGCGGAGCGACACGTGTCGCCCCGCCCACCTCAGCGGTTATTGGTTTATGATTAAGATGAGCTTATTGGTGTACAGATGAGTGACGATTTTACAGCTTATTGGTATGGAGAATTATGACGCTGTGAGCAGGATTGGAATGCGGAAGTAGACACTCAGATGAATAAACTTTTAATATAAATTAAAAAGTGAATATAACTGTTGTGTTTTTGCATTTATTGTTGCATTTCCACAACAGCCCGTATAAATACAAAGAGTTTTGGATTACGACGAACAGAATATAAATAAATGGTCTACTCCCTCAATGGCTGTAGTGTAGACGCTACCTCGGCATTACTCGCTGGTTTGAAAATGACACGGCAATATTATGCGAAGTATGGTTATGTAGATAGTCATGGAGTACCTTGATTTATATATTCAAATTATATATACATACATATATATATATATATGTGTGTGTGTGTGTGTGTATATATATATATATATGTGTGTGTGCGTCGTGTGTGTAACAAATTGTCACCAGTCTCTGCACGTCACCAATAATATTCTGAACATTCCCTTGGCCCCTACGAAAATTTACCATGGTTTTGCTACAGTAACTATAGTAAAACTATGGTGTTTTTATAATTACAGCTCACAGTAATTAATATGCCAACAAATATTTTTACTACAATAAATCCATGGTTACTTTTTGCAAGGAAGGAACTATACAGGTTCTAAAGAACTTACCCAAAAACACTTGTTACTTTCTGTTATTTGTTTTCTGAACTGCACTACTGAAAACCTCATTAATCCTCACAATCCTGTCACAACTAAATTAAGAATCCATTATGGGCAATGCATAGCAAATGATGTTATCATCAAATATGAGAAACCTTAAAGAATGATAGACTGATGTAAATGACTGAAACCTGTTGTCATGCATGTGTTTTCCATTGCTTTTTTATTAAAACATTATACACTGCAAAGTTTAACTTTAAATGACATCAATTAATACATCAAAACCAGTTGATTTCAGTCCATTCTCTATTTCCCTTCAATGAACTTAACACACAAATGTGTTTCATGCCACAAAAAAAAAAAAAAAAAAAAAAAAAACAGTCCTTGGAACAAAATCCTGTGTAAACAAAAGCCCAGAAGATCACCACGCCGGTCTCTTCCCTGTACCCTGGTGGGTTAAACTTGAAAAGGGCTCTGCACTGCAAGCGTTCCCTGATGCTGTACATCCGTCTGAACTCGTTCTGGTCAGGAGACAGGAGGACAATTCTTCCAGTTGGCCACAACTTATAGTGTAAAGACAAAATACATTAAAGATAATAATAATAATACAAAAAAAGTTTAACAGCCTTCTACTACAAAATTCAATTGGAGAATGAGCATTAAACGGGGAAATCTTACTGTCTAGCCAGGCAAAATGTGCCACTTTCCGAAAAACTTCGGAGCACATCCCTAAACCATCTGCAAACCAGAGAAAGTGTCAAATATGCAGAGTCACCCGCTGACAAAATAACTTCCCTGAGGATTTCCAGTGGAAGCTGTTGAATCAAAAACATACATAGGTTTATTTATACATGTATATAAAAGTTATTAAACATTATATAAACACTGAATACAAACCTTGCTTTTAAACTCTCATTAAAAACTCTATAGATTGTTGTCACAACTGCATACTCATTCTTTTATAATAACACTAATAAAATGTTAATATATACAGTACTGTGCAGAAGTATTAGTGTTAGTATTTTCACATTGAAAAAAAACAGTTTTAAGCCAATTATTTATATATTTTGCTGTTTTGTGTCAGTAGGATATATTAGTTTACATTTCCACACATTCATTTTGCCATTAATTGTAATAATCCAGTGAGATATTTGTATATATTTGTATGCATGATCCACCTGAAGATCTTTTACATTGAATATAAATATTTCTGTCTTATATGGTGAACAAAATCCACATTAGATCGCAAACAGAAGTTATTTAAAACACTCACTGCTGTCTGAAAATGAATTAAGCTGAAATGTTTTTAAATGTCATTGATGCTGATGTTAACTGATAACTAAGCTATATATTAAATAATCCACAGTGCTGAACAATATAGTACTTGTACATAATACCAATTTCACATCTAAAATACCTCTGCATGTACACACATATGTAATTATTAGTTCTTAATGAATGTATGTGCACAAATAACCTGCTTTGCTGGACTCTGCCTGAAGACATGGTGAATGGTGAAGTTCCTCCCCTCAGTGGTTGAGCTCTAAAAGAACAAATGTCAAGAGGTAGGTATATTGCTAGATATAGTACAGAGTAATGTTTCATGTAGCAACATTCAAACAGCTACATACTTTTGCGGAGTAAAGCTGTCCAGGAGAACAGAACACCACCACCTCCTGATCATGTCATCCTGAAAAATAATAATAATAATAATATACACACAAAAGCATGCATGTCTGTTCAAATAACTTGACAAATGTGATGCCATACCTCTGTAAAATCGAACCTATGAACTAAACCCATGTACAGAGTGTACTGTTACAATCCACAAAGAACAATAAAATTAGCAATTTATAACAATTATTAACAATAATTATTCAAATTGAACGTACCATGGATAAAAAATGATCGAACATTGCATTTCATATTATAAGATATTTACACAACCACTTTTACTCACCTCAAGCAATCAACGGAATAGCGTTATTACTCTGCTGCTGTAGTTGCCACCGTTCTGTTTGTTTCAACGCAAACTGCCCCCTGCTGGCTCGGAGGAAAATGTCAAAGGCGGGGAAAACAAATATGGGCGGGGCGACACGTGTCGCTCCGCCTCGAAGTGTCGCCCCGCCCCATCGTCCAGACTGCACTCTGGGGTTACTCATAAGGGCAGCACTAGTGTGAGGACATGCGATATTGTTTGAATAAATATTGCTTTCAGAAAGCTTCTTTACTGAAACATTAAAACAGACATGACCTTCACATACCTCACAATATTCATGTACATGGAGGGCTGCTCTTCAAACCGTTAGTTCAACAAATAATTAAAATGGTCATAATTTACTCTCCCCATGTTTTTCCAGACTCATACAAACTCTGCTCATTTTTTGGAAAACGTATGAATATATTTAATATTCTCTTTTTGTGTCCTCCATTGCTGGTCTGGGAGACCAGTATTTTATTTTGAACATACATGTTTGCTATCATATAATTTAAGATGTATTCATATATAAATATCAGAATTTACTTCTACAATAACTCTATATTTATGAAGCTTGAAAATACTGATTATCTAGACTATAAATGGATTAACAAATATTATGAGAAAACTAAAAATATATTAATTTATGTTGTAAAGACAGACAAAAGTCTTATAGGTTTGGAATGACTTGAGGGCAAGTAAATGATTTTTTGTGTGAACTTTACCTTTAAGAGCGAAGACCAAGAATAATGACTCTCCAAATCAGACAAGACAAATCCAAACTTGGTTTGAGTTCTGCAATAAAAAACACAGACATCAATGGTCTTAATGAAATGAGCACGTAATCACACTGTTGTTGCACCAAAATGTGAAGTAAATTGGCAGGAGACAACAGAAAAATTTATTTTCTAAAAATAACTTACCTAAAATCTCAAAGGAATGATGCTCTCCCATGTCTCTTGCTTTTAACATCTACAAAAACAAAAAACAAACATTATTTTACTCTTAGTAAAACACAACAACAACTGATAACATGAAATATGAAGTTTACTTGCCTTAAACGATCTTTCCCTCTCTTCAGAAGAAGCTGAGAAAACCACTTCCTCACACAAGCAGACTTGTGTGTCCTTAACTCCAGTTAGTTTGAGTTCTGCAAAGAGGGACATCAATGGTTTCAATAAAATATTAACATATACATACATACATATATAAAATCACACTGTTTTTGCATCAAAATGTGAAGTTAACAGGCAGGACACAACAGAAACATTAATTTTCTAAAAAAAAAAAAGAAGTAATAATTTAACTTACATCAGTCTCAAAAGAAAGAAGTTATCTTGTCTCTGGATTTCAACATCTAAAAAAAAATACACATTATTTTAGTCTTAGTAAAAATAAAGATAACTTGATGTTATTCTGAAGTTTACTCTCCTTAAACCGTCTGTTCCTCTCTTCAGAAGAACACCTCCTCCTCATCCTCACACAGGTCTGTGACTCCTCACACAAACAGCTTCTGTGTCTTTAACTCTCAGCGCGAGGACAATGAAGACAGGAGCTCGACAAGAAATATTACATGTAAAACATACTTTTAACAGTTACCACTTCAACAGCCTCAAAATAATTATGCTAGTCTTTACTACACAATGCCGTTTCCTTTAGGAGACAAACATACATTCAGTTTAACCGCGAAAAAAAAAGACAAATTCACATGAGCGTAACCGTGACCATAACCGTCTGTTAACGCCTCAAAAAGTACAGATAATGTAAAATCTTATGTAAATATGACAAAATACATTCACAGACGTTATATTAAAAGTACATCCTCCGTTCAGTAACGTTATATGAGGCAGTTAAGACCTCCGTGTCTGAGGCGAAAACCGCGTCCGTTTTTTTTTTTAAATATATATAACGTTAAGCTCCTTTGTTTCCGCCTTTCATACAACCGGGTAAACAATAAAAGATAACTTTACATTTTGAATATTTACTTACCATAGTCTTTCACTCGCTTCTCGCTTCTATCACGCTGAGAAAATGGCGGCTGCTCGCACTGGAGACGTACGATTTTGACGTGACGTGCGTGCTCTCCTTCACGTCCGCGTCCTCAACCCAGTCCGCTGGGTTAAAAAAGAGAGTTATTTTCAACCCAAACTTGGGTTAAAACACCCCAAAGTCCTATCCAACGGCCTCAACCCAGCAGTTGGGTTGAAAAAACAACCCAGCGTTTTTTAGAGTGTAACACCTCCCAAATGTTCACATAAAGAAAAGAGTAAATTTGATTCTTGTTGTAGTATTGTTGCTGCCGTCGCCATGTTGTGGAGACCAGGGGCGTAGCCATCTTTTCAGAAGTGAGGGGGACATAAATTATATATATATATATATATATATATATATATATATATATATATATATATATATATATATATATATACACACACACACACACACACACACACACACACACACACACACATTACAATATAATATAAAACATTACAATATAACATTTCTGTAATCTAGCCTACCAGTCAACAGTTTTTGAACAGTAAAATGTTTAATGTTTTTAAAGAAGTCTCTTCTGCTCACCAAGCCTACATTCATTTGATGAATAGAAGGATCCAAAGATCAGCATTTATGTGAAATAAAAAGCCTTTGCAACATTATACAGTATATCATTCAAAAAATAATAATATTTTTGGGAAAATAAAATGTAACATTTTTTTATATATTCAAATAGAAAACAGTTATTTTAAATAGCCTAGTAAAATATTTATGTTTACTGTTTTGCTGTACTTTGGATCAAATAAATGCAGGCTTGGTGAACAGAAAAGACTCGACTGGTAGTGGATACTATAGGCAACTTTAATTATTCTCAAATTTCTAGCTTTTAATTTGCTTAGAATTCTATAACTGTTATTATCTATTTTTGTTATATACAAACACTTATTTATCACATAATAATGCAGAATAGTTTCTATACTGTAATAAATATATATGTCAATTAGCACTGTTTTGTTGATACACTGTATTTATCACCTGCTGGAGATGACTTGAAAAAACATATATTGTCGCAATCGTATATTAATGTCTTCGTGTCTCCAAAAGTTTCAGTTCGTCTGTCAAAACAACTGTTTTCAAACAGCGCTAGCTTGACGCTGTTGCCCATATTAGGAGTTTCCTGTTATGACTTTCTACCGGAGAGCGCGCTCCGGCTTCGAGGATGACCCCAGCGTCCCCCGCGTAATCTACGCCCCTGGTGGAGACGCTGTGTGTTTCTTTGTGAAAGTGAAACTACTTTGTTTGGCCTTCCAAAAGAGGACACAACTAGAAATAAATCGTGAAGTTGTATTTACAATACTGTTCCAGAACAGTTCAACCCAAATATTTATGTGTACAGAGCATTTTACGGAGGACTGTTTCCTGAACCTACAATGCAGACTGTTCTGACTCACAACCTATAAGTATGTTTTCATATTTAAAGAATTAGCCACTAATAATTCAAACGAGTTTTGAGCAGTGTAGAGTAGCGCTTGTTGTTTGGGTTAGGAAGATTCCAAGGGCACGAGAAGGAAGAGGGGGCACGGATGCAATTTCTTGTCATTATCAACTTTCTGTCATTATCATATTACTCTGATGCTATTCCAATCATGTATGAGTTATTTTTCCCATGAAACACAGAAGGAGAATATCTGAGCTGTTGTTTTCATAAAGTGAACGTGAATAGGATCTGGTGCGGTCATACTTTAAAAAAGACAAAAACACATTTCAAATATCACAAACATAGTTCAAATGACACTCTATAGAAAGTCTTCTGAAGCCGTATGATAGCTTTGAGAGTGAAACATACTGAAATTACAAATCTTACTTGACACTTCAGCATTCAACTTCAAATCTTGGAAAAGAGCTGTTATATACCCTGTTATAAATAACTCTTTCGTGTTCCACAGAAGAAAGAAAGTTAGAGAAAATGATAGAATTCTCATGTTTGGGTGAATCTTTAAAGATTTGCTTCAAAGAAAGTGGGTTTTAATAGCTTGACTGTTATTAATAGCTGAACTGAATTCATACAAGCATGAAGAAATGTCTACCTGCACAGTGGAGTAGCCCGAGGCTGATGGATAAAATCTGCAGTGTGAAGGAAATGCAGTCAGCATCTGCAGCCAGCTGGGGAAACACAAAGTCAGTGCTGCTTAAACCGAACTAAAATCTCCAACCAATAGAAATGGGGTTTCAGAATACCACAGTTTTATCATGCCCTGCATCAGGATTAGATGAAAAAAAACATGCTAGTATTGACCCATGTGACTGATTGGATCAGAAATAAGGGTAATGGACACCGGACAAGGGCATCTTATTACTTGAAACATTTGTTGCTGCCTGAAAGCCTCAGTAACATCCATAATTTGGTGGCCTCTTTTTGACCCCATCCTCCATGATGGAAGAGAGACATTTTTTATCAATCCAGCGCAATGGTTTAGAATCCACAATGCCATACGTTCTGGAGATTTAGAAGCTTTTCCTTTACAGAGAGTGTCAAATCCACCTACAGCTGCTTTAACAGTGAATGAGTCACTCTTCAGACTGGGTTATATCATCATAGCTCTGTCTTCCTGTGACAATCCGTGCTGTGCCCTGATGATATTTTAGAGTGTCACAAATGCATCAACATGATCCGCCTTGCTTGTTATAAATATACTGGCTTTGTTGCATGGTGGTGTCTGGTTATGAAATACGATTTCTTTGAGAACCTTAGGCGGGGGTTTAAGCTTCTTATAGCTGCGTAACACATTTGACACTTCACTGTTTGCCTTGTTAACTTGATTTTTTTCTTTTTCTTTTTTTTTGGGGGGGGTGGGGGGGGGATGTTCAAAAAGAGCCAGTGGTAACCCAGTTAACAGGGAACAGTCAAATTTATGAACAAACATTATTCTAGTAACATTAATAGAACATTTGTACAGATTTATCTAGTCATTGATAAGTTGTGTCCCAAATACAGTACACTGTATGCACTTATCCTAAGGTTATTTTGTCATGCGATGTTGAAAAGAGATGAAATGTCAAGCATTCCACACCTAATTTTCAGTGTGAACACACTAATCGCACTATTTATACCACATACTTCCACAGAATAGTACATAAGTATGCATAGAATAGTGCATAAGGGACACACCTGTACTCTGAGAGAGAGAGAAACAAAAACAGAAATCGTTAGTAAATTCCAAAAACAATTACAAAGAAATGGACAGCAATAACTTTTAAGCTTTTGTTTCTTACAGTGTAATGTTCTCAAAATGTTACCACAAAAATGGTGTTTATACTGTACATTATATATAATTTTTAGCCAAAAATTTTTTGTTGGACATTCATCATCTAACGTTTAGTAATTTGTTCAGTAATTTGTCATTTGACGATTACTGCGTCGCTAGATGCTTATGGGGAAAAACACTCTTTTTCTCAGAGGAAGACTTATTCAATCATAGAGTGTAAGTGCATGGCCATTGGTTCATGCAGTGATTATATAATGAACCAATGGCTTTACAGCAATGCTGCACAAGACTATGGCAGTGAAGCCCTGCAGGAGGCAAGAGGGTCGAACTCATTGAGGTCAGCCCTGCTTTCAGATAATTGTTCCAACGGTTGTATGTACAGCTTCAGCACTAGTAATTCAGCCAAGAGCGTTCCTGAAGAGTCAGGTAGAGCCTGAGACTTATCCAAGTTATAGAACCTGGCAAAGGTGCATGGCAGGGCCCAGCCAGCTGCCGCACAGATGTCTGCTATGGACACACCACTTGACCATGCCCAGAAAGAGGTCACACCTAAATTGGAATGGGCTCTCACTCCTATGGGACTCTGAAGGCCCAAGGAGGAGTAAGCTAATGTGATAACATCAACTAACCACAGAGAGATCCTCTGCCTTATGACCAGTGATCCTTGGGTGTGGTGTGTGTACAAAAAGTTGTTCCGATTGCTTGTAGGGGGCAGAACGCTCAATGTAAATGCTCAATGCCCTAACTGGGCAGAGAAGGTAAAACTCCTAGTCTTCCACAGAAGGAGGAAGTGCAGAGCGAGTAATAACCTGGGCTCTAAACAGCTTGAAGAGAACTTTAGGGACATACACGTCTTGGCTTTAGGATGACCTTGGAGTCGTTGGGCCCAAACTCAAGACAGACAGGGCTTACCGAGAGAGCCTGCAAGTCACCTCCTTACTTAAACGATGCTAGCGCCAACAGCAGATCGTTCTTCAGCAAAGGCAGTTTTAAGCTCGCTGACTGGAGTGGCTCAAAGGGGGAGCCTTTAAGAGCTCTCAGAACCATGGGTAGATCCCATGTAGGGACCGTGAGGGGCTGGAGTGGATGGAGCCTCCTGGATCCCCTCAGGAAATGGACCTATAGGAGGGTGGACTTTGAGCGTGGAAGCGGCCTTGTCCAACAGCTCTTGTATGTAGGACAATATCACGCATATCACGTAATTGGGTCCTCGCAACAGATATCACATCAGTCGGAGAAATTTAACCACTTAAAGGTATAGAGGGATCTGTGAGATCATATTCAGGACCCTCTCTGGGAGATCTACTGATTCCCATTGAGAGCCGATAGGTGCAGTGCCCACAGCTTGGGTTGGGGGTGCCAGACTGTTCTGTTTGCCTGAGAGAGTAGGTCCTGCCTCAGGGGAGTGGGCAACGGAGCTGCCGTGAACAGCTGAGACAGCTCTGAGATCCAGAGATGGTTCTTCCAGAGCAGGGCCACCAGAAGCACTCTGTGCCTGTGCTCCTTGACTCACCTGATTATCTGGGGAATCAGTGCGATCGTGGGAGATCCAGAGGAGCTTGGGCCTTTCGTGGGCCAATGTGTCCTTGTTCTTTAAAAAAAAAAAAAAAGTTTGGCAGTGTGAATTGTCTATTGAAAGGTTTCCCAGATTTTCTGAACCATCTGTGGGTGGAGTATCCTCTCCACTGAGGAGACATTGCTCTGAAATAGCATGTCTGCTCCTTGGTTCAGTACGCCGTGTACATGAGCTTCCCTCAATGAACACAGGTTGAGATGTGATTTTACCATCTCGAAAAGGCGTTGAGCCCGCCTTTGTGATTTATATATGACACCACCATCAATGCTGTCTGATTGGACTAGCATGTGGTGTCCCTTCAGGACTGGCAAAAAGTCCTGACTTTTACATTACATTTATATATTTAGCAGACGCTTTTATCCAAAGTGACTTACTATACAAAGTGACTTACTATACAGACTATACATTTTTTCTATCACTATGTGTGTTCCCTGGGAACTGAACCCACAATCTTTTGCGCTGCTAATGCATTGCTCTACCACTAAGCCACAGGAACTCAACATCAGCCTGCCTTTGCACAGAGCTCCCCAACCTGTGTTGGATGCATCTGTTGAGACAACTTTCACTGGCTGGGATACAAATAGCTCTTGGCAAAATTTATCCTGAGTCCCAGTCGCTCTAGGTGGCTGAGCAGGAGGGACCTTTGGGCAATTAGCTTAGCCTCCGACTGTGCTAAAATGATCCAGTCATTGAGGTAATTCAGGATGTGGTTTCCTATCTGTCTCAGAGTCCCGTGATTCACAGCAATTTATTAGAGAAATTTGCAAGACTCATGTTCACTTAAAGTGAACAATCCATCTTGGTCAGAGTGGCTTTCATGTGGGCTTACCCAAACAGGAAATGCTCTCTAAATGGCCGTCACCATCGTGCAGAGCAATACTGCATGATGTGCAATAATGGCGCGGCATTTGAAAGAACGTCTGTGCTCTTTTAGAGAAATTTGCTTTTATTATGCTCACCGGGTGAGAGCAGGGTATGATCTGGCATCTGCGCTGGTTGCTGAGCAGCTCAAAGAGAAGCCGGAGTGGCGAGAAAGCACAGAAGAGATGGCAGCTTCTATCCACAGTGAGCCGTTTTCCTGAAGGTCAGTGAAGAAAGATCGTTGTTGCTGAAGGAGAATCGATCTGAAATCCAATGGCAAAATGCCCGCTTATATAGCAATATGGCCTCACCCATTCTGGCGGGCTCTTGCGGGCTTCACTGCCATAAATGCATTTTAAATAATATTCTCATTATAAAATGGTGACTTTTGCACCAGACTGTGGAACAGGGCTATATATTTCCTCTGAGGTCCAGCAGCGCTTGAGCCTCCAAGGTATTCATTTCAAACGGCAAGAAATTACCATTTTGAAATGCTGAAGGTCAAGCTTGACTTAGGCAGGCACATCATTTTTAAAACAGTGTGTATTTGACTCCAAACTACCTCAGCTTCACTGCATTATGAATGAACCATGCATTATTTAGAGCTTTTCATATCAAACAAATATTTTGCAACATGCACCAACAAATGGGAGGGAGGGGTAAACACCGACCTGTGGGAGGAGCTGCAGGATGGAAGATGATAGCTAACAGCCCGCTGCTCGGGATAGCAGACCAAGTTTTTTCTGTTAGTCATGCCTCCCTGCAATGGTTTAAGGAGGTCTTGAGGAGATTATATAGTAGCTGCACTGTCTCCATCTGACTGCACAGGAATGGCGGCGCTGTTTCACTGTTTTAGATCTTGCTCAACTCTTTTTAAATCAAAGGATTGTGGCAAATTTTAACTTTTAAAAGTGAATAACTCCAATTGTTTTTAAAAGTACTCAAATGTATTTCAAAATATAATCATAATGAATGAAAATTTTTGAGAATTTTAGTTTGTTTAATTTTATTAAATAATAGAGAAAATTCAGTTAATCAGGAAAAAAAAGTTGCCAAAATTGTCACTAGGGCAGTACATTTCAAAAGGTATAATAATGTACCTAACTTAACCCTAAAGGGCACATATTAGTATCCTAAATCTACACATTATTATGTAAAGTTTACATAATAATAAATAATAAATAAATACAAATACATACATAATGTTATTAACATAAAATTATATTTACAGCATTCTTTAATCTTGGTTTATAAATATACTATTGTTTATTATTAATGAATATACTATGTATTATGATACAATTTGTGGAGAAAATTCTCATAATAAAATGAATATATCACAACATAAAACAACCTAAAATATAAGTTTCATTTTCTTAAAGCAGAATGCAATTTCTAAAGTCATTCTTTTCATCTTGGAGTGGAATATATTTTTATAGACACCAGATCTTTCTCTTGTTTGCATGCAAAAAAGTTTGTTACCTCATGTGGGGTATTTCTTTGCGGTGTAGACTTTTTTGGTGTATAATTTATACACCTAACTACACTACTTGCTTCTGCATGCTTGCTGCTCCTGCATTTTTTAAAGGCCGGGTATTGAGGGATTTTCTGTCATGCTCTCTTGCTTTGTTGGATCACGCGAGGTGCTGCTCTCCCACATACAGAAGCACTGCGCTCCAGACCTACTGTCAGTCTGACACTGAGACCAGCATCGCGTGACACATCCGGACATACACCAGAGCGCTTGCCTCTTATCTAAATACGGTGACTTTTATTCTTAAATAAATCTGATGATACTGACTAACCCTTACTTACTTTCACACTTTCTCTAAATTGCAACTTTTGGGAACTTTTTTTACTCTTTCTTTATTTTGCTGTAACTCATTATCTAGCTGCTTCTAAAGTAATGTGCAGTATATTTTAAAATCATATTTAAATAGTTGATAAAACAAGTAAACTTTTCCTCTTTTTTGCTATTATTTTTTTCTCTCACACATTTTAGAATAAAAAATTATCAAAGCTTTGATGTAGAGACCAATTCATTGTTATTGTATTTATTATTTCTTCATTTATTTTAAACCTTTATTATTTGCATCTCTTTTACTGTCCATGCCGAAAAAGAAAAACCTTTTATAATTTGCAGTTATGCCATTTATAATTAAATGCAAAATGTTAATGTTATTCAAGTGTGTCTTTTTAGATCAAAAGATTTTTAATACCATAAAAAATAATACATTCAGCCAAGTGTTTACAAACATTAAACTTTTGACAAGTAGTGTAAAAAAAAATGTTTTAAGTTAAACTAGAATTAAACTGTATTTTATACATATTTTAAGTATTATATAAAAATAATCAGTTAATAACATACACTGTCCTCCCAAGCTGTTAAAACAATGTAAAACTATACAACTTACTTTTCCATTAACTTATAAGACAATAGTATCATCTTATAATTAAACAAAACAATGGCGTCTTTGAGAAGTGATGCACATGTGCGACAGGTCTTTTGACAGATTTTGAGAATATACATATCTCTAGCACAGTAGGCTACTTAACCGAGGTCAAACACACCTGATCTTATTTAACTTTTAAGAAAGTAACCAAAGTGTCCAGTTAAATTTAAGATAAAAGTCCATTGCTTTATCACAGAGAGACTAGACCGACGTCTCTCCTCTCTTAACTTGCTGTTTAGCCTGTCTCTTGCTAGCCACGTAATGCTGATTTCCACCCTCAGCGCTGTCATTTAAATTCCCTCTCAACATGTGAATTTAGGTCAGTCTGCAATCCCCTCACCCACTCACAGACACAGCAACAGCAGTTAAACTAGCTAACATAAAAACAACCTGTTTCCAGAGCGGACTTTGGCTGCCAAAACTGTGTGTAGGCCAGCGGAGGCATAGACATGCAGCTCACGTCCCCTCGCTGTGCTTCCTCTCTCTGCTCCCAGCATTCCAGCAGACAGGCCATATGGCTTCATTATAGCAAGATCAGACTACATGTAGATGTGCAGCCCCGACTTCTGGGGAAGATCGTAGGGAAGACAATGTAAGAAGCAGAGGGACGACTTGAGCTTTTCAACGTCTGGAGCTGTCAAGACTCAGCAGCTGCCATTAATAAGATTTACAGTCGCATGAGTGACATTTAAGATCAATGAGTGAGATGTGTCACGCTGGGATTTTCCAATCAGACCTGTTAAGTGAGATGAACTGTTCGGCTATGATGGAAACAATGTGCTGATCGATATTTCATATAAACACAGTTGCACTGGCACTGGTTGTGATGAGATAATTAGTCTTAGTGAGGCTTACTCTGAAATATATACAAGTGTGTGTCTGTACCAACAATAAAATTAAAAGGTAAAATCACATAGAAATTGCAAGGTAACAATTGCAGGTTACCTTTTGTGCAGTGTATAAAAGGTTTATATTGTAATATCAGACCAAATATTTTTGAGACAGTCTTGCTGTGTGACAGAGTTGGAAATATATTTCAATTATGGGTTTTAAAGAGGATTTATGCAGACAATGATGAGTGGCAGGTCTTCTGAAGTTAACATAAATGTGTTTTTTTTTTTTTTTAAATGTATGAATTAACAGTAACTATAATTAAATTTTGGTTAAATAAATAGATAAACAAATAAACACATAAATAAATAAATAAATAAATAAATAAATAAATAAATAAATAAATAAATAAATAAATAAATAAATAAATAAATAAAATAGTAACACAGTCTCCTTAACAACATCTTATAATAATATTTTAAATAAAATTAAAAATGTGATCTGCCAAAATGAAGTCAGTGAAGTGTGTTAAAATCAACATGCAGGAAGTAATTTTGTTGTCATGTGACAAGAAAACCATAAAACAGGAAATTATGTCACATTGTCAAGGTCAGTTGATTTTTAAATACTAGACTTAATAGATCATATAATAACAACAACAACAACAACAACAATAATATTAAATTGATCTTGGCGTGGCAAGGTTAGTTCAAGTTTTCAAAGGTAATATTGTATAATTTCATGATATTTGTGATTGAGCATTTCATTAGATTTGTAAACTGCTTATTGTAAATATTTTACCTTTAAAATGTATTTGAAAGTGATTAACATGATGTAATGTCACTCATGTGTTTTTATATGTAAGGAAATATTCGATTTTTACTTGATGTCCTCTTTAAAAAAATGTTTCATGAAAATTCATCAAAGGAAAGTGTTTGTAACAAAAATGTACAACAGGATTACATTTCTAAGAAATGTTTTTCATTCAAATAATGTTTGAAATAATATTTTAGCATATTAGGATTATATTTCTGAAATTCAGCTTTTCTATCACAGGAGTGAATTGCATTTTAAAATATAATAGAAAACATTTATTTTAAAAATTAATAATATTTCACAATTATTAGTGTTTTACTACATTTTTGTTTTATCAATGCAGCCTTGCATGATGAGCATAAGTTAATCATTTCAAAAAAAAAAAAAAAAAAAAAAAAAAAAAAAAACAACAACATAAAACTAAAAATTGACTGGCAGTGTAAATGTGAATTACAATAAAATATAACATTATATATTTATTGGTTCTCAACTATTGTTAGCATCACTTGCTTAGATGCCATAACAAGAAAGTGTACTTGTTTATTTATTTTTACATTTGCTGTGCAGATCTCTTTGTGATTCAGTCATTTGTGAAGTGGACTGAAGGTCACTCCGTTGACCCATACTGAGTTTGCTTCTGCTGCTTTTGGCCTTTGAATCTCCCTCAAAGGCTCAAAAACACTAATTCCCGTTTCCAGCAGCAGTAAATGGGAGCGAGAGGGGGTCTTCAACTCCAGGGTGTGTGAACTACTTGAGGGATATTAGTGTCATGTCAATGGGTGAGATGAGAGCTGATGTGGCAGACCTGAAGCTGCATCACCTCCAGGCAGTAATCTGAGCGGCTCAGGCAATCTGCCGCTGTCGATCGGATCGAGCCACTGACCTCATCATGCCGCTTGTTAACTGATCACACCCAATCACATCTTAATCACGGCGGGCCTGTGAAGGCCGAGGGGCCCGCAGCTGCAGCTCTGGGGTCAGGTCACCGCAGTGGCCCTCCATCACAGCATCAACCGCTGGCTAGTCTGCTCAGAGCCCGGGGTCCAACCAATGGTCGCTCTTTACTGTCCAGAATAATCATATGAGTGTGCAAACATGAAACACAATCATATAAAACACGAGAAAAAGAGAATCTTGAAAATGCACCAGTGTCTCAGTAAATCTAATTTATAGTTCAATATAAATCACTAAAATCCATAAACACCAAATGTATACTGAGTTCGTCGTTAGTGCTTTTGGTTGAAGATGTGTGTGTGTGTGTGTGTGTGTGAAATTCCACCTCTGACATTTTGACATTGATTCAGAGATGATTCTGTGATTTACAATTACGATGTAAATAGAGATTTGTAAGTCCATTCAGAATCACTGGTGTTTGTGTTAATGGGGTCAGAGTTTAGAGAGGCGTAAAAAGTCATCAGACCTCCAGTAATCTCTATACCACCCTCATATGAACACATAAAGCACAACGTTGTGCTCTGAAAATGAGATTTTATGAGGCCCCGAAAGCTGCTTTAGATAAAGGGTTGGAGACACTGCCCTCTGAAAAATTGCGATATTTTAAGTCTAATTTTATCTAAATCATATCTAAATCTCGCCAGTAACACAGATTCACTCTGACATCGGTTCCCATATGTCAGTAAACTTTAAACCTCTTTATTCCTATGTGAGAAATTAAAACAAATGGCATCTGACATGAAATAACACAAGCGTACAGTACTTAAATACTATAGTGGATTTTTTGATTTACTCTTTATTTGATGACACTTAGTGCATCAATCTGTAACACTTTTCAGTAAGGTGCCATTTAATAACATTAGTTAACTACTTTAGCTACCGTGAACTAATAATGAAAAATAATTTACAGTATGAATGTTAATTTCAATATGTTCTAATACGTTATTAAAATCAAAAGTTTCTGTTGTTATTATTTATTGGATCTGAGCTAATATGAACAGACAGTGAACATTTTTTTTTTTATTACCTCAGGGGTAACACTTTAGAATAAGGTTCCATTAGTTAGTTAGTTAATGTTAATTAATTTACTAATTAACATGAACAAACAATGAATAATACATTTATTACTGTATTTATTCATCTTCGTTAATGTTAGTTAATGAAAATACAGTTATTCATTGTTAGTTCATGGTAATTCACAGTGCATTAACTAATGTTAACAAGCACAACTTTTGATTTAAATAATGCATTAGTAAATGTTGAAATTAACATGAACTAAGACTTATAAATGCTGTAGAAGGATTGTTCTTGCTTAGTTCATGTTAACGAAAGTAGTTCACTAACATTAACTAATGGAACCTTTTGTTAACAAACATTAGTAACACTTTAGTTTAGAGGACACTATTCAGTATTAACTAACTGGTTATCAGCATGCCTATTACTAGCATATTAACTGTTTATTAGTACTTATTCTAATAAGCCTTATTCTGAATGACCACGTTCTAGATCTCTTCAACCTACCCAATATATATGAATATAACTATTACTACAACAACAACCTACTTACCATCAATAAACAGCAAACTAAGAGTTTATTGAGGGAAAACTTTTGAGGGAATTAAGGATGAATATGTGTTCCCTTATCTAAATGTTTCCCAAATATTAATAAATACTGTAACAAATATAGTTAGTTCATTTGAGTTATTAACTAAGAGTAACCTGTTATAAAGTGTTACCTATTATCTGTCTGCCATTGGTTTATTTATTTATTTATTTTTAATTTTCAGATTCAAATTACTTATTTGCAACACATTACGTCAAACATTGCAATGGCCACTATATGATTATGTTTTTAAAGGAAACATAACGACTGAGCGTTTTGAGCTTTAGAGTTTGAGTTGTCACTGCGTGTAATCGTTCATAAGTGCTTGTTTTCAGGGAATTAAAGCACTGCTAATGGGTCATGCTGTTTTTATTGCACAACAAGACTGGACTTCAGATTGCCCTCTGACCCCAGCAGTCAAACCTGATCAGTGCACTCATGCAGCAATCGCTGAGATCAGGACGCCGGCCTCGGTCTTCTCATCATGTGGGCAGAAAGCAGGACATATCAGATTTGTATTTTATTATATATATATATATATATATATATATATATATATATATATATATATATATATATATATATATATATATATATATATATATATATATATATATATATAACATTGTTTAACATAAGTGTTTTTTTTTTTTTTTTTTTTTTTTTTTTTTTTTTTTACAGTGTCCATCATTGAATATGCATACACCATATAATTCCCTTTTTTATAAAAAATTATGAACATTTACAACACAGTGTCATTTTCAGCCCATTTCAGTACATGATGTATTATGTTTAAAAACAGTCTGTGGTGAAAACTGCATTTTAACCTTTTATTTATTTTTTTATTTTGTAATACAATGGCTACTATTTTGTTTTGATAAGTTAAATAATAAAACAAAACATAAATTTAAATAACATTATTGTTGCATGATTTGCATTAAAAATAATAAATTAAAGCAACATACTTGATAGAAAGGTTAACATGATTATTTTCCAAGTGTTAATGTTATCTTCAATATTATATTCATGACATTAAGATTATAATACAAAAATAAATAAATAAATGTATTGATAATAATACAAATTATTGGTTGACCATAATAATTATCATCATCTTGATATTTCAATTTTTAAGATGAAAAGAGTAGAGGTAAAGATTGTTTAAATGTCGTATGTAGTGAGACAACCGCTATTTCATGTAATTCCAGTTCTGTCATTTAATGCTCATTATTATGATCAAAAAGGAATTTTAAACTTGATATTTTTAATAAGAATAAATATACCTCAAAATAGTTTTTGAGGTCTCACCTCAGGAGCCTTAATTGTTGAGATTAAGAGCTTTTTTCAATTACTTGACATTTTTTATGTGGTCAGAAAAATATGCTCTTGTAAAGGCAAAAAAAATAATAAAAAAGTAATAAAATTAAAATAAACAGAAAAAAGTGTTTCCTAATAAATAAAAAAAGACTGGATAATAATAATTTTTATTATATTTTACTTTCATTTTTTCAATAATACAATGAAGAGATTATTTAACTTTTTTATTTTTATTATTATTTTGTATTTTTATAAATGTTTCAAAGCATTACATTATATAGCAGAAAAGGGGAGGAAGAGGGAAGAAAAACTGAATTGGGTGTGGAGTCGTGTCCTTGTTCTTTAGCTCAAAGACTTTCTGCTCTCCTTTGGGTCAGCCTATTAGATTTTTCCAGACCTAGGTTTTTTCTTTTTTTTTCTTTGGCTGATCTGTCACAGCTTGGTGATGGGGTTAACAGTGTGGGAGAAAAGCTATCTTGTTGAGCTTACGTTTCACTTTCAGGTCCTCCGATTCCCAGTTCGTGCTGAGATGTCAAGTAGGGGTATGTGAAGAAATACCTCTAATGATTCCTCCGATTTCTGTAAGAAGACAGCTTGTGCCAGGACCCCTTTATTGACTGAGCAACAAAGTGGTCTCGCCACTGAAAGACACTCTTGTTTCTCATTCCAGACCCTCCTCGCCGGACGGTGAAATGTGGCTCTGGGGGCCGGTCAGTTCTCCCTCCTGCAGTCATCTTTGAATGGCTGCCACCAGCACACAATGTGGGCAGTGCCAAGGAGCGCAAAGCAAAGAAAAGGAGGAAAGAGAAACTAGATTAGCCCCGTCTGCAAGGCCACTGGGCGTCTGCCTGCACCGAGCAATCCGTGGCTTGGCTCTGCTTGAAACACAGCTGCCAGTTTAATTGCAATGTTAGGATAAACTGCAACTTTTCTTTCTCCATTTCTTTTCCCCCTCTCAACTTTCTCTTCTCATGCTTCAAAATCCCGCTATTGAATTTAGTTCAAGTGGAGAGTCACAGTGCTTTTTAAGACTGGGCTCCATTCAAATTAATGAGTGTGAATTTGAACTGAACGGGTGGTGAACCGCAGGATGTTAACAGGAAGTGAAACTGACTTTAACTGTATTCATTTGAATCATAATTCAGAGAAAGTATTCAAAATTCAAGGATTCAATTCAAAGAAATTGAACACAGTCACAGAATGGAATAATTTAGTCGATTAGTCTAACTCAATAACAGAAATAGCTAAAGGTGTCCATCTGTGAAATGTGTTTGTCCACCACTCAGACATCATCTAAATAATATATAGTATTATTACTATTAATATTATTAGGTCTGTTCAAGACTTTATTTATTTGATCAAAATACAGTAAAAACTGTAATATAAATATATGTAAAAATAAATATTATTTCTATTTAAATATATTTTAAAATGTAATTTATTCCTGTGATGGTATTGTAACCACTTTTCCAGTCTTCAGTGTCATACTTCAGAAATAATTATAATATGAAGATTTAGAAATATTTATTATTATTATTACTGGTCAAGTGTTTCTGAAAGAAGTCTCATCAAATCTGCATTTATTTGAGTAAAAATACAGTAAAACCCTATTGTGAAATATTCTAAAATATGTCAAATACAATAATTTATTGTATTTCATTTTTTTTTTTTTGCATAATTTATCTTTTGTAACATTAGAAATGTCTTTACTGTCACTTTTAAGGATTTCAATCTATCATCGCTACTCAATGTGTAAAACATAACATTACATAGATATATATATATATATATATATATATATATATATATATATATATATATATATATATATATAAATATATATATATATATATATATATTTACCCGTAACTTTTGAATTGTGGTCTATCATGGTTTCCGCAAAACATTAAGCAGCAAAAACAATATACTAACTCTGACGACAGACAGAATAAATTATCGTCAGATATATGCTTTTAAGATATGTGTGACCAAATGATCTGTCTTTTAAAAACACAGTATGAATGACAAATATCTGAATTCTGGTTAGACATGTTCCTCTCAATGTTTCTAATGTTCAGTCCACTACAATGAATACACTGTCACATTTTAGTCCCCCTGTATAAATATTTTAGCTCCTCTCACTGAGATATTAATTGTCCCTTTCCTCCCATGAACTCTTTACATTCTTGCGTTTCTGAGATGAAGTACATGTCTGTGTTTTGAATAGCAGTGGTGGAGTGATTCGTTCCTCTGATACAAGGATTAGCTGTGCATTTATTCTGCTCATGGTTTACACAGCTTCACATTTTCCCATGAATTTCATTAGAGAACCACACAGGATCAACAGGTTGTGCTTATTTAAAATGCAGAAACAACTTCTAGGCAATACATCCATTGCTCTATTGTGGGCTGCTTCAGTCCATCATGGGGGAATGTGACCCTGGTGCTATAAAGTCACACTCACTCATTGCTATCCTGTGACAGATGAGAATACTGCAAGTCTATGGGCATGGCCCAGGCATCCATCAGCCCGCTCCTCTCCTGATTTACTCCTCAGTATAGATGGGGCGGTCCGGCGGAGGCTGTCCCTGCTGCTCCATCATGACTCCCCCATCAGCGACAGCCCAGAGCGCATGCTTCCTTCTGCATCTGCTGTGTGAACGCCATCCATCCATTTCTACGGAGAGGGGATTCTGCTCTAAACAGCTTATGAATCACAGCTGCTTTGAAGTGCTTTGATCCCTTACTTTACCTTTAAAAAACCTCTCCTATGACACCGACGAGATCAGGAATATGTAAACTTTTAAATGTGTTTCCAATGAGCAACGTCAGTGCAATGTGTAGCAAAGAAAAGCTTTTTACACAGTGTTAAAGCAATAAGCCACTGGACGCCTTGTGACACACTGATTTTACCTTGCGAAAAAAAAAAAGAAGCACGCTTTACTCAAATACTACATACTTTAATAGAATATACTGAATGTTTCAGGGAAACTTAATTGTGTGTTAATTGCAATTTAATGAAAATGTATTATAGTTTAAATTTAGATCGAATGCAATTAGTTGAACTTTAGAGTGCTTTTTTGACCCACTTACTGTAAGTAGGACTTTATGTGTAATCTGTCATTGAAATGTGGTTAAAGTGTACTGCTGATTCTGACAAGCATTCATGATAAACTAGTGCATGCTCAATACATTTGAGCACACTTCTTTCCCACAAGGTTTATTAAATCAGATTCCAGTGCCAAGATCAAAACCAATTTAAATGTGGTAAAATCACTCTAACACAGCTGGAACAATGTTGAATCTTTGTGCATTAATATAGTATGTCTACCACTGGTGTGAATTTACCTGCATTTTGAACTCATACGCAGTTTATTTGATTATATATATACAGATTCACAAGCCATCACACAAGAGCATGATCACTTAGAACAAAGGAAACGACTTTGGATAAAATATATCTGATTCACATTTTCCGGTTTGAAACTTGAGCATAAGTCTAAAATCCTAAAGGTCACTGCAAGAAGAAACCTTTTCTGAATTGAACACAAACCAAATTACTGTTTAGAGAAGTCAAAATGAAAATTCTGTCATTGTTTATTCGCCATTATGACCAAAATCATTGTGCTCTGTGTATCTCATTATTGACATCAGCCTTACATGACGTGTCTATACTGCATATTCAATACTTTTGTGGTTTAAAAGTTTTCAGCACTGAGGAATTTCTTTAAGCACCTGGAAAGCTATTGTTAACACACATTAGCCATCTTGATCACTGAGCAATTACACTATTTATTCCTGAGCCTTCGGGCAAATCTGTAATCTTCCGCTTCAGAAATACAGGCATCACCGCTTGCCATTGCAATACTAAGCTGTGAAAGAAAGCGTTTTATCCATGATGTAAATATTACAGCTCTGACCGAGCATCACAAAACAGATCTATATCATTAAAAACTCTGGCATCCAAACCACACAAGTCACAGACAAGAATGTCAATGTCTACATGCAAGATTCAAAAACAATTTCCACCCGCAAGCTATTTGTATTATGAGCGAGTGTGGCTATCTACAGTAATATCATGTATCTGCCTTTTACCTCTTATGATATGATGCCAAGCAGCTCCACATCTGTCATTTATAGGAGCTCATTTCCAAATGTGCACTGTTTGTTTATTGATATTGCCTCGTATAACCACTATGCTGCTTTGTAATATTGATAAATGTGGCTGTCCGCGGTCTGTTGTATATTATATTGCAGCTGCATGAAGTGGAGTACTTCACTCTGCAACACCTCAAGCTATTTATCTCCCTCGTTGTACCTGTACTTTTGCTCAATGAGAATTAAGTTATTTAAACATACTTTTTTTTTTTCTTTCCTATGGTTTTTCATGTGTCATTATATTTAAGCAAGTTTAAATCCAATGATTATAATATTAACAAAACTTGTTCCATGGCTCTATGTAACACTTTATTCCCAATGGTCAATCATAGCATATACAGTCAAATATATTTCTATAATTTCAGTACAAATGTCCCAAGCTAATTATTTCCTAAACAGCTGAAATGAGCTAGATTCATTTCTCTTGATTTTTTTTACAGTCTTTCTTTTTCTTTCTTTCTTTCTTTCTTTCTTTCTTTCTTTCTTTCTTTCTTTCTTTCTTTCTTTCTTTCTTTCTTTCTTTCGATTGTGGTTCATAATTTTTTATTAAATACTAATCAAACAATACAAAGTAATAAAATATGTATGTTTAATATAGGAAACATACCATACTTAACCAGTAAATTTTAGACATAAATCAAATTTGTACTATAAATATAAATAAATATATTTATTTTTTAAATATATATTTTTACCTATTATAATATTTATTTATTATTAATATAACATTTTATAAATTTCACCATAAACAAAAAGCTAAATTGGCTATTGAAGTAGATATTGAACTTAGGTACAAATAATAACAATAATAACTTAGCTAGCTTGCTATTAAAAAGACAGCTTAATAAAAAAAATAAAAAATAAAAAAATAAATAAAATTTGCAAAAAGTTGTGCAGTCAGTAAAGCTAGCCAGTGTGTTTTTATGCACATCAACATTCTTCTGTCAAGCGAAAAGCTGAACAAAACCAGAAACCATCATTTCACAAGTGACAAAACTGTTTCACTTTCTTTAGTGCATAACAAATATTTCACGTCCATTGTATTTATTTATTTATTTGTTAAGTAGTCATGTAATAAGAAGGTTAACATACACTCAGGCTGTAATTTTCATAAACCATTTCAGGTTGATTTAAGACCCTTCTTGACAAGAGTCCTATCAGAGTTTAATGTGTGATAGCAACCAGCTGACTTTATATTGTGCCTTATATAATAATCAGCATCTTCCTAAAGTAATTACATATGAATTTCATGTTGTTTTTTGGTATTATTCAGTAATTACATATGTTATTACATTGTAACTAATGTAAAACGTGACATCTTGAATCATGACAATATTTGCTGAATATTAAGCAGTAACGCCTGCCAGATGAGGTCAGTGCAGCATTAGTGTTGTGTTTTGTTTGACAGGACGTGTCATATGAAAGTGGCCAGCTTTCAGTGAGGTGCTTAGGTTCATATACAGGCTCCAGATGCTGCTTTAAGCTAGACACATTGTATACTTTTATCTTCTTCCTGTCTCTTTTTCTCCAGCCAGAACTCTGCTGCGGAGACTGTTTGACCGAATGCGAATTTCAGTGGGCTTTGTATACAGCAGATCAAAGACTTCGGCGTGATGTCTGCCAGTGCTGAAGTGCCTTTCTGAGCCACTCCGCTGCATCATAATTGCTATAAATAGTTCATAGAGAGTCACCCTGCAAAGATATCAGAGGTTTGAGACGGCTCTATTGCTGTTCAGTCCACTCAGAACAGAGGCCTTCCCAACATTGGGAATTAAAACAAATTTTATGAAGTTGTAAATAAAACAAAGATTATTGGAGTGTTTTTTAAATGGAAATACAGCCAGTAAAGTATTTTAAGCCCCGTTCACACCAAGAATGATAACTATAAAGATAACTATAAAGATAACGATATTAGCGTCCACACCAGCGAACAATATCATTTGTTTATTCTGAGCGCACGTGTGTCTACCGCTTTAAATCCTCAAGCTCGTTATAGCAGGGTGGATTCTGATTGGATGTCAATGTTTGCATCGTTCATCAGCTGGAAAAAAATCGTTCTGAAAATGATTCCAACGAGACCGTTTCTCTATGCCTTTATCGTTATAGTTGTAGTGTGGACTCTGCTGTTCTTTAATATTGAGAAAGATTTTTAGAACTATATCTTTATCGTTATCTTTATAGTTATCGTGCTTGGTGTGAACGGGCCTTTAGTCTTTCTACTTCAACATTTACATTACATTTACATTACAGCTGAAATTAAATAGAATGTAATAATTAAATAATAATTATAATAATAATAATAATGCTCAAATGCTGCACTATTTTGCGGTTTTACCAGGTATTGTGTATTTCTCTTGTAGTGGTGTTTTATCAAAAATAATTTTGTCATATTTTAAGTGTTGGAACCATTTGCTGACAATAGATTTATACATAGAAATCCAGTCTTATGGATTCAGTCAAATATGCCATGCACTTGTGAGGAGGAAGTTGTGGAACAACTTTAGAAGTGTTTCTTTCCATAAATTACATAAATGATCAACATTTCAGGTCAATTTTAAGTCCCCTACACAGTTAAACGTTGTAGATTGCACATTTACATCAACTGGAAGAAGAAGAAGAAGAAAAAAAACAAGATTAAAGAAGAAAAATGTATTTGTGTAAATCAAAAATAATATGATTGAGTAAATCTAACAATCTGTGTTTCCCCCCTTTTATTAGTACACAAAACTTAATCAATATATTTTCTTTAGAAATAAGCAGACAAAATTAAGAAACTTAATTTCAATGTAAACAAAATTACCTATAACAAAAAGCTGAATTTTCAGTTAGGATAAAACTAAAAACATTTGTTAGTCAGTGTTTACTGCTTTATTGTTCAATTTAGTTTACTTAATATAAATAAAGATAGCTCTTTGTTCTCCAAAATATTGAGCTTTTAGTCAAACTGAACAGAACAGGTTTAAACATTTAAACAAATGAACTCAGACACATCACTGATTATATATCCTCTTCACTTGGCAGAAGAGCTATTAAAACACACACACACACACACACACACACACACATTAATACTGCAGGTTTGTACAGCTTTGAATTTAATTTTATTAAATTTTTTTGCTTAGGCAGACTATTAGATTTGTTCACATTGTGTCATAGTAGTACATTTAGTTGTGGGTGATTGGCATTTAAGCAATAATATGATGATTTTTGTTCTTTCTTCAGCCGAGATGCCATCTAGTCAAGGTGTTTGTGAAGCTATATGGGAGATGCTAGTATGTAATCATAAGAGTCTCTAAATGTAGTGTCTATCTAACACAACCTGTTCTCCCTTCCACTGCACCCATCTGGTCGCTCTGGAGAGGGGTGGCACATCAGTCGCAGTGTATTACCGGGAGAAATCAGAGCTGGCTGGCGTCTCCTTATTACTCAGTGTGACTATTCTCTCAGAACAGGCAGCTGGTATACTGGCATCTGTGTGAGAGATGCGAAATCCAGCAAATACTCGGCTCCCCTAAATTTCATTACTAACGGCGGTCCACCCTGAGAGCTGACACCCTTGATTACTCAGACAGAATATTCTGGCATGAGTCGATTGACAACTTTTCATGTACTGAGACGAAATGATGATGTCTAACCTCTCCAGAAGTCAGCGTAACGCTCCTTGAAATTTCCCAGCTAAAGGAACTTGGACTCTGTTTTTGGACTTTGGCGGCTGCAGCTTCTCGCTGGAATTAAAATCCAGGACGGATTTGGATGGGGTTCAGGAAACAAACCCTGAAATTCTGAGGCTGGAGCCTGCACTCCACCACACGCAGCACTGCCAACATTCCTCCGCTGGATAATCAATATCTGTTCTTTCTCTTGGCATATTGGTATTGCTGATGGTTTGGCCAGACAGAGTCTGTAGAAACTGGAATCAACAAAGACCAAAATACGATGGATTGTTGATCCTGATTGTTTTAGCAACAATCTGACATTCAATCTGCCAAAACCTTGCTGGGAGTTGACAGATTTTAATATTCTAAGTGTAGTGAACATGCCGTCAGACAAATTTGAAGACATAAAGTCAAAAAAAAAAAAAAAAATTTAAATAGCCATGAAGAAACCAAACCAGATTGCACATTTACAGTCTCCTCTAGGAGGGTTTGTCAACAAATCACTTTTTTCTTCATTTCTGCAGCCGAGGAATAATGTAATACAGCCGTAATATTAAAATATATTAACACACTCATTGGACTGACATCACAAGCTGTGTATAAAACAGTGTAAGAGCTACTTGGAGGAAATGGCACGTTCCCGTGTCACCCGTCTTTAACAAACCTGGCACAATGAGAGCGGCCGTCTACAGCTACCTGTCAAAAAGCATTTCCACTGAAACGGAGGTATAAAATTGACGAAGGGATGGTCGGAAGACAGAAGAAAATATTATTTGGCCAATCAACTTTAGAGCTACTCGGCATTCATTGCCAGCCCTGTGTGCTGTTTATCAGAAGAAAACTTTGCTGCGGCGAACTTGCGATCGACCCGATAAAGTGCCATGTTAATTAAAGCAGGATGAAGATACAGGGTTTGTAATCCGCGGAGCAAACCCAGGCAGTTTCTCTGTGCTGTGTGGCTTGTTATCTTGCCAGTTCCCACTCCGCCTGGCACTTTTGAAAGCCTCACGCTGAAAGGATCGCTTAAATCGCTTAAATCTTGGATTAAAGGTAGCCTGCGAGGATGAGAGAACAACAAACCAGAGGTGAAATCGGGGGCAGTGAAGAGGATTCATGTGAAGGAGCTATTAAAATATGCAAAATTGTAAATAATAACAAATAAAGACGGATGATCTCACAGAATGTGTAATTGTGAACAGGGGCTGACAACTCAGAATCTTATCAGTTTGTTTGATTCCAGGATTCTTAGTTTCCAGGAACTTAGCCTACACCCTGTTTACACAAGTTTTCATTTTCGATCCTTGTTTACACTGGCATTTTCACTGCTTTTCAAAAATGATCTCCGTTCACACTACACAACCGATAACGCATGTCACATGACCATTTATGCACACTGGGCATGCATGTAAAAGTTTAAACAGGAAGTTGTTTGCTAGTCACTGGCAGGTACAAGAATGCGCAAGATGCAAAGGAAAAGCAAGGACGTCTTTGCAGATTGCACATTTGGTCCATTAACGCTGAAACACAACCGCAGTTTTCAAACTAAAAGGGGCCTACGGTGATTGCGAAAGTCTCAAGGGTGGAAAATGACGGAGAAATTTAAAAGACAGGTGTGACCGTAGTGAAAGTTATGCAATAGTTATTCATTTTAAAACTAGAACGCACTAGTGTAAACGTAGCCTTAAACTGAAGTTAGGTTCAAACAACAGCAGTTAAATATAGATTATTTATACTTATCTCTCATTTCAAGAAGATGAAGATGAAGAAAGCTAACAATTACCATACAATGGAAGTGAAGGCATAACATGATTTTAATCTGTCACCTTAAAAAAAAAAAATATATATTTTTATGTGGTTATGATTTATTATTATTAATATTAAAAAATAAAATATAACAATAAAAAAGTACTGTAGTAAACTGTACCGTAGTGCTTTTATAATCATAGATTTTTTTATTTCTAAAAAAAAAAAAAAAAAAAGAAAGGAGAATGGGTATTTAAATTAGCTTTGCTATTAATTAACATTATTGCCAGCCACAAATACTGGCAACTGGCACCAATGTATCTTGCTTTCTTTGTGGTGGTAATTATGTTTGCCTTAGTTTAATAGACTTTCGACTTAAAATATGGCTGGGAGTCATGCCTCCTCTGAGCTGCTGTTGACGCTGAACTGGTGTGTAATCCTCTTGCTGTTGATTCCTCTGTGGATGGCAGATTAATACGTGTACCGTACGCAGCTCTCCAGATTTCAGAGGCACACAAACACTCAGACTTTCTCTTAGACTCCATAGGGACACTACTGAGGGAAGGGAATTAAAAAATCAGATCAGTTTTAGAAAAGCAAACTGAAAAAAATATTTAGATTAGTCCTGAATTCTGTTAAAACTGAAAAGCATGAGACTCGTTCTGTGGGAAAACACAACTTTATTGTACAGGAAACAATCAAGCCATCGTTACTCATTATTAAGTAAAACTTTAGTGAAATCCTTCACCAGCAGATCTACACTCACCTAAAGGATTATTAGGAACACCTGTTCAATTTCACATTAATGCAATTATCTAATCAACCAATCATATGGCAGTGGTTTCAATGCATTTAGGTGTGTGGTCCTGGTCAAGACAATCTCCTGAACTCCAAACTGAATGTCAGAACGGGAAAGAAAGGTGATTTAAGCAATTTTGAGCATGGCATGGTTGTTGGTGCCAGACGGGCCGGTCTGAGTATTTCACAATCTGCTCAGTTACTGGGATTTTTACGCACAACCATTTCTAGGGTTTACAAAGAAGTGTGAGAAAAGGGAAAAACATCCAGTATGTGGCAGTCCTGCGGGTGAAAATGGCTTGTTGATGCTAGAGGTCAGAGGAGAATGGGCCGACTGATTCAAGCTGATAGAAGAGCAACTTTGACTGAAATAACCACTCGTTACAACCGAGGTATGCAGCAAAGCATTTGTGAAGCCACAACACGCACAACCTTGAGGCGGATGGGCTACAACAGCAGAAGACCCCACTGGGTACCACTCATCTCCACTACAAATAAGAAAAAGAGGCTACAGTTTGCACGAGCTCACCAAAATTGGACAGTTGAAGACTGGAAAAATGTTGCCTGGTCTGATGAGTCTTGATTTCTGTTGAGACATTTGGATGGTAGAGTCAGAATTTGGCATAAACAGAATGAGAACATGGATACATCATATCTTGGAGGTGGTGTAATGGTGTGGGGGAAGTTTTCTTGGCACACTTTAGGCCCCTTAGTGCCAATTGGGCATCGTTTAAATGACCTGAGCATTGTTTCTGACCATGTCCATCCTCTGATGGCTACTTCCAGCAGGATAATGCACCATGTCACAAAGCTCGAATAATTTCAGATTGGTTTCTTGAACATGACAATGAGTTCACTGAAACTAAAATGGCCCCCACAGTCACCAGATCTCGACCCAATAGAGCATCTTTGGGATGTGGTGGAACGGGAGCTTCGTGCCCTGGATGTGCATCCCACAAATCTGCATCAACTGCAAGATGCTATCCTATCAATATGGGCCAACATTTCTAAAGAATGCTTTCAGCACCTTGTTGAATCAATGCAACATAGAATTAAGGCAGTTCTGAATGCGAAAGGGGGTCAAACACAATATTAGTATCCTTTAGGTGAGTGTATTTCAGGAGTCCCCAACGCAGAAATGCATTGTTTATTATATACTGTAAAGTAAAATAAATTTTTATAGCTTTGGCAAGACTGGATTTCAGAAATCAGATCTTAATGCTCACCTTTACATAATAAAGCCATTTAAATTACTTGTCTATTAAATACCTGTAATTTCCTTTCCTCTATCTATCTATCTATCTATCTATCTATCTATCTATCTATCTATCTATCTATCTATCTATCTATCTATCTATCTATCTATCTATATATATATATAGGATATTCCCCCTCTGTTACACTTTTGGTATCATTTTTGACAAGGAACACCAACTTAGGTAAACAATTTCCAGCACTGTGCTAGTGTTATTTATGTTTACCATTTTTGTTTGTACTTTCTTTCTTTAATTTAGCGTAAAAACCGTGTGAGGTCACATATTTCTATTGAAGGAATTATAAAAAATCTACTGCAGATCATGCATATCAAAATCAGCTTACTATAAATATTATTGTCATAATTTTAGACCCATAGCCTATGTGGTATGTGATAAATCTCTTTATTCACAGAAAACTATTAATAGGCCATGTTTAAGTTAAATCATCTGAAAAGCATAGATACTGTGACTCTGTGGCTTTAAAACATTTTTTTTTTTTTTTCCAGACCAACCTGATATAGTAAAACTGACTCAACCAACGGTTTTAGAGCAGGACTGTATGCTTGACCAATCAAAAGTGTTTGGGAAACCTGTTTGATAATGTGGTTTTCGCAAATCCATTTAGTGATGTTCGACTTATTTCCACTGAGGGCCTGTTTACACTAGTGCGTTTTAGTTTTAAAACTGCATTTTACAATTAAATTGATCCTTGTCTACAGTACATTGGTATTTTCACTTTGTTTCAGAAATGTTTTCCATCCACACTACAGAACCAAAAATGCATTTCACATGACCATTCATGCAGGTACAGCAACGTGCATGATGTCACTGTTTACACGGTCATCAAGGACACGCTGAGCGAATGTGGCCAGCCATGCCATCACTTTCAAAAATCTCCAATTTTGTCCATTTAAAATAAAACGGGGTCTGCTGCGTTTTTGAAAGTCTACGTTTTCGAGGGTCGAAAATGCCAGGGAAAGAATAAATGACAGGCATAACCATAGCAAAAGGTATGCATTTTAAAACAAAAATGCACTAGTGTAAACTTAGCCTTAGTGCTTCAGAAGAACTGGCCCTAAACTATCACTATGACTATATTTTCTTAGGCTGACGTTAATGTAGAGGTCATTGTCTAAATGTGAGAGGAGCTGGTGAGTCAGCAGCTTGTATGTTAACCGCCTGGTGAAAAGGAGACATAGACCGGCCCTCTGAACTCTGACCACAAGGCCAGTCTCTATCTGCTTCTGACTGACAGCTCCTGAATCATCTGGCTCCAGTCAAGGACCGCCACCGAGAATGCAAACCAGGGCTTATCACAGAGAAAATATGTCATTCCCACATGCTAAACGAGTCTAGTCTAGTTAATGATAGCAGAGCATCAAAGGGAATTATTTGTTATCGTGACTAGACTGTTTTGAGGGAAAAGCAGGATGCTGATTTTCACTGTCAGCCTTCTCTCATTTGTCCTGGAATAAATCCGAGTCTATTTCTTTTAGTGAACCATACCATGAGAAGAAGTTCTTTGAGTCTCTAGCTGCCATACTGGGAGTCTGATGAAGTCATAACTATTTTTGTCTCATTGTATTACTGGAGCTAAGAGACTTATGCATGTCATACTGTTGGATGGCATTATTGGGTCCAATACTATGTTGAAACCAGTGTAACCGGGTTCTTATCATGGGCACTCTGAGGAGCTTCTAACCCAGACATGCCATTGGTCAGACACCACTATCTCCCCTGTAGAACATAGGTAAGAATCAGACACCAAATTTTCAAGCGACATTTCATTGCCTCCACTTACGGCAGTGTAATGCAAAATTAATCATACTTTAAAGTTGTAATAGGATTATGTCATTTCATTTAAAGGGTGTCTGGTGCAATTAACAGTTCAACAGTGAAAATGCTGAAAGCATCAAAGTTCAGTAGGTCAAACTGTGAACTAATTCCCAAGAACAGTTTAAAATGAAATTAAAACAATATAATGGTAAGACTTTCACATTTTATACTTACTAATTATTGATGATAAATTCAGCCTTTTGACAAATGCATGAGGATCTGCATACTTTTGTAAAGTATAATAATTGTTCAGATGGTAGCTGTATCATTTCAGCATTTACAGTTTTTATTGCTGTCTGAAATAACAACAACCAAAAATGATAAAATATGGAAATCTGTTTCTTCCTTAGAGTAAAAAAAATCAAAGGTTACACTAAGATTTCAGACTTTTCAAGTTGATGGGGTAGTTGAAGGCTGAAGAAGAATCATGCTGTAGGGTTGGAGTGGCAGGGAAGACAAGAAGTCTTTGCCAAGTTGAGCTGTAGGTGATGTTCTTTCACCCATGCTGAGATGTCCGCCAGGTAGCGTGAGATCCATGCAGCTATCTTTGGATCATCTGGTCGAAATGAGAGGTAGAGCTTTATGTCATCAGCTGTAAGGGAAACAGGTCAATTTAAAACACAAAGGGAATCATTTAAGATTTTAAAGGGAATTTGAACAGAATCACTGTTTCCAAATATCCAAACTATAGGGAAAACACTATTAATTAGCACAGTAACAAGATCGGCCGTTTAAGACATTAACTTGTAAGCACAAAACGTCTTGGTTACGTATGTAACCCTCGTTCCCTGAAGGAGGGAACGGAGACGTTACGAATGGGATCTCGCCCGAGAGCCCAATCACCTTCGAGTGGTACAAAACGAGCCAATGGTACACAAAGTACCTTGGTCTGCGGAATTTGCATCGCGAGCTCCGCCCCGCAGAGCGGGTATATAAGGAGCAACGCGAGCAACTCGCATTCAAGTCTTCGCTGAGGAGCCGAGCCAGTGACCCGGCCGTTCAGCGGAACAGCGATGTGGCAAGGGGACGTAACGTCTCCGTTCCCTCCTTCAGGGAACGAGGGTTACATACGTAACCAAGACGTTCCCTTTCAGTCGGTCACGTTCGACGTTACGAATGGGGTCCCTTACAAAACGCCACATGGCTGTCTTCCAGCGACCCGTGTGAGTGATAGCACCCTGTCGTGAGGCCAGCACGAGTGAGGGCCTACAGCTCGCACAGAATACGCTGGGTAGCACATTCCAGCTGGACATATGCTAGCAGGCTGCCTGCCCGTGGGAGGACTTACAGAAGTAGGTATCTACCAAGGTGGTGATACATAAGAACTCTGAGGTACCCAGCCCGCAGGGTGGAATTTTCAACGACAGAGCTGGCAAGGGCTTGCCAAGGGAAAGACACATGCTGCGGAGAGACTTACTGTGGACATACACACGTGGGATTACCCAGAAGGGGAATCACGACACATGGAGGCACCTAGTCCCACACATGGCTGACCAAGGGGCATGTACGCAAGTGTTGGACATCAACAGTGCTGGAGGAACCCAGGGTTCTGACTGAGGAACTCACCTGAGGGGAATAGCGCACGCATCCAGTCCGCGGAGTGGAATGGCGCAGCAAGCGGATAGACACCGAGCAGGTCCTTACTGGCCCGAAGGGGCGAGTATCTGGGAGGACACGGGCTCTACACGGAGATTATAAAATCTTGCGAATGTGTTAGGTGTCGCCCAGCCCGCAGCTCTACAGATGTCTGCTAGCGAGGCGCCATGCGCCAACGCCCAGGAGGAAGCTACGCTCCTAGTTGAGTGAGCTCTCACCCCTAGGGGGCATGGCAGGTCTCGAGCCTGATAAGCCAGGACAATAGCATCCACTATCCAGTGGGATAACCTCTGCTTGGAGACAGCCTTTCCCTTCTGCTGGCCTCCGTAACAGACAAAGAGCTGGTCTGAGGTCCTAAGGCACCGAGTTCTGTCCACGTAGGTGCGGAGCGCACGTACTGGACAGAGCAGCGCCAGGGCTGGGTCTGCCTCCTCCAGGGGCAGCGCTTGCAAGTTCACCACCTGATCCCTAAAAGGAGTGGTGGGAACTTTGGGCACGTACCCAGGCCGGGGTCTCAAGATAACGTGAGAGTTAGCCGGCCCGAATTCCAGGCACGCTTCGTCAACTGAAAATGCCTGCAGGTCCCCGACCCTCTTCACCGAAGCCAAAGCCGTCAGGAGCGCAGTTTTCAAAGATAAAAACTTTAGCTCTACTGAGAGCAAGGGTTCGAAGGGAGCTCTCTGCAGTGCTGATAGAACCACTGCGAGGTCCCAAGAGGGGACTTGCTGAGGGCGAGGCGGATTGAGCCTCCTTGCTCCTCTCAGGAACCTGATGATCAGATCGTGCCTTCCAAGAGACTTACCTTCAACAGGGTCATGGTGAGCCGAAATGGCAGCCACATAGACCTTGAGGGTGGAAGGAGACAGCCTACGTTCCAACCCCTCCTGAAGAAAGGAAAGCACTGACCCAATCGGGCACTTCCAGGGGTCCTCACGCCGTGAAGAACACCAAGTGACGAAGAGGTTCCACTTCAAGGCATAGGCATGTCTGGTGGACATGGCTCTAGCTGAAGTGATGGTAGCTACCACCTGTGGTGGCAAGGTACCTAAACCTTCCGTGACCCGTCCAGAACCCACACATGTAGGTTCCATAGATCGGGACGTGGGTGCCAGAGGGTGCCCCGTCTCTGAGAAAGAAGGTCCCTCCTCAGAGGAATTGGCCAGGGAGGGGCTGTCGCGAGGAGTACAAGTTCGGGGAACCAGGTCCGGCCGGGCCAAAAAGGCGCAACCATGAGGACCTGCTCCTCGTCCTCCCTGATCTTGCACAACGTCTGTGCAAGAAGGCTCACTGGGGGAAACGCATACTTGCGCAGGCCCAGCGGCCAGCTGTGTGCCAGGGCGTCCGTGCCGAGGGTGCCCTCGGTCAGGGAGTAAAACAACTGGCAGTGGGAATTTTCTGGAGAGGCAAACAGGTCTACCTGGGCGTCTCCGAAGTGTTCCCAAATCAGCTGAACCGACTGGGGGTGGAGTCTCCATTCCCCGGGGCGAGACTGCTGTCGTGAGAGCTCGTCGGCTGCACGATTGAGCCTGCCTGGAATGTGAATGGCACGAAGCGACCTCAGATGCTTGTGACTCCACAGGAGGAGATGGCGAGCGAGTTGCGACATGCGGCGGGAGCGTAGACCACCCTGACGGTTGATGTACGCTACGGTCGCCGTGTTGTCCGTACGAACCAGAACGTGCTTGTCCTTCAGCAGGGCCCTGAAGCGGTGCAGAGCAAGACGTACTGCTAGCAACTCGAGGCAATTGACATGCCACTGAAGTCGGGGTCCTGGCCAGGAGCCTGACGCAGCATGCCCATTGCACATGGCACCCCAGCCCGTGGCAGAGGCATCTGTTGACACAACAACATGTCTGGACACCGGTTCTAGGGGCACGCCGGCCCGTAGAAACGAGGGGTCCAACCACGGGGTGAAGTATCGACGGCAGGCCGGAGTGATGGTCACTCGGAGCGTGCCCTGTTGCCATGCCCATCTCGGGACTCGGTCGTGAAGCCAGTGCTGAAGCGGTCTCATATGGAGTAGCCCGAGCGGTATGACTGCCGCCGCGGACGCCATATGCCCCAGGAGCCTCTGAAACAGTTTCAGTGGAACCGCTCTCTTGCCCTCGAATTGTCTCAGGCAACTCAGCAGTGACTGCGCGCGCTCGTTTGTAAGCTGCGCGAACATGGCGACCGAGTCTATTTCCATACCGAGAAAAGAGATCCTCTGCACAGGGGAGAGTTTGCTCTTTTCCCAGTTGACCTGAAGACCCAGTCGGGCGAGGTGTCTGAGCACCAGATCCCTGTGCTCGCACAACCGCTCTCGAGAGTGAGCTAGGATCAGCCAGTCGTCGAGGTAGTTGAGGATACGGACACCCTGTTCCCTGAGAGGAGCCAGGGCCCCCTCCGCAACCTTCGTAAAGACGCGGGGAGAGAGGGCCAACCCGAATGGGAGAACCTTGTACTGATATGCCTGCCCCTCGAAAGCAAACCGAAGAAACGGTCTGTGTCGAGGAAGAATGGAGACATGAAAGTACGCGTCCTTCAGGTCGATCGCTGCAAACCAATCCATCGGACGAATGCATTCGAAAATGCGCTTGGGCGTTAGCATCTTGAACGGGAGTCTGTGTAGAGCTCGGTTCAAGGCACGCAGGTCCAGGATTGGCCGTAACCCACCTGTCTTCTTGGGTACTATGAAGTAAGGGCTGTAAAAGCCGGACTTCATGTCGGCTGGAGGGACCGGCTCTATCGCGCCCTTTGCCAGCAGGGTCGCGACCTCCGCGCGCATGACAGGGGCATCTTTGCCCAACATCGTCGCGTGGACACCCCGAAACCTGGGGGGACGCCGGGCGAACTGAATCGCGTAGCCGAGCCTGAGCGTCCGGATGAGCCAGCGGGAAGGCCTGGGGAGCTCTAGCCAGGCTCCCAGGAACCGAACCAGCGGGGTCAAGGGGACTACAGGCGTACCCACAGTGGGGCAGCGTGGTGGAGCAGACAGCCCCGGCATGGGAGGCATAGCGTCCCTTAGCGGGGGCGGAGTGCGGGCACTCGTCTGACTCCAAGTGGCAAAGAGGGCATGAGAAGGCGAAGCGTTCTTGAGCCGTCTTTGCATGGAAATTGGCAAGGGGAGAGGGGAACGAGAGCGGCGAGGAAGCACGTCGCCAGCTGTCATTCGTGGCCTCTTGGGACCCGGAGGTAGAGGAAACAGCTCTTTTAGTGAAGATATGGGTACCACTGGCCGCAGGGCCAGTGGCGGAACAAAAGGAAAACGAGAACAAAGGATTCTCCCCCGGCCCTCCTCCGGGGGAAGGAGTGGTCCTGCTACCATCTCCTGATGAGCTGACGTCTCCAACTCCAGGTCGCCCGTCTCAGGAACGCCGCTTGGCCTGGCGTTTGGCAGGTTTAGGGGCAGAGACGGGTTGCGCCGCCCTTCTGCGGCCGTCTCCTCGCTGCGGCCGGGGTGAAGGCTGCTGCTGTGGCCGAGCGGGAGTGGAGGAGGCCGCAGGGGGGCGCCCTCGGCGACGAGCAGGCTGAGGTTGCGCCGGCGGCGGGGTGGAAGCAGCAGAGGGCCGCCGGGGCAGGATGTGTCTGAAGGCCTCAGACTGCTTCTGGGCGGCAGAGAACTGCTGGGCAAAGCTCTCTACCGCGTCGCCGAAGAGGCCATCCTGGGAGACCGGGGAGTTGAGGAGCTGAGCCCGATCAGACTCCCTCATGTCTGCCAGGTTCAGCCATAGGTGGCGCTCCTGGACCACCAAAGTGGACATCACCTGACCCAAGGAGCGCGCAGTGACCTTCGTCGCCCGGAGAGCGAGGTCGGTTGCAGTGCGCGCCTCCTGCAAAACCCCTGGGTCAGCACTGCCCTCGTGCAGCTGCCGGAGCAGCTTGGCCTGATAGACCTGCAGAGAGGCCATGGCATGCAGGGCAGAAGCGGCCTGGCCCGCAGCTCTGTAAGCCTTGGCCACAAGCGTGGATGAGAACTTACAGGCTTTGGAGGGCAGCTTGGGACCACCACGCCAAGCGGAGGCGCTCTGTGGACACAGTTGCATCGCAACAGAGCGCTCCACCGGGGGAATCCCAACATACCCCTTGGCCGCCCCGCCATCGAGGGCAGTGAAGGCGGAGGAAGAACCAGAACGGTTTCGGGCAGTTAAAGGTGCCCTCCATGAACTAGTTACTTCCTGGTGCACTTCCGGGAAGAAAGGAACCAGAGGGGGGTGCTGGCGATCCGCACGAGCAGCCCCCAGGAACCAATCATCCAGCCTCGAGCGCTCAGGACAGGGCGGAGGATTCCACTCAAGCCCGATGCTCTCCGCTGCCCGGGAAAGCACGGCCGTCAGCTCGGGATCAGACTCGGACAACGCTGGCACTCCCGAGGGAGGCAACGCAGCCGAACCCTCATCTCCCGAGGACTCAAGCCCGCCTTGTGATGCGGCGATCGACATACGGTCCTCTTCGCGAGCCCCGAATGAGATGTCAGGAGCCTGAGAGGGTCCAGCAAACTCATCCGGGAACTCAACCGGCTGCGGCGTATGTGAGGGGGGTGTGGCCCGAGGAGGTTCGCTCGTCGGGGAAGCCCACACGGTAACCCTCAGATCACCCTGGCCACCAGCCGAAGTAGCTCTCTTACGAGAAGAAGAGCTAGAACGGGGTGTGGCAGAGGGGACTCTATACCTTTTAAGGTAATCGAGTCTCGATCTCAACGCCGAGATGGTCATGTCCCCGCAATGAGAACATGAGCCATCCACGAACGCAGTCTCAGCGTGCTGGAAGCCCAGACACGTGACACAGCGATCGTGACCGTCACGAGGAGCGATATATCGACCGCACCCAGAAACACACGGGCGAAATGACATCTTTAAAAAGACGCAAATCGGCCCGTAACTCTTTTGTGAGAGAAATTTGTCTCTTTTAGAGGTGTTGAAGCGCTCAGGGGAACGCGGGAGCTGTCGCAGGAAACCCAGACGAACCGCTGAATCGCGCCGTCACACCAACACCAGCTCTTGTTTGTAAACACTCCGGTGATTGCAGCAAGCGATGTGCTCGGCTCCGAAGCGAAAGCTTGAATGCGAGTTGCTCGCGTTGCTCCTTATATACCTGCTCTGCGGGGCGGAGCTCGCGATGCAAATTCCGCAGACCAAGGTACTTTGTGTACCATTGGCTCGTTTTGTACCACTTGAAGGTGATTGGGCTCTCGGGCGAGATCCCATTCGTAACGTCGAACGTGACCGACTGAAAGGGAACACAAGATACTTCTCTTTTCAATATGAATAAGGCTTTTTTAGATAAATCTAAAACATATAAACTAATCTAACACATAAACGCATGCACTCACACATTCACACAAGAAGATAGAAAGTTATGAAAGAATGAGTTTAAGAGAATGAAAATGTGGAATCCCAAGTTTACAGCAATACGTGAAATTGCATAGACATAAACAGCCATCAATCACTTAATTAACCCTCGCATTGAGTTCCTCAATGAGGTTAAAGTTATATTAGATACACCAGTATAGATCAGAGTCTGGAGGTTCTTGCGTTGCCTGTGTAAAGGGGTTCCCTTTGTTGTCATTGAAAAGGGAGTTTCCCGAGGTTGCTTATTGGCTGGAAGTTCACTAGTCGTTGAAGTGACGTCTTGGGAATCCCGTAGTTGGGCGTCGTCTGATGATGCGGAGTTATGTGGGTTGGGTGAAGTTGAATGGGCACTAGAGGTCAGACCCTGAGACACGGCATTGCAAAACTAAAAACACGAAACACTCAAACGGAAAAGAAAAACAAACTAAAGTAAAAGAACAGAAGTAAAGTTTGATGAGACTCGGTGGTGTTTCTTCTCATCGTGGATAAGTAGCAGCAGGCGTGCAGGCCGAAGCACGCTGGAACCGTGCTCAAAGAACAGTGATGACTAAACAGCATGGCTAGAAGCAAAAGCTAGGAAGCAAAGCTACAAGCTAAAAGCAGGCATGACTAATAGCAAAAGCTAAGAGGCAAAGCTAAAAACTAAAAACCGGATTTGATGGTGTCCTGAGTATTTAAACTGGCCTTTTGGCCACACCTCAAATGTTGTTTTGACCAATTAGATATTGTCTTTGCTCAGGGTATCATAAATCATATGTTATCTTATCAAGCACGTGGTCCAAATTTTCCTGCTCTTGTAGGGTCTAATTTTGGATATGATTCCTATAACAAGAATATGATACATTAGACAAATAACTGATTGTCAGGAATGTTTCAAGCAAACAGATTCAAACACATACATACTGAACATGAATATGAATCCTTAAGCTACCCAATAGTTATTAAAAGACATACACAATTAGTGATTATAAACATGATAGTCTAATGTGTGGGTTACATATAAATGAATTTGGAGTTAAGCAATGGACTGATTTTCATTTATAAGTCTTTTTGAGTTCATTAAAAGACAGTTTTTGTGCTATTCTCTGACAAAAGATGTTCTATAGGGACCAGGGGTAAAAAGGTCCCCTTAAGAATTTCAGCCTGGTTCTGCTAGGTGAGGGAAGTCAATCCAAGGATCTTGTTTATTACTCTCATGGGTTTACATGTGCTGGCCGGCATTGCATCTTGATTACTTGCCCCAAATATGTCAATCTCTTGAAATTGTCAATAATTGTTCTAGTGGTGTTAATGTTGAAAGCTGTTCTATGAAAGAGTTGGTTGGTTGGTTATCTTGCTTCTGACTTGTGGCACTAGGAATGATTTACAACCTCCTGTTGCCTTTCTGAGGAATTCGGCTCATGTTTCAACCTCAGTCCTGATCGACTCTTTAATTTGTCTGGTTCAGGTCTGATAGGCTACACAGCATAGCAATGGTAGGAGAAGCCATCTTCATGTATGATGGGACCCAGTGATGTAGTGTGTATGGAGAAGAGGAGGGGTCCAAGAACTGTTCCCTGTGGAACCACAATGACCAGTTGATGTGCATTTGGATACATCCCCTTCCAAGGCCACCCTGAAAGACCTACTGGTGAGATTCAAACCAGCGAAGTGGAATCTCTGTGATGCCCAGTGATGAGAGGGCGGAGAGTGATTGACAGTGTCAAAAGCAGCAGATAAATCCAGCAGAATAAGAACTGATTATTTGGAATCAGCTTTTGCTATCCGCAAGGCTTCCGTTACTGACAGTAGCCTGTGAGAAATGTGCCATATTGTTTGAGCAGCATGAAGACAGGCTTCTATTGAGTTGTCTTTGCTATTAATAACTGCCAATGGAATTATGGTATTGGCTATTTTGCAGTTCTTGCACAGATGTCCCAATTACCATCTGAACAGTGTTTTAGAATTACAGTAAGGCGTTTCCCACACCAGTTCTCAGAGGGCCATTTCGCGATGACAATTAACTGTGATTAAGGGACATATCAGTCTTCAGAATATTTCTGCACTGTATTACAGTAGAAATGATTCAAGAGACTTCACAACACTCCTATAATCAGGTACACCAGACAGAACCTGGCTAATGTGTCACAGCAGGATGCTTTCCGTCATCGGTAAAGTGGTGAACCTCCAGGCACTGCCGTTGTAAAAGTACTTTCCTTTCAATTACCCGCAATGAAGATACAAGACAGCGTTTTTTACCCAAATTAACTGCATCACCATCAGAGGCCGCTGGCACAGAGGGGAAAGAGATACGCCCGGAGTGTGCATATGATTTACATTTGGCTTCGTCCACATCTAAAGTTATGTTTCTGGGTAACTTTGCATTCCTTTGAGATGGTGTTAGCTGTGTGATAACCTCCAGGGTTTACTTGCTGTTGAAGGTGCTCTCAGACCCTCTCATATTCAACTCCCCAGTGGAGCTCTGATGAAGCTCTGCCTTTTGAATGTTACATAGTTGTGAAGTGGGTTTGAAGAGCATTTCAAGGAAACGTTTGAACATCGCACAGAGGAAGCATTAAAGACTGTTTCAGGATAGAAGAATTTGATATTGTAGAGTTTGGCTTTTGGTTCAAAATGAATGAGTATATTTGGGATTAACATTTTCAAAGGTGCCGGTGAGGCTTAGTGTTGAAAGTGTCCCCATATAGAAGAAAATACAAACTGATGAATATAAGCTGTTTCTCTTTCACCATCACTTCAATTCAGGCGAAGAAACAGTTAAAGAAGGACACAGTCAGACCACATTGACATGACATTTGTATTAGTTTACTCATTGTTCAAGATGTTTCCTCCTGTTCGTTCTTGAAGTTCCCTCAACATGTTCACTCAACATGTTCACTTCTGATTTTCCTCCCGCACAGAAAAAAAAAAATGATGAGGATAGAAAGTGGAATGAACACTGTGTGGGGAAAAAAAAACAATAGATTTCTAGAGTCAGAGCTAAACAAATGAGCAATTTAAATTCATGTGCATGTCAAATGATTTTCAGCAAGGAATTGACTATGTGAGGAATCTCTGTGTGGAAATACACAGCTGTAATTAAGAACACATGAACTGCTTCTAGTTACACAAGTGCTGATTTCATGGATAGTTGTGTTCCAAAATGTGAAGAACCTGCAATTTATAACATAACACAAGTGCATGTTACATATAGTACATTAGAGCACATGCATATGTATACATTTAAATATATTTATACATATTTGGTATGTTGCATAAGACCGCACACTTTGATTTTTGGTAATGCATTAATGTCCAAATTTATGTACAGAATGTTATTGCTTAATTTGTGAGATAAACAAACATTATAGTATAGATCAGAGGAATATGAAGGCCAAAAAGTCTCAAATTATATTACTTAATATAGACTTAATATATATTAAGTCTCAAAAAATGTATCAATATTAGGTGAGTTTATGCTTAAGTTTATTATCCTCTTATAATGTGGCATGGAGGTAAAAAGGTTACCAATCTTGGCCTCCAGGCCCAGGTCTGGAAATTTTTGATATAGATATTTCAGGTTCACAACTGCAACAAATTGAATTGCAACAATAATGACTGTTTTTGAAAATATGGAAACCAACGTATAATGTGAAAATATATTTATTTTATTTGTTTGTTTGATTGTTTACATGTATAACATAAAACTACCAAAGTTGTATGAAATTTCTAAAAGGCAACAACTCATATGTCATATCTTCGTAAGGAATGGCACTGCATTGTCCGTACATGGGGTGTTTCTGCTCAGGTGGCTGGATGGTCTGCTAAAAAGAAATCATTATATGCTCTGCAAGAACAAAAATGACGGGCCATTGCTCTTTCTTCATCAGATCATATTTTTTTATTAGAAGGGTTTAATTCTATGGACCAAGACCCGTGTGCTCCACATCCATCTCAGTCACATTACAAATGCCAATAGTAATTTCACCCTGTTACCAATAAACACCCTAATCAGAGCATGGAGAGACACAGCTATGTTGACTCTGCTAACTGCATGGCAGTTTCTAATTTCCTCAATTACGTAGAAGCACTGCCTGTCTCACAATCTCCTCTCTCTGACTCACTGGATCAACACAGCCCATATTTGTTCAGTTGAGCTACATTATGCGCTGCGCTGAAGAGTGTGCTCCAAACACTGTGACTGATTATTTATATGCACTCAGAGCGGCAGATAGGAAATTATAACTGCATTTTCAGGCTGAACACTCTTGGCTATGCCATACTGGAAGGTTACGATGGTTCCATGTAATGATGGCTCAAATATCTTTGGGCAGTGACTAAGTTCTGGCCTTTGTACTTGCATAAACGGGGCTTTACTCATTACGGCATAGCAGAAGAGAGATTATTTTTCTTATTCGCTTTAAGAAGGTCTACAATACCTGGATAAATAATCTCATCTTGATGGCAGTTCCTGAGCAGGGCACGTGGTCCCCTGGAGGATTACCATTTGTATCCTACTATTTTTTCTCATGGGCGCTTAGTTCTGGATACAGATTTTTTTTTGTACTCAATCAGAGATGCACCCAGAGTGTGATTAATTCTCTTCGCCTTTCATATAATTTGCATTCGGTTTTGTCCATATCTAACATTATGTCTCCGGGTAACTTTGCATTCCTTTGAGAAGTGTTGAAAATGGTTTATTTAGAAATGGTTTCATTTGTAAACATACAGGGCATTTCCCAAAAGCTTCATAAGCCTTAGAAGTTCGTAAAAACGATCGTACGACTGGTCTTTATATTACGGTCTGTTTTAGGTTAGTGTTCATAAACGATCATGTACTACATTACGAACCATTCTACAAGGCAACGTATCAGCACTTGACAAACGGACAGCGACTCCTAAGTAGCACTTAAAGCACAGCTACGTGCGATTGCTTTATGTGTATTGTTGGGAAACGCACATGAAACAATAACGAAATATCGTAAAATTATTCGTAGAAAACTTTCTTAAGCGCTAAAATCAGTCGTTATCGGGAAACCCGGCCCAGAACAATTTTCAAGATATTCAGCCATTTGTTTAAAAAACAAAGCAAACAAACAAACGATTTTTTTTTGTGATATAATGAACTGTTATGCTTCCAACAATTTATTATTCAATATAAACATTATTTTATTTTATTTATTTATTTTTTATATATTCATCTTATTAATATGGGAGGTATATGGACAGGAAATTACTCTTATTAAAAACCAGTTCCATTTTTATGATTAAATTTTTTTTATTTATTTAATTGTTTTGGGATATATTGTAGTGTTATGCATCTAGCAATTTCTAAGTTTTTTTCTACTATGATGTAACTTAAGTATTTCATATGTGTAGAATTTATTATTATTATTATTCTTTTTTAACTGTTATAACTTTCGATTTTTATAAATAGAGAACAATTTTTACGACATTCAGTTCAGTTTTTTAATTGAACACTTTGGCCGATGTGAACAGGACACTGCAAGAAAATATGCTGTATAAGCATCAGAATTGATGATCATCGTGTGTTAACATAAATCAACACTCAACTTTTGCTTGTGAAATGTATAGTTTCTTATGATTAAAAAATGAAAAGATATCTGTTCATATTATACTTATGGTGAAGATATGACATGGCTGGCTAAATCCAAAATATGGGCTTAGGAAATACATACACTGAATGTGAACAGATAACTGATTTCTGTTCTGCTGCTCATATCAAGGCAGTTAAGTGGGTGACTGCTTATGAGATAAGTCTAGAAGATCTCAGGGGATCATATCATGATGAAAGCAGGACACTGATGAATACTCCATGCTTTCCTTCTCAGGCCACCTAATATTAATGACGGTGGAGAGACAGCCTCCATCACGGGGGTCTGACATTCCTCAAGCATGAACTTCATGCCTCTTCCCCCGAGACACTGACCTCAAGAAAAGCAGAGCCGTTATAGTGACTTAATGAAGATCTGTGTCCAGCGAGCCGGGATTGTTTATGCTCTTTAAAGAGGTAATGAGGTGACTGATGAGCAGCAGTGCTTTTAAAGAGCCTGCTTTTTTGTCCCTGCATAGTCAGTGAATGATCATAATATTATCATTTTTATGTGATTCATAATATTTTTAAGAATAACAGCAGGGTCATTTTACAAAACAGTGAATAGTCAATGCTGTGTTTATCTGAGTATATATTGAAAATACAGGGTTATTATTGTGAACTAAAACTAAAATAATAATAATAATAATAATAATAATAATAATAATAATAATAATAATAATAATAATAATAATAATAATAATAATAAACTTTCATTACTTTTAAAAAAAGTTTAACAATAATATTTTAAAAAGTAAATAAAAATTAAACAAACAAATCAAACTTAATAACATGCAACAAAATTCCTAAAACGTTAATATAAAATTAAAGTGTAAACAGAAAATATAAAAATAAAAACTAACTAAAAATATTAATAAAAACTATATATATAACTGTATATTATAAAAGAATAAAAAAATAAATAAAAAGTTAGTTACTTATTCTTGCTATATCAACAAAAATGCACATTTTAATAAAAACAAAAAAAATGGAAATAAAAGCAAAAAATGTATCTTTTGTCACTTTGTCAAGGGAATGATCTTGAATGATCTTGAAATGTCAGTATCAAATGATTGTGTGCAGTAAACAACTAATAACTGAAATGGATCTTTGTCGTTTCTCCTTCTAAAAAGCACTTTGTTGTTTCATGACCTTGAACACAAGACACATTACTTTAAATCCATCAACCTTGTTATATTTCCTATGATGAAATTATATTCTAACATAATTAAATATGTGTTATTTTAGCTTTACATGGTCTAATGCAATTTATTAACAAATAAACATGTTATTTGTCTGATAGAATGATTAAAACAAACAAAAATTTATTTAAAATCAAACTGAATAAGCCACCCATTTCATAAAATGAACTAGCTGTTGACGTCCCACTTCACTTGTCCATAATGTCTGTTGGTTGCAGTGTTTCAGGGTATTTTTTTTTTTTCTGTCTGAGTTCTGAGTTCCCTGTGAGAGATCAAACAAAGTCTTCGCCATCTCCGCCTGCAGTCTGATCCCCCTGCGCTGCGGAATACTGCCAACAAACAGCAAATCTGCCGTTACAAACCCAAATTAGCACGGCACTGCCTCCCGAGCTTATCACAGCACCATCATGTGTGCATTTGCATGTTATGATTAAAAGTGACATCTTTATTGGGTATGAATAATAACAAGCCAGCATTTTCCAGTGATTTCCGGCTGCCTTTATGTTCTCAGGAGTTCATAGAGTTCATTTTCATGTGAACTCAAACTTGCTATCATGTAAATAGAGAACGAATGAGTATTGTTGTGTTTTTGACTGTTGTGTCCCATTTGATTTTCTCTTTAAGCGTGCTGCTCTCCCTGCTGTCTTGAGTAGAGACAGACGAAAACAATATAATGTTGAAAACCTTCCAGTGCAGACCATAAAATACAGTTGCACTGTCACTGAACCACACTTCAATAGCGTAATGTTTGCATCACTTGCCCCAGACACATAATTTTGATTTCACACTCCTCTGCTGTCTTCCTCTGTCCTTGACAGTTTCCGTTTGATGTGAACAGTTGCATCTGCCAACAATTTGTTTGTGGCCAATCTCAACAAAAACTTAGTAAATCTTGGCAAAAGTACAAAGAAAGTATTTCCAATTCCATCTTGAATGTATTTTTGTAAACATTAACGAATTTTGATTTTGATGGCTGCGACACTCAAAAAATGGGACTGGGAACTCGAATATGGTCATGTGCAAAGCAACTCTCATACAATCAGGTGCAAAGCACACTGGGAGCTGAAAATAAAGGCTAGTGTTTATCCTATGTTTTTAAGCCATTGCAGTTTTTTATTTACTTGTAAGTGAACTTCTTTAATCACATTAGCTGAAAAACATTACCTAGTTTTTGAGAGATTAATTAATAACTTTGAGGCAACTTTTAATTAAGAATCTGGAGACAATTAATTTGAGGTGGAATGTACTCAAACTCATACATCCAGCTTGCTCATGTAACACCGCAGTCTTCAAGGAGAAAAGCCATTTATCCTCCCTCCCTCTGAAATCACATAGATCTAACGTCCGAAAGCTTTTCCAGCTATTAAACAAGAATCAGGAAGATCATTACAGAGGACTAATTGCTCCAGTGAGTCCGTCTGAGGAATTTGCCCCACTAAAGAACTCACATCATTTCCAGCAGCTTCCAAAGTCTTTTTGCCCCTTGACAGAAATTGATCGAGTGATGAAAGCATCAACACAAACTACTCAAACAAAACAGATTTTGTGGTTATTAAGAAACATTAAGAAAACAAGAAACATTTTGCAGCATAATTGAAATTAGGTGGAGATTTCCAATCGTGTTGGACTTTCCTTAAATTTCAGCCCATTAATGAACCCATATTAATGACTTCCTACGTTTCTCCAGGGGAAATATTTCTGTATAATGTGCACACTTTGCTGTTTCCTTGTATGTCATCAAATAATTTGTATGTCATATCCTGAGATTTAATCTCAATGAAAAAAAATGTTGCCTCTACAGCAGATGTTAGATTAGTTCTTCACTGAAATCTACTCGATCGGTTACTGTATGATCAGGAAGGCTAATGTCCTTCACATGTTCTGGATCCTTTTCAAATGCTTTTTTTTTCTCTCTCGCCCAGCAGAGTTTGTAAGTAGTAAGGGGCTTCATTTAAAAGACAGAGAGTCACTGACATTGAAATCATTCACTCAACGGATTCTTTCCCTGAATTTTTCAGAAAAACAAAACGTAAACGAAAACTAAATCAGTTGAGTTTGTAGACCCAGTTGAGATTTGACACTGAATAATTTTTTTTTTTTCCGGATTATTAGCGGATCATAAACAGACAAAGTAAGAGACAATGCGTCTAAAATATATATATATATAATTTTTTTTTTTTTTTTTTACTGTGTAAAACCAATATCACACAATTGTTCTGTATCACGGTTATTCTGACTTCACTAAAACAGCAAAAGCCTCCTTGTTACAGTAGTTCTAACATGAGTTTTCAGATTTGTAAGGGAGGTGCGGTCAAGCCCGATTCGGACAGTAATTGTTTCTCATGGGGACATTTTCAACATTTACAGGGGGCTAGTCAGTGACATTAGGGGGAAATTCATGGCCTAGTGGTTAGAGAGTTTGACTCCTAACCCTAGGGTTGTGGGTTCAAATCTCAGGCCAGCAATACCATGACTGAGGTGCCCTTGAGCAAGGCATCGAACCCTCCCCGGGTGCTGCAGCATAAATAACTACCGGAAATACCATGACTGAGGTGCACACTGCTCTGGGTGTGTCTTCAGAGTGTGTGTGTGCGTTCACTGCTCTGTGTGTGCACTTTGGATGGGTTAAATGCAGAGCATGATTTCTGAGCATGGGTCACCATACTTGGCTGAGTGTCACATCACTTTCACTCTTTTACTGCAGTATGAATTCAGAATGCCTGTATTTTTCTCCCACCACCGAATTAGAATTCCTGGCCGAATTATCTACTGGTTTTTGACCAAGACCAATGTTTAGACACCATATTTCTGTTTTTTCAAAGAAGAAAATGATAAAAAATGTACTCTTTAAATCCTTTTTAACCACTGCCAAATACCAGATGGTAACTACTGCATTTTGTTTACAGTAGACAATCATGCGCCTGCCACGTGAGCAGAACAAATTTCTCCGCTGCTGTGAAAAAAATCACCATGAATCCATGAATTACTGACCATGTAAATTTATTTTTACAGTCCTCCACATGAAAAACATTTACTGTCTGAATAGGGCTATGGACAAATCCCTTGAACTAGCAGCATAAGCATTAGCAAATAATATAACACACTCGTTTTACAACACTCAGTTTTAATTACATTTTTCTTTAATGCATTTTAATACTGTAAAATACACTACTTTGGCATACACAATTTGTTACACTACTTGGCTGTTACAGGGTATATATATATATATATATATATATATATATATATATATATATATATATATATATATATATATATATATGCATATATTATAAGACGTGTGTTTCTTTTCGAAAACTTTACCTTTTTTAAACTTTGCTCATTCTCTCCCTACCTCATCAATCTTTTTTTTTTTTTTTTTTTTTTTTGTAATTTGCTAAATTTGGAAATAGTCTGGATAACATAAATCCTGAATAATATTGGTTTTAGTGTTAATGATGAGGATTTGCCATGGTAGTCTTCTACCCTCTCATGTGCATCTGTGTTTAATGTCATGGGGTCACAGCTAAACTCTGGTCCCAGTATTGTTGGTCTCATGTTATTTGTCATGGTCCCAGGATTCAGTTGTAAATACAAGGTCAAATCATCTGTCTAATTCCTGACCTGGTCCTGATTTATGTGTTTGTGTACATGTGTGACACATGATACGGGCTCATGCCCTCTGCACTCTCACACACACTATGAGAACCGCTCTCAGGACAGGACAGTGAGATGCACTTTAACCTCTCAATAAAAAAACATTTTAGCTTAGAAGAAGTCCCATTGTGGGATGCTGACAAATTGGAGCTGAGTTTTTTCAGTGGGCTTTATTAAAATAGCTTTTCTCTGAAATGACATTGCAGTCTCAAGTTGGGTTGAAGAGGTCACTGAAAACACCCTATGTTGACACACGGTTTTGCCGTAAACTTATTAGCCCGGGCTAAATGAGGCCAGCGGCTGTTATGGGATGTTAGTTAGTGTCCTATCTTATATTCATCATTCTTGCCAAACCTGGCCTTTGTGGTGTGAGAGGACGTATTGATTCCACTGCTGAGTATGCATGGCACTGAGGTGGCATTCTGAAATGAGCAAATAAAACTAGAGGAACTGCACAGAGTTTTATTTAAATGATCAAGAGTGATATGAAATCGCAAAGGACAGACACTGTGGCTCATTGATGACCCTGGGAAGCATTCAGTAGTGCAGGGAAATGGCCTTTTGCCTTGTGGGAGATTCCCTGACCAGTCAAGCAAGTAAGGCAACTAATAAACGGAAGTGAAGTTCGGGCGGCTCTCCAGGGTACGTCTAGAATTTCCACCACTTTTTTTCCTGACTGACACTGAAAGGCAAATCAAAGTTTAGGAACAGCTGTCAGCACACTGCTGGAGGGAGAAGAGGAGGACACTAAGCAGTAAAATATGTTTTTTTCCATGACAACTCATCTGCAGGAGCAAAACAAGGTGCTCCCATTTATTTATCCCATTAGCACAAGAAACCAACCCAGGCTCATTGGAGAAACCTGCTTGTGGCGACATTTCTGCAACTTGATATAACGTTGCTTTTTTCATGTTTCGCAAAATATTTTCAAAGTGAAATGTCCAGTTACTGGCTCTAAAAGTACCTTTAATTTTATCTGAAACAGCTGAACATAAATGTGGCAACGTTGTTTTAAGTATGGACACAAAATGTCTAGTGAATAGTTTTGAAAATGACAGTTCCTACAGTAAACCCGAACCTAAACCTTAAGTTTAATGAAACAAACATGAGATAAAAAGGTATTTGCTGAATCAACTGTGCCATTTTAGCTGTAGTACATAGTATTATGCAAGGAACTACACAGTCCAGTTGGATCTTTGTTTACTTTGCCTTAGATTTTTCTGCATAGTGAGTCAGGATTTTGGAAAGGCTGGTCTCCCTTAAAAGCATGATTACTCTTTAAACCAACTACTAATCTTTGACTTTACTAACAACCCAAAATGCATTTGCTGTTTACCCAGCAATACATTGAATAAGACACCATCCACATCAAAGCTCCATTAAAGATTATTTGTAGCATTGCAAGTCTGTTTTAAATAAACTTTGATGCTGTTCAATAAAAAAAATCAATGATGCATGCGGATTGAACATTGGCATTGATGGAGCTACTTTTGCATCCTTGGCTGTAGTTCCGTAAAGTTGCCTTGTCTGATCAATGTCTCAAGAGCCTGGCTGTCTAACCCTTATTACCTCATGTTCTGGATCACTGACTGCCTATTTGATCCAAATCGAAGTATCCCGAGAAAAAGCCTTAGGGCGCCTACACACTAAAGTTCATGTTGCATCCGGGAGTGCTGTGAATCCATTGATTTGAATAGAGATATTATGTCACAAGGACATACAGGGGTTGAAAAATGGTTGTGAAAGTAATACTCCAGAGTTGGGAAATGCAACCAAAAGTGTCATAGTCCTTTTTATGCTCTCTTAAAAGATTAGTTTATCCATCTTCTACTAACCCTCAAAGCATCTTAGGTGTATGTGACTTGCCTCTTTCAGAATAATCCAATCAAAGTTATAGTAAAAATTGTCCTTGTTCTTCCAAGCCTTTCTTTGGGGGTAAGCAGGTGTTTGTTGTCAACTGTTCAGAAGACATGAAATAAAATGTGCGCATCTTTAATAAAATGTCCCTCACACGGCTTCGGGGGGTGAATAAAGACCCCCTGTAGCGAATCCATGCGTTTTTGTAAGATAAATATCAAGATTTCAAATGAATTTTTGAAATTTTCTTCTTACTTTTGCTGACTGTGGGGAACCTGTTGACAACAAACACCCACTTAAACCCATTGAAAGGCTTGAAAGAGCATGGACAATTTTTTCTATAACTTCGATTGGATTATTCTGAAAGAGGAAAGTCACATACACCTAGGATGCTTTGAGAATGAGTAGAAGATGGACGAATTTTCATTCTCGGGTGAACGAACGTGTGCCAAATGCTCTATTAGATCATTGCACAACTATTAATTTTTACTAGTCGCACTGAAAATTTGTCAACAAGTCAGTGGGTAAGACTTTACCTTTTGTAAATAACTGACAGGTATGGCATGCAGCATCTGTTACAGAATACCAGGACAGGAGGCTGAAAGTATCAGAAACACAGTTTATTGAGACACAAGCAGAGGAGCAGGTAGTGTAGGGTGAGGCAATGGTGCTGGAGGCAGTGATGAAGGGATCCGTCGGTGAAGGGTTCAAGACGCTGGAGGTAATGGACCCATGCACATGCACACGCACACGCACACGCACACGCACACGAGGAAGACTCTGAGATTCTGGAGATCAGTAAGTAGAGAGATAGTTAGTCCTTAGAGCATTCAGGTTAGACCTTGTTGCGAACGAGACCGGACGCTGACTGGGTGCGTGTGTGGTATTTGTAGTGAGGTGGTAATTGCAGGTGGATGAGTAGCAGGTGGGAGTGATTAGTACTCGGGTGAGGGACTGCGCTGTGATTGGTTGGTAATGGAACCTGGCGTGTCTGTTACACATGGTACTACGTATTATTTTCCAGAAGCTGGTATTGGCTATTTGCAAGGTGATACTTGAAAATTGTCAAAATCTGCTGTTTTGCTCAAAAGGTGTAAAACAACAGCTTACATTTGTATCTTATCTTGTCTTATCTTTGATCTTATTAATGGATAAATTCATTTGACGACTATAGATCAAACCAAAACATCTTGTGATGCTGTAGTAACATGTAAGTCTCGTATATATTATTCCAACTGGCTTTCAGACAGTTATTCTTCTACTCTCCTCACATGCTCCAAAGGCCTTTGTCTTTTGACTTCTAAATATTACTATACGTTAGGTTGCTATCTTAGAAATGTAACAGAATATGCTCAGTTTTTATCTTGTATTCATTTAAATCTTGTCCATTCATTTTGATCTTTTATTGCAATTTTTCTCTGTAATAGTTACCATTTATGATTCTATTTTTGAATGAACAATAATTTTTAAAGGGGGGGTGAAATGCTCGTTTTCACTCAATCTCCTGTTAATATTGAGTACCTATAGAGTAGTACTGCATCCTTCATAACTCCAAAAAGTATTTAGTTTTATTATATTCATAAGAGAAAGATAGTCTGTATCGATTTTTCCCGGAAAAACACGACCGGCTGGAGGCGTGACGTGTGGGCGGAGCTAAAGAATCACGAGCGCCAGTAGGCTTTTGCGTTGAGAGCGTTTGGAAGCTGTGACACAGATCCAGAGGCTGAAATTTAACAAGAGCAGCATCAGCAACAACGTCTCTATGTGGTATGTACTGAAACTGTATAAATTTGCTTAGCGGTTTTGGAAAATGAAGTTCCACTTTGTCGTCTTTTTTTTTTTTTTTTTTTTTTTTTAAGGTGTACATGTGGAAAGTGCAGTTTGATGACAACATTGCATGTTGTTTACTTGATGTGCTTACACGCCGATAGCTAAGTTAACAACACAGAGATATTTGAAGCAGTTTTACTCACCGCCTGTGGTTCCAACACATGATCGTGACCCTTTTTCGATGGGACTGCATTATCCTTAAGAAATAAACGATGTGCAAATCCGGCGTCAAACTGGGCCTTGTTTGTAAAACAAGCATTTTCGAAATGCAGGGTCCAAACACAAACACTTACACAACTCCGTCGATGCTCTGTAAAAATAAACTCCATCCACTGGTCCCTTAATGTTGTTTTTTTTTTGGTAATCTGTGCAGGGTTTTCTTGCCCTGGCAACCAAAAACACACTTCTTTTGTGACTTTTCGCGACGCTCTCGCTCTGATCTAGTGATGTGTCGTTCTTGAACGATTCGTTCATTTTGAACGAATCTTTAATGTGACTCGGGAAGAACGAGTCGTCTCGGGGAGTGATTCGTTCAGTCGCGCATGCGCATTATTCTATGGGTTCTGTTCTAGTAGTAGTAATTCACCTGTCATTCAATGCAGTCTTGAGCCGGAAAGAGAATTGATTAGTTCATAGTTCGAGTCTATCGGGTTTTTGACTCGTTCCTCAATCACGTGACAGCCCAATACGTTAAACCCAATGCAGCATGAGCCGGAAAGAGAATTGATTAGTTCATAGTTCGAGTCTATCGGGTTTTTGACTCGTTCCTCAATCACGTGACAGCCCAATACATTAAACCCAATGCAGCATGAGCCGGAAAGAGAATTGATTAGTTCATAGTTCGAGTCTATCGGGTTTTTGACTCGTTCCTCAATCACGTGACAGCCCAATACGTTAAACCCAATGCAATTTGAGCCGGAAAGAGAATTGATTAGTTCATCTCATGAGTCTTCGGGTCGAGTCGTTCCTTAATCACGTGACAGACCCATACGCTAAAACCATAGACACTGACAGTAAAAGAATGCAGATAATTGAATAGTTCATCTTTCGGTTCTTCGGGTTTTTCGTTCTTTTGTACTGTGTGACAACATTGGCTAGAGTAATTAGTTCATTTACAACTTTCCTTACAAAATGGGTGCGTAGTACTTATTTATTATTAGTATTATTTACTCTTACAGTAACGTGATGCATTTCTGGTTTCAAATTGTTGATTTTAATTTCTGTCATGGTGGTACTTTTCCATAACACTGAATGTGGAAATAAAGAGTTGGTTATGCTTAAAATGTTGATCTTTTTTTCTGTCTGTTTGTTTTTGTTTAGTTGTGCAGTTATTAAATCAGATTGTCTGTGTAAACCATACTTTTGTAACATATGACACTTTATAAACATTAAAAACACTGTACATACTTTTGAATAGTTGTTTATTGTTTATTACAGAAAAGCTTTTTAACAAAGAGGACAACTATTCCAAAATAAATTAAAATAATAAAAATGTAAATAATTAAAAATGAAATTAAAATGAAAAGATAATAAAGCCACAGGGTCTAATAACCTTAACAAATGAACTTTAAAAGTACAATATATAAAAAAAAGAAAAACTAAATATTGCACAACAAGCTATTCCCAAAATAATTTTAAACCATTTGAATGAACCTGTTGCCTCAATGATTTCTGACAACAAAGCACTTGAATTTGACTAACTTGTAATTAAAACTTTAGAAGCAGAAAGTAGGAAATTTCCAATATCATGTGAAGACAGCACATTGATTTTGGGCAGTATTAATCGACCCCCAGTAATCTGTAGCAGGAAATTTCTAGGGTGATAAAATCTTACTAACAACTAGTATAATCATAAGCATTATTTGGCTTTCAAATCAAAATATAACCCCAAAATAATCAGTGAGAGAATCATAGTTTTTCTTTCTTTCTTTCTTTCTTTCTTTCTTTCTTTCTTTCTTTCTTTCTTTCTTTCTTTCTTTCTTGGTCAGAATTTTTACACTCCTTTGAGGGAATGCTAATAAGCATGCATTTGAATATTCAGTGATTATAGATGGTCCTTTGATTTCATGCACATTTAAGATGAGTTGAAATTAATACCGCATTACAGTAACACCTGATTAAGAGAGATGAATGGTGTATGTGTGTGTGTGTGTGTGTGTGTGTGTGAGAGAGGGAAAGAGTATATTTGTGTGTTTTAGAGGGACAGGAAGTCATTGCTGTTACCCTACCAAAGCCTTGTAAGATGGCCAGAACTGGGCTGAGGACACGATGCCAGGCTGTCCCCTTTGAAAGGTATTTAATTAATAGGCTCATTACCTTTCAATCTAACCTTGTTCTCCCTTAGCAGGAGCTGAAAGAGTCTTGACTGCATAAAGAATGCAGCCCCTGGACTGTTAGCAATGGTTCACTGATGGTGCGCAATTGATGTTGGTTTAAGCAAGAGCACAAACAAAGGGATAGGCTGCAGTGGTGCAGCAGGCCTCCTCCTGGTTGGGCCATTCCCAGGAAGCCACTGAAAGACCATTATCTTTTCATCTTCCTGGCCCAGGCGCTGTCAAGTCCTGCTGATGAGATGCAAGTCTATCAGCATGCAGGTCACAGGGGAAATTATACCACCCAGATGATGCTTAAAGACAAGGACCTGACAATTGTGTGTGTGTGTGTGTGTGTGTGTGTGCAGAGGGGCTCCTCTAGCAAACATTATCAAAGGCTTATTTTTTATCCTAATGATCTCTGAGGAAATTTGTCATTACTAGGCAGAATGTTTGACATTATTTATGAAGGTGTACCTATTTTTTTCACTTTGTCTTTTTTTTTTTTTTGATTAGTCTTCGCTTTGTGATTGCCCTGTTATAATCAGTGTAAAACTATGTTGACCTTGTCTACAAGCAGATGAAACACTTCTGCATACATTTAGAGGCAGGCAAGCTGAAGGTGCAAAGAGCACAATGTCTAAATGAGAACAATGACCAATGCAGAGGTGCAACAGACCACTGTGTTTGAAAATAAATAAGTTAATTTATGTAAAGTATAATTCTCAAATGGATTTTGGTCATCTTAGTGATAACAGCTGTTTTAGACTTGTAAATACTTAACTGTAAAGAAGGGAGGGGTGGTGGAGCTAAAAATTCTCAGTATATTTCACCCTTTGGAAATATTCTGTACACTCTGAGAAGAAATGTGCAAAATTGTACCCTAGAGGTGAAATTTTAAGAGTATTAGCCCAATTAATTTTTGTTCTGAGATGGATGTTAGCTGAAATTATTACTTGATAATGTAAATTATTAAAATTATATATCTATGATAGATTTCTTTTTATGTGTACATACATTTCTAACTGCAACAATTTAATGTAATAAAAAATTCAGAACAAACTGGAGAACTAATGACACTTTAGAAAGTCTTTAAGAAACTCAGGCACACTAAAAACATCCCAATATTCACGTTACATAATTTTAGCACAGATATTAACAATCAATAAATATTGCCTAGCCTTATTTTAAAGATTTCTTTCATAATGAAATTCTTCCCATGGTTGTAAAACGGTGCTCCATAAGAGCAGATGTCGGTAAGGACTTGTAATTATTTTTACACAACCCTAAGATTAACCCCCAAACCACCCACTTTCACATTGTCATCCCACTGGATTCAGAAAGCAAGTGAACTAATTGTTGGGCTTGTTCAGACCACCCCCACATTGATAAAGCTGTGAGACCGCCAGCCTGCGAATCCTGAGGGACCATTGGCCAATCGGCTGATAGATTGTTGAGCTTTATCATCAGACGTTTTTATTAGTGTGTCGTTTGAAGAAAAGTACACAATCGTCCTCGAGCAGGACTCTGACAGATATTGTCCTCATTCAGACTGCGTTGTGCTTATTCGTGTGTGAACGTTTCCAATACCACTCACTTTGAAAAGTCAACAAAGGATGCATTTCACATCGGATGCAGCTGACCTTGCGTACATGCTGTTGGTTTGAAATAAACCACTGATGTGAAATCTCAAATAATATTTAAGGATCTTTCAGAAAGTATAAATTAAATCACTTTGGGCATTTGTAAGCATTAGCAAGAGAATATAGTGTGATACAGATGAGTGCACTCGAGTCTGTTGGTGTTGATGGTTAACAGTTAACAAAATCTGTGCTTGAATGCCCACAACAGTGTAAATGCACTCTGAAACTAATTTGGATTTTACTGTAAATAAATGAACAGCTCTTGAAGGGCTAGATCCAGCTGAATCACTAAATCAAATAATTAGCTTTGCACAACAGAAACAGTGAATTTGGATTTGATATTTCACTAGGAAAGAGATGTGGACATGTAAAAAAGTGCCAATATGCTTAAGTAAGCAAGTAAAACAGCACTCATATCCTCGTGTTTATCTCTTGTGCGCATTTGTAAAGCCAGATCTTTACTAAGGTGGTTTACTGAAGTCAACAACATATATTACATTACATTTACGTTTATTCATTTAGCAGATGCTTTTATCCAAAGCGACTTACACATTAGGACAGTGGAAGCAATCAAAAACAACAAAAAGTGCAATGATAACAACATAAGTGGCAGATATGTTGAGGATCAGAGATATTCACCTATTTGCTGTGTTAATTTTGCACCTTCTTTACATTGCAATCTTAAATAAATATTTCAGTAAAAAAAAAAAAAAAAAAAAAAAACATAAATAAATAAATATTCAAAAAAGAAACTTCTTAATTTTTCATAATATTTCACCAACTGACATTTCAGAGAACGTCTAGATAGTCGATCATCAAAGCCCATTAATGAAAATTGACATATCTTATATCTAATTTGTAGTATTATAATTAGCAATAGTTTACATTTATTAAAATAAAAATGTGTGTATTAATATGTTGTGCGTTTTAACGGAGTTATATTTTATGTAAGGGAAAGTGAGAGGAACAGTCCTCATTCCTCATTCATCGTCTTGAATATAAGTAAATGGGTGTATGGACCAATTTAATGGTGCATTTCTAGTGCTGCTATTTATAATTTGACAGTTTGCAAGCTCCCAAAATTATTCACTTACAGTATATTACATAAAGAGTATTGGACCTAATAATATTTATCTAAATATTTACCTAAAAATTAACCTTGCATGTCAGTCGAAGAAAATTAGACATTTTCATTTGAAACAACTGAGTATGAACAAGAACAAGATGAGTACATTTTAACAGAAAATTATTTTTCTGAGTGACCTATTCATTATAGTAACATGAATGAATAGACTTTGGAGTTCATTAACTGAAACGCAAGAGCTAAATATCTGCTTCTGTTAGCTGTTCCTTTTATTTATTTTTATAAACCTGCTTCAGTATGACAATAGCACTGAAATGTCCTCATTCCTTAGAGGCATGATATATGCATCATATCAGCATCTATTGTCATTTAAATTGGTCTTTTTCACTGAATGGAGGAAAATTAAATCTTAACTGACATTTTGCAGTCTTTGGGGTTTTATGTTGTACCTTCCCTGCAGGTATGAAAATAATTCAAACGTTGAATTTTTTAGTGAGCTGCTTCACTAATGGGGTTGTCAGTGCAGTTTAGAATGGCTGAATTTGGGTAATATATTTCTGATCTTGATGATATTTTATCACACACCGAGGACCTTGGTTAGGGTTTTTAGTTTTGTTGACATACAGTTAAATATCAGTAATGCATGATGAAAGTTTAAATTCTAATTATAACTTATTTTAAAAAAAGTTGACATTTTAACTGTCAATGTGATCTCTTATTTGTAGATTTTCTTTTTTTCTTTTGTTGTTCAATGAGATTTAAATTTACATCCATTCTTTTGGAAGACACTTATATCCAGAGCAACTTAAAACTGCAAGAAAATCCACAAAAAAATGATGGTAATTTTCTGCCGTGACATTTTACACTTTAGGCTTACAGTCCCATTCTCTGCCAACCGACATCAAAATGTACTGAATAAGGTGCAAAAATCTGTGAAATCATCAGAGTGCTTCTATCCTTTTACAAGCTGTGGATTACAGTTTGATAAATTGCTCATCTTGGATCTGGTACACACTCTTCATCTTTCACAGCATCACTGCAATCCATCTGTTCCATCTGTGATCTGCTAGAGCTTTTCTTTGCTCTAGTCTATGTGGGGTGTGTTAGGTTCAACATTAAATATCACATAATCCAGATTTTAAGATCACAAACACTTTCCTTAATATATATATATATATATATATATATATATATATATATATATATATATATATATATATATATATATATATATATATATATATATATATATATATATTTTAATTTATAGCATCATTAAGACACCATTTGGATCTGTGGTTCCTCTCTCCTGATCGCTTATTTCCTAATTCTGAAATGGGAACAGGTGCTGCAAAGCTCCCCCCCCCCAAAAAAAACACTCATAAATGCAGTCCTCCTAACTTGTGAATTCTATTTTAAGTCCACCTAAGCAATTATATTGGCTTTCTAATGAGGCACAAAGGAGTAAGTATTACCCAAAGGAATCTTTATTTATAAATGCATTATCTTTGGATACGTGTTGGAATGACACACGATTGAGAAAATAATGACACTTTTAAATAAGGCACTTTGTTTGTAATCACCTCAAATTAAAATTTCTACTTTATAAATCATCGTTTTAGGAATCTAATGTCAATATTTTTAAGGAGTACACTTATTTTGATGTGTTGCCAAACATGAATAAATGTATAAAGCACTTACTGTACATTTAAAGGTCAGGCTATACAATTTTTATTTTTATCAGTATGTGAAATGTGTACTTGATTATATTTTTAACCTGTACTGTGTTATTTGTTACTACATGTGTAATTACAAATATATCTAAGTACATGTCATAAAAGTTTCCATAGGGAAAAATATTAACATATATTTTACTTAACCTGTCCTCCAACCAATACGCTTGTATAGGTCGTTTGTCCAAATCCCTGAATATGACCCATCAGAGTGTATACTACAATTACGCCCCTATCGGCAAAAGGTCGTTTTCATATTAATGTTTTGTACTCTTTTATTTGCCCTCTGGTTTTCGTTTTGTGTAGCTCACTTAGTAGATTATTGCGTTATACCTTGATATGTAATCATGCTATCATGGGTTCCATACCAGGGAACGGATGTGCACGAAAATGTATATACTCAATAAATCATAATTTAGCATGATTTCTGTGAGGGTTAGGTTTAGGGGTGGAGTTAGGTGTGGTCATTCGAATGAATAAGCCACATAGTAAAATATGTAGGAAATACTGTGAGACCGGTGTAAAACACCCACACATTGCATTAAAATAAACATGCGTTTTGATTGGTAATGACGTTATACGTCAATTCATGACGACAGACGCAACACGATACTGTCATTATATTTACGCCTGCTAGAGGGCGCTTAACTTTAAAAAGTAATTATAGGTCGTAATAAATGCTTGCACAAACGACCTATATGGTCATTTTTTGTTGGAGGACATGCTCTTTAATCATGTTTCAAAGACAATAAAAGCAATTATGAAATTGCATATATTGTAAATATTTACTAAGTAAGCAACTATGTCTAAAATTCTGATAATTGCCTTTATTTTTAGATGTACCAAAGTGTACTTCTTTATATATTTGGGTGCACTTTGTGCCATTTGTCCATTGTTATTGTGTATAGATTTTGTGTCTCAGTCCATTAGGAGCTAAACACCTTATCCCTGATTCAGCTTTCCATGATGAGTCATTGCTAGACAAACAGGGAACATGAATCTGAGAATGGTGTTCTGAACATTAATGGATAATTCAGCAGGGAAAAAACAACTGGGAGGCAGGAGGAACAAAAGAGGTATGTTGACAACATTAATTGCCTCAATGCCCAACAAAAACCTCCGAACCTCCAGAGCCTGAGATAGTCGTGGTGAAGTAAAGCAGTAAATAAAAGACTCTTGTCGGAGTGATCCTCCCTCTATAAAGCCTAATAGAAAGGCTGGCTTGCGTTTATGCCTAGGTTTACTGCACGCCGTAAAACATGGAGCAAGCGGCTGTAAACGTAGAGTAATGAGATGGCTGAAAAATGGCTCTTCCTCACAGAGACACATCTGGATATGAAAGACCTGAGCTTGCTGAACAGCCTTTATGTCCAAGCTGATATTCAATGACTAATATGGCAACTCAATTATCTACCTGACCCCTCATTAGTTCCCCATGCCCTGCACGGCGTTGTGGACACGGGTTTTATCTGCATTATGCTTACGCACCTGCTCTCCAATGCGTTTCTGGAGCACCTCGGCCAAAGCACTCGAAATCTCTGTCGCCTTTCATTACTCACCCCTATTATATTCCAATCCCCACCCACAGTGGGGAACTGGCAAGCCTGATCACTGTGACAATTTGTTTTCACTGGCAGCCCAGGGTGGGGGCAACTGCTCTTTCTCCAGAGAGACTCAGATGAAGACATGAGATGGAGCACAGTTCAGACACAGCTGTCAGAGATTTAGAGGGACAGTAGAAAATGGTGCCACTTGGTTGTTTCTTGGTTCTGTTAAAGTTTGAGTTTTCTACAAATAAGCCTTTATTTTCCCAGCATCCCAGAGTATGAATATTAATACATGCCTTGTGCAATTAATCCACATGTTTGGAGTCAGTTAGTTGTTATTAAAAACTGAATAATTTGAAAGTTTGAATTACGACTGATGGTCACAAACTTGAAGATAAACTTGATTTATAGCTTGTCTTCTGTAAAGCATGTAGGATGCGGTGAAAGGAAATGGCTGGTGCTTGTTTGTCTGTGTTGTAGGCTGCTACAGGTAAGGAACTGTAAAATAAGATGACGCCAGGATGGCCTTTCTGTCAGATGCCTCAGAGGGAGTGTTTCAGTTAAACCGGTATAGTTTCTGTCAATCCAGCAGGCTACAAGACAAGAGTTCAAGGGTAACTACTTCTGTTGGGATTGGAGTTGGCTACACGATCAGTGGTTCTCAATGTGGAGCACAACAAACTCTCATAGCAATACACAAATAATTTATGTTTTGACAAATTGGTGGCTGCCAATTTTTTATAAATTGATATAAGGTTGGAAATATGCAAATAATACAATCAGCTCACCATATACTGTAATATAGTTTTTATTTTCTCCTTTTTATTTTTCATTGTTAACCTTCAAATTTGTCTGTTTAGTCAATCTACATATGTTGCCTTTAGTTTATCTTTCATTTGGCAGAAGCCAGTCAAATTAGATAGATACCTACATTAACAGTTTGTTTGATGCCCTCATTCTCAAAAAAAAAAAAAAAAAACATAAAAAAATTACACAAAGTCAATGAAAAAATAAATAATTTAATCAGTTTAAACCCTACCCCTTTCTTTCAATTGAATGCAAGCTCACATTCAGATCTGCTTCAATCCAGTCAGCAACGGATGAATAGCTCCTAGTTCCTGTGTGTGCACATTAATTCATTTAAAATAAGAGTTTAAGGACATTTTTGTTTACTGAGATTGTTCGCCACTTGATGTCCTGCTCTGTATAAATATATATCTTCAGGCAAAATAAATTGAGAACCACTGGGCTATCTTATCTTAGGTTTGTCCGATAGGTTTATATTTATTAGTTTATCCTATATGTAACACTGCAGAAATCTTTTAAGTCAGGCTGAAGTGCTCTTTTGTCTAAGTTGAGACATGCAATGTCTGGCCTCATTTTTTACTTATTTGAGCACATGACAAGAGAGTATTTCCATAGTGTTGATTAAGGACGGTGGGTGGTGGTCTGTGAGAGTGCCGGCACACTCACTCAGAGGGAGAGTGAGAAAGAGGGTGTGTGTGTGTGTGTGTGAAGGAAAGAAAGAGAGAGGTGATGAAGATGAAGAGCTTGGCAGGGGAGTAGCGAGTGATTCTACAGCTCACAGGCTTGACGATTCCACGGACAAATACAATGCAAATAGGATTTTACACCATGTTGTCAGGCAGAGCTTGGAGCTCCAATCTGGCGAGATCACAGTGGGAACTGGAGGCTAACAATAGCAGACAGTGTTTCACACAAAAAGAGCCGTATGTTGAGCCAAAGTGAGCGGGCAAGCAAGTTCATAGAGACTACACTGAACTTTTCTGTCAAGTTTCACCCATAAGGCACAGCACTTTTCAGATGCTTCCACAAACTGAACTATGAGGTGCAAAAAAAACTATGTTGTCATTAAATGAAACAGGCTGTTGTCCAAAACCTTGAAGTGCTTTGCTGTCTGTAAAAACAACCTCCTAACTGAAAGGGATCTGATTTAGATGCCATACGGCAGCAAATCCATATGTTGTACAATGTGTTTCTTACATGAAGCACTAGGGACACTTGATTTGCAATTATTGTTTGTGAACATTAGCATGTTGCTAAGCTAATAATGAGATACTTGAATATACAAAACACACAAAAACAGGGATGTAGTTAGAAGGTGTGTTTGTTTTTTTATGTAATGGTTAATGTAGAGTTCAGATTTTTTTTAAAAAATAACAACAACAACAAAAAAGATAATAATAATGCTACAGAAAACCATTACTGTACTGACTGATTTCTGTCAGGAAATAAATTGAGGTTTCCAACTCTCAGTCAAAACCTTCCATTACATGCATACAGTATTTGTCCATATACAGCCTGAGAATTTAATATTAATCTAAAAGGAAATTCTTTCAACTTTATAAATAATGCTGAAAAACCAGAGAGGGCTTTACAACCAACCAGAACTATTTGTGAGTCTGGTGTTCCTGTTTGGATATTGGTAAACCAAACTGAGACGTCAGACTCTCTTGGGAAAAGGGGGAGAAAGTACCATTACTGCTCTGATGTGCTCACAGAAGGAAATCAGTATTTATATTTGTTCTTTATTAACAATAATTCTACACTGTAATCAGATATCATTTTATAGAAGTGACAATACAGTCCTTTTCTGTAATCAAATTTTGTGTAGTCAAATTGTGGTAAGTAGCCCACAATAATACAAATATGTCACAGCTGTAAAAGAAAGTTGTTCACATCATTATGACACTAACTATTCATTTTTACCCATGTTAACAAAACAGACTTTGAAATCTATAAGAATCTTGTTGAACATATTTAGAATACAAGCCACATACATTTGACTGTGTTAATCAGAGTCAGTCATCCATTAGTTACAGTTCTTGCTCAATCGAATGAAAGGCCACAGAAAGCTAAATCACTTCTGCTGCGTTGGGGTGACCCAAATTACAAACAGATTTATATCAGGATACAGGGTTGGTCATGCAGAAAAAAACCCTGGACTCTTGGTGTGGAGTTTTGTAGTCATGAAAGGCCATTAAATGAGGGTTAAACACTGGAATGTGCATGGCCTAAACAAACTGCTCAACCTTTATGACTCCATACAATTTGCATAATCAAGGGTCAATGGTGCTACATGGTAAGTGTAAATTGGAAAATTACTGCCTTTTCTCCACTGTTTAATTCAAATAAAATACTTAATTTTTAAATGGAGGAATCCCACAGAAAACAAAAAAATCTCTATAAATCTTTCTTGCATCTCAGTTGTTTTATCATCCAAACCTAAGTGTGCTTAATTATAAGACACATTATAATTTATGTTCATTGTACAACTCTCTTCTGAAATTCCTAGGTATTTGGCAAGGCCGTACAGTCTGTGGGTTCCCTTTCAGTCAGTCACTCTCGACGCCATGTCGGTGACCGATGCAAAATGGGATATCGCTTCGATAGACCAATCTACTTTAAGTGCCAACTAAACGAGCCAATGCACATTGGCATGCAATTATTGCATCCAGCTGCCGCTGATCACAGCGTGAATATAAGGCGGCAACATTTGCAATGCATTCCAGGTTTTCGCTTTGAAGCCGAACGACAGTATCGTTCTACTTACCTCAACTGTGTCAACGGTGAACTGCGAGTTCAGCACGGTCTGGGAAGCTTCCTGTGTTGGCGAGACGGCGTTTCAGCGGCGGTCGTTCCAGTGTTAAGTGGGTTGCACACTTCAGGCTGAACTACTCCCATCTCCACTGTGCGCCTCAGCACTAAAAGAGAATTTCCTAAGAGCAAATTTCCTCTAAAAGAGCTCCACGGGTGCATCTTTATAAAGATGACGGTTCGTCCTTATATTATTATTGTTTCACCTGTGCGTTTCTGGATGCATTCATTAGTGTCGACTTGCTGAAACTGCTCCAGAGTGTCTATACTGTAGACCCTGTTGAGATCCTCCATCACCCTAGGCAGCTTGACGTGGTGGAACGCCCGGCGCCAGGTCTTCATGATAAATCCGTGAGAACCATGTAAGGCTGGGTTCCATATTGAGACCTAAGCGGTACTCGTATGTGTATAGTACACAGTAAAGCCTTAGAGCCCGTGTTTCCCCAGCAGACTTCTGCCTTCCCAAGAGTGCTTTAATCACCTCAAATTTCTCCATATACACCTAAACGGATGCTATATGTGTATTTGCTCCCGAGACCTCATTCGGGAAGGATGGGGCTTCCGCAGCGTCTCTGTTCCAAGTGGAATGGGTACGTTTTCCCAGTGTTATCCAGTCTCACCCAGTGAGGTAGTGCTTTGATAATGGTGAGTGGAACTACTTGTTCCAAGCCCCGGCCTACACCTTATAGGGGTGCAGGCGGCTTGTACAGGACACTGGAAGGGGCAGCACCCATGGGGCTTTGGTAGATCCCATTTTGCGTTGGTCATCGTCATTTTGACCGATGCAAAATGGGATATCGCTTCAATAGATCAATCTACTTTGAGTATAAACTAAACGAGCCAATGCACATTGGCATGCAATTATTGCATTCAGCTGCCGCTGATCACAGCGTGAATATAAGGCGGCAATAGGTGCAATGCATTCCAGGTTTTCACTGAGGAGCCGAGCCGGAGACCCTGGAGCTCAGTGGCGGTACAGCAACCATGGTGACGGGACGTGGTGTCTGCGTTTCCTCCTTCATACGTAACCGAGACGTTTCTGCAACAAATAATCAGTTCTTGTCTAAGCACACTAGCCAGCCAAACAGCTGTTTCTCAGTAAACAAGCAGAATTGCTGTGAATGACCAACAATCTGTGTAAATCCTGGTTCATGAAGCCATCAATCTCTCTGGGAAACAGCAATAGGTAATATCCGTAATCCGACACCCAGTGTGGCTAAGCACAACAGTTAGTCCAGCCCAGCCTGTCTGCTGTCTCTTGGGACTGGCCATATTTTAAATGTGAGGAAAGAGAAGAGAAAAAACAAAGCTTCATGTGGCACAAACTGGACCCCAGAGAATCCCAAACCAATTTGTGTTTGACAAAAACAAACAATGCCATGAGTCTTGATCTTGAGGTTTGTGAAGGTTGCAGCAGATGGGAGTGTGCTAGAAAAGGAGGAAGCTAAGTTTTGAGGTGCTTGCTTATTAGTTAAATTAAGAATTAAGGTCTGGAGGTGACAGTGGATGGCTTGTGTGTGCTCAAGTGTGATCATTATGAGGACACGACTGCTCCAGAAAGCTCCGACTCATTGACACAACTGTGCTTTGTAGTTCTTAAAAAAGAGAGATTTATAACACATTCATTGAATTCTGGAAGTGTGGAGAGCAGGACCTAACCCTGAAGATCGACTCTAATGCCCCGTTCAACTGAATGTAACCTGTGGCTCTGAATTACATAACTATGTGGCATGAAATTGCTTTCATGTTTTCTTTGGCAATACCACGTCATTATAACAATGAACCTTTAACATTACTACATTATATTGTTTTACTCAGCTCCTTTAAAATTTCTTCAGGTTGATATTTTGGAAAGGTTTGCTTTTATGTGTTTAATGCACTAGAGATTGAATTAGCAGGCTCTTGTTGAGGTGTATTGGTGGTGACCTGTTTAGACTAGAGATCCATGGGCATCTGTCTAGTTCATAGGCACTGAGGCGTACCATGCAGCTCAATAGACACATGTCCAACCACAGCTATCTTAGCCCTTGACTACCAAGCCTGTTGAACTCCTCACCCACCCCTTTAGAGGGTATTCACTTCTTTCATTAGACAAATAATAGCATGCCTTGACCGCCATTTTGTAGGTCAGCTAGCAGGGTTTTTGTGTGCATGCTAAATAACTTAGGAAGCCACCTCTAATTAAAGCTGTGTTCATAGGAATAAATGCTTCCATTTTTGAAGATGAAATAGCTGTAACCTGTGGGCTATATGAAGCTGTTACTGTGCATCTAAATTGGCCCCTATTTTTCAGAACAGCTTTTGTGACATGAGGCATTCAGTAAAAATAAATTAGATGTAAATCCCACAATTCATTTGACAAAGTGTGCTGTAAGGGTTTAATTCTTCCAAACAGGACCAAAATGGTGAAAAATTACTCTGATATACAGACAAAGGCAGCAACAAAGTTGTTCATGTAAGACTATTGTCGGATGCTGGCAGGGAATGAAATCAGCGAAATTGCCGGAACAATAGGGGAAGTTTAAACAGGCTGCCGCATTTTTGGTAAGACACTCAAAAAGAGACATATGAGTTGGTAAAGGAGGGAAAACTAAGGTGCGAGAAAGAGAGAGCATGAGTGAGAGCGATAGAGGAGGGACCTTTGGAGAAGGGCTTGGTTAGTTCTGTTGCTCCATTATACCCTTGAAACTTACTTAGAGCTTGGATTTGCATTTGTAATAGAGTTCAGGCCACTGTTTGTGAAAGCATTTGCTTGGGCCTGACCCTGTGGTTCAGCCTCGCGTTGACACACTGTGTACTGCCCCAGTCCCATCCTGCCACAACCCACAGCGCTATCATGGGAAAATTCACCAACTTAAAGGAGCTTTACGAAGGCATGGGCTGGAATGAAAAGCTCAAGGCAGCCGCAGTGGTATTTAGTAGGGGAATTACTTGGGCGTACAATGGAACCCACTGCTGTTAATTATTATTGCTAACAAGGCTCTCTCAAAAAAAAAAAAAAAAAAAACAACCTAGGGTGACACATGGCCTTGAAAAGAAAAAGGAAATGAATATGAGACATAAAATTGAGCCTTAAATCTCCCAGAAGCCTTTTGCTGCTAAGCCTTTGGCCAAACTCTTCAATGTTCTCATTTCAGTCTCTGAAGAGTACTAATTCAGAAGAAAACGTCTTACTTGATTTGCTTCTGTGAACAAAAACATATAATAGCTCTAGGTGGTATTATGGATGAAATACTACCCAATTTGTTCAGCCATTTTGTTATGATTTTGCTTAAAAAGGAAATGTGAGCTAAGAATAAGTTATGCATTTCCCATATTTTGGGTTTGCTGAGGTGGAAATGGTTTACATATGTAGTAGCTAAGTAGTGTATGCCATTGTTGTTCTCACAATTAGATATGATTTTGGCCCCTGGGGGAATGATCAGGCCATGTCCAAGATCTGTCAGGTGTGAAGTAAACAACACTCACTGACTGCCTTGTAGTTTTCATTCAGTGACCCTCTGACATCACAGTTCAGGATAGTCACAAGTGAAGAGATTGGGACTGTTTCTTTGTAGTGCTGTTAGATGAGTTGGTGGTTTGCTGTTCAAACTGGGGGGACATTTGTATTTGCAGAGGAGGCCTGGGTTGCATGTTCTGCAGTGAGTGTCCTCCTTGGTAGATATAATGTTTAGGGGTTCAAGAAGTTGCAGTCACCGATTTCTACTGTCCCCTCGGTAGAAATCAGTAAAGTGGCTGCAGGCCCCCTCAGGCCAGCTTGTGGACTTAATTATTATTTTTTTTTACTGCAGTCTCAAGGCTTCAGGCCAATGGCGAGCGATGGTCAGGCTAGTTTGTTTGATGTGTTACACTCATCAGCTTTTGACAGGGGCCCATGTTGTACTGCGTTGTTTATGTTTCGTATATCTTGATTTATCTTGTATATCTTTGTTTCGGTTTCTCCTTTTGATTGACAAATATATAGATACTATTGATAGCTGCTTATATACAGTTAATTCCTCTCATGCATGCGCAGAACACACGTGTGACTTTGCTGTCAACTGTAGTCTGTATGGTGTGTAGAGTGCAGCTTATTGGTCCGACGCTGCCGATGTACGGCGACAACACCATCGGATTTTGTCACCACTAGTTCTTTGAAGTCGGGTTGGTGTGTACCTGCCGTCAGAGTTAAGTCACATGGCATTTGTGACTGCCTCAAAAACCCTGATGGCACCACCAAGTTCCCACAAGTGAAAATGGATGTTTTCCAATCAAATACCCGAATTATTGAGGTGATTGGGAATTGAGAATATGCTGTTTTACCAGGTATTATAGACCACCTTGGTGGGAAAAAGTGGTATGTGCATCAAAAAATAGTGGTAAAACATATTTCATTACAATTATAAGCAATAAAAACGTTAATTGTCATTTTAAGCAGATTCATTAATATAATCTGTCCATTTTATAATTTTAGAATTACATACAGTATGAAAGACAGTGAATTCAAATACATTAACTTTGACCCAAACAAAACAAAATATTACAGACAAAAAGAGTTTTTTAACTAGAATTATTGTTTCAAAATTGTCCTGTAAGTCCAACCATTCAAGCCTGTAAAGTATATTTACCAGGGAATCGTTTAATTACAGTGAACTGAACTGTGCTGTGTGGGCAAGATAAATAACAGGCTGCACAGGCGCCATATGAAACAATTAAAAACAACTCTATATACTTAATTAAAATAACACAACTGGGAATGATTGTTAGTAATAGACAAGTACCTCACAAATTGAAGTGTCAAACACAATCACTTCCAAAAGCCTGCTCATAAAGCATTCCAATAGACAAATGTGACACTCTTTTGGGCCTGATTTAAACACATTACTTCACTAGGTGAAAGCACTTTTATTTAGAGCATTCACATACAGGCCCTTTCTCATTAGTATTTATGAGTTTGGATGCACACTGCACTAAAACGTTCTCATGATTTAATACAAAAGTAAAACTCTTGTCAATTTAGCTTAATTTCATCCATGCTCTAATTTATATTAGCCTGTTAATGTAAAGGAAGTTACTTAAGCAACTAAGCATTTTTATAGACAAATGTGCTTGCAATATTAGCACTGAGACTGATATTTAAAATAATGATGATGATAATAATAATAATAAATAATGATCTAAGTAAATTAAATAATTAATTAATCAATTAACTGTGTGTAGGAATGTTAGCAAAAAAGTGTACAAGCAATAGGGTTAACCGCACCCTGGAGAGGACTGTTAAACAAAACCCATTCAAAAATGTGGGGGAGATTCACAAAGAGTGGACTGCAGCTGGAGTCAGTGCTTTAAGAACCACTATGCACAGACATATGCAAGACATGGGTTTCAGCTGTCGCATTCCTTGTGTCAAGCCACTCTTGAACAACAGACAGCATCAGAAGCGTCTAAAGACAAAAAGGACTGGACTGCTGCTGAGTGGTCCAAAGTTAAGCTCTCTGATGAAAGTAAATTTTGCATTTCCTTTGGAAATCAGGGTCCCAGAGTCTGGAGGAAGAGAGGAGAAAATCCATGTTGCTTGAGGTCCAGTGAAAAGTTTCCACAGTCACTGATGGTTTGCCAAGTCATCTGCTGGTGTTGGTCCACTGTGTTTTCTGAGGTCCAAGGCCCAGCCGTATACCAGGACATTTTAGAGCCCTTCATGCTTCCTGCTGCTAAAGTTACCAGTACCTGGTTTAATGACCATAGTATCCCTGTTCTTAAATGGCCAGCAAACTCGCCTGACCTTAAGAGGAAGATGTGATATGCCAGACCCAACAATGCAGAAGAGCTGAAGGCCACTATCAGAGCGACCTGGGCTCTCATAACACCTGAGCAGTGCCACAGACTGATCGACTCCATACCACGCCGCATTGCTGCAGTAATTCAGGCAAAAGGAACCCCAACTAAATATTGAGTGCTGTACATGCTCATACTTTTCATGTTCATACTTTTCAGTTGGCCAAGATTTCTAAAAATCCTTTCTTTGTACTGGTCTTAAGTAATATTCAAATTTTCCGAGATACTGGATTTGGGATTTTCCTTAGCTAATCATAAAAATTAAAAGAAATAAACATTTAAATATATCAGTCTGTGAGTAATGAATGAATATAATATACAAGTTTGACTTTTTGAATAAAATTAGTGAAATCAACTTTTTGATGATATTATATGACCAGCACCTGTATGTACTGCTTTACTGTCAAGATTATCATCATTTAATTTGGTTAGTTATCTATATTAGATATTTATTTATTTTAGTATTTCTGTATTTCATTACACTGTAAAATCATTTTTGAACCGTTTTCTATTATTATTTGTTTTTGAGCAAAAATATACAACATCTTCAAAACAAGATATATTTAGGATTCAAAACTGTGAAAAAATACAAATAAACTATTATTTTGGACATATTCTCTGAATTATAATCATAATTCAAATAATCATATTCTTTCAAGCAAAGATTTAGAAGTTGCAATTCCTGCTTTTGTAACATCATGATTAGACTATTGCAACTCTCTTTATTGTGGTATTATTCAATCTTCACGATCTTGATTACAAATTGTTCAAAATACAGCTGCAAGACTTTTGACTGGGTCTAGAAAGAGGGATCATATTTCTCCTGTTTTGGCATCCCTTCACTGGCTTCTTATTAAGTTTTGAGTTGATTTTGTTTATAAGGCATTGTCTGGCTGTGCATTGAGGTATTTTTGTGATCTTATTGTGCCATACTTCAAATCACTTGCTTTTAAATGTGCCACAAAGTCGCTACAAATTAAAGGGTGATTGGGCATTTTCTGTGGCTGGGCCCAGGCTTTGGACTGCTCTCCCTTATCATGGGGGTCTGCTCCTTCATTGGACATTTTTAAATCTACTCTGAAAACACATTTTTTATTCTTTAGCTTTTGGAAATGTGTAATTGTTGATTTTTATAGTGTAGTCCTGCTATGCACTATGTACAGCACTTTGAATACATTTGTATTGTGTTAAATGTGCTTTATAAATAAAGGTTAGGTTTGTTGTTTTTGTTGTTATTGGACGTGGATAAACTATAGCTTAAAAACTGGCTGTTTGACTCCTTATGATCTGCTTTGGAGCAACTGAGAAAGTATGTTGAAACATGCACACATTTCACTAGAAACATTGCTGTGAACCCCATAGGGGTCTTTGTATTGATCAAATGTTCAAGCAGTCACAGAACCTGCATACAATAAAATGACATTAACAGCAACAGCAGGCACACAATGACTTGGTTTGTGAGGCATAGAGTAAGGACACTTGTGCCGTGAGTCCCTTGTGTCTTCAGTGACGCCCACAACTGAGCATATAAATTATTCCCCACGCAGCAGCTCTGCTTTGACGGCAGTAAGTTGAGAGGCCCACGGTGAGTTGGGCTCCTTACCTCTAAGTGTCTGAGGGCAGACAAGCCCCTCAAACTATTATTGTAAGGAATGTCTCTGGCTGCAGTTTCTCAGGGAGCCGATGTCCACAGAATGAAAGAGCAATTTGTGCCATCTGTGCAGAACTGGACATGTGTTTCCCATTCTCCAGGCCTGTTGAGCCAGTCAGAGACCACATTAACATAAAAGAGAAGGTATGTCTGTTCTCCTATTTAGCCCCAAGCCTCTCAGGTTGATGGGAGAAGGCAGGCTCCTAAATTATCTGATTTATTATTATTGAAATCTTATTTACTTTCCATAGAGTGTTTTGGAACTAGACAGTGCATAGCAGCTCCTGGGTGTCTGGAAATCTTACAGACGGTCTCGTTAATCTCAGGTTTGGAAGATTCCCTCCCCCGTTTTCTTAAACACACTCCCACAGAATCTTACCACAGTTTGGCGACCTAATGGTCCAGTTCCTGACAAAGCCATCCATGTACGGGTACCGCAGGAAGTAGGTGAAATAGTTCTGGGCACACACTTCAGGGGCTCTGAAATGTGCAAAACTAAAACCTGGCTTGAATTTTTCCCACGTTCCCAGTGCGTGATATTGAAGCAAAAGCTAATTTGCTTTGGCTAAAACTCAAGTTGTGTATTAAAGGATGTTGCAGGAGTTTATCGGTGAACATGTAAGGGAACATTTACATTGTGTCTTCTGGCGTATTCCAGGATAATGGGAAAACATTAGTTTTTTGCATTCTGCAAGGACATCTTAAAGTAATGTGTAACTAATGCATTCCACTGAAAAAAAATAAGTGCTTGATTTGGAGTTGTTCCTTTTAGAAGTTACAACAGGATCTTTTTGCAAACAGTAAAATTGATTATTGAATTTTGGAAGACTATTCAGTGCAAAACTTGGCATCATTTCACCAATTCTAAGTTGTACGTACATCTCAATGAGGTGTATGTGAGGTTGCCAGTAAAGAGAGCAGTATCCTCACTGTGCCAGTCAGTGCCCTCTCCTGGACAAGCTGTGGCCAACGGGCAGGAGCGTGTCGAACCCGAGCCATACCAGACTGAATAGAGACCCAGCTGCTTTAGTGAAAACATCACTAACACGTACTGAAGGTAACAAATGATGTCACTTCTCTGAATGTTTTCGTTCTTTGTCAGTATTCGTATCAACTTTCGTGCTTCTTCTCAAATGAAAACTGCACTTCAAATGAAGCCTGAGAAGGCAGACATGCTGCATTTAAAGACGTTAAAACAAAAGAGCAACAAAATGCACACTATTTATTCAAAATGCACTCAAACCTTGCAAGTCAGACTACTGTAGAAAATAGCCGATACACCACTTGACAGAGGTAAAAAGAAAAGAGCAGTTTGCATAATGTGAAAACCATGGTCAGAAGTCATTATCACATGCAGCGGTGAATTTCACCTCCACGGCTCCGCAGAGGAAGCTGGTGTTCAGTCAGATCATCTCTCCTGCGGAAGCACTTACGCTGTGTGCCTGCCAGCTAACAAGACAGTAGGAATACATGAGCCTTTTGTCAGAGAGTAATGAATAGAATTTTGTGCAGTTTGATTAAATCATAATGTGTTTCGTAATGAATCTTCCCTATTCCATTATTCTGTGTGTTATTGGTGCTAAATATAGCTGTGTAATACATTCATTTTTTCCCGAGCTGCTTTACTCTGAGGTGATTCTTTTATGCATATGTCAGGTATATTTAACCCGACTGAGAATCATTCAAATGCAGCTAAGAAGGTCTAGACACTAATGATTCACAGCGGAACCGGCTGAGAAATGTCAGCTACTTTGAAACATTTTCACACACGGAGTAAGTCCAAACAGAGGGAAATATAATATGATATCCTGTGGTAAAATGGTCTGTTTTACAGTCTCCCTAAAAAAAAAAAAAAAAATGTTTTAACAGCTTCACATATCAGCCTTGTACAGTATATTTAGTTTTCATCCCCTGTTCCCTCTCTTTATTCTTCTGGGAATTTGCCCAGAACCTTTTACGATTCACATCAAATAATAAAATGCTCTGTGATTCAATGTCTGGTCAGCTAACATTTGCCACCACAATGTATTTTAAATGGAATTTAAAATCACTAAAATGGATGAAATGTGAAATAATTTGATTACCATTTTTATGAATTACCTGCAGAATTATGCTGTTTAACATCAATGAATTTAAAACAAAACATTAACCCCAAGTCACTAACATTTATTTATTTATTTATTTTTAACTCTTGCATTAAAGGGTGCAAGAAATTGGTTAAAGGTGACAGTAAAGACATTTATATTGCTAAAAAAAGATCAATATTTAAAATAAATGCTGTTCTTTTTTACTTATTTTTTATCAATTAATCTGGAAAAAAAAATCACAGTTTCCACAGCAAACCTGTTTATTGATAATAACAATAATAAATGTTTTTTGAGAAGCGAGTCAGCATATTAGAATGATTTCTGAAGGATCATGTGACACTAAAGAGAGGAGCAATGATGCTGAAAATAAAGCTTTGCATCACAGAAATAAATTACATTTATACATTTAAAAAATATATTACGCAATTTTAATGTTTCACAAATAAGCATAAGTGCAACATAAGAGACTTCTTTCAAAAAGTTTTCTAATCTTTAGGTTTTCAGGTTTTTCAACAAAATATTTAAAAGGACGTAAGGAGATTTTAATTCAATATTAAAAATACATAATAAAAAGAAAAATACAAATATATTAAATTATTAATATAAATAATATTTCAGTATTCACTAATTTGATGGTAATCCTGTAGTCCTCTATTATTTGCTTTGGATAAAAGTGTCTGCTAAGTAAATGAATGTAAATAACAAATAAGTGTTTCATTTTCCCAAAAGATGGGGAAAACATTTAGATTGAATTCTGTCCTCATTTGACGCTTTGGATAAAAGTGTCTGCTAAATGAATAAATGTAAATGTAAATATAAATATTGCAATTCATTTGTGGAACGTTTGAAGTTATGATGTTTAGAATTACATTTTCACACTTCCTAAACCAGAGCCTCTTCATTAGTAGCTTGTTATCAGCACTGCAGTGCTCGAGAAGCGACTGTCCGCTGGCCCTGATGTGGAGGCCCACTTGCCACTGATGCCGTAAGGACGTTTGTAGTTTTCTCACGTCCCTCACTTCCACATTCCAAGAGGCTCTTTGGAGACTCTGATCTCCGACCGCCCTCCCCTCTCAACCCCCGCCTTCCAGCCCACACCTGCTGTTTCCCCGGCAACAGAGCAGGTGCTCCCTTGGTGTGGCCGGGTCGTCTCCCTTGACAGCCGGCCCTCCCAATTCATATCGGCCTCAAAAAACAACAACAGATCGCCACACAGCCTCTGCACATCAGCAGAGCCAACCCAATGTTACAGTGGTTAAACAACTGGACAAAGTGAGGACCAATGTCACCTACATACATGTGCACAGCAGGACACTTTTTATCTATCAATTAAATATTCATTAACTTGGCAGAAGGGTTTTTCTTACATGTACGCTCAAAACCATGATGCATAATCTGAGTGCAGACCTTACGTTTTTAAAGAGAATGTGTCTGGTTTTGGACTGCAGGACCTTCTTCTCTATGTTAATTCTTGTTTTTTTCTGAAATATTGTCCTGCTCTAAACTTGATCAGAGACACAGAGATAAATCTCAAGAGACCCACTGTTAGTTCACAAGGGTCACTGGTGGCCTGGGGACGTGTAATGAGCAGCCATAGCAATTTAACGCAAACATTTAGTTTGGAGATTACAAATATATAGTTGCACCTGTTTGTATTAGCAAGTTTTATAGGATTTATTGCCCACTTTCAGATCAGTGAGATGTAAATAGATAATTGTCAGGGTTCTGTCACTTCAGGTTAGTAGTGTTCATGGTTTTGTGACAGAGCCCTGATACTCTCCTCATGTTATTGTTTTCATGTGAGCGCGCGGCTTCGAGACCGCTCGAGCTGTGCGCTCTTGTCTGCGTGTCCTGTTTCATGTTGGAGCGTGGTGTTCGGATCCCGGCACTCATGTCTTGCTGAGTTTCGGTTTCGTGTCGGGGACCGAGCACTCGCGCTCCATGTTCTGTTTTATTGTGGCATTGTTGCACACAGCTCGAGTTATCGGCTGTGTGCTTGTTATATTTTGTCTTGTGCTGTCGCACGCAGCTTCGTTTTTACTGGCTGCGTGCTGTCTTGTGTGAACACGCGGGTTATGAGCTTGCTCATTAGCTGCGTGTTTGTGTCCGATTCGAGCACATGGCTTGCGATTGGTTTGCTGGCCATGTGCTTGTGTTTTTTGTTTTGTGTGAGCACATGGCTTTTGTCTTCGTTCCTATGTGCCATGTGCTCTCGTCAATTGTCTTGACCCCTCCCATCTTGTTACCTGATTACTGATATAATTTTCCCCACACGTGTTCCCTCGTTAACCTCCTCATTAGCTCCCTATTTATTGCCCTTGTGTTTGCAGTCTGGTTGCGAGTTCGTCGTCGAATCTTTGTCTGTGTATGCCTTGCCTTGCCTTGCCTTGCCTTGCCTTGCCTTGCCTTGCCTTGCCCAGGCAAGTTAGTCTGTTTTCCCCCACGGGGTAGTTTTTGTTTGTTTGTTTGTTTTTTATTGCTATTAAAGAGCCCTTCTCTCTGCATCCTTGAGTCCTCGCCTCATCCCTCTACCCAAAACCCTGACAGTACGAACTCGCCAGTATGAGGACTCAGCGGAAGAAGGGTTTGCACTGTCCACCAGCCTCCACTCTCTCCAGCCCCCACTATCAGCGCATGCTCCAGTTCAAGACTTTGATCTCTCTCCATCAACAAGGGACTGGTGTGAGGGATTTTGCCCTGGAGTTCAGTGGGACTGCAGAGGGATTGGAGGTCAATGATGCGGCCCTCAAGGACCTCTTCAATTACGCCCTTGATGAGCCTCTCAGCTGGTGGAGTATGAGGGGGCTGGACCACCTGTCGTTTGGGGAATTTGTGGAGTTCTTGGCACGTTCCCCAGCTAAGGAGGCTGCAGCGCCCCCAGAGGAGCCTGTTGAGGCTGCAGCGCCCCCAGAGGAGCCTGTTGAGGCTGCAGCTCCCCCAGAGGAGTGCCTTGCCGGCTTTGCCCTCCCTATCCGTCGGGGTCCCTGTTTGGCTGGAGGCCTCCTGGTCTCTCCGTCTGGTTCCACCCTGGTGGTCTGCCGGGGTTCCTGTTTGGCCGGATCCTTGCTGGTTCGTTCCTCCGGCTCCGCCCTGGTGGTCTGCCGGGGTTCCTGTTTGGCCAGATCCTCGCTGGTTCGTCCCTCCGGCTCCGCCCTGGTGGTCTGCCGGGGTTCCTGTTTGGCCAGATCCTCGCTGGTTCGTTCCTCCGGATCCGCCCTGGTGGTCTGCCGGGGTTCCTGTTTGGCCAGATCCTCGCTGGTTCGTCCCTCCGGCTCCGCCCTGGTGGTCTGCCGGGGTTCCTGTTTGGCCGGATCCTCGCTGGTCCGTCCCTCCGGCTCCGCCCTGGTGGTGTGCCGGGGTTCCTGTTTGGCCGGATCCTCACTGGTTCGTCCCTCCGGCTCCGCCCTGGTGGTCTGCCGAGGTTCCTGTTTGGCCGGATCCTCGCTGGTTCGTCCCCCCGGCTCCTCCCTGGTGGTCTGCCGGGGTTTCTGTTAGGCCAGATCCTCACTGGCTCATCTTTCCGGCTCCACCCTGGTCCACTGCTGGGACTCCTGGACTGCCTGAGCCTCCTTGGCTCAGCCCTCCCTCCCCTCCCTGGTCTCTTTTATTAACTTATTAGGTTTTTCTTTTTGCTTGACTGGGCCCCCTTCCCTCCCTCCCCTATTTTGTTTGTATTTTGATTTCCATGTCTTGTGTTCTGTTGTGTACCAGGTTTGTGTTGCCATGCCTGTTCTGTCTTGTTCCGGTCCGTGCTGTCGCACGCAGCTTCGTTTTTACTGGCTGCGTGCTGTCTTGTGTGAACACGCGGGTTATGAGCTTGCTCATTAGCTGCGTGTTTGTGTCCGATTCGAGCACATGGCTTGCGATTGGTTTGCTGGCCATGTGCTTGTGTTTTTTGTTTTGTGTGAGCACATGGCTTTTGTCTTCGTTCCTATGTGCCATGTGCTCTCGTCAATTGTCTTGACCCCTCCCATCTTGTTACCTGATTATTGATATAATTTTCCCCACACGTGTTCCCTCGTTAACCTCCTCATTAGCTCCCTATTTATTGCCCTTGTGTTTGCAGTCTGGTTGCGAGTTCGTCGTCGAATCTTTGTCTGTGTATGCCTTGCCTTGCCTTGCCCAGTCAAGTTAGTCTGTTTTCCCCCACGGGGTAGTTTTTGTTTGTTTGTTTGTTTTTTTATTGCTATTAAAGAGCCCTTCTCTCTGCATCCTTGAGTCCTCGCCTCATCCCTCTACCCAAAACCCTGACAGATAATGGATAAAAAAATAACTATTTCTATATGACAAAGTATATGCAAAAAATGCTCCGCTTTAGTTGTAAAGCTTATTCTTTATGCTTTAGGCCATCATTTAATTTTCGTTTTCCTACATCCAGAAAAGAAAAGAAGAATAGTAGGTCTGGATTAATAAGACAATAATTAACAGTTAGAGCCAGCATGATTACTCTGACAATGTATGTAATTGTTGTTCCAAAAGGTATTCGGTATAACTACGTATCTTCTAGGGGGTCATTCATATACTCATTTTGAAGCTCACATGGAAATGAAAATAAACACAAATGTGTTTTCAGAAGTAAACTTTTTTAATGTCAAACAGATTAAAAAAATGTGTTGGTAATGATGTAAGATGGTTAAAAAAATGGTGAGATCATTGTCTTCACACTCTCATGACAATTCTAAAGTATTGATTGTTAGAACCGGTGCCTAATTAATAAGAATCCATATATTCTATGCCCTATGCCCTATTATAATTGAAGGAGTACCGATTGAACAAGTAACAACATATAAATATTTAGGGATTCAATTAGACAAACAGTTACAGTGGTCAAATCAAGTGGAGTATGTTTCCTCAAGAATATGTCAGCGTCTACTTTACTTAAGGAAACTAAGAGTTCATGGTGTTGACAAGGATATTATGTTACTATTTTATAAGGCAGCAATTGAGTCTATTGTCCGATATGGTATAGTAGCTTGGTTTGGTAACCTGTCAGTTAAATTAAAATCACAGCTCCAAACATTGATTAAAAGGGCGGGAAAAATAATTGGACGAGTGCCACCGACCACTCTTAATGAGCTTTTTGAGGAGGCGGTGAGGAAACAAAGTTTAAAAATTACTAATGATCCGAATCATGTCCTTTACAGTGAGTATGAGATGATGCCCTCAGGTAGAAGGTACAGGTTACCAAACTGTAGACTGAATAGGTTTAAATTTTCATTTGTACCACTTTCTATTAAAATATTGAATAAGAACAAATAAGGGTGGTGGGTTGGTGGTAAATTATGTGTAGGGGAAGTATGTTGTGTTATATTTATATTGTGTGAATCTGTTATCCCGAATGCCCAAAACAAATTTCTCCGTCAGGAGACAATAAAGGCAAATCAAATCAAATCAAATCAAATCAAATATTCATATTTGTACATTTTCATATGTTCTGCTTATGCTCCACTGGCAGTTATGTTTAGAGGTGGTGGACCTTAATGCTTACTTTTTTTTTTAAAAACGATCATGATCCATGAGCAATCTATGAGATCCTATACCTAATTTTGTCCATAATGTTTCCATTATGAAAAACCAATGTCACAATTCACTGTGAAAAGTTCAGTGAAAAAAAAAAAACAAATAAAAAATATTTATTAGTATATATATAGCTGATTACTGAATGCTAATGTGCAGTACAGTGTGTGCAACCTAATCTCACAGGAAAACTGAACTATTTTACGGGGTGACAATTTTTTGTATGAATTGGTACAATGTGAATAATACGAAAACGTATGATGGGTCTACCAACCAACCCTAAAACATAAAAATCATCGGGGAATGAGCAGATCACTCAGAAAGTATGAGTGAGATTGTATGTAATACAAATTAATTAATGACCAATTCATCAAAATGTACAGTTACGAATTGCCATATTGCATTGGGTAGTAGATTTTGTGTAGCAGGTTTTGGAACAGAGCCAGAGCTTCTCATCTCTCTCTCTATACTGAAAAAATATAAAATGTGTTAGTGGTTTTCACTAAAGTGAGTGTGGGTCAGCAAGATCAAGACCAGCTGGATGCACACAGGGAAGATTTGTGCATGAACCTTAAGGTGCATCCTACTGAAAGGTCATTTTGAGGTAATTAGCCTAATTTAAGATACAGTCACACCAGCAGCATGGGTTTTTACTAGGTCAAATGAGTTCAGGGGACCTGGGGCCATCCTCTGGCACCACTGTTAAGATAGGCAGCATGTTTGTTTCCTCTGGCGTTTGGAGGCTTTCCCTGGGGAGCTCCTATCTAGTATGACCGGGACTGGGGTCAGGCCCTGTGATAAGGGCATTTCTCTCCCTTCTCAGGGGTCAGAGGAAGTCTGGAGATGGAGATTATCTACACTGGCCAGTCCTGTGCAGATGGCTGATCATGGTAACCCCAAATGTTCATCATTTGCTGCCTGCTTTTTGTTTTTAGCAAGATAAGTCTGCGGCAGATAAGTCTGTTCGATCTGTCTTATGTTTGGACCAATGAGATTTGCATAATAAATTCTGGCAGCAGTCCACACACACACACACACACACACACACACATATATATATAAATATATAATGATGATGAATTTTTGTTCAATTAATGAATTTAGCGAAAGTGTGTTATTGGATTTGCGCTGGTCAGGCGAAGTCTGACCAATTAAATTAAAATTATTGAATAAACTCTACTAATTTTTTAAGCAATATTACTTGTCTGGCTTTAATTTTTCAACTTCTTGGCTGATAGAAGACTGTTAATAAAGTTTTGGGTACCAGATAAAACTTGCTGTTAATGGGTTTGGTGTATTACAAAAATATGATAATATAAAAATAATAATAAAAAATATATTTTCTGACATTATCTAACATTGTTGTGCTGTTTTGTTGGGCTTAAAGTCGAATACATCTAGATGGTGTAACTGTCTGGATTGTGATGTCTAAAATATTGAAAGGGCTGAAAAGGTAAGGGTGACCAGAGATCTTCAGTAGTACAATAGTGATAAGATGTTGAAAGGCCATATGGCAGTAAAAACTAATTCCTGTCAGCCGTTATACTGTGCTTGTAACATGTGTTCTTCAATTACACGTACAAATGCAGCGGTACGCGCTGTAGCCTATATAAGTCATTAAAAAAGCGCAAAAGAAACTACAAGCATACAATGCCATATTTATGTCATCAGTTAAGTCATAAAGTTATCAAAAAGTCTATTAAAGCAGCCTTAAAACTGTGCATGCATGTACAGTAAGTATTTGTTATATAAGAATCATTTTGAAGAACATGTCTCTGAAGGTCTTCATTTAACACACCCGATTCAACTCGTCAAGTGCGTCAGGAAAGGTAAAGTGTTGTGAAAACAAATACAATGTGTGTCATCCTTACAAAATAAATTTTATTCAAGTGTGCTATTAGTATACTTCTTTTAAACAAAAAAAAAAAACATGAAACAACATCAAAACTGTAACATTATGGAATAAAATGCAGACTGATGAAGTGGTAATAATTACAGTCAAGCTTTGGGATGTTGATCGACTCCATCTATGTTTTGATTATCATTCTAAATCTAATTTATAGTATTTTTTTTCAGCTTTTTGTTCAAAATGTTATTTCTTTATTTTTTACAAAACTATTAAGTGTTTAAAAAAAAGAATGCATGAAGCTAGAATAAAATGTTTTTGTTAACAAGCAGATACCCTGTTCTTTCTTTGGATGTTTTGTATGTTCAGATATCCATGCAATAAAATACAAATTCAAACCTAAATAGGGACATAGTAGTATACTTAATTAAAGCATGATGTAAAGTTCATACTAAACTTAAAGAAGACTTATTAGTATACTTGAACTAGTAGTTTACTAAGACTATACTTCAAAGTGTACAAAGTATTTAATAAGTAAACTGTCAGTAGACGTCTAATTTCAATTTTAGTATAATTGCAGTACACACTACAGACATAGAGGTAAACTAGTTTTGTACTCAAAGTTTGCTACTGTTATACTTAAAGTACTTAAAAGTATACTTTTATATACTAGAAAGTGAACCAATTTAGTCCCAAGGAGTATTGAAACAGTACACTTAAAAGTCTACTACTAGAACACTGATATTTGTACACTTGCTAAAGTATACTTAAAAATATACTTGAAATTTACTTAAAGTATACTACTTTTTGGTAAGGGCAGGTCCACATTTGTCATATACATCAAAATATACTTGCCATCATAATTTGAAAGGCCATAATTTTGACTTCTGTACCACTTCTTGACTGTATTGCTCATTTTGCTGAAGTGTTCACTGGTGCTGTAAATAAAGTTGCAGAGCTAAACTACATGTCTTGTTTTGCCAATATTTGCAGTGCCTGAATTATTCATCTGTTCTATTTCAGTATTCCTACTATATTCTAAAGTGTAGTCACCATTGTGTTGCGTAATGTGGTGTTTCTATAAAGCCCTTTATAAAGGCATTCCCTAGCAAGAATATTTTTGCTGCTTGTGAAGCTGCACTTTATTTTGGCACCTTTGTTCTTACTTCAGTTATTTTCAGCAGTACAAGCATAGATGGATTTTTGGTAGGGCAAACAGATGTACAAAGTGTCTGACAGGAAGTGTTCCCCTCCCCTCAGGACTTAATTAATATAAAGTGTTGGTGCAGGTGAGGTGTTAGAGAGAAAGAGACATACAGAGAAACGGCAAGCGACGGCAGGGAAGCTGAGGTGAGGAGAGTCATGGCACTATCAGACAGGAGTGAGTAAAGTGAAAAATATGCAGAGTTATGGAGTCGAACGTGTGTGCAGTGGTGGACGAAGTACAAAAATCAAGTACTTGAGTAAAAGTACAGATACGTATAGTAAAATATTACTCCAGTAAAAGTAAAAGTACTCCTTTTTCAATTTTACTCAAGTGAAAGTACAAAAGTACTCAATTTTTTATGTACTTAAGTAAAAAAGTACTGAAAGATAGATGTTTGCAATTTTATATAGGCTACTTAATTTAATTTAATATTAGCATATATATTTTTTTATAATCCTACTGCTCAAAATATCTAGTATTTTTTCCCAAATAACCACTATATGGAGTCAAGATATATTTTTGTTGTTGATATGGACTACACTGATGAGAGTGATGTTAACTGTGAAGCTTACACTGTGATTTACCCGAGAGAAAACAGAGATGACCATCTGATTTTCACCAGTAAGAAAAAAGTATTTTAAAGTTTGTTGTTTTACAGAACATCACAGTTATGACATGATAATAAGGCCTGAAGTTAGGAAGAACATTTTAAGGAAAATATAATTATATTTTCATAATGATTTTTTCCTTCTCAAATCTTGTCTGTGGTGTAAAAACACCCCTGGCCAAACGGGTTGCATCTCTTCCCCTCTTTGATAATTACTGTAGTAACCATGTTCTGAACATCGCATCCTTTGTTTTGTCCCTAGATGTAATCTATATATATATATATATATATATATATATATATATATATATATATATATATATATATATATATATATAGGTTGTTGAATAAAAATATTTTGACATTATTTATAAAAATTACCTTAAGTTAGCACTATCAAACTTGTTAGCTAGACAGTTAGCATCAGCTAACAATATTTACTTATTTTCAGTACGGTTATGTATAAACATTCTGTCTACTTGTCTATTTAATCCAAACAATATAACGTTACCGTTGATAAACAATATAAAAACAGACGTCACATAGGAAATTATGGCAGCGGGGAATTTGAACATGCACAATTATTTTATTTAATCTGTGTTAGTTTAATTTATTTTATTTTTTTTAACCTAAAACAGAGACGCTGATTGATGTGTCTGCTTCTTCTGCACTGGAGCATTTCAGTGGGCTTAAACAGATCACTCTTTACAGCGGATTTAGTTTCCAAACAACTGACAATTTTGACTTAAATATGATTTTCAGTTACAATAATTAATCCTAAATTTCGACCTTAATAACTTACTTTTATCAACATCAGACGCACGCGCGCTCACAAGATCTCCCGGTTCTTACTTCTGGGGACTCGCACTAAACGGTTCATTTGAATCAGTGAGTTGTCGACTCCAGAACAGCTGCAATCGGATCATTCTAATTCATAAACGAATCGTTTGGTGCGATTCGCGAACCGATTTAAAAGTTTATTTTGAAAAGACTCAGTTCGTTCATGATGAATCAGACACCGCTTCTGCGTGTCAAAGCACGTGATATATTATAGGGAGTAACGATATATTTTATGAAATGTAGTGAAGTAAAAAGTACGATCTTATGCTTTGAAATGTAGTGAAGTAAAAGTAAAAGTTACTCAAAATAAAACTACTCCAGTAAAGTACAGATACTTGAAAAATGTACTTAAGTACAGTAACGAAGTAAAGCTACTCCGTTACTGTCCACCACTGCGTGTGTGAATAAGAGGTCAAAGGACGACAGATGCAGGGAATGGTGAGCTAAACTAGAAAAAAAGGGGACGAAAAGATGAGGCTGTTAAGGGTGTGGTGGCTGACAGGAATGACCTTATGTGACAAAATTATCTCAATAACATTAAAAATGGCAGATATAATGTAAAAAATAAAATGAATAGCTTCAGTGTGGTCTAAAACTGATTTTAATACATGGTTTAATACATGCCTGGAAATGCTAACATTATTTCTGCATGTGTACACATGGTGTCAATTTAATAACCTTTTGTTAATCCAACCACAGATCAGCCACATTTAATATGAACTGGGTGTGAAACCTGCATTACATAGAAAACGAAGTAACTATATGATGAGAATCGTTCTCCCAAAATGAGTCATTTACTTAACCTCTTTTCATATCAAACCTTTATGCTATTATTTTATCCACTTAGGTTTCACTTATGGAACCCAGCCCTCTATCCGTTCTCAAGGATTCAGTGAGTGATGGTTGGTTCCACCATGTCTGGCTGCTGAGGGCATGGACTAGCTTGACAGGGTCTACAGTATAGACACTCTGGAGTAGTTTTAGCAAGTCGACACTAAACGGGCCTCTCAGTGCCACTACCTGTTTGAGGTGAGAACACAGGAGGATACCGGCTCCACACACAGGCTATAAAATCAAGTGAACATGTTGGGGGTCGCCCAGCCTGCTGCTCTACAAATAACTATCAGCGAGGCACAACGAGCCAGCGCCCAGGAGGATGCAACACTCCCGGGAGAGTGAGCTCGCAACCTGAGTGGATAAGGCATAACCTGTGCCTAATAAGCCAGGGTTATGGCATCCACAATCCAATCCAAGCTTTGTGTCCAGTCTACGTAGCATCTCAGACCTCGGATGGGACAGAGCAAAACTAGGGCTTGGTCTGCCTCCTCCAGGGGCAGCACTTGCAGGTTCACCACCTATTCCCTGAAGGGAGTAGTGGGAACCTTCTGGGTCAGGGGCCACACGATTACCTGGGAGTCAGCCGGCCCAAACTCTAGGCATAAATCATTGATTTTCAATGAAAGAAACTTCGACTGAGAAAGAAAGCTTGACTGAGTGCAAATGGTATGGAGGGGTGCCGGGGAGGATTTAACCCCTACGCCCCTAAGGAACCTGATGACCAGGTAATGCTTACCAACAGAGATGCTCACAAGTCTCTGAGCTAGAGTCCAAGTCAAGTCTCAAGTCTCTGAGCTAGAGTCCAAGTCAAGTCTCAAGTCTCTTTATTATATTAAGTCTCTGGTTATAATAAATGTTCCATCACGTACAGCGACCCATCCAAGCTGCTTAGAACACTGCATAGCTATATATAAGGAATTCAAAGCATGTAATATGTTATTATGAAAACTCTATCTATTAGCATACAATATCAACTTTGATTTCGGTATATAATCAGTGTAAACAGGCTATTGCAACAGGACAAAAACACCAAGAATGCTTTACTTTTAAGTTAATATCTGTATTTTGCATTTATGGATTCAGTAATGGCCTTCTGTCTGTCCTGGCTGTATAGCTGCACACCTCTTGTCTGGCTTAAGAATGAACAAAGCTATGCTGACTTATGTTATTCATACAATACCTACTCACAAATAAACATCAAAAACAAAGCCGGCTGCAATGAATTTCTGTGCAAAACAGCTTTTACTACAAACACTTCCACACAAGAACATTGTTATCACACAAGGACATTTTGATAGAGAACCAAAAATATTTAAAGTAGATAAAATTAGAATAAATAAAATGGAAATGTCTACATACTATTACTACTGTAAACTTTGCAAATAGGACATCAGCCCCTTCAAGTCAATGAACAATAACAAAGTGGGCTGCAATGAATATCTGTGCAAAACGTCATGGCTCCTACCCAATGACAGAGGCACGCAGGTTTTTTTCCACTGGAGTACTCACGTGAAGGATGCGTGCACAACTAATAACTAATATCATCACGCTATAAAGGGTTGGCCTGCGCTGGGTGCGCCCCTCCCCCTATAACTGTTCTGTCTCGCGGAGGAGCTCATTTGTGTGCATCTGTGTGAAACACGCGCTCTGAAACACGCATAGGAAAAAAGAGCGACAGAAAGAACGGCTCCCCTCCAGCCGTGACTCGGCTCCCATCGTTCATGTTTATGAGCCGTTCAAAAGAATCGGTTCGTTCGCGAACGTCACAACTCTAACAGCGAGCTCATCTGACGTTTACTAAAAATTAACATTGTTCACGAGTCCCGGAGCTCGAGTCCGAGTCGAGTCTGAAGTCTTTCGAGGACGAGTCTCAAGTCGAGTCTGAAGTCACTGTTTGTGCGACTTAAGTCGCACTCGAGTCCGAGTCTCAAACTCGAGTCCCCATCTCTGCTTACCAACCAACTTCCTTTCCATGACTTTCAGGGTGGAGGTAGACTGCCTTAGCCCCAGCCCTTGCTGCAAAAAGGAAAGCAAGACCCTGATCAGGCATCTCCGTGGGTCTTTTTGATGAGAAGAACAACACTCGATGAACAGGTTCATCTTCAAGGAGTAAGCGTGTCTCGTAGATGGTGCTCTTGCCGAAGTGATGGTGTCCATTACCTCTTGGGGTCACCAAGAACCTCTGCGTCCCATCCAGGGACCGGACATGAAGTTTCCAGATGCCTCGATGCAGGTGCCAAAGGGTGCCTTGTCTCGGAGTCAGTAGATCCTTCCTAAGAGGAATCCACCAGGGAGGGTCTGTCTCAAGGAGCACTAGTTTGGGGAACCTGGTCAAAGGGGGCCAACACGGTGCCGTAAGCAAGACCTGCTCCTCATCCTCCCTGACCTTGCACAGCGTCTGTGTGAGAAGGCTCACTGGAGGAAACGCATACTTGCCCCAGCCCCACGGCCAGTTGTGTGCCAGTTCATCCAGTGTTCATCCAGTGTGCTTATGAGTGTTGCCTCATAAGCACACTGCTAACAACTTTAGGCAATTGATATGCCATTGCAGACGGGGGCCCATCCATACTGCATGCCACGCCCACCTCAGGACTCAGCCATGTGCCACTGCCATTTGCCATATGAAATAGTTTCAGTGGGACCGCCATCCTGCCCTTGAATGAATTCAAGCAGGTCAGCACTGACCGCACATATGCCTCTGTGAGGTGTGCTGTCTGTTCAACCGAATCCAACTCCACTCTGAAAAAAGACATCTCTGTGTTGGGAACAGTTTGCTCTTTTCCCAGTTGACCCGAAGACCCAACAGGCTGAGGTGCCAGAGCAACAGGTCGTTCTGCTCGCACAACAGATCCCAAAACTGTGCTAATATAAGCCAGTCATTGAGGTCAGTTCAGACACACTCTTTCTGTTTAAACCTAGATTAAAGAATGCCAGACATTCACATAATGTATATAATAACCTTGTAGTCCAGTTAAATCTGATCAAATGCACATTATCATTCTCTGCTTGGTTTAAACAGCAGCTATACAAATTAGTTATTTTTATCTTCTTTTTTTCTCTATTTACTTCTCTGTTTCTGCCTTGGGATGGTCTGGATCCACCCCTCTTGAAGATCTGAGATGACCGAACACCTGAGAAGAGATTATACCAACCCCTCCAAGGACCTTATATGGTGCCAACCCTGAACCTACATACAAAACTACTTTTTGATCACAACAAATAATAATTTCATTTAATAGTGTTCAATGTTTGTTTGAATTCATGTCATTAACTAACTGGATTATTTTTTTTACTTTTTTTGTTGTACATATCTTCCATATGGACATTACCTTGACATAGTCAACACTGAGCAACTTCTCCTAAATGTAATGTAGAAGGAAACTAGGAGCACTGGAGATCACAATAGCCTCCGTGACTGACACAAGGTAACTAGGAGTACCGGATATCAGAATGGCCTCTTTGACTGTTATGAGGGAACTAGGAGTACTGGAGATCAGAATAGCCACTATGGCCCCAAAATTTTCTTGGGAGGAGCTATGGGGGTGTGTGCCACCCACACACACAACATGGCTGTAGCCATCAATAACAGTGCTGCTTCTCTGGGCTTAGTTCTGGGGCTTGAGTGGCCTCCTGGTTGAGCACTGGTATAGGAGTGGACTCCAATGCAGACTAATGGGCTGGAGCACAACCCAGTGCAAACTTACGGGCTAGAGCGAGCTCCGGTGCAGACTCAGGAGCTGGAGTGGGCTTGTGACTGAGATCTGGGGCTGGAGCGGGCTCCAGCGGAGACTCACATGCTGGATCATACTCGTGACTGAGATCTAGGGCTGGAAGGCTTTGGAGCAGACTCTGGGCTTGAGCCAATATTTGACTGTGCTCAGGGGATGGAGCAGACACTGGACTGTACTGAGGGGTTGGAGCAGACTCTGGACGGTGCTCACTGGACTGTGAATGGACTCAGGAGCGGATCTGCAGCAGACTTTGAAGTGGAGCCCCTGATGGTAAGGTCTGTGGAAGCCTTGGATGCAGGCTCGGGATTTGCTGGAGTACTCAAATGTTTTTGGAAAGGGCCTGGATGACAGAATGAAATGTCCTCATTCATTTCCTCAATAATGAACTCTGAATCATTCAGCCAGAGGACATAATTAATATATTCAACCATTTGTCTTCCAGTCCCTCCTGAAAACTAGCCTTGAGCATATGACCACTCTAGCTCACCTGCTGGTAACACAGCAAGAACAACTCCTCCACATATTGCTCCAGAAGCCTACCGCTCTGAAGGACGGGAGAAGAACAGATGATTTTTCAGCCCATTCTCTTCTATCTGCCTCATCCATCTTTGAGTCTTTGTTTGGTCCTTTATTCTGTCACAGGTAGGTGACTATAGTGAAGCAAATGACAAAGTAGATACTCAAACTGTCTTTTAATATTATAATAAACACAATAACCAGGAGAATAACGAGAAGCAACAAAACCATTTACGGAACGTTGTTAAACAAAATATAGGACACTAAATACCCTGGGACCTAAGTACCAAGGTAAAACAAAAGACCTAATGAGTTAATTAACAAGGTAACAGGTGAATTGGATGAATGAAATACTGATGATGAGAAAAACCTATCCCTAAACCTTAACCAACCATTAAACCTGACCTAAACCGCACCAAACCTGTCCATAACCTTAATAAAATCTTCCTCAGTAGCAACAAAACATTTGCAATGTAGCATGAACACAATAAGTACACTGTACCAATCTATTTATTATCTTTGACATAAGTACATTGTAATTAGACACCTATATAAAGTGGGACAACATTTTTCATTGTTGGTACATGTTAACTAATACAGTAAACTAGTGTTAAAGGGTTAGTTCACTGAACAATGAAAATTATGTAATTAATGACTCACCCTCATGTTGTTCCAAACCTGTAAGACCTCCGTTCATCTTCGGAACACAGTTTAAGATATTTTAGATTTAGTCCGAGAGCTTTCTGTCCCCCCATTGAAAATGTATGTACGGATCACTGTCCATGCCCAGAAAGCTAATAAAAACATCATCAAAGTAGTCCATGTGACATCAGAGGGTCAGTTAGAATTTACTGAAGCATCGGAAATACATTTGGTCAACAAAAACTACGACTTTATTCAGCATTGTCTTCTCTTCCGGGTCTCTTGTGAGCACGTTCGCAACACTGCAGTTTGACTTGACTTCGTTATCTGGCTCGGCTCTGTGTTCATCTTCAGTTCTCTCTTCACAGCAGTTCAGTCAGTGTACTGTGTCAGCAACGTTTAAAAAGTTATCAGCTTAAGTAATTTGTGGATTAATGCTTATCGGAGACGCAAACTGTTTCAAATGATTCAGTTTGATTTGGTGAATTGGTTCAAGAAGAACCGGTTAAATGCAATAATTTGCTGGTGAACCGGATATCACTACACTGCAGTATTGTGAACACGCTAACAACAGACATGGAAGAGAAGACAATGCAAAGTTGTCGTTTTTGTTATTTTTGGAACAAAATGTATTTCTGATGTTTCAATTAATTTTTTATTGACCCTCTGATGTCACATGGACTACTTTGATGGAGTTTTTATTAACTTTTCGAAGTATTACAGATTTGGAACGACATGAGGGTGAGTCATTAATGACATAATTTTCATTTTTCTGTGATCTAACCCTTTGACAATTTTAACCTTATTGTAGCCAAGTGTTACCAAAATACCTGAGGTTTTACAAATAGCATCATATACAATATTAATCTTTGCTATAACAAGACCGTAAAAGTCATTCAACAAGATGTTTTGGCTAATCTCATCAACCAAAGCTTTACCACCATCTCCTCCACCTAGCATAAGTACAGAGGAAACAGCGAATAACATAAAGAATCTACTTTCAGACATCAACATGCCAGAATTTCTAATCCCTTTATATTTCTTCACTCATAAACCGATGTGAGCTCTGCAGGATAATCTTATGGATTCCATTTAAGTTCACAAGACCATGTAGCACAAGTCACAGTCTCCACAAACAATAGTCAAGTCTGCTTGGAGCTATCATGCGGGTCCATGCATTATGCATGTCTGAACTTGATTCATTAAAATTGTATTAAAATGATAGCATGGTAGTTCAAAATGCACATTTCAACTCTAATAAGAAACAAATGCACATTTGCTCCTATATGGTTAGAGTGGGCAAACACTGTTCCCCTGAGAGCATGGTGAAGTTTCTGCAGTGTCAGGGGCACTATGTCCTTTGCCGAAACGCTGAAGTCAATTATCTTAAGTCAAGTTACATGAACAATGGATAATGAACCCCAAATAAGAAAACCGTGAACTAGTGTCCCTAGAATCATATGCACATACTGTATGGACATCTACATCTGACTATTCAGAATATTCATTCTGTAAACATCTTATATGGATATATGAGAACATGTGAATTTAGTCCGATACAGTGGCAGAATAATGTAACAGCCACCATTACAGTACACTGCAGCTAGCTACAATTTTCACATGCTTAAGTCCTGTTCAACCAAAGATGTGCTTTTGGGCAATGTTTACAATAAATTACAAAAATGGCAAATAATGCATCCTGTGTGAACAGCCCCTAATAAACATCAACAACCCTCTGCCAATGTTGATTTAAAAAAATTGCCAGATGATTTGTCTCACACACATGGTTGGATAATTGCTACTCACTAACAACTTTCAACTTGTTCTCAGCCCCAAGGTGTCAAAAACTGAAGCATGGTCAAGCAGCTTGCACCTCACTGCTAAGACACTAAAGACCAGATTTAGGTTGTTAAAAAATAGCATATTTGTGCTGCTAATGGCAGATTGCACTGGCCATTATGGAAGTAATCTGGCATTTAAAGAAGTGTTCTTTATTTTGAGCATTGACAGTATCATCATCAAAAATTTACACTCCAGCATTCCAGCGTATGACATAAGATGTAGGCATAGCGTAGAGAATAAGTGGAGAATACGTTTTGTTTACAGCAAAGGAAAATCAGCAAAGGCTTATATCAAAAAACAAATACTTGCTTTCTGCTTCTAATTTGTGACTGGTGCTTTGTTCTGCTTTCTCTTTTCTGCGCTTCCACGTTCTTCAGTTTAAATTTAGCTCAGGAACATTCATGTTGCTTGTAGATGTTACTATGCTTCAAGTGAAGTTAATCTGTGAAAAATTCAATTGAATGGGTATGATCTGGAAAAGCACAAACATCTTAATGGAGGTCTAACAACTGAAGATGCATATCAGAGCAAAAACCAAGCCTTGAGGTCAAAAGAACTGCATGTAGAGCTCAGAAACAGGTTTGTGTCGAGCCACACATCTAGGGAAGAGTTAAGAAAAAAAAAAAACTGCTTAACTGAAAGGTCACAGAAGCATGTAGTCTCTGTTACCCTTAATGGAAGAAGTATGAAACAACCAGGACACTTCCTAGAATTGGCCTCCTGGCCAAACTGAGCAATTGTTGGAGAAGGGTCTTGATTTGTGTAGCGACCAAGAACATGATGGTCACTCTAGTTGAGCTCCATGATCATATATGCAGATGGGAAAAATCTACAGACGTAAAAACATCACCGCAACACTCCACCAATCTGGGCTTTATGGCAACATGACAAGACTCAATCCCTTTAGTAATTACATATGAAAACAAACTTAGATTTTGCATAGAAACACTTAAAGGACTCTAAGACTCTGAGAAACAAGATTCTCTGGTCTGTTGAACCTCATTTCCAAGCACCATTTTTGAAGGAAACTAGGCACTGCTCATAACCTGAAGAGTGCCATCCCAAACGTAAAGTGTGCTGGTAACAGTCTCATGCTGTGAGACTGTTTTTCAGCAGCAGGGACTGAGGAACTCGTCAGAGTAGAAGATAAGATCAACGCACCAAAATATTAGAGCTGCCTTAATGAAAACCCAGTCTAGAGCATACAGAACCTCAGACTGGGCAGAAGGTTCACCTTCCAATATTGAACCTAAGCACACAACAAGAGTGGCTTATAGACAACTCTGTGAAAGTCCTTGAGTGGCCCAGTCACAGCCTGAGCTTGAACCCAATAAAAAATAATTCTATAGAAACTTGAAAATGTGCATTTGCAAATGTGCATTTGCTCCCATCCAACCTGACAGAGCTTGATAGATGATGAGAATAACAGCATTTAATTGCCAAATAATGATGATCAAAGCTTGTCACATCAAATAAAAAAGATTTATAATGATGCTTCAGCTAAATATTTAGTTAAGGGTATGACTAATTATGCAATGAACTTATTTAATTTTTTTTTCTTTAACATATTTATGAAGTTGTGACAGTTCTGTTTTTGCTTTGTCTATATTGTCTGTGGAGTTTAGACTGGTGTGGGTGAAAAAGTCATTTTAAGCAGTTTAACATAAGGCAGGAACATAAAATGTGAAAACAAAGAAGGGGTATGAATACTTTTGCAAGGCACTGTAAATCATGAGGTCATTTTCATTTTTGGGTGAACTATCCGTTTAAGTTCAGATTCATATCCACTGTGTTCACAGAGTAATGGAGACTGTCAGTGATTAAGTTTTACTCTGTTCCTCACTTACAGAAATATATAAATAACATAAATAGAAGTATATAAAAATCATTCTACTTTACATGCAAAGAATGAAATCTGTAATCGGTTTTACTTTACAAATAAACTCAAATGTGGAGACATGTTAGCCAAAATTATAATACAAAATTCATAAGGCCAGCAATGGAGTTCCTAGTTTATCAAAGATATGAGACAGTTGACTATGCTTTAGTTTTTGATGCGTTGGGATTAAGAACGTTGCAACTTTGTACATTGCTTAAGTTTGCCTGTACATTTCTAACTTGAGTTGTAAGTCATTGTATCTGTCTATTTAGGCTCCTCCTCAAACTCTTTTCCTCCATCCCCTGTTCACGCCATCTGAATAAACTTAAAGGGGGGGTGAAATGCTATTTCATGCATACTGAGTTTTTTACACTGTTAAAGAGTTGGATTCCCATGCTAAACATGGACAAAGTTTCAAAAATTAAGTTGTACGTTTGAAGGAGTATTTCTGTTCCAAAAATACTCCTTCCGGTTTGTCACAAGTTTCGGAAAGTTTTTTTTCGAGTATGGCTCTGTGTGACGTTAGATGGAGCGGAATTTCCTTATATGGGTCCTGAGGGCACGTTTGCCGGAAGAGCGCGCGCTCCCGTATAGCAGAGCAGAGAGAGGTTGTGCACAGACAATCACTGATCAGAGCGAGAGCGTCGCGAAATGTCACAAAAAAGGAGTGTGTTTTTGGTTGCCAGGGCAAGACAACCCTGCACAGATTACCAAAGAAAAAACAGCATTAAGGGACCAGTGGATGGAGTTTATTTTTACAGAGCATCAACGGAGTTGTGCAAGTGTTTGTGTTTGTTCCCTGCATTTCTAAAATGCTTGTTTTACAAACAAAGCCCAGTTTGACGACGGATTTGCGTATCGTTTATTTCTTAAGGATGATGCAATCCCAATGAAAAGGGGTCACGATCGTGTGTTGGATCCGCAGGCGGTGAGTAAAATTGCTTCAAATATCTCTGTCTCCTTGTTAGTGCGTCCGCCTCCCATCGGAGACCCGGGTTCGAGCCCCGCTCGGAGCGAGTCCTTGCTGCTGATGCTCTCGTTCAGTTTCAGCCTTCACAGCTGTCACAGCTTCCAAACGCTCTCAAAGCAACTGGCGCTCGTGATTCTTTAGCTCCGCCCACACGTCACGCATCCAGGCGCTCGTGTTTTTCCGGGAAAAATCGGTACAGACTATCTTTCTCTTATGAATATAATAAAACTAAATACTTTTTGGAGTTATGAAGGATGCAGTAGTACTCTATAGGTACTCAAGATTAACATGATATTGAGTGAAAACGAGCATTTCACCCCCCCTTTAAGAATATCCAATTTCTAAAACCTGTTAAGTGATCTTGACAGCAGATTTAACATAGAAAGCTGTTTTTCTGCCTAGAGCCAATTGAGTGCACCAGTATGGCCTAAGACTGCCTTAAAGACATCATCCATTCACTGCACACATTGGACTAATTGCAATATTGGTCTCCTGGTCATTTGCAAGTCTCTTTGACCATGGTTAATCACATAGATTGAGAGAATGAACTAATTATCTGTTCAATGTTTTCCTAACATTGGCAAGTAATTTGGTGGCAGTTGAACTCCTGCAGTTCACTGCCAAAGGAAAACATTTAGACCGACCCACTAATGACAGAGACTAACAATCTAGTTTAGCAGCTCTAACCCTCAACCCCAGCTCTTACCTCAGCTGTAATTTACATTCTAACCAGTTCTATATGACTAACACTTGTTTTTTTTTTTGGTTTTTGCGTGTTAAGATGTCGATGTCGATGGTTAATTGGAAAGTGATTGCTGTTTAATACATTGTACAAGATTGGTAGTGTTTCTTGTATAGATGCAATGCATTTTTCAAATGGATTGAGATGCACGTGACAGCATTTGGCCCGTGTGATGTATTATTACATGCAGATATGTTGGTATGGTGCTCAGTTAATTAATATTGATGTGCTATTGATTATGTTGTTAGCAGCATGGGAATCAAGATTTATCAAATGTTATCCAGGAGTTATCCAGAAACTAGATCACTCAGAGAACATGATGAATGAAAATTCAACATAATGAGTCCAGGGGCGTAACATTACTCCCCCCCTCGCCCCATGGAACAACAGAGCTGGGGGGGGGGGGACTGGATGGGAACCAAGGAGGATGTTCTGGTGGAGGACGGACCACCAGGAGGAGGAATGAAACGCAACTTACCAGGTCAAGAAAATATGATCATATTAGCCCAATTTTACAGTCTTTGCACCGGCTACCTATTAAGTTCCTTATGAGTTACAAATTATCATTACTTACCTGTAAGGCCCTAAATGGTTTAGCTCCTGTGTACCTAACTAGCCTTCTAAAAAACAACTTTTGGTAGTTCCTAGGATAGCAAAGTCCACTAAAGGAGGTAGAGCTTTTTCACATTTGGCTCCCAAACTCTGGAATAGCCTTCCTGATAATGTTCGGGGTTCAGACACACTCTCTCTGTTTAAATGTTGATTAAAAACGCATCTCTTTCGCCAAGCATTCAAATAATGTATCTCTTAAATTGTGAGTGTAGTTGCATCTGATCAAATGTGCATTCTTATTCTTTAGCTTGGGTTAAACTAATTAATTTTTACTTTGCTGGATCAGCAGCTATGCTAATGATGTCTCTATTTGTTTCTATGTTTTGCCATGGAATTTACATTCATTATTTTTTAACAATATATAAATAACTAAAACTAACACTTAAACAAAAAGGAATTAATAACTAAGAATTTAAAAAGCAATAACTATTAAAAATTACAAAATTAATATATAAAATAAAAATTCAATAACAAAGAACACTGCTACAAAAATGCATGCACATATGAAGGTGTCACACAAAACCAAACACACAGCATGAGACTTAATTTCCCGTGAAACATGCAATACTGTAAGTAAACTGAAAAGTGACTGGACTTTCGAGTGACTAACAAGACCACAGAGACGTTGTCAGAGCTGCAAAGGTTTGTGACAGTCACACCAGACCCTGTTTGCATCTGTCACAGATGTCCGGAGCATGCTGTCATGCCTCTGCTTTGAGTTATGATGGAGATTTGCACTGCAGGTGCAATAATGCGAGCCTAATAATGCGAGGTTTGTGATAAAATGCCCTTGGCACCTCCACTTGTCTCTTGCCCAGATACAGCCTTTTGAAAAAGAAGCTTTTCTCTGACCTCTCCACGGTCACTCATCCCCTGTGAGACCTTTAAGCTTAGAGTGCAATAAAAGGGCTATTACATGCTAATACACATAGACAAGCTCATCTGCTCCATTCATGACAGAGGCCTATGTAGTATACTGGAGATTTGGTCCATGCAACAGTTTGTTCTGCACAAAAACCATCCTCTTAAACAGGAAAGGGCTGTCTGAATGACCAACCACATTTGTTTTTGTTTTTTTGTGGTGTTTATTTTATGTAGTTGATACTACAAAATCAGACAGCCGTCAAATTAACAGAAATGTGAGTAATCAGAATTCCTGTCAATTCAAAAGCAGTGCAAGATTTGAGAGATTTGAGAGATTTATTTTTCTTCAGCTGCTGAACTGAAATTATGCACATGAAAGTTTATGTAACTACATGAAGAATTGAATACAAATTTCTTCAGGATTTGATAGGTTTATACTACCATTCAAAAGTTTGGGGCAAATGTTTTTTTTTATTATTTATTTCTATAAGAAATTAATACTTTTATCCAGCAAGCCCATATAATATTTTTTCTGCCCAAAATATATTTTTAATACATACTAAATAAATGTTGAAAACAGTGCACTGTTCTGATGAAAAAATTAATATTGCTAATTTTATGTTCTTTGCTGATTTTTACTAAAGTGTCCTTTTTATGTGTCAGACTCTGTTCCGTGTTTCGTGTTTTGCTCCCCACGTGTTCCATGACCTAGTTTACCCTCGTGCAATTAATATTTCATTGGTACCAGGTGTGTCTCGTCATCCCCGTCTTCATGTTTTAAATGTTCACTGTTCTTAGTTTGGTCGTCCATTGTTTATGTCAACCTCCTCTGCTACGTGTGTTTTCCTGGTTCCCTTCACTTTATTAAAGTCTCGTTGCTGATGTAGCGACATTAGTCGTGACATTATGCCATTTTATTTTTCACTGAACCACAGTAGTACTACCCCAATCTTTTTTGTGTTCCCGTCAGTTTTACTGAAGACTGCTTCTTTAATCTCGGGGAGTTCAACGCTGGATTTACAAAATGTTTGCTCATGAAAAAGGTCTCAGTACTCAGCTTATTTAGACCAGCTAGCCCACTGAATCACAACCTGTAAATATAATAAATAATAGATGTTTATATTTTCTATAGAGTGTTCAAAATACGGAACAATGGCAGGAGGGAATCGTTTCACAACAATCCAACCAATCACAAAAGACTGGGTTTACAGCTTATGGAAAGGAGCCGTTTAAAGTAACTGAATATTTGAACTGCATCAAATTAATTGTTTGACAATCATTGAAAAATTAGGCGAACATATTGTAATAATATTAGGAACCTAATATTTCAACATATATTAAATGCTTTAAAAATAAATAAATATATTTAGATTTTAAAAATGCATTTAAAAAAAATGGCCAAAGTCTGTAGAAATACATTTACATAAATATATTTAAAATATATCTTTTGCAAAGATATTTTTGGCCAAATGGATGTATGTATAAATGTATGTTTTGAAATGTATATACAAATATATTTACATTCAAAATGTATTTTGCTGTATGGGAGGATAGATTAAATTGATCAAAAGTGACAGTAAAGACCCGTAAATAGTTATATTTTTCTGTATATTTTTGTTTAAACAAATGCAAATGCTGTTACAGTCTAAAACCTTTTTGTTTTACATTGTATACCTTTGACACACACAACTAAACAAGATTGAAATGTAAATATATTGTTTAACATGTTCAATATCAAGTCAAGTCAAGTCAAGTCTGCTTGATTGTCAATTTCCACATGTGCAGTACATACATACAGAGAATCGAAATTGCGTTACTCTCAGACCCCGGTGCATACAGATAACATTAACATTAAAGCCTAAAAATCTAGATCAAATATCAAATGTAGATACAACTATACAATAAGGGAATGTAAAAAAAAAGGCATATAATAAAATTAAAAATAAAGTTAAATAAAGCAGTGCAAGGCAAATGACAGATATAGTGCAAATCAATGAAGTAAACAACAGTGCAGATAAAAGATTTTTAGTGCAAAAAAAATCCCTTATTAAAAATACCTTATTGATGAGGTAGTGGAATTACGTCAGATCCATGTTGAATGAGGTAGTGAGAAGACCAATGAGGCACAAAGTGACTAGTACATGTAATCATACAATTTTTGTGGGGGGGGGGGGGGGGGTCATAGTTCAGTTGTGCTTGGGGCAGAAGAGGTGGGGGTGCAATTTTGGTAGGGAGTTCAGCTTCCTGACAGCCTGGTGGATGAAGCTGTCCTTCAGTCTGCTGGTCCTGGCCTGGACTCCGCAGTCTCCTCCCTGATGGCAGCTGAATGCTGAAGAAGCTGTGTGATGGGTGAGTGGGATCACCTGTGATGAAGAGGGCTTTGCGGGTGAGACGGGTTCCAGAAATGTCCTGGAGGGAGGGGAGAGAGACACCAATGATCTTCTTAGCTGCTCCCACTATGCGTTGCAGAGGCTTTCGGCAGGACGCTTTGCAGGTGCCATACCACACAGAGATGCAGCTCGTCAGGATGCTCTCGATGGTGCCTCTGTAGAAGGTGTACATGATGGGGGCCGGGGCTCTGGCTCTCCTCAGTTTGCGGAGGAAGTAGAGATGCTGTTGTGATTTCTTGGCCTGTACTGCGGTGTTTTCAGTCCAGGAGAGGTCCTCTGTGATGTGCACACCCAGGAACTTGGTGCTGCTCACTCTCTCCACAGTTGCACCGTTGATGGTCAGAGGAACATGCTGAGTGTGTGCTCTCCTGAAGTCTACAACAATCTCCTTTGTCTTCTCCACGTTCAGAGAGATTGTTGTCACTGCACCACTTGGCCAGGCGGCTCACCTCACCCCTGTAGTTTGTCTCATCTTTATTGCTAATGAGACCTACCACAGTCGTGTCTTCTGCAAACTTAATAAAAAGGTTGGAGTTGTGTGATGGTGTGCAGTCATGGGTCAGCAGAGTGAAGAGGAGGGGGCTCAGCACACATCCTTGGGGGGCCCCAGTGTTCAGTGTGATGGTGTTGGATGTGTTGCTGCCAACCAGTACTGCCTGGGGTCTTCCAGTCAAAAAGTCCAACAGCCATTTGCACAGTGAAGAGTTGAGCCCCAGCTGAATCTGTTTGTAAATGAGCTGTTGAGGGAAGATTGTGTTGAATGCTGAACTGAAGTCTATGAACAGCATTCTGACATATGAGTCCTTTTTGTCCAGATGTGTGAGTGCTGAGTGGAGGGTAGTGAAGATGGCATCATCGGTCGACCGGTTGGACCGATATGCAAACTGGAAGGGGTCCAGGGAGGGGGAGAGGACAGACTTGATGTGGTGCATGACTAGCCGTTCAAAGCACTTCATGAGGATGGGGGAAAGTGCAACAGGACGGTAGTCATTGAAGCAGGATGGAGATGGCTTCTTCGGAACTGGAATGATGGTGGTAGTTTTGAAACGTGGGAAAAACAGCCTGACTCAGTGAGATGTTGTATATGTATATGAGAAAGATGTTAAATTGAGCTGCCAATTTTTATCAATGCTAATGGGCTGTGTTCGTTATACAATAAGCTTAATAAACTTAGATCGTACCTTTCTGTGGCTCTTTTCATGCAGTAGGCATCACACAGGCTGCGGGATCGTAAGTGAACCAAAACAAGCTGAAGTGATAATGGTGAACTCTGACCTTGTTCTGTGGAGGAATCTGGAGAGGATAGCACTTGTGGTGGGCTTGTGATTCAGTGATTTCCTGCTCATCTTCAGCAGCTGTGAGAGAGGTGTGGAGCATGTGGCTCTGGCACAGGACCCGTGTGCTTCTCATTAGTGGTGTTGAGGAGCGGTTGATGAGTGCCATCATAGACAGACACTAATGGAAAGTCCCTTGCATTTGATCAGGCTTAACAATATTCTCTTGGCATGTAAAAATAGAAACGATATGATTTGTTTATTTTGTCCTACATTTTTTTTTTTTTTTTTTTTTGGATGTCTTAAACATACATTGCAGTTCAGCAGTACAAACAGTTGTTTAAATTGTGTTGCTTGCAGAAAATATTTTTGTTACAAATGCAATTTTGCAGGCTTTAAAGTTTTTTTTTTTTTTTTTACTAAATAAATGTATTCTTATATGTCATTTCATAAACACTTCTATTGTATTGTATATGTCAGTGCCATTGATTTTTTTCTCAAAATGCACACTGAATATATATTCATAATGTAAAACCATAATCATTGCCAACCTTAGGGTGGTGTAACTGGTGCAGACGCACCGGTTCCTGCAGCGAATAGACCGCAAAGAAACACACAGTGTCTCTATAACATGGTGGCGGCAGCAACAATACTATACTACAAAACAATACAATACTACTACTTTATGTGAACATTTGGGAGGTGTTATGCAAATCTTCCCACACAGTGATGTAGACATGTGGGGGCGTGTTTAAACAAAGTGTTTTAGGAGGGTGTGGACAAGTCTTAACTTTTATAAAGAATATCTCTTTAGGTTTGAGACTTTAGTCTTTGCAACTTTAGGGATCTTATCTATTCACGAACAGCTTGTAACACTCCAAAGAGAAAGAAAAACTTGAAATCGCATCATATGACCCCTTTAAAAATTTTACAATGTCAGTGAAATGGCTTTCACCAAAACCATTTTTCAGTAGGACAACCTTAAATTCACCATAGAGTGACGTGGATGATTTAAACTGTAATTTAATTTCCGACCTCTCTTGGCGACTGCCGCCGTCAGACTTGTCACTGGCATCTGAGGTGTCCTGAAATAGACGAAGGAAATATTGTGTGATGGCTAAAAAGGGACATGACGGCTTGTGTTGCTTTGAACTTTCTGGGGTATATGCTCTTATATAAACTGGACTATCGCGTGAGCTGTATGGCAGATTCTGGGCAAAGCGGTTTGGCAGGAAGAGAGCGTCTGCCATTGGCGACACACCCAGGTTCTCACTTCATCCATTCTGACTAGCCAGCTAGCATTATGCATGCATCATTTGCCCCGTGCTTATCCCATATGGCCCCAGGACAAGAGAATAGAAATCACACAACATATCCTGCCATAAGTGCTCCTGCATCAATGCTTCTTTTAATGATGTGTCATTGGCAAACACTCGGTGTAGAGCTTTATTTTGTGCTGTGAAATGTCTTTATGGAAGTAGCAAGCATGAGGAAGACATGCATGATGTGCGTGCTTGAGAGCTCGCTTGTAGTTGCTCGAGTCTCGTATGAATGAGTGCACTCTGAATGAAAGAGACTAAATGGATTATTAACCATTAAACCGTCCCATTCCAGACTTTTCTATTTACTATTACTATTACTATAAGTCAGGATAAGACTCTTCTTTAAACTTGATCAGCCACACCTTAAAAGAACACCCTCATTTGTTACCCCAGGCTAAAGAAAACATGAACTTGGAAACAGGCTTTTAGATATTTTTTTGTGTTATCTCCCCCTTCATTTTGCATTCATAAATCATTATATATATATATATATATATATATATATATATATATGTATATACAGCCATTACAAATTTCATTAAATTAATATTATAATTATATATTAACTACCATGTTTGATTCTAGAAAGCATTCTCTCCATTGACAAATTCCATCTTATTATTTTATAATCACATTTATACATTTAGCAGATGTTTTTATCCAAGGCGACTTAAAACTTCTTATGGAACTAAAGGTTGTTGTTGTTGCTGATTTCATATTATTTATTTTACATCACATTTATGAGACTATTAATCATGATGTATATGTATATAAATGCAGAAGTAAATAAATAAACAAACGAAAAGCGACAAGTGAAAAAAAAAAACAACAACAACAAAAAAAAAACCTTGAGCAAAATATGATGACAAGTTACTAGAAACTTGCGGAAAACCTGAACAAAAAAACGCAAACAGTTACAGAACTACCCATATAGAGCTACCATTTAAACATAAATTGCATAACTTCTAAATATGTACTGAAATTTCTATGAACATTAAAGGGGGGGGGGGGTGAAATGCTCATTTTCACTCAATATCCTGTTAATCTTGAGTACCTATAGAGTAGTACTGCATCCTTCATAACTCCAAAAAGTCTTTATTTTTATTGTTTAGTTTTATTATTAGTGTTTATCCAAAACAAACCATGGCTAACAGTCAGATTCAGCCGTTTATTTATGATCCAGAATCAGATCCCGAGGCTGAAACTGAAAGAGAGCAGCTGCAGCAACGACTCGCTCCGAGCGGGGCTCGAACCTGGGTCACCGGCATGTGAGGCGGACGCACTAACAAGGAGGCAGAGACATTTTAAGCAGTTTTACTCACCGCCTGCGGTTCCAACACACGATCGTGACCCTTTTTCGTTGGGATTGCATCATCCTTAAGAAATAAACGATACGCAAATGCGTCGTCAAACTGGGCCTTGTTTGTAAAACAAGCATCTTCGAAATGCAGGGAACAAACAAAAACACTCGCACAACTCCGTTGACGCTCTTTAAAAATAAACTCGGTCCACTGGTCCCTTAATGTTTTTTTTTTTTGGTAATCTGTGCAGTGTTGTCTTGCCCTGGCAACCAAAAACACACTTCTTTTGTGACATTTCGCGACGCTCTCGCTCTGATCAGTGAATGTCTGTGCTCTCAGTGCTCTGCTATACGGGAGCACGCGCTCTTCCGGCAGAAGTGCCTCAGGACCCATATAAGGAAATTCCGCTCCATCTAACGTCACACAGAGCCATACTCGAAAAAAACTTTCCGAAACTTGTGACAAACGTACAACTTAATTTTTGAAACTTTGTCCATGTTTAGCATGGGAATCCAACTCTTTAACAGTGTAAAAAAACTCAGTATGCATGAAATAGCATTTCACCCCCCCCCCCCCCCCTTTAATTATTTTTATGAAATAACAGGTCTTGGCCCTTAGCTCTGTCAAATGTCTATTCATTAAATTCCTCACATCACGGCTGTTGTTGTGCAGCTAATTATCTGGCCTTTAGTCATGTCAATACTTCACTTCTGCAAGAGAAGAAATGTCAAGGTGAAGCCCTAGGGTTCCAGAACTTGCTGGATCTTTGTTGTATTGTTTTTGCAGGTCGTCCGGGTGATTACTTCAGCAGAGACCAGGGCCAGTATTCTAATGTGCTAGTGAAGATAAATACTAGAAATCTCCTCCCTGTCAAAATGCATTGTTGTTGACTGGCCAGGGTGCTGTAATGATTCCTCAATAGCCTTCTGCAGGGAAGCAAATCCACAAATCCACAATGCCTGGAGAACCTGATTTACCACACAAACACAAAATGAAGCCTGCTTATTAGCAGAATCCCTCAGCATCAGCTGCAGTTCTCCATAGTCTCCGAAACTCATGAAGACATAGAAACATTTTATATTTATTTAGGTACTGTATACTGTTATTTTTTTTACTTGTTTACTGCTAAATTTCCAATACATAAAGTACAAGTATGCACGGCATACTATATAAAAGAGTTCCTAAAACAAGAATAGTGTTATCGTAAGTGTTATGTGTACTGGATGTGTGTGTATTAGTAAATGCTGAAATAAATATTAACTAAGAATAATACAATAAAAAATTTATTGTTAGTTCATCGTAAACCCTTTACAACTTTACAAATGAACAAATGTTTATGATCCATTTGAAGCTCAGAGAATACTGAATAATATGCAAGTCATTAGTTAATTTTTTTGTATTTATAATAAAATAGATACATTTCGTACATTTAACAGAATCATGCTTATTTTGCTCAATTAATGTGTTTAACTAATTTCACATTATAATGAATCAAACGACAGCACACAACTATCCTGAAACTCTTTCATGTAACATCATTGCTGTTTAAATAACATTTAACACTTTGTGAACTTTGATAATTGATCAATTCAGCCTTATAAATAATGCAATTTGACTTTTATTAGCCCTATTTTTATTTTTTATAACACATTTTCATTATTTACTTAAAAGGGCCTGTGGGATTGTGTATACACAAATAATTGTTTAATTATAATTTATTATAGTTATGTATTTAGTTTAACTAAGAAAATAAGCCAAATTACAGTAGGTTAAACTTGAAAAAGCTGAACTTTTATAGAGATATTCAGACAAAACTTTAAAAAAAAAAAATTCAAAAAAAAAAAAAAAAAAAAAAAACAAGTGTAGTGATATTCAACCTGCCAAATATTTATCAATCTCAATTCCAAGTTATGTATGTTTAAAGATTTGAACATCTAAAATTGTACATATTCTATGCAAAGGATTTATGTTTTAGATGTTGTCAATAGATTTCCTTATCATATACTTAAAACGAAAATAAAAAAATAAAAAAATAAAATAAAAAAATAAGATAACCCTGGATATTACCACTTTAAGACCCCCCCCCCATGCAGTCAAGCCCAGCCAAAAGAGCAGTGCAAGACAGCCGTAATTATGCTGTTTTCAGTTAATTACCCCCTGAAACCCACATCTTTAGCAGAGGTCTCCTTGTATATGCAGATGCCACTCTGTTGTAATTAACTCTGCTTAGGTTTTCAAGGGCTCCTCTTTCCTCGGCCTTTGATCGAGTAGCATACAGTATCATGCTATATTTAGAAAGAACTCGAAGGCTTCTCTCCAAAAATAAATAAATGAAGTTAAAATAAAAAATTGCTGAGCTGTGCTGTCATCAGCATAAGTTTAAGGTGTCTCGTGATTGTGTGTCGTGTTTCAGTACACTGCTGCACTCACCCACACATCTGGGTTGATAAATGCAAATGGCTTCAGTTTGGCAACCTATAATCATACACCTGACAGCCACTCATTATTAGTTGATACGATTACTTTAAATTGAGCTCAAATTATCGTTTGCTTGGAAAATTGTTTAGGTGTACATGGGAGGCGTACATTATTTTATTTTTTTTGTAAAACTGCAGGTATATTTAGTTCAGTAGTTTCATAATAATGCACTTTTTTTTTTCAAAGAAAGATATTCATTAAGATTATTTGTGTATATAGTTGTCCTAAAAAGTATTTTGACACTGACACTAATTGAGTCCCTTTGAATGAATGAATGAATGAATGAATGTCAAAAAGTAAATACATTTAAATAACAAAAAATGTTAATGCATTTAAAAAAATAATAAAAAAATAAAAAAAATAAGTAGATAGATTTGAAACAACTTGGTTCGATTTATAAAATTATGATAACATTTTTCTTAATTAGATTTAAATTTGTACATATATACACATACATTCATACACAGTGTTGGGAACGTTACTTTAAAAAAGTAATTAGTTATAGTTACTCACTACTTGTTCCAAAAAGTAACTGAGTTAGTAACTTAATTACTCTATAATAAAAGTAACTCGTTACCAAAGTAACTATTTGCATTACTTAAAAAAAAAAAAAAAAGTTGCTACATTATTTTTTTTTGCAGTTTTTAAAAGTCCGTTGAAATGAGTAGAACAGACAGGTACATAACTTTCAATATTTATTGCACGTCAACAGACAGCAAGAGTTTTATCCTGCACAAGTATTATCTTTGTAAGAAAAGTGTTTTTGGCCACTAGCTTTGTAGATGCGTGTCACACATTACATGCACGTTCTTGCCTTTGACCACAATGAATTTGAAGTAGTGCCAACTTTTCATCGGATTACTCCTGACTCGCCATCTCTGCTGCGAATCTCTGTGTAGCTGTTGCGTGTGTGTGGCGCCGCTGGCACTGGCTCTGATTGGCTATCATGAAACACATGACTCTGCCTTAGCCAGTCACAACCGCTTATCTTGTCATTAACCCACCTGCTCATACCCCCACCCACAATTCCTGCCGGCCCGGGACTTGAACTCACAACCTTTCGATTGGGAGTCCAACTCTCTAACCATTAGGCCACGACTTCCCATAACAATTGTGTGGTTAGATGACGCTTAGAGCGTGGAATGATGGGATTTGTTGTCTTCTACCCAACCGCTGATGGCCATCAATCAGACGCAAAGATAAATCATGGTTTTAATGCGATTTCAACGCGCGAGTAGATTACATACAAAGTCAATGCAAAGACGTGATCAGACGCATCCTCGCGCAGGTCTAGAGACGCGATGCCCCGCGTGTGGCGTGTATGCCCCATGATACTAATCTTGTTGATCGTTATAATAGCATACGTTTTCTGTAAAGATACGAATCAAAACAACTCACCTGTCGAGTAAAACACAATCGAGATTGGCATCTCTTTCTAGTTGAAGTTTGTCACGAAGCTTTCTCCATCTATGCAACATCGATATTTATTCCCGCTCTTTCTCTCCTCTTGTCCCAAACTCTTCTCGGGTCATTTGGTTGGCCCGTACACTTACGTTTACGGGACCTGTCCTTGTTGACAGAACCAGCGGCAGACGGTAAACTGTTTAGAATGGGCATTTTCTCATAATTTACAACAAGTTGAAAACATTAGAGATATTGTTAGTAATAAGCTGGACAAAATATATAACACTAGCCTAGTTTTTTTTGGATATTTTACTGCTAATATCTTACAAATTGTACCTTTAAGTTCATAAGTAGTTCATCATTTCTCTTGATTTTCATTTGTGTGCGTGTACTGATCCATCTAAAGCAATAGCAGCCTGTGTGTTAATGTGCTCTCAATAACAGGATATAATGAGGCTGCACACACATTGCTGCGTTTGTTTGCGTGTGCTCTTTCTTTCCAATATTAAGTGCAGCTTTGAAAATCTTGTAACCTCCAGTCAGAAACATGCCAGATTATACTTTGTGTCAGGGCTGTAAACCTAATTAAAGGAGCAATTACACTTAGCTCTAAATGAGAAGTCGACACAACTAATTGCTTCCGAAGGTCTCTGTTTTCCTAATAATGTGTCTCCAAAGTGGTCTGGAATTAGCCTTATTTTATTTGCAATGAAAATACATATTACGGTGTCAATGAGTACTGACTCTTTTATATGAATTGGCACCCACACAAAATTTGCTTGGCAGACCCTGCGGATTGTAGCTAATAAATGCAATTGTCAGAAGAGCAATCATGGTAATGCTATAGAGTATAATTGAAGCCTGTCATATGTGAAGACTGGCTTGTATCATTTTTCCCATCTCTTTTTTATGCCGTTTCAGCTGCATGGCTGCCTTTCATACAACTGCAACTGAAGTCTGTGATTAATGAACTCACAAGAGCTAATTCTTTGACTTTGAGCAGAGGCAGATCATGTGGGTGGTGTGTGTGATGCAAGCTTGTCTCCATCCAGAACGGTAACAGTAGGCCTGTGGTATAGCCCCCATTCCCACGATACAGTTTAGACAGCACATGTTGCGCTGACTGAACAGAGCCCTAATAAGCTCGAGACCAATAACGTGCTATTAGACAAAGTGCTCATATACATTGTTTGCACACATGATGCCTGTGCTATATCATATACCCCACTGTGATTCATCTGCAACATTTTTCAAACACAATGCAGTATTATAATTCCCAGTGTTGTGCTTGCATTAGTCCTCGATGGCTAATTTGTCAGTGGATTTCCTAAGATGTATGATGTGTAAATATCCATGCTTTTAAAAGTTAATGAACTGTGAAATAATAATAATAATAATAATAATAGTTATTATATGTTAATGAACTGTGAAATAATAATAATAATAATAATAATAGTTATTATATATATATATATATATATATATATATATATATATATATATATATATATATATATATATATATATATATATATATATATATATATATATGAATGATACGTTGTACAAAATCAAGATAATTATGTATGAACAATCCTTCAAAATATAGATAGGAATAAAATGGTAAAGTTTTGTGGTTTTGGAGATTTTGGCACAGTAAATAAATTACTAAATAGACAATGCTGCCTATATTGTAATTAAAATCGACAGACGCAAATAGTTAAAATGCAATAAAATAAACAAGTAAAGGAATATTTCCCAGAAATTAAAATTGGCTGGAAATCTACTCACCTTCATGCCATCCAAGATTTGGAGAAATGTAGCATTCCATCACTTGCTCACCAGTGGATCCTCTGCAGTGAATGGGTGCCATCAGAATGAGAGTCCAAACAGCTGATAAAAACATCACAATAATCCACAAGTATTTCACACCACTCCAGTCCATCAGTTACTGTCTTGTGAAGCGAAAAGCTGTTTGTTTGTAAGAAACAAATCCAATTCTATTACAGTGAAGAAACAAACCTATCTACATCTTGGATGGCCTGAGGGTGCTCAGCTAATTTAAATTTTTGGCTAAGCTATTCCTTTAAAAGTATATTTTAGATGTTTTCTTTCCACTTGTCTGGAACAACACGGTATGAAAAGCCAAACAACCCAAAACTGACCAGTGCATGAAGAAACAAGTTTTTGTTTGTTTTTTTACCTTTAGTGCGCTGCCTTAAACTGTGAAAAGTGTCCTATTGTAAAGCTGTAGAAGCTGCAGTTTCATAAGTGATGACCCATTTTATGTGTACTTTTTTAACTATTTGTGCACTCATCTGAAGCAATGGAATGACCCAAATCCCTGGAGTTCAGTGTTGATGAATAATGTGTTCTCAGCTATTTGCAGGCTGTAGCGATAGCTTGCTGTGACTTGCCAATAGTGTTTGTGGAAAGAATGCTAAACAAAGCATTACTACTCCAGGTATCATATTGCATGAATAATAAATCAATTTCAGCACAAATGGTATAAATATTCGTCATTCCTCACACGTATAGCGATATCATAAACACATATGTGAAGATAGTATATATACTAGCCACGCATTTGCATTTTAGATTCATAATCCTATTCATTAAATGCAGCAGTGTATCTAACAAGCATGCAGCACAGATGATTCGTGATATGCAATAGCAAACTGACCAAATAATAGGGAAACTCATCCTCTGTGAAATGAGGGATAGGTGTGGCCCGGGGGAAAATCTACAGCAGACGATTGCAATGCAACTGTTATGTTGGCTGGCAAGACAAAGGTGCCATTCCAAACTCTGATTGGCATGATCCAGGAGCAGATGGTGGAGGGATGGCATCCAAAACTGGCACCCAGAACACAGCATGGCTTTTTGACAAAAAACAGCAAAGTCCGTTAAAGAGTAAGACAAAAGGAAGGCTTCACTGAGAAAAATCCGTAAAACAAAAATGCACAAGGCTGCTTTATTGTTAGCAGTGGCAACAAAACATTATTGTATATATGACATTTAAAACAATAATATGAAATGATCTACTTGTTTTGACATTGTATTCGTATGAATTAATTTGATCTAGAAAATTACAGGCAGCATTATCTTGTGAAGTGGGCTTTGGAAGTTCTTTTGGCTGTGCTGATATCAGCAAAAAGTATCGCGTTTAACTTTCACACGCTATAATAAGGGCCTCACATGACCTCAGACAAAACCTCAATGCTTCTGGGAAAACCGAATGTTGTTTCCCTGTTTTTAATTGCTACTTCGGTTGATTTGTCTCTTTGTTTAGTGTTTCTTTACTAAATCATGCTCCAGACACGTTGACTTGTTAAACATGCTGAGATTTGATTCGTGATTGTAACACTTTGGAGCAGATCGGATTGAATTGACAAAGGATTCTGCTGTGTAAATATATCCATTAAGGCTATCTGAGTTTTGCTCAGGTTTGATGTTGAGTTTGAGGTGAAACTCCGAGCTCGAGACAGAAAGTCACTGAGAAAATGGCTTTAAATCACTGGGTTTTATCCTGGCAAGTAATATGAGCATGCTTTTAGAGAAAAACACTGAATGAAATGACTGACTAGAGCCTAACAACAAAATGAAAAGTGTATCCTTAGCTGACAAGAATGAGCTTCCCATACTGCTGTTCAACATGATCCTATGTGTTTGTATTTTTCTCTTTAGCTGCAGGGGCATATATATTTCAACATCTGTTCTCTCTGTTTTTGTAAAAGTGGAGAATGCTGTGCTTCCTTTCAAAGTATTTAAGTCACACTGGAACATTAAATCAATACTCAGACTTGATTGCAGTGTCAGAGAGTTTTACAAAAAAAGATTCAAAAGCATAGCTAAGAAAAGAAAGAAAGAAAGAAAGAAAGAAAGAAAGAAAGAAAGAAAGAAAGAAAGAAAGAAAGAAAGAAAGAAAGAAAGAAGGAATGCCTATACTATGAAACAGTTTATATAAGTCTGACAGCTAGTATCATATTCAGTTTTGGAAAGGGACCATTGGGGAACAACAATGAAAAAAGTTAACAGTTCCTGTAATAGTCCATTTTCTGATCTGATTTTATTCCTTTAAAAGTATTAAATTGCAATGAAAGTAAATATATATATATATATATATATATATATATATATATATATATATATATATATATATATATATATATATATATATATATATATATATATATATATATATATATATACATATATATATATAAACACACACATATCATATATATAATCATTTAATCAGACATTAAGCAATTATTGATCAATTTTGTACTTATGGACTCGGTTTGTCTTTATGAATATAAATAAAGTTTTTATGAATAGAAATATAGTTTATATATTAAAGTTATAAAAAAAAATTGTTATCCTTTTAAAGATCTTTTTCTACCTTTTTTCTTTTAAAATATTTTGTTTGACCTCTAATGTTAAGAAACATATTCCAACAATTTTTGCTCAATTTTACAGGTTCATTCATTTAAAAATCAGCCCAATCCACTTTATCTATCTCCTGTGAGTGTTTTTATTATCAAAGTTCAAGTGATGTTTACTTCTTTTCTAAGTGTCTCTTGAAAGTTGTTCCAGTTGGTTTATGAATGTTGTGTGTCCCGGCTCGGTCAGCTCCTACAGGCCGGCTCTCCACCCAACAGCTGCTTCAGTTTTAAATGCCTAATATGACAGTGTGCAGCCTACATACTGTAGTATTACTGTAGGAATATTAATGCAGTTAATGTCTGAGACCTATTTGCTCAATAAAACAGCATCAATGTATATTATTAGTATTACTTAGTTCTTCTAGGCTGAACATTGTACGTTTGACCATAACATGTATTTGCCCAAAGAAAGCCATTGAAGCTCTGGCTTTGTTGACAAATGTCTAGAGCTTAGTGCTGTTTTTAAGGCAAAGGAAGTGCGTAAATTCCACGGTGTGACATATAATAACGGGAATTTGATGAGCCTCCTCTTGTGTTTTTGTCTTTCCTTCAATTTCCGCGAGATGACATGACCTCTGTTGAACCTGCTGGTCCAATAAACCGCGCTGTCTGGTGTGTAGGACCCAGCGAAAAAGGGAAGTGAGGAGAGGGAGACAGAGAGAGAGAGAGAGAGAGAGAGAGAGAGAGAGACAGAGAGAGAGAGAGAGAGAGAGACTCCTCCTCGTCTCCGGTGTCAAACTTGACATCAGCCTCAGAGCCGAGAATGGTAACTTGTGTCGGAACAGAAGCCCTCACATGAGTGGCATGCTTCATGGAGTTATGTACCTTGTTTTGCCCCCTCAACTGCTATCATGGATTGCAAAACCTTAACACTTTTCAATTTCCTCTCCACGTTTATTTCCATCGCAGAATTAATTATTCATCCATCCAATGAAGGTAAGATAGCGTCTGGAGTAAGAGGCATATTATAGCAACCTCATCTCTGCGTGTCATAGACTCTGTCTTTACAATACTGTTAATTGACTTGTGCTGGACCAGACGGGTTATTTCTGCTCAGCTTTGACAGGGCAAAATGAAATCGAAGGGAATAGCTACCATCGAAGCTCATCCAATAAGCCGCAGCGAATTCGATCATGTTGCTTAAACGCTTGCTCGTCCACTTTATGTCAAAGCAGCTGCTCCAAATGAATCAATAATACTATCGCAGTTCTGCGCGAGACGCATTGAATTGCTTGCGCGAGAAATGGATGCAAAGGTATCGCTGCAGATTAAACTTTCAGGATGCTGCTGTTTATTGTTGTTTGGTAGGGTCGCTTGAGCTACATCATAAAAGCTTGTTTTGAAACGATCGATCGATCACGAGCGCGCAACGACTGAGCGCAAAATCCAGTCCGAAAATCAAACGAGCATACCGCGTAATCTTAAAATAGGCTGTATGTGAAGACACTTTGTGCTTTTGATTTATTCGATTGCTTAAATTATTCTGTCGCTATATTTTATATAGTCAAGCTATAAGGTATGTAGTAAGTTTGTGCGCCGAGTTTATTCAGTGGCACCGTGCTTTTGTTTTAATACGTGAAATACTTAAAAACTTATTGGATATAGCTACTTTGCTTCAAATGCGCCATTTGGGTCAGCAGATATTTACCTGCCACTGGGTGTCTGTCACATAGCCTATTAATATATCCTCGTCCTCCTCTTCTTCTAGTCTTCTTCCTTTTTTTATTTAGGCTATTTTTATTTAGTTAGTTATTTTTGACTTAAAACAATACGCGTTGATGTTAACGTAAATCATATTTTTGTTTGTTTATTTTTACTGTTATAAGCTGCATACAGATTTTACTCCGAAATATTAGGTAGAGTTTATTGGTGCCGAAGTTGTTTCAGTTAACTGCTATTCATCACGATCAGTCTAACTTAAACATTTTCAATCACATATATGGCCTATTGGATAACCTGTATGACGCCAGTAAAGGCCTACAAACTAATGAGATTTCAAATAAAGTGATCAAGTGAGTAGGCTACAATAGAAATAGTCTTTAAAGTCAATAACTTAAAATATTAAGCATGTCAAAATTTGAAGCCAGCGAAGTTAGTTACAGATACAATTTATTTTTAACAAAACGGTTGTCATTTCTAGGACACTGTATTCTTTGTGAAACACTTCAAGAAGCGGCGGGATCGAGATGTAGACACTTGTAAAGACCAAAATAACGGATAGGGCCTATGTTTTATTTCTTATTATATGCTTTAAATGCGTGTGCACCCCGTTTTTATGTAGCCTATCTCATGCGTAATTAGTAATTAGCATTGTTTGTCTCGTTCAGAGAAATAAAGTTTTCCATCACGGGGGATGGGGAAATGAGACGTGAGACATTAAACATTTGTGTATAGCCCATCATTATACAAATTATAAAAGTTTCCGTCTGTATTGTTGTCACATATTCGATATACATGCCTGTTTATTAGCACTAATAAACTTAAGATGTTCTTGACTATATTTGGTCTATAGAGAAAAAAATAGAGACTTTTGTTAATCTTATTCAGTGAAGAGATCCAGAAGATGGAAAGATTAGTTTAGTTGTGTGGCTTTATGGTTGATATGAAACACATATTCAGGCCAGTTTGCTATGATTGGGTTTAGAATAGGTATGTTTGTATCAGAGTGTAGGATGATCTTCGTAGAAAGATAAGATGCGCTCATGTGCTGTCAGCTCAGAGGCTGTCTCGTGAAGTTTCAGCTGTCTGTTCTGTGGAGCAGAGCGGCTTTTCTCTCTTATTGGGATTTATGGGCTGTGAATTACCTTTTTGCTGAAAAAAAAAGTATGTAACGGGACATGTTTTTCACCAGAGAGTGTCAGTATAGAGCCGCAGCTATTGATATCATTTGGCGCAAATGCATTATTATTATTTTTTATTTATTTATTTATTTTTTACAGATTGCAATCGCCTAAAACAGTACCATTGTGCTGTTTATAATCTACTAATATGATCTTAATGAATAAGATCATATATACATTTTTAATAAATAACTGAACGTGTTGAGCTTCAGAGGCCAGTTCGAAGACCTCAGGGTAATTGCGGCTCACCTCCCGAACTTCGTGTAGCCTATTGACGCAGTCAAATTTTGATTTGATTAAATAAAGATCTTCAACTATACATTTCATGTCCCTAATTACCCCCTTTCTTAGAATAATACACGTACACAACGAGCTTTAATACAGGAACAAATTCTAAAGTTATATTATATAGGCTATCGATGCGAAGATAGACTCTATTTACCTCTTTTGTTCAAGAAATTAATTATAGCCTACTAGTGGAGTTTGAAAACTCTTTTTCTTCTTCTTATTATTATTTTTTAATTTTTATTTGTGTGTGTGTTTATATGTAGGCTATTATGTGATTTTAGTCTATCCCATAGAACTGTTTATTGACCTGACACCAATGACTTTTCATATTAGACGTCTCTGCTCGATCTGAAATAGGACGATTTACTACAGGAGCTGTGCACTTTCACCCTTAACATCGAGCATAAAAATACAATAAAATAAAATAAATAAAATAAAAAAAACTTTAAAGCTAAGTCTCTATTGCATGGAATTAATTGTAATAACCAGATCCTTGTAGAGCGCACCTCATTGCGAACTCATTCTCGCGGTCACCGAGTGTGTTACAAACTGTATGTGTTTTTGAAGACAGAGAAGAAAGCGAAACATGTGACTATTCCAATTTAATTTAACTCAGCAAAATTAAGCATGCAAATAAATTTTAAAAGCTACAGCTGGTGGCTATTACAAAGTTGGGGTTGCCTACAATTTATGTACTGAAACTTCTAGGCCAGTTAACTGTAGCCTACAACATCTATAAACGACACCCACATACAACAACAACAACAATAATAATAATAATAACAATAATACTTCTGAATATCCAAGCAGCTGAGTTATACATTTTCTTGTCTACTTTTACTGAATTTCTTCCTATAGTCTGTGTTTGGAAACAACAAAGTAACTTGAGGCCTACTTACATAGTCCTGTAGATGCACACAGCATAGATGCACTCACATTTTGTTTTTGTTTTTTTGTTTTTTTTTTGCTCAAAAATTAAAGCAAATTAAAATTCTATGTCATGTAAAAGTTGAGATTTTTAACTTACATTTTTTTAATGCTTAAAATACATCATCTTCTGATTTAAAATGTATTTAATTAATAATGGTAATATTCTCAACTAGTAGCAGCAGGCTTAATGCCAGTGTTATTTTATTTTATTTAATTATTAATATATATATTTTTTACAACAACACATGGCATTAAAAAAAAAAAAAACACCAGGGAATTCTTCTTCTTCTTCCTCTTTTGGATCTGGGGACTCTTCCTGGTGAAACATACTTTTATTTAAAGAATCAAATGAATCTTTCTGCCAGTTACTGTAGCTTGGCCTATGTGAGTCCTATGTTTGCGGTGGGTTAAAATTTTGGGAGCAGTCTAGTGTAATGTATATCACCTATCCTTTCTTCCATACGCTCACGACGGAGTCCTTACTCGCCGATTTCAACTAAAACAACAAAAGTCTCCCTGAAATATCTCAGGAAATCTCCCCAAAGCCCATCAACTCCAGAATAAAGCATCTGCCAAAAGCATCAATTTAGATGTAAATGAATCATACAACACAACTACGTTACTAAGGTTTCCATTTTCTAGCTTGTTGCCAAGATGGCGCAGTTTGCAAGCCACAGCGCTTCGCTCGCTCAGACTATGTGATGGCAGCACGACATGCTGTGGGGTGATGTCATGGTGCACTGTAGTTTCCAGACGGGACGGCTAATGTTTTGCAAGTGATCCTACTCTTTTAGACATTTGGAAATTTGCTTAAATGTACAAACGCATGCAATGCATATCGAATCATCAGTATAACAGTAACATGTGTGGTCCAGCTGATGGGTGGATTTTGGATGGAGATGGTGGACAGAAAAGCTGTAAGCATTCGGAGGAGCTGAGGCAGACACCCTGAGACTCGACTGAATTATTCATGGCGTAGAGGTTAATACTTCATTGCCATCATGGCCACTATGTGCGGAAGCTTCGATCAAGCCGCAGGACCTGCAATTTGCTTTTGTTTCTCCATTTGAATGTGTTTATTTTGGGTTTTTCAGATAGTTGAGTTGGGGAATTATTAAAGCAGGGGCACCAAATCCAGACGGCTCTTGAATCTAAAACCCAAAATATGGATTGACTTGGAAGGAAGCCATAATCATTGCAATAACCTCCTTTACAAGTATTGACCTCTCAGAAAGGTTTTGGGGTTTTGGGGACCCTCGGTAAGGGTAGACCAGCTGCAGGGCAGGATTTAGTCTGGGTGAGAAAAGGGATCATTGGAGCAGCAGTGGATATTTTGGACACACATATCGCGGCCTCTTGTTCTCACTGGAAAACCCTTTGAAAATAATCCGCCATGTGTCTTATACCCCCACAGTCAGATTTTAATAAAGCCAGGCATCAGCTCCACTGCCGTCCCAGGACCCGACGGTTCTGAGGTGTTCAGACACCTGTCTCTCATCTTAATTCAATAACAGATTTAATTAACTACCTGAGAGGTGACAAAGATGGCGAGAAGTGAAGGCGCTGTGCCATTTATGGGCCATATGGTTCTCTTCTACCCGTGCAAATCTCATTCTGATCGTAATCGACAGCCGTGATCACAGCTAAGTTCAAGGTTAGTAGCTGTTTCCTGCGAGAGCTTTATACCTATCGCTTCAAATACAGTGAAATCCTAAGAGTTATGTGACAAAGGCGTTGTAAAATGACGATTTGTAACACACTTTATGTGTTTTGTTTTTTTTTACAAACAAGATATTGGAGTGATGATACTTATTCAGCATGTAGGTTGTTGCCACAAAACATTTTTTAAAGAAAATCTTAAATAAGTAACAGTATATATATTAAAAAAACAAATAAATAAATTATATATATATATATATATATATATATATATATATATATTTTTTTTTTTTCTTTTTATTATGAGTTTATTTCCAGTTCATTTGAAATGTTCCTGCATTGTGACTAATTAATTTGTGTAGTAAATACAAGGTCATAAATGATGCCTTTTTTAATTTTTTTTTGAAAAAAGCTTAACATGTTGGTTTAAATGGATTTTCCACAACAGGACATTTCAGCTTACCTAAAATATTTCATGTCAGCTACGCGTAATATGAAATGAAAGTGAAATTATTATGCCTTTAAATTTAAATGTATATTCATACTTACAGTATTTAATGGCAGCTATCCATAGTATGATATAAAATTATGATGCATTTGAATTTAAGTGTACATCTATTTTATCTCTAGGTTGATGGGTAAAATTAATGGAGTATTTTTAACACAGACTTATGGTCTTCTTTTGTTAAATTCAATATTATGATCTCAATGTAAATATATTTGAGTTACTGTCACTTTTGTGCATGTTTATTATATCAAAATATGGTGGGTAGACCGGTTTGTGAGTTGTTTTTAAATGTTTTTACATTTGCCCCATTAAAAGATGCTTCAGCTAAAATAAGTAATTTGTCATTAGTCACTCAACACATACATTTCACGTTGAGCTGTTTGAGAAGAACGATCTATCGTAGATAGTTTGTGAATGAAACATTACCATTGTCTCTTTTTCAGCACTCTTAATGTGTGCGATCAATGTGCCATGTACAGATGAAAGGAAAACAATAGCTAGTAGTGCCGGGATGATGCATTAGAGAGACAGAACCCCCTTGGCGGCCTGTGGTTGGAGTCCTAGATTATTGTCTCGCTCCTCTATTGATCTATCTGTGTTGTCTGGTGTGGTTGGTTGGATGAGATGGCCGTTGGATCAGCTGTTCATAACCAGCCCTCTGCTTTGTGTTTTGGTGGAGAGGGTGGGAATGACGTTGGTTGTGATTTCCTTCTCTTACAGCTGCAGGAATTCGCCTCACCCATGTAGCTTTCTAATTTTATGGTCTCAAATTTCCCTGGTCGGCTCAATTTGAGATGTGGGCTCGGCTCATTGAGAAATTTAAATTGGAACCAACGGAGCTGGATGTTAGCTGTCATTATCTGAAATAAGCAGATAGCTTTATTATAGTTAATAGGGATCATCTACAGTATGAGAACAGCCAGCTGTTTGGCTAGCGCTCAGGTGCGCTGCCATTTTCTGCTGGAATTTGATAATGGGTCTGTAACACACACTCCTCACCCCTCATATGTGGACTATAGAAGTCAAAATTGAATGAATGAATTATGCTTCTCACGATCTTTAAAACCTTCCCATCTATCGAAGAAAAAATTATAATTTAATGTTTGAAATTAGTTTGGTAGGCAAATATACATTTTCTGTGTATGGATTTCTTTACAAAATTTAATTTAATTTAATTTAATTTAATTTAATTTAATTTAATTTAATTTAATTTAATTTAATTTAATTTAATTTAATTTAATTTAATTTAATTTAATTTAATTGAAATATGAAATCCTGTATTTTGTACAAAACTAAAATACAAAAACTTTTTTTTAATCACACACACACACACACATATATATAATTCAGTCAATTAGATATTTACAAGTAAAATCATTCATCTAATTGTTTTAATTTTCTATTTTTATTTGTAATTTGATGAATGAAAAACAATAGACTATTCATAACAAGTAAACAAGTAAAAAAAAGTTACAAATTAAATACTGCAAATAAAATTTCACAAAGTTCACATTATTCCCATAAACATTCCGAAAAAAAAAACTGCTTCCTTGTCACATTTTGGTCTCTAAATTTTTTTATTTTATTTAATAAATTATACAGTAATAATAATTTATAATAATATTCAAATAATCATTAATAAAGTAAATACATAATAAAGATAAACAATAAAAGTAGTCATAAAAAATAATCTAGATTCAATTCAATTGAAGTTTATTTGTATAGCGCTTTTTACGATACAAATCATTGCAAAGCAACTTTACAGAAAATACCGTTTCTACAATGTTCAGTAGTAGCTTATAAGTGGTGACTGTCAGTTCACGTGCATATGACAGACATTTTCAGAAAAATTAATACATGAATTTGGTTGAGTGAATTTCCAGAGTGTTCCAGAGAAAAATCTCAAATAGGAGATATTTAAATGTTTTGGTCACTGAAAAGTTGAAGCTGCTCAATGTTTATGTAATGTTTTTGATCACTACCAAATTTCCATATTCAAATATTTTGTTATTTTATCATTTTGATGACTTCACTATTGCTCTATAATGTGGAAAGTAATAAATGAGTTAATAAAAATAAATAAAGGATGAATAGGCTAAATGTGTCCAAATCTCTGACTGGTATAGAAACAAATGTCTTATGTTTAGAAGGTGTACTGGCTCTGACTCGGACATCATGTCACGCTTTGTGATAAGAAAATAAGTATATGTTTGAAGGCACTTTTAGAAAAGAAAGCTTTATGTCATCCATGTCCCATATGTCCATTTGTGGTTTGGCTGGGTGTTTTAAGGCCATCGCTGTAGGGAGAATGAGTGACACAGCTATAGTAGGGGCCATAGACGCCCTGCTGAGTGGCCCACATGTCAGCTGAGATTATGTGTTTACTGTACGCCGACGGAGGCTTTTGTTCTCTGTAGAAGCCTTGCTCAATCAAACAGGAGTCGCTGTCACTGAGATGTCAAGAGCTTGTCACGACCTTCTCGGCTGCAGCACGCCATGCAGCCAGCCAGCCTTTATCTTTAATAATGCACTTTCCTTTCCTGTCTGTCGTCTCTCGTTGTTTTAGCTTTCATTTTCCATTGATTTGTATCTTTTGTTGTTGTTGTTGTTGTTGTTTCCTTAATTTTAATTGATTGGATTGGACAAGGATTTAATATTGTGGTGACTAAAAATCTAAATGTATTCACAAATATAAATAAATATTGAATACAAAGACAGATACAGATTAAAGAGGGTGTGAGTTAAATAAAACAATAACATCTGACAATTTTCCAATATTTATATCGCATGAATTAGAAAAAAAACTTTAATAAGCAAAATATGAAGGGAAAATAAAGAATATGTCCATTGAGTATATTTATTTTAAATTTCAAATACTTATGATTTAATAATTTTTTTTTTGAAAGGGGTTACTTATTTATACTGTTAAATAAATTCATAATATGTTAAATAAACCAATTAAATAACTATATATATTGCTCTGGACTATTTATTTAAGATTTGATCAGTATTACTAAAGTCATATGTTATGCCTTATATCATAATAATTTCATTTATCATGTGTATATCATGGATTTACTCATGCATAAATATTATATATATATATATTAACAAAGTTAACTGCAAAAGTGTTTTGGAACTAAATGTATTGTGAACAAATTATATTTTAAACAGTACAGAATTGATTAAATGTTTATTATTATTATTATTATTACTATTATTACTATTATTATTATTATTATTATTATCATTATCATTTAATTAATTAATTAACGTTATTATACCATGTTAGTGAGTAAAAAAAAAAAAAAAGTTGCATGTTACATGAACTTTTATAGTCATAGTAGTAATTTATGCAATAATTAGTAACTAAACCTGAACCAAACCTTAACCCTAATCTTAACCTACTAGTATTTAATATTGCTCAGTACTCATGTGTGTAATTATAACAACGTCATCTTAAATGGGGGTTAAATGTTTAAAAAAACAATCATGTCTAGCTATAATCTCTTATCAACACATCGCTTTAAAATATTGAATCCTTTCGGATGGTGCTTGTCAGATAAAAGAAACCATTTGTGATTTGTTCGCCTTGTTAGAGATGATTATCAGTGAAATAATACTCAGAAACTCAAAGGATCAAAGATGGGTCAGATGTTAACGATCCCGTCATGCACGGGGTAACGAGGGTAACTTTTCTCCGGCCGTTTAAAGCTTGTGCGGCTAACTGAAAAAACACTCGTTTGAAGGATAAATCCATTGACTCCATTGTTTGTTTAATTGGATTGTGGCATAAAGCAGTGCAGCTGAGTAAATACTGTGTTGATCGGGACGCTGCACACTGAGAGACATGTCCCGGTCCGGGTGGACGTGTGGCGGGGGGTGAAACCCAATCTATAAAGGGCTGACTGCTTATTTGTTTCTCTCCCCTTCTCTCTCATTTTCTAGTTAACCTGTTGGACTCCAAAGCAAGCCAAGGGGAGCTGGGCTGGATATCATCCCCATCCCATGGGGTGAGTGCTGCAGACCTAATCCATAATTGTTAGTGGAAAAGAAGAGAACAGAGAGTACATGCTGTGAGGAGCCGAAATGCCACTTAATTATACTATACAGTATATACTTAATATGAGTTTAACTAATACCGTTCAAATTACATTTTAATTTTTAAATACTAATTTATACCGGTGAAAATTTATTATTTACATTTTTGAAAATGGTCTCTTATGCTCATCAAGGCTGCATCTATTTGATCAAAAAGATGGTAAAAAAAGAGTGATACTGTGATACATTACAATTTAAAATTACTGATTTCTATTTTAAGATATTTTAAAATATGATTTATTCCTGTAACCAAAGCCGACATTTTAGCATCATTGCTCCAGTCTTCAGTGTCACATGATCCTTCAGAAATCATTCTGATATGCTGATTTACTAAAACATATTTTGTTTCTTCAATTTTCAGTGCTGAACACAGTTTTGGAAAAGAAATCAAAAACTCAACATTTATAATAATGAGAAGACCCATTATAAATAACTGAACACAATAAATAATTGATATTAAATGAGTGTCAAATATTAGAATGAATAGCACATTTGCATATATTAGCATATTACAATGATACAGATATCAGACTGATTTCTGAAGGATCATGTGACACTGAAGACTGGAGTAATGATGATGAAAATACAACTTTACTTCACAGGAATAAATAGCATTTTAAAATATACTGAAATAGAAAAAGGTCTTTTAAATTGAAATACTATTTGATCAAATAAATGCAGCCTTTTTAAGCATAAGACACTTTCAAAAACATACCAAAAAAATCTTAATTATACCAAACTTTTGACCATTTATATAAAAAATACAGAGAACACATATTATAAACATTATAAAATAATGTATGGGAATTCCTAGCCCAAAGGCATGTTTTTCTTGTCAGCGTAGATCAAGTCAAGCTACTTAAATTTTGTTGTCAAAACCTCAAGGTCGCAACTTTTGATTATAACCAATGTTTATTTGTTGAGCTGTACAGGTATTGGTCTCAAGGGTTACTCGAACCAAACCGTTCCTTAAACGTTATTATGTGTTAAAATGACTTGCTGGCAGTTGCTAAAGGTAATCCAGTAATTTGTTCCATATAGCTGCCAAACCTTGTTTCCCCTTGTTCTTTTTCACTGTTGGCACAGTTAAACATAAAGCTTTCTTTTCTTAGAAGCAAAGGAGAAGTAAAAGAAAAGTCAAGTAAAAGATGAAGCAAAAAACAAAAAAGGTCATTTGCATTTTATATTAAGTGCTTTTTAATGTAGAGTGCATTTATGGAGAATTGAGTAATTGGCCTAATTTGCTAGATTAATTTCTAAATGCTCATGAGTTCAACTGAGAAAGCATCATTAATCTTTACAATAGCCGTAAAGATGATTTAAAACGAAAAGGGAAATCCCTTGCAGATATGCGCCGAATGCTCAGGGATTTATTAAGTCGACGTGTAGCCATTGTCACGATAACAGCGAAATCAGGTTCTCAAGGTGAATTAACTTGAATTACTCTGGACTTCTCCCTAGTTTGGAGCGATAAGCATGCTGCGCTGAAAGCTATGCCCTTAAAAATGATTTCAAATAATGTGCCTCTGCAGCGGTGACACTGACGGATGGGCCGCCCTCCTTCTGCCAGTGTAAGCACAAATCGGCCCGGTTAAAGCAAATTAAGAGCTAAAGCCCATCGGACGCTCCCTGTGCGGCCGCCCACTCAGATAAGGCCAGTAAATATAAACCGGCCCTGCACAGACATCTCTTTAAACACGCAGCGCTGTTTATTACGGCCTCTCCAAACTGCATCAGGCCTCAGCCTGGGATTCATTACCCAAGGCAGTCAGATTATTCTGTCTGCGCAGCGACAGCCCATGTGAACTGCTCCGATGTGTTGCACTGCTCTGAAGGCTTTACGCAATTGTTTCTTGAATTCGTACAAAGCATCTTTGCGGAGATGCCGATAAGAGCTTGATTGGTGGGTGTAGTTTTGGGATTTGAATGCCTCGTTTCTCCAAAGCTGCTTTACCTCAGCAACAGAATGAGAAGTGCAAATTGCTCTTGAGCACTGACTTGGCTTTGGCGGTGTTTTTAATTTAATTAATTAAAGATTTTTGAATGAAGAACAGGATTGATCTGTCGCTCTGGGAGGATCAGTGGCTGTACTGTTTCATTGTTTTAAAAGAATGTTCTTTGGTTAGTGTAGCAGAACCAGTTTTTGAAATCTGAAATATATAAACATATCTATATATACAGTGTAAAATCTTCATTTAGGATTGATCTGTATCACTAAAATGATATATTATGGTATGAGCAGTCTTATTTCACATTAATTTGATTTATCATATTTATATCATGTAGGTATTTTTGTACAAATATTCAATTAAATATTTAATATGTTTTAAGTGAATTTTTTTGTTTGTTTTTTTTAGGACAAAGTTACCTAAAACTATTGAAAAAAAATATTGTGAAAAGTGCTACATATATATATATATATATATATATATATATATATATATATATATATATATATATATATATATATATATATATATATATATATATATAAAAACTTATACAACTTAAAATAATCTTTATACATTTCAAATGTTTCTCTTCTAGTTTATACCTCTAACCACATGTAAGAGACACTTTAAAAGAGACACTTTTATAAAGTTAATATTTTTCAGATAATATTAACCCAATTTTGTTGGCTCCGGTACAGTAACAAAAATTAAATTCCATTTATTTCATTTTACATAATATTCCACTTTTTCCTCACACAATATATTTTAAACAAACTATAGTTATGTGTATGCACGCACACACACACACACATAGGATTATTAAATAAATTAGATAATACATTTTTACCTTTCGATTATTATTTTTAAGTCAGCTGTGCAAAAAGGAATTAAAAAAATGAAATCTCAAAGCAATGAAACTAATATAACAGATTGTTTTGACTCAAACTTCATCAACATTCGTTAATAACCTAATTCCTCGTTTAATTTTTGTCTCTAAAAATCTGGAGTAGAAGCCAGAAGATCTGCTGCATCGTAGCATAATCGACTGAGACTAAACAGGCAGCAAAACACATTTTTATTATTAAAACATTTTTATGATGCGTTTCTGAAGTCACTCCGCCAACGCCTGCAGCGAAAGGCAATATTTCCAACATGATGCTGAAACTCATTTCGTCTTTTTCCCCCTGAAAGGAAACTGTGAAAGGTCTCCAGCTGTACAAAGTGCAGAGAAACCCCCTCTATAAAAGGGGGATTAGCACGTCATATGGCCTCAGCGGGGTGAGCGGTTATGGTTCCTCTGTGCTAAAAGCTGTGATGAAAAGATATTGACTGATAGGGTACAGTTGTCGCTGTGGCCTAGAGCAAGAAATCTTAGATGGTGAAGCACTTGTCATTTCTAGTGTTTCCTGCTATATTATGGGAACAGGGTGGGCTCACGGGCCTCACGTATAAACATAAGCCTTTTTCAGTTTTCTTTTTAGAGTGATTTGTGTCTTCAGTTTAGTTTTGGGTGGTGTATTTCTTTGTAATATAATATGGATAAGTTTATGCATGTTGAACAGTGTTGGTAAGCTGATTTGAAACTGTAGCTTCTGAAAATACAAGCTACATATAAACTGAAGCAATTTAGTGAGCTACAGATAACTCTAGATAATTATTTCTTTCTTTCTTTCTTTCTTTCTTTCTTGCAATCACTTGTAAAATAATATGTGTGCTTAAATGTACTGAATCCCAGACAGCAAGCAGTTTTCGGCCCACATCTGGCCAGTGTGAAATCCATGCGGGCCAAATGAGGGCCAGATCTGGGCCGAAACTGCTTGCTCTCTGGGGATGTACATTTATAGTGTACTTCAATTCTTTAAGGTATACTTTACAAAACTAAAGGCAATAATAAAGAAATAAAAGTTTAGATTATATTGTTATTGTACGTTTTATAGTAGTTTGTTATTCATTTTTACATTTAAAGTTAATATAGTTTAAATGTAGTTAATCACAACTTTATAAATGTATAATTACAAATATGTTTAAGTATGTTACATAAATAATAATGACAGTATCTATATATATGTGTCAGTGTATTCAGCAGAAAACTTTAACCATAATTCAAAGATTGATTCATTACAGAGATCTAATGTAGTCCTACATAAGTTGGTCACAAAGCCTTCTAAAGTTTAGCTAATTTAATCTTATATAAATCAAAACTATAATATGTTTGCATTTAATTGCAAATATTATGCAGTTAAGTGTTCAAATTCATTACATTCAGTTTTTTAAAGGATTGCTGGAGTATACTTTCTTCACAAGGGATCCCAGCTAAATGTTGTTATCCTATTTTTCATTTCTTTTATTTTTTGTGGATCAATTTGTTTACATGAAGGGATTTCAATCAAATTCATCACACTTAACAGCTGTTTACTAGATAATTTTTTTAAGTATTAAATCATTTTGCAATACACTTTGACAAAACTCAGTGATCTAGTATTTTATCATGCTTCACTGCTACTGAAAAAGCTGCACTTCTTAAAGCGGCTAAGCTATTGTTATGCTACCAAAAAACTGTATTTTTTTTATAATTTGGGATGCTATTTTAGTTACTTGCTCCCCAACACTGTTACTAAATAAGTTAAATCAATGTCAATTTAATTTAGATGGTTTCCAAAAACATTCACCAAGAATGGATAACAATTAGCATTAGCTTATTTTCAGTTAAATTGTGTCTATTCCACCCCAGCTTGAAATAAAGTGTATTTGTAGTGGTATCAAGCCCGAAGAGCACAGTCGTCTGAGATCAGTCAGAGCTTCGTTTGTGTCAGTTAGTACAAATGTGAACTTGACAGCAAGCAGCACATAAGTACATCTTTTCTCCATGCCCTCTAGGCTTTCTGGCGTTCAGACTCTAATGGAGCTCTCGCAAACAGAACCCACTCTAATTTCTCAATCATAATGAAGAGAGTGAGATTTGATAGAGAAACCACATGCACCTATTCAGGAAATGTGCATGCGATGCCAGCAAAAGCCAGCGGTATATGTCAGTCTTCACTAACTAATGCAATTCCATTGTAATATGAGCGAGAAGAGGATTATAATTTTATTACATATCTGTCTGAAACATAAGCTCTGCTCCACTTTGTCCACAAGTGCCAGGGAATCTATTAGTTTAAAGTACCAGTTGGCATGTGTACACACTGAGTGTACACCGGGGGAGTTGGGCCGACTGCTGATTTACTCGTTTCTCTGTTGCTTTCCTTGCTGGAGGGCGAAACCTAACCTAAAGTCATCTTCAGTCTGCCCTTTGAGTGAAAGGGAAATACAGATTGGTGTCCAATCTTTGCCTGGCACTCTTTGAGAAACCAATGCGGCCTGTCCGTAAAAGAGATATCCAGACAGGGCTTTTACAGTTTTTTCCTCTCTATAACCGGGTGGTATGTGTTATAAAGTAAAGCTATTTCAAGGAGATGGCTTTTGATGTGATGATGTCACTCATGGCAGCAGACAGTCCATGTAATACACTATTCTCAAGTGTGTGTGATTTACACATCGTATATGACGTTTCATTTATTTTGGCAGCCGTGGTCGAGTACGGTCATTCTATCCAGTTTGATAATGCTGCACAGCCCAGGCACCTGGACTTCATTTAAAGCATCAGCTATGCTGGTGAATGCAAGTTGGCTCAGTAAATAATTTTCACAATGCTGCTGAGACATATGACCAGATTAAATTACCATTGATTTATTTCAGTTTGCATCATATTTGTTCACTTCACAAGTTTACATAAACACTGTATCAGAAGCAGATTCCATTGTTCTGTAATTATAACATCTTTTTTAGATACTGCTTTATCGCCGAACTCTGCAGATTTACACAGATTGGTGAAACATGTTATTATTAAAATACTGTAATGCATATTGCTTTAAATACTTAATTATGATTTCAGCTAGTAGTAAAGATGTACTGCACATATTTTATATAAAGAAATATATATATTTTTGGACTGGCTTACCTATCGCTTAACCACTGATGAGTGAGCAGAAAAAGAAAATTCACTTCTACTGTCTAAATTCATGTTATTGAAATGATCATGAAATATCCATCCATGCATATGTTGCAGTTCATTTTAAAAAGAATTGACCATGCAATTTTTAATTAAAATTACATCATGATCTTCCAGTGAAATCCTGCTTAAGCCCCACCCTTTTTAAATTTTAAATATGGTGAAATATTAAGTCACATGACTTTTTTGATGACTTTTCCCCAGTGTAATTTATGCACATTGTCTTATAAATAATAACAATAATAAATAAATAAATAAATTAATTAATTAAATGTATCATTAATTATGCAATATCCCAAAGTGTTCATTCAAATGTGTGGATGGAATTCCAGCAGTCAGTTCAATCCGCTTGCTTTACTTCCAAAATAAAGCTGTGCATCTGTAAACAATACGATGCAAAATGATATATTATATCCTTGAGATCTTAACAACGTGCTGAAAAAATGCTCCTTTTGGGGTGTTTCATTAAGCACCCTCACGGTTGAAACACAAATAGGCAATTCTTCAGTTTGAGGGCACACTTGTTCTGCCGGGTAATGAACAGCTCGCAGCCACTCCAGAGGCCTTGTCTCACTCAGCCAAGGGCTTTTATAAACTTCAGCTTGACCGAGAGCCATATAGTACTCCATTATCGTAATAGAAAACACTGCCTCTCAGTTCATCATTTATTTTGCTTTGTGTATGTTAAACCTCAAGACTTCTGGCTGCATTGTGCCTTCGGACACCCTTAGTGACAAAACAAAATGGTTTGTCAGGCTCGCTTTACAAAGGAGAGTACTCCGAGTGGAGGGCGTCGTTAATTATGTCCCACATTAATTATCCAGACAGGGGAGATATTTATGCGAAACGATTCATTATTCCAACTGTGTTTGAGAAATAAATAACCTCGACGCTCAGGTGTTTTACATTCGTCTCGGTTCTGTTGATATGTAGGAGTACAGTAGTCGTTCGCTTCCCTCTGAATAGGTTTGATTAACTTATTTCTCTTTTTGCAGTGGGAGGAAATTAGCGGCGTGGATGAGCACTACACGCCCATCCGGACCTTCCAGGTGTGCAACGTGATGGAGTACAGCCAGAACAACTGGTTGAGGACCAACTGGATTCCTCGCAATTCTGCACAGAAGATCTATGTGGAGCTCAAGTTTACCCTGAGAGACTGCAACAGTATTCCCATGGTCCTCACCTGCAAAGAAACGTTCAACTTACACTACCTGGAGACTGACGAAGACCAGGGAAGTATGTTTCGCGAGCACCAGTTCTCCAAAATAGACACCATCGCCGCCGATGAGAGTTTTACTCAGATGGACCTGGGCGACCGTATCTTGAAGTTAAACACAGAGGTCCGTGAAGTGGGGCCTATGACTAAGAAGGGCTTTCACCTGGCTTTCCAGGATGTGGGAGCCTGCGTGGCCCTAGTTTCAGTGCGGGTGTACTTTAAAAAATGTCCTTTCACAGTGAGGAACCTGGCTATGTTTCCCGACACTGTACCCACGGACTCTCAGTCACTCGTGGAGGTTAGGGGCTCCTGCGTCAACCATTCCAGAGAGGAGGATCCACCAAAAATGTACTGCAGTACCGAGGGAGAGTGGCTGGTGCCTATTGGGAAATGCCTGTGCAACATAGGATACGAGGAACGGGGATTCGCTTGCCAAGGTAGAGTTCTTCTCTAACATGCACACTTTTCTCCTTACAGTGCCTTTTTCATTTCACGGCCCATTTTCTTCCTTTCATCAGCGTGATGCACTAGCACCAGCTCTGTAGACAGCGACTCTAAATGGGACAACTGAGTGCGTCCCTGGAATACCATTCATTTGTTTATGCTGCTCATTGTCTGTAATGGCGAAGCATTTGGCTCACGATGGAAATGTTTTTAAACTCCATGGTGAGTTGAGTATCTGTCCCGTGCTCAGAGAGCAAATGGATTTTTCCCAGATACGGACACACCTCTGATCTGTCAGCCGTGCTCTGGATAAATGAATACGAGAGTCCTGTGTAAGCGAAGAGAGAGAGAAGATCTGTGGCGCAGACCCCCTTAGAGGGCAGCTTGAAGCAGTTAAACTCTTGAAACACTTCTCTGCATCACCTCATCAGTCGCACAGATAGATGTGCGTTAGTCATTGAAGAAGGATAAGTGTGTGTGTGTTTGATGTGAAGCATATGAGATGATGTGGACATTTTTAGAGTCTAAAGACACAGATTCTCGTTATGGGCTCATATTTAAAGATTTTAAACTGTTGAAAAGAGAATCTCTTGGCAATCTTCCTTTGTCTCGGATTACATTCAGAAAATCAGAGTTGTGATGCTAGAGTTCAGGTGTTAATGTAAATCACAGAGCAGGCCAAAGGACCATCTGTGGAAATATCATAGCTTTAGGGGTACAACACCTTGTCCCTGGGTCAGTACCCTTACTTACGGTTAACTATTTACCCCTGAAATGTTTATAGTAGTACCTTAAGGTGTTACTCTGCATTCTTTCATTGCATACCTTAAGACAGTGGTTCTCAATCCCAGTCACGAACCATGTTCTGGTCACTTCTATTTGACCATATAGTTCCCTGCGAAATGGACTTCACAGGATATTTCACCATGATTCCAGTTCGAAGGGACTGTATGTGTTCATTCCATTCAAAATGCATTAAAGTGCATGAGAAGTGAATTTAAATTGTATTTATTTACAGAGGTATATTATGTCAAAGTTCACACTTCTTTAGTAAGTTTCATATGTGAGTGAAGACACTGCAGTAGCGAAGTAGATATCTGTGAATAAATGTTCTGAAGTGAAGTAAACTTCAATGTATTTCCTGTGCTCAGACAGTAGAAGTCAATTAATGAAGACTGTGTAGGGAGCCAGTCAATCAGAACACAGTTCATGCATGCAGGTTCTCTTCTAATGAGCTGAAGATCTGAATCAGGTGTGTTAAACGAGAGAGCGGGGGTCGTCATGAGGACTGGAATTGAGAACCATTGCTTTAAGGTACTAATATGCAATTTTAGGGGTCGATAAGTCACAAAGTTATCCAATTAAGGTTATTGTCCAAGTGATAGGTTGTTGTACCTATGAAGCAAGTGGTCCAAACATCCTGTGGCATTTATTTCCAATTCGCCCTAATACACCTACCTGGAAGACTTTGATTAGTTGGTTCAAAGTTAACTTCAAAAGTTACATTTTTATAAATGGCATCTGTGTTTGACTCCATTTTGGTTTCTATTTTCATGTTTGAATTCAATAATACATCCGGAATGGCTCATAAAGCAGTTTGCTCCTGCAGTTCCTGTAAGTCTCTTCACACTATTTGAGTCAGAACCATGGTACTTTTGCACCATTGATGTGAGTGCAGTAGTTTTACGGTTGGGTATTTTTCCATCTAAACTTTACATGCACACAACCCCATTCACATTTGTGTGTCACAGATTAATTGAAAGAATGCAGAGCTGCTCTCAAACAAAACATATTCAGAGGGGAGAAGTCATTGCGAATAGTCAGGAACATGCTCAGGAATAGGAATGGGACGCTCTACAGCTCTACTGTACATCACGCAATCACTCCAGACCATCTGTTCGAACAGACTTGGGTGCAGACACCAAGTTTGGAAATCAGTTTTGTCCCCAAAAAGCACATCAAGAACATTTTGACGGATGTGTATATGTGTAGGTCTTGCTGTGGTTGAAGGAGCTGTTAATAGATTGGCTGGCAGCTAGTTTAAGTGCTTCCGTCCTGCCCATTGTATTATTCGAGTTAAGATGTCTCCCTGGAGAAATCACTTCTGCTCTTCATAAAATGCTCTGTGTCTATCCTCTACTCCAGCACTACCCAGAGATGTATAAGAATGTTGCCATGCTTTCTGTCCAGCTGTACTCCTCTTGATGTGATAGTATCCCTGATTCCTGGCTTGTGTTCAGTTAGACATCTGTGTTTGTATGTGTATTTATGTGTCTGTTATGGAACACTATATGTGGAACAGCTGCAAAATGGGTCACGAGGGTGGTTACATCAAGATGCATCTGAAACTTGCATGCCATAGGCAAAGTGATGAGGAAAACAAGACCACACTACAGTTTTCGCTGTTTTTTTTAAAAAAAAGTAGCTGTTATTCCTGAGATTTTATTACCCATAAAAATGATGGGCTGAACTTGACCTGTTGTTCTAGTTTTGTTATTGGCCATGTAATTGAAAGATAGTGGTTAAATCATTAAGGGTTTGTGACTTCTGACCTTGTGCTTAAAGTTTGAAGTTCAAAGAACGTTCATCACTTTCATCTTATCACACTATGATTGCAATTCTTACATTTTAAATTTGTTAAACTGCTAATTAAAATGCAGACAAAATAACATCATTCAGATTTGTAAAATGTAAAAAAAAAGTCTGAATCTGATTTTCCTTTAACTCCTTTTTATTATCGTTTTTTTTTTAATATATATTATATTATTACTGAAGTGTTAAAAAGAAAAGCTCCCACAAAACTTAAATGAACTACTGAACTGATTATTACTGAGTACTAATTTCTAAACTAGGCTATATCACTGTAAAAGTTAAAAGAAACACTGTCAGCTTGGTGGGAGCAATATTATGATTTCTAATACTTAAATGAAAAAATGTGCCACTACATTAGATATTTTGTGGATTTGAGGGCATCGTGTGGACTTTAGTACATTTAGCCAGTTTCAAGTTTATATTCTGTATTATTAGTATTACTGAAATAAATTATATATATATATATATATATATATATATATATATATATATATATATATATATATATATATATATAATTATTATTATTGTTTTCAGTTACTGGACAAATAGTACGTAGGTTTAACTACCATGTACATTACTAGCATATTGGCTGTTTATTAGTACTTATTAATACTTAGAAGTATTATAACTAGCATTTATAAATCACATAAAAAGGGGGTTTATTGAGGCAAAAGTGTAACCATACTTCTTTGTATAGCAAAATATTATATGCTTATCTAAATGACAAAAATAAAAAGCAAAAATATACATAATAAGTAATAATATAATAAATATCAATATTAAAAATATTATACAGAATCTTACTTTTCAATTATTTTTTTCAGAATTATATAATTGATAATCTTAAGCAGACACTATGTCTCTTCTAATTCCTCATGCATCAAATGTGATTTATATGAAACACATGTGATTTTGGCGTTGCTTGTTTTATCCCATCAGTGGAATGAAACGTGGTATCAGCCAAAAACATGGTGAAACTGAATACAAATGCTGATGGCTGAGGCCTGACCATACATTTCAAATAGTTGTGCATGGTCATGTATTTTTGCTGGCTAGTTTTCTAGCCTGTGGTTTGGCAGTAGTCATGAAGAACTGATGTCTCTGAAGGTGACTGCTCCTTACAATTTATCAATCCAAACACCCATTTGTGGCGTGTAGAACCAGACGCCTATCAAGTGATTCAGCGTGTCTCTGGGATGTAAATGACAATGACAGGGCAATGGGAGGGCTTTGATAAGTACACGGATGAGTGATTGAACTGTGAGTGGATGAATGAACTGAAGTAATGAGTAATGATTGAATGATTTTGAAAGAGTGATTGAAAGAAATGAGTGAACTTTAACTAAACAAAATTAAAAACATTTCAATAAAGGTTCAATAAAATTCAAATATAAATAGTAGATGTAAAAATGGAATGATGTAAAATAGCTGAAGCTGAAGTACAGTAACACAACTACTAACTGAAAATAAATAAAAATTAGAACTAAACAAATGCTAAAACTGAAATAAAATACATTAAACATAAATAGTAACATTTAAGAAAAGCACATAAGAAAATTATTAAAATTAACCAAAAGTAAAAACCTACTGAAAATAAAAACTGAAAATAGCTAATGCAAAACAACTAAAACTATAACTGAATTAAACACAAAATGCAAAGTAACTAACTGAAATAAAAATAAAGCATGCATAGTAATATTAAAATAATAATAGAAAAAAATTCAAAAGCATGTAAAATGCATAAAATTAACCTATAAAATGAAGCGAAAACTGAAAATATATTCAAAAGCTAATGCAAGATATTAATAAAATAATAATCAGTGAGTATGTAAAATTATGTGATTGATTGACTGACTGACTGACTGTGAGTGAAAGAAGGAATCTCATCATCATCATCATCATTTTTGTTCATTTAATGAGTAGATTTCAGTTTTATTTTAGAGTCTCATCAGTTAATCTCTACTGTTCCTGATCTCCCTGTATTGGAAGTGATCACGGCAATGAGCTTTGCATTAAGAGCGTGTTTCGCCATGTCCACCGTGTTCTGTTTTCTGAAGAGTTGTGTGAATGTTTGGATGTATTTGACAATCCCTTATTAGTTTCAGTGCAGCCTAATGGACACTAATAAGGGCTTATATTACCAGAGCGTGACAGCTGCTGCGTCACACACTCATGTGCAGGGGAAGGGTCTAAGTCACAAATCTCTCAGCAGGCCCGCTGTGCTAACGGATTGATTACAGCAGGGAGCCTGAGTGGGATATTTTGAGGTGTGCAGACCTCCATTTCAACACTTCCAGTGTGGACGAGTCATATAGCGGATTTGGACGCTTCACTGAGGGAGCACCTCTTAAATAATTAATGACCTTTTTTTTGAGTTTCAACTGCTGCATGCAGTTCCTAGGTAATACCTCTGTAAATGTTTGGATTGAGAAGAGTTAAAACACTGGTTACAACATCTGATCTAGCAGCGTACAGTTGATCTGGGATAAACAAGGATTCAGAATGAGACTGATGTGGTTTTGAGCATTCACATTTAAAGCAAAAAAGAAGCAGCAGCAGCAGCATTAGAGCTGAATGATTAATCGAAATAAAAACAGAATTGTGATTTGGTGTGATTATTAAATCACAAGAACAATTTAATTTAGTCCATGTGCAATTTAATGAATTATGTAATATTTATTCATTTAAATTAGCACAGCTTATTTTTAATTCATGATATGAATTCAAAGTGAAATGAATAGTGGTTGTAATATAAAATCTTTCCTGAGAATATTGTGAATTTTTTTTTTTTTTTTTATTAACTATATATTCAGTTTACTTAGGACCACGTCATTTGGTTTCGCATAGAGATGAGGAAATGAAACTTTAGTAACATATTCAGATTCAGATCACACTTCCAGTTTAAGTGAATTAGTTCAAAATTCTGATTCAACGCATCATTTCTATCATCATTTAAGGGGTGTCAGGCCCAAAAATGGAGCAACCTCCACCAACAGGCAAAATTATTCCTGGAAGTAGCCAATTTTCCATTTATTTGTGATTAAAACATTTCAGTTTATTATTATGTATTGATATTTTGGTTAGAATATGGTTAGAATATTTGAACTACAGTATATTTTATTTAATCTTTGCTCTGAATGGAATAAAACAAAATACCCTAACAGTTATTCATAGTAAATACATTGAGATTCATGAATACGAATGAGAAAAAAAAAAGACCTAGAGGTGATTCTTTAGTGGATTTTCACGTTCATTATCGCTAACAGAAAGACTCCACTGTAATAGTGTCAGCAATATGAGTGTGATAATATTGCACCGTATCATAACCTCTTGTGTTGTTTCCTGTACATATTTCACTGAGTTTTGCTGTATGGCTGCTGCACCGCACTGTTTAGTTAAATTGGTCCAGGATTGGAAATTACATCCCATTATGATAATGAAACAGAGCGAGTCGACGATCTAAAATCTGTGTGAAATTCTTCTAACCACAATTTGATCTTAAAACAGCAAATAAAAGGAGTATGTGAGCCGGATGTCTGTCTGTCTTGCGAAGCTTCCCATGTTCGCAGCTGCCACGGGGCTCCTTTGAGAGAGCCAGTGGTTTACATTCCGGCTGGATTTACTGAGATATACAATCCCTGTGCTCGCTATCCCTGATTAGTTATCAGATCTTATTAATGCGGCGGCAGAAAGTGCAATAGGTTATTTTAACAAGGCCTTAAAGCTGGATGGAAACCTCTGAGCCAAAAGTTGGATTCAGTTGGACCTGACGAACGCTGTTCTTGGTTTTCAGGCAGATTTGAGGGCTGATATGGTTTAGTGATGCACCACCTCAAAGCAGCTATACTTCTTTCCTGATATATAGTTCTACTGCTGTGCCTCACTTAAAAAAAAAAAAAAATCCCCCAAGCTTCTGTTTAGGATTGTTCAAATATGCAGTTTGTTTCTCTCTTTTCTTTTCTGAAAAGTTTAAAATAACGGTTTATTTTAATACATTTTATTTATTTTCTTTTTTCCAGTCTTCAGAAATCATTCTAATATGATGATTTGGTGCTAAAGATAGATAGACAGATTGCATATACCTCACTTCGCTCATAGCAGACAATTCAAATCAGACAAAAACATCCTGAAATGCACTGTTGAAGACAGTTTAAGGATTTGTTATAAAAGCTCTGCTTTGATGGCTGTAAGGGCGGTGCTTTAAAGGAGATGAATTTATCGTCTTTTTTCTCCATTCTGAACAGGATTTTTTCTTTTATTTTTACCAGCGTCTCTCGCTGTGGTTCTGTTGTTCATGTGTTCTGAGTCTTGAGTTTCCTTTGAGTTGCTGGTGGTGATAATGAGGCTGAGTTTTGCAATACCCAAAGCGTGAGGCTCAGATGGGGAGCGCCTTCGCTTGCCCGGCTTTGTTTCAAATCACAGCAGCAGGACAGCTCATTCATTTTATGCACTCATTGCTAAGACTGAAAGTCCCTAAAGAGCGCTCAGTCCGTTCGGATAGTTTGTGCTCACCTCAGTGGACAATTAAAAACACTCCTGAAAAATCTTAATGCAGCAGTGAGGCCTCCTTCAAGGGTCGTGCTCTCTCGCTCAAGCAGATGATGGGACTTTAATAGATCTTCATCTGTGCAGATTTCCCATTTTGTTGCACAATTAGTACACGCTTAATCGTAAGCAGTAATCATGGGTAACGTAGTACAGGGAGGCAGGAGTGTTGTTTTTTCCACCTCTGGATTCTCACCGCTCATTTTTCTGGCTGCTCTCATCTCATGCCATATTTTTACTCTTCACTCTTTAAACTTTTTTTCTGAATCCGATCCGTAGTGCTTAATATGACTGATATTGTAGAATGACTGGACTCCTATATTATCGATGTTACAAGTACTTTTGAGATCTACAGTCACAACTTTGCCATCCATGTAAATGCTGCCGAAATAACAGCTGCTGTCGGTCACACTGACCAAACCTCTCCTACTTGCAATGAGAAATAATGAGCTTAATGTGCTGCCTTCTGGCTCAATGCTTTTGATTCTGTTGTCTAGTGCTTTTTTGGGGCCATTGGCTGTAATGAGTGTATAAAATGGGGCTTCGGACAGGACCTGGATTTGCTCGGGCATCAGAAGATACACTGCGAAACACACATAATCACTAGGGCTGTGACCTAATCAAGCTTCGTATTGACCAGGTCACATGTGTTTAGTTACAGCACATTTATGTAGGGATTGGAAAGAGAGAGAAAGATAGGTTTTGAGGACATCTAACTGGAATCTCTGAGAACACATGTACACATACACACTGATTCAGTGACTTCCTAAAGTTATGTGCTTTGTATTTGGCCTTGTTAGTTGCCATAGCACAGTTTACCCCTTTAGTATATCTAATTTTAATTTAATGTTATTTTATTTTATTTTATTACATTTTATTATTTTATTGTATTTTTATAAACATAATATATAAAGAATAAAATAAAATAACATTAAATTAAAAATTAAAATTAAAATTAATTAAAAAACATCAAATTAAATTAAATTAACATCATGATCAACTTGGTTTTGAATGCCAAACCAAACCACAATTTATTTTTATTTATACTTTTTTAATTTACTTATTTATTTTTGTGCTACATCTGATATAAATCTTGATAATGTTCAACCTTTTGTGTTCTATATATATCTCAATATTTAAGTGTTTGAAATTATTATTATTAGTAGTAGTATTTTTAGAGGAATCATCCAAACTGCCACTAATGCCAGAAAGATGAACATTACATTACATTTAGCTGATGCTTTAAGCAACTTACAATTGCTATACATGTCAGAGGTCACAAGCCTCTGGAGTAACTAGGGGTTAAGTGTCTTGCTCAGGGACACATTGGTGTCTCACAGTGGATTCGAACCCGGATCTCTCACACCAAAGGCATGTGTCTAATCCACTGCGCCATCAACACCACATTTAAAATGTTTAACGCAAGAAATGAAATACAGTAAATGCATACTGGAGTAAAAAAACAAAAGGCCTGCTTTCTGAATACTTCTAAAAGAGTTAATTAAAATAGACAGCTTGAACTGATTCACAGTATTGAACTGAACTTACTGACTACAGGAAACATAATAATTTAGGAAACATAATATTTAAATATAACAAAGTAAATAAAAAAATGCTTTAAAGGTACTTTCCAATATTCAAAAGGCATGCTCACCATATTGTCGATTTCTAGTGTGCATTGTGTAACAGGTATTTTCTTCAGGCACAGCTCTTGGGACTGTGCCCTTGACGTTGTCTTCTTTTGAAACAGGAGGGCAGTGGTTTGTGCTATAATTCATAATGACAGAGTGTCAGACCCAGTAAATAAGCATAGCTGAGAAAAAAAAAAAAGCAGTCTCAGAAGTATGTCTGCTGAGTTGATTGATGAGGGATGTGTTTTTGCTTAGTTTTACTCTGTACGAAGCATAGAACAGTAACTCTGAGTTTTATTCTTAAAAATAACATAAATACTAAACCTCGTCCTTGGTTATTTGTGATTTCATCTGGTCTGGTGATTCTTTAACACCTTCGCCGGACAGACCGTCTTCTCGCACACACGACCGAAGCTTTGTTCTTTAGAGCGCTGTTATTTCATGCTGGAATTATAGAGCGGGGCTTTCATGCTGGAATTATCCTTCATAAACTAAGGTCAGGTCCCAGATGGAAGCTATTATTGTACCTCTGACTCATTGCATTTGGTTTCTCTATCAATTTCAGGCAAGGGGACACTCGCTCCCTGAGTATTTTTCGAGCTGTTTTTCCAATGAATATATGACCCCAACGCATTTTCTACCATAGAGTCTTAGTCTGACATTTTCCATGGCTAAATCATGTGAGATTACTTTGGGATGTGCTTGCAACATAATAATCATGAGGGGTTACTAGTCCAAATGGTCAAGACATGAAAAACAGCAGACACTAGTGAAACATGGTCGAAACGCTGTTTATTTTTCCAGGTCAGTAGTCTTATCCATACAATCCAATTCTAAAACCAAAAGGATGTTGTTATAGTGCAAAAAGTCAATTAATCCTGCGAACAAATCAATTCAGCTGTGAGTTATTTGTGTACGTAATCTTCCAGCTGCATTTTTCCTGATGCATCCGAGTAAACACCCAAGGAGATATTTGACTTTTGAAAATCCCATCATTCCACTTTCTATAACAAAAACTCATTAAATCTGAGAAACCCTTGTAGCAATAATACTGTTTTCCACAAAACATCGGGGATCTTGTGGGAAAGCAGCCGTCTAAATAAGCTGTGTGGTTTTACAGAAATTAAGTTTGAATTGAAGACACCATTCTGGAGTTCTGACCCGAGAATTAATTAAAGCGAAGAAAGCCACAGATCACAATGCACAAGACGAGCGCTTACAGTGCCGGGGCTGTTCCACCACTCCATGTGCATGAGTCTTTTCAGGGTGTCAAAGCTTGTTTGCTTTTCCAACTGTTCCTTTATGGCCTCACCTTCCAAAAGGCAGTCCGACGGGATAGAGGACTCTTTCTAAAGTGTTTTTTTCACTTCGGAGATGGTATCCGCAGGCCCTGGAATGCAGGCCCCCGGCGGCAGATGCGAGCGGCGGATAGGGCTGTTTATGCGGCATGGACCCCCGATGGTGGATGGGACACGGGTTGGAAGGGGGTGTGACTGTGATCGATGAGCGTGGTGCTGGCCTGACAGCAGGACAAGGCCTTTTTGACAAGCACTGTTCCAGGCCTGCTTCAGACTGAAGCACCCCCCCCCCCCCCAACCCTTCTCTCTCTCTCTCTCTCTCTCTCTCTCTGCACACAGGGGGAAGCACACCATTCACAAGAGCAGTCACAATGGACGCCTCTCTCAGTGCTGCATGTCTGTATTTCTGAAATCATACTTGTATTTTGACAGCACTGTTATTAATGAGATCCTCACTCATTTATTGCTCTTGTGTTTTAGAAAAGCTACAGTATGATATGTTTCTTTGTGTTTTTGTGTTGTTTTCCTGTAAAAATATGAATCCTTAAAATATGATAGACTACTGTTTAGTATTATATTATATTATATTATATTATATTATATTTTTTAATTTAATATTATTTCGTTATTTCTTTATTTAGCACCAAATCATCATTCAGATTTCATTAATGATGCTAAAAATGTAGTTTTGCATCACAGGAATATATTACTATTAACATTGAAAACAGTTGTTTTAAAATCTAATAATTACAACTTTTCTATTGTTTATGTATTTTCATCAAAAACATGCAGCCTTGATGATCATAAGAGATTTTTAAACAAACAAACAAACATTTAACAAACATAAAAAATAAACAAATCATATCAAACCTAAATCATAACCAAGACATCCTAAATGAAACACATTTACTTTGAAAAGCAAAACTGCGAAGTCATAAGACTAAACTAAACTAAATAATAATACCATTTAATAAATAAATTAATACATAAATTAAATAATGATTATTTTTTATATATGAATATACACATATTTTAACAATGAGGTATGAAAAAATTAAATGAATTATGAAATAGCTTCTTCCATAATAATATTAGGATCACTGTTTCATTTTACTGTCCAGATATTTTTACTAGAAAATCAGATAAAAATGTGATAGATGACAGATAGGTTATCCACTGAGGGCAAATACAAGCAGACCATCCTCTGAATTCTTACACGTCACATCCTCTGACGCATCCTCTTCCAGAGACAGAGTTTATTTTAAAACAATGCGAAGCCATGCTGCTATTTCTAAGTCAGACCTTGTGTCCGCTTGCTCATTCATGTTGCCTGAGCTCCAGGACAAGCGCAGGAAAGTCCTTGACCGCGCTCCTCTATGAAGTTAGATGTGGGTTTGCTCTGTTTGTGTTTGCGTGCTTCATCTTAATCACAGCGCTCTGCAGTGAGACCTCGGCATGTCTGCCAGGGATTCATTTGTGTGGCGCCTCAGCAGTGTTGTCGATTCAGTCAGATCATTATAGTTAACCAGAGAGAAGTGGGCAGATGTAATGCACATGACAGCATAACCTTTGTCTCTCATTAGCCTTTAAAGTGCACTTCCATTTACACCGCAGACATTTACAGTACTATTACACTCTTTATATCCTGACCCAGACGGGTTCTTTCAGCGCAACTGTTTCTGGCAATTATCCTGCACCGTAATCACTTTCTATGCATTGTTTATGCTTTAGGTACTAAAAGTGCTTAATACTACGCCTGCGTTGTCCTACACATGTTTGTTTGTTGCTTTTGCAAATGAGCACATGCAGCATGTTGTGCGTCAATGTCCCATGGGTCACATGCTTTCGTTTTTTCAGGCATCCTGGCAGGGATGAAAAACAGAGGGACACTGTATAAAACTCATGAATATAAATTATGTGATATTCACCCAGTAGGCCAACGTGGATTTCTTTGCATTTAGTTTTTGCAGAAATTTCACATTTATGGATGAAGGGGTTTTCATTTTTGCAATGATTGCATATCAAAATGAAACTTTTAAGATATAAAGATTATCTCACCCCAAAAAGTGTGTGTGTGTGGGGGGGGGGGTCCCCTCCTAGTAATGTTGGTCGCTACACTGCTGCCTCCTGGGATATCTTCTGGTGTCCATGTGATGAAGAGTGCATGTTGTGCTCTGCCCTCTCTCCTGCGTGAAGAAGGCAGACATTCAACACCCAGAGTTTCTCAAAATACTACTTCCATAAAGCTGTTTTTTCAAGTACTTATTGGGAAAATAATTTTTTAGTATAGAGGCTGTCATCAGAGAGACGAACACACACACACTTCTTTTTACACGGAGGTGTGGATCAGTCTGGTGAGTCCATGCATCATTCCAGAGAGACCACCGTTTCTGCACCCTCGGCTTATTAAAGCATTTCAAGCTCCAGTGCACTTGTACCGCTCTCCAACCTTTGAGTCTGCTCTCCACCTTGAATGCCAAGCATAACAGTGGATATTCCAGAGCAGCAGTGCATGGAGGCTACAATAGCTAGCCGGAAAACCGTTGTGCTCTCTGGCTTAGAATGATGAAAACCAGGAGCTTGAATCTGAGCCAAGACTCAACAGAGAGACCTTTTTTTTTCATTTAGGATGTTCAGTGGAGATGCTATCAGGTGCTAAAGCTGTAAAGTACAGCCCTGAGGCATCATTTTGCACTTTAATTTATCCAGCACATCTGAACTTGTAATCTATCTGTTCTGAAAAGCTCCAAGCAGAGCAGAGCGCTCTTTGATGCATCAGCCACTTAAAGAGGGGACAAAAGAGAAGACCTTTAAAGGTTGTGGGATGCCTTTGAGATGGGCAGTGACCTTTCAGGAAGCCACTGTCTGTGAGCCGTGTCTTTAAACACATATGGCCAGGGCTAGGGACTGTGAAGAGAGACTCCAAATGCCGTAGAGAGCAGTCCAGCAAGATTAATATACTCATCATGGAAAACTGTCCGGCAGACATTTCTGGCCTCGTTTTTTTCCTTTTAATCTCCCGACATTCTTCTGCTAAAATTCCACAGTCGAGGTATTTGTCAAATAGAGTGAAACCTATAAAAGTTTTAGTGATTTGTTTTTTAAAGGTTTATTATCTGCTTTTTAAATTGTTGAGCCATCTTGGTAGTTTTAGTCATCTCAAATGCAACTTATTTTAACCAAAAAAACCCACCTTCGACAGGAAAGATCTGTCTGTTATTTAAAATGACTAATTGTGGCAACCAGTTGCTGTCTTTATCAGTGAGTCATTTGAATCAGTGTAACTGAATTAAAATGAACTGAACTCAACCTCTTTTTTTTACGCTGATTCACTGAGCAAAACAACTCAGAATTCAGAAATGATGATTGATTCAGGAATTAAAGTGATTATTCACTGAAATTCAAAACATTAGCCCCATTCACACAGCAGCAGATTTGAGTCCTTAAAACGGTTACGTTCACACACAGTACGGTTATTTTCAGCTGCAGTCTGTAACCAAACTCACAGCCGTAAATTTTCAGGACTCAACCGCATTCTTGGAAAACCCACGCTGTGTGAACGGAACCGGACTGAACAAATAGTTGTTATCATGTGTGGTTCCAGTAACTAATAACGAAAATATTGAGCTGTGTATCATCTGAATGGTTTAGATCCAGTCTCAACTGGAGCAGCTCCCATCAATTCTGTGTTCTGCACGTGACTCAAATGCTCCGCTCTCAACACAAATATAAAAGCTGCTGTCAGTTAATGAAGATGTGAACTTATGGCTCAGCTGGACTCTTGTCATGCCAGAAAGTGATAAGACCTTCATCTTTGATTCTAATTTGGTCACTTTTGCTATGGTAACTGGTAAGGAATATGGGCTTGACTTGACGTCCTGTTGCACATTCATACCGACAGTATTTGAGAAACTACTGTAAGTTGCTGTGTGAACGGGACGTTTCGAGACTCACACCTATAAGTAAATGCAGTTGTCAATCCCAAAAACTGACAGTTTGAACATAGCCATAGAGACTCATCCTATTTATTCAAAATGCTGATTTATTCGGGAATGTCTTTAAGTGAATCACTGATTCTTTGTTTTTAGAGATTCGCTCAAAACGCATTCGGCAACAAAACAAGTGACTGGCTTCATGCAAAATCACATAATTCCCTAATATAAAGTAGACAAAACTGTCTAAATGTGTCTAAATACACAGTACACAAAAGAGTAAACATACAATACCCAGATGACCTCACTCAATATTATCTTGTTTATAAAAGCATTATAACATAAAAAGAATCATTCTGGCTCCTTGTTACTTCAACGTTTACTCTTGACTGACAGGGTGGACCTTTAATCACAGCTGAAATCTGTTGAATTTATCAGATGCATTTGTTATCCATCTTTAACTTCTGTTGATTCTCTGGGCTTTTTCCAGTGGAATTTCAGCCTCGTTGCCAAAGGCCACTGACTCAAGATTGTGCTTTAAAGCATAAAGACTGTGCTCGTTCATTGTGTTTTACAGAGATTATGATGCCAAAGAAAAGACTCACTCCCAGAGTAGAGCAGTAAAACCATGACATCAGAACTTCTTCATTCCCCATTAAAAAAGACTTGCAGCGTTTACACAGGTGAAACCGACTCGGGTTATGGAGACTCATGTCTATGAAACGAGTAATAGTCATGTTTAATTGCAGATTATATTGGTGTTTTGACACTCGCCATGCATTAAGGCTTAACTACTGTCAGATGGATGACTGCAAACCACAACAGCGGAGCACAACGACTCTAATAAGAAATGGAAAAAACAGAGCACTATTTTGTGAACTGTTTTTTTCATCCCTGCACAGTCACAGTTTAGAAAGTAATATCATTTTGTGATTGCAGACCTACGCAGAAGAAAATGATATTGCTCAAACTTTCCTTTATCAGGAGATTTAATGGAGTTCAGTTATGTTTCATAAATGTTTTGGGTCCGTAAGACTTTTTTTCAAAAAATTCTAAATAAAGAATGAAAGAAAAAAGACATTTTCAAATGTTTTCAACATTGATGATGACATTTTTCTTGAGCTGTAAATCAATACATTCGAATGATTTCTGAAGGATCACGGTACACTGAAGATGTGTCATGTGACTTTAGCCATTGTCCACAAGCTGTGCTTTTAATTTCACTGCTGTCTTAAAGAAACACTTGAGATATTAATGAGATCACATTTGCAATATTTCTTTCGTCTGGGTATTGAAGTCAGTGTTAACATCCTGTCATGTTTAATGAGGACAGACCTATGAATACATTGATTTACATTTAAATAGATATGATTTGCATGTAGTTATTATGCAAATTTGTGTCTAGTAGTGATATCTGATCAGGCTTCATATGATTGTTAAATGTTAGGTGTTAATCACAGGATCATACATAAAACATCCAGCATTAGATGTTTTAATATCTTTATGCAAACTTTAGGATGTTTAGTATGATACATATGATGTGTTTTCCATAGATCGCAAGTATGTTTTCTCTGCACTACCATCACTAAAAGAATACCAATCTTGCATATCTGTTTGCTCAGTGTAAATTACAGCTGAGATTTATAGAACAATGTGCAAATGGCAGTTGAATGCTGTGGATCAATGGTAATTAATGCGCCATAGTTTAGAGCATCAGAAAATTGTCTCCAGGTGTATGAAGAATCTGCATGGCTATTACTCATCACTTTAATTGGGCTAATTATGATTGCTGCTGTATTTAGGAAAATTAATGCCAGAGGAGGTCTTGAAATGCATTATCTGAGCAGAGGGAAGTTCATCTAAAGCCAATATGTTTGCCAAGTGAGATCCATGCCACTAAATAGATGCTATTTATCATCATTGCCCACTCTCACGCCAGTCCAACCGTTGGGTCAGTGAATCTGCGTCAGGCTCTATTTATGACACCGTGAAAGCCATTTACATGCATGTTCATTATATGCACATTAAATAAAAGCTTGGGTTGGCTGAAAAACCATCCGGATTGGGCCTATTTTGCTTTGCCCTGTTGAAGGGAATGTCTGGACGCCAAATAGCTGCATGGCATAAAGGCTCTCCAGGCGGAGTTATGGGGCCCACTGGCTCTCTGACACAGTTTTTGCAATCCTGCACCAGCAAGAGTGGTCATGGGCTTTGCAGGACTCATTGTCCGAGTCACGGTAGTGAGCTAGAAGAGGTGGAACAGAGTGAAATACCATGTGTGCGCCCAGTAGGGGGACATTCCTCCAATCCTATGATTTTCCCATCACATTCGTCCTCTGGAAGCCCCACTGTAATCATATTGTTCGAGTCTTTAGCCCCCTAACAAACCCCCTCGTCAGCAGCATGTCAACTCCAGCCCCCTTGTTACATTGTGAAAGAACAGAAATGTTGTGGGTTCATCACCGTATTAACAATTCCTCTCTGCACAACACCTCTGGAATGAATGATATGCAGGTCCAGATGGAAACTGCAGGGGGCGAATCTGCAGAATGGATCTAGAAAAATATTTAACTACAGACGTTTTTATTTTTTCTTAAAAATAAAACATTATGTATTATTTTCTCTCCAAATTACTTGCAGTTGTATATATTAACCACATGTGGCGATAGAAAGCGAAAGTTCCATGACGCAGAAAGTCACCATGAAATCGAAATGTAAAAAAAAAAATTCTCCCCATGGTATATTGCGTTTAGTGTTTATTGCAAATTATTGATCCATGTAAAAAAATGTAATGTAGTTTAAATGTAATGTAATGTAAATTCTCTCAGCAGAAAATGAAGTCCCGCCGTACTTACTTATTTGAAAATCCATATAATTTGGATATACAGTATGTCATTGTAGGGAAGAAAATATGATTGTGATTTCCATGCCAACTTTAATGAACAATCTAGGGACTTGAGATTTCACAGGAAAGCGTAACTATTTTACAAAGTGCCAATTTCGTATGAATTAATAAAATTATAAATAAAATTAAAAATTTTAAACCTATCTGTCACTGGGCATAAGCAGATTGTATGAAACGCTATGAATGAGATTGAACAAATTCATACAAATGAACCACCAATTAGTAAAAAAAATAAAACAGTTATAAATTTCTGTGAGATTTTGTTGGATATGTATACATTTTTTAATTGGTTCAAACTGAGATAGATTCACCTCATCCTCATGAAATTTTTAGGATGCACCCCACTCTGTATTTCTGCATTACTCCATTTTTCTTTCCCACTTTCAGATGTAGATAGCATTAAGCAGTCTTATCCACTTTAGTGTATAGTGTATAATTAGTGTGGTATATAAGGTACGGCGTAATCTATTCTGGCTGACCAATCACATGATATACACCGTTGTATAGCCCAGCACTAGACTTCAGTCCACGATCTGATAATTAAACAGATCCCACTGGGACACCCAATCACTTGTTGTAATAATCTAATAAAATGACACAATCTTCTTTGGATTAGGTTTTAGTGTTCATTTTCTCAGCTGTCCCTTACAATGATTCAAAATGTGGTAATTATTTTAATGATTCTCTGGCGTAGGGACCAATTATAAGACAAGTGTATTCGTTTGTTTCTCAGCTTCTATGCAAATAGAATATTTATTTATTCTAGTGTTTCAGCGCTTACTGTAGACAAATGTTTATAATTCAGTAAAATTAGTTACCGTATTAGTGATTTAGGAGCTGGATAGTTTTGAAAGGCACTGTACAAATATTCTACAATACGTAATGTATCTGTAAATACACCATATACATGTTTAATTTAACTATTATTCTCTAGTATTGATTTAGAACCTGTGGAAGCCCATTTCTAATTGGTTCGCTTTCTTCCCTCGATACACATGTGGGAAAGACAGCGTGTGTGCATGTGTGTAAGTGAGCATGTGTTGGCATGTGCGTGTCACGGCACGGTGACATGCTGTGTGTTATCCAAAGCGTCCCCTCGGCAGCGGGAGACAGACAGCATCTCTGTGTGTGCGGCACCAGGGCCTTCTCAAGATCGATGGGAGGCTTATGGAGAGGGTCGCTGTCAGCTTGTCTGCTGTCTGTTCCTCAGCGCCAGCCAATCAAAGTGGCCCAGTCCTGACAAGGCCTGTTTGAGTGTGCATCGATCAGGCTGTGGTAGAGGGGCCCGCTGAAGGGATTGTTTTTCACAGTAAAGTGTGTTCTAATCTCCCCTGTGATGTCTTAAGAGATCTATCAGTGTAACTTATAGTGAGCTGCTAAAGGCCAGAGACCAAGGCTGCTCCCTTGATAGGACTCCATCTATAAAATCTCCCTCACTTCTTGACTTTACAAACCCCATGTTTTCCCACCAGATGCTGGTTGTCAGATGAGTTAAAGGGATGTTTCAGGCTTCATCCAAACTCTAAGTGGAGTGACATTCAGCCAAGTATGGTGTCCCATACTCAGAATTTGTGCTCTGCATTTAACCCATCCAAAGTGCACACACACACACACAGCAGTGAACACACACACAGTGAACACACACCTGGAGCAGTGGGCAGCCATTTATGCTGCGGCGCCTGGGGAGCAGTTGGGGGTTCAGTGCCTTGCTCCAGGGCTATAGACAGTATTTGTGGAATGATGCTAAATCCTAATGATTTTTATTTATATATATATATATATAAAAAAAGAAATCTGGATATGGTAAGATACTTACACATACAACTACTGTATAGCTATATGGCAATAATATAATTGCATATTGTCAAAACTAAGAATATATATATATTATATATAATTTTCTTTTTTTTTTTTTTTTTTTTTTTTTTACTAAGGCTGCATATATTTGATCTAAATACAGCCAAAACAGTATTATTGTGAAATATTATTGCAATGTGAATGTATTGATTTTTCAGCATCATTTACTCCAGTCGTCAGTGTCAGATGACACTAAAGACACATTCCTTCAGAAATCATTCTAATATGCTGCTTAGTTATTTTATTTTATTTAATTAGATTTATCTTTATTATAGTTGAAAATTGATGTAGTAAAGTAAGTAAAGTGTGGAAACTGCTACACAGTATTTTTTTTTCAAGATACTTTGACGAACAGAAAGTTTGAGACATCTGTTTGAAATTTGTAACATTGTAAATCATTTTGATATTTTAAATTAATTCATTTATTAATAATAATAATGATAATAGTAAAGCTTTCAAAGTGTAAATATTAAGTATAAGTATTTTAAAACTTGTGTAGTGTAAATGCACTACAATTATATAATTATGTAGACACGTGTTTTCAGAAACATACATGTAGCATGTGTAAAATGTGCATGAATTATATAACAATATATATACCACGATAATACACCTGGATGGGTAAAAAATAAAACTGATGTACAAATAACAATGAAGGAATTAGTAGAAATGTGTGTAGACTACATAGAGTACATTACATTTTACACTGAATATCTTTTAAAGATCAGTCATGTATTGTAACTGAAGATTAAGCCATTGTCTCCCACTCGATCCAAATCCAGATTTCCCTGAAAATTTGTTCTTTATCTGAAGTTGTGTTCTGCTGTATGAGCGTTTCTTCAAGTAGCAGGAACTCTGAGGAGACAGAAAGAGAGAGAGAGAGAGAGAGAGAGAAGGGGAAAGTTTGAGTGTACGCAGGTTGTGAGATTGAATCTGGGAGACGTGTGAGTCTATAACAGTAATTTAGCGTGGAATGTAACTTGTGTCTTGAGGTGTGAGGTATTCTCTCTGCCCTGTACAGAGCTTAGATTGAAGAGTGAGCAGAAACCCTGGGTTTTCTGATAGAAGACATATGTCCCTCTTTATATTAAAAATATAAAGAGCAGATTTTGCACTACAGTCTCAATTTTTTTTTGTCTACATTGGGCTTCCTTGCTTCTGTTTTAAGACTTGTTATATATAATATAATTATTTATACAATAATTCATCATAACAAGAAATCTATAAGCAATTTTGTATTCATTTTTGGGAACGTAGAAAAAAAAGTGAAAAAAAAAAGTTTTGGGAGGCAAAATGACAGGAACACAACATGAAGGTAAAGTATCTGTCAAAAAGAATATGCCATTCTATCTTAATATATAGCTACAAATTTACTTAAATTTACTTAGACCTCTTTTGGTGGAGAACTGTGTCAGGAAATCTCAGTGAGTCCAAGGAGACAAAATCACGTGAGACCAAGTGTATCAGCACCAGCGATCAACCCAGGTGAGCAATCAATCCTGTGAAAGAGGACCTGGAGCAGAACACTAGTGCAAACAGTCTAATAATTGCCCCTCTCCTCGTATAAAGAGGGGGTTTTGTGTAAAATGTCAGCCCTCCTCAAGCATTCCCTTTCTCGGTGCTTTCAAGATATCTGAGGAGGACCCAGAGGAGCACGCTAGTCTCAGAGACGTTCCCTTGGCGTTGGGCTCATCTCAAAACCCCTGCGTTTTTTCTCTTCTTTTCTCACTGTCAAAGCACAGGCATCGAGCAACCCACTGCATTCACATTCAATCTCTGACAAAGCCTGAGGTTGTTTGCAAGCACTTGTGCTTTTCAGAAAAGGTTTATTCTAGACTCATAAATTCTGCTGCTTTGCTGTATCATCAGAAAATATCCGTGGCTCAGGAACCGAGCCTCAGGAGGGCATTCTATGTAACACAATGTTAACAAACAGAAGTGCATACAGTGAGCACTTGTCAGTGTGAGTGTGGGTATTTATGAAGAAAGAGAGGGATGTTCTCAACAGCTGTCTGAGGGTGCGTAAGAAGAGACTCTTGATGTTTCGGTGCTGTCCTGCCACAGTGTCTGTGGATCACCTGCGGTGGTGTGTCTCCTCTGACCCTGACAGCCTCGCCGTGCTGCCCCGTGCAGGAGCCCACTGATTTATGGCAGCGCAGCTCCGTGTACCCAGCCTGCACGGCGCGGCCCCTCATGAGACACCCTTTTCCCTAGAGTGGCCCCTCAGAGAGACGAATGGGGACTGGCTGGCAGGCAAGCCTTAACAAATGTGCGGACACCCTGTGGAGTGGCTCGACACACAAGAGTGATTTGTGGGCCCCTCTGCCCGGGCTGGAACGGGGCACCTGCCGGAGGAATCTAAATAGCATCCTTGTTCTGTTAGCTGCCCATAGCGGCGTGGGCGTTAGAACCATTCCTGACCCTCGCAGGAGCTGCTGAAGAACCTGATCTTTTCTCTGGATATGTTAAATTAATGTAGCCAAGGCCTTCTAATGGGCCTTCATGCTCACAGCTTCATTATGAGCAAGTGACAAATCTTCAGTGTCAGAATCTGTATCACTGTACAGCCTGCGGACTGATTGTCGTACTGTGACAAGCAACTCCAATGCAGCATTTCATTCACTCTGAACCAGTGCCTTAAACCTGAAGTTACCTAAAACTTTCCTTCTTCTGCCTAGCAAGCACTGGTATTTCCTTCAAGAAATGCAAATATAGTTTTATTAGTGATTTGGTCAGAACATTGGGTGTGGGATACAAGGGTTCCCGGGTCATTTGGAAACTAAATGGGATCTTGATAATGATCTCCAGTAAATGAGTGATCACTCATCTGCTGTTTGAACAGCTTCATGTTTTCTCCTGGAACAGCAGGTGTGAGGTAAGCGGGAAGGTGACTACGGGGACTGGCCATATGGTTACAATGGAAAGCTGTGGTTTGGCAGTGACTTTCTAGAAATTCAACAGATTCTAGTGCAGCGGTTTAAATCCCTTGCTGAGCATTACTTTAGTTCCCTTGATAAAGTTACTGAACACACACTGGCCAAGCAAGACTTCAGCTGTGTAAATAAATTGTGAAAATAAAACTGCATGTCACTCTTTGTAAGAATGGGTATTAATCAAGACTATGATGTATGAAACTGGGATTTGTGAAATCACATTTCCACATTTTTGGCTTTCAAAGGAAAACACCCTAAAATGAAAATTCTGTCAACGTTTACTCGGTCGTTCCAATCATTCTGTTGACTTTCAGTGTGTAAAACAACAGCTAGGATATTTCTCAAACAATCACTTTCTGTGTTTCACATAAATTCATCTAAATGATGAAAGAATTTAGATTTTTTGAGTGAAGTGTGCCTTTAATAATGATCCCAGGGCTGAGAATCCTGCTATTTTGTTTCTTGTGCATGGAATGCAAATATGTTCTTGGTCAGGAGCTGGTGAAAGAGGAAGTGGGCTATCCTCACTTGGAGCACAGTGTTGTTTTTATGAAGTGTTGGAGATGACCTATTTCAAAACTCTTGAAAGGAGGACACTTATTACTCAAACATGCTGGTCATTCACACAGGCTTTTGTTTAGAGTGCTTTGTCTTCCATTACCAAGCCCAATCACACAAGCAAGAAACACACTCAACACTCTGCTCCAAAACCTGGTGAACTGCCTACATAAGCACCATTTTTGGACGTCATACAGTAGGAACAGTCCCCATTGCAAAGTTCCAAAAGGTAATAATGGCAATTATATTAATTACACTGCCTCCAAAGATACCTAATATTATCTAGATTCTAAGGTATCATCTCGGGGATCCTTCGTAAAGAAGGCAGTCCTATAAATGCTTTGTGACGAGTTCTGTGAAAAAGTATATCAAGAGGGAGAAATGTTCAATTTAAATACAGGTATTTCTTTCACATTTGTTCATGCTTTCAATTTTTTTAAGCTAAATGTAGTCTTGCATTGTTAGCTTAGCAACATGGTAACATCAATCTCGAGTGCACTTGTGCCATCACACTTTTTCAGCGGAGTTGGTTCTGGAAGCATTTTTCCCCATTCATTTTACCCTTCATTTTCCCATTCATTTGCATTGTTAGCTTAGCAACATGCTAACATCAAATTCTATTGGAATGAGTTGTAAGTTGTAGTCTTGCATTGTTAGCTTAGCAATAGTCTAATCTCAAACTATATTTGAATGATTTGTAAGTTCTAGTCTTGCCTTTTTAGTTTATCAACATGTTAACATCAAACTCTATCGGATGAACAAGTTGTAAGTTGCGTCCTTCATACAAAATGCTAGTTTCTGCCTATGTAGAGAGGTCTAAATCATTAGCTGCTAATTACTATGCACTTATACACTCAAACATTTTGGCATTCATAATCAGAGACTTGTAGAAGTTTTGGAACAGAGCCAAAAAGTGAAACTGATGTATACGTGGTGTCCCATAATTGGAGTTTGTGCCCTGCATTTCACCCATCCAAGAGCACACACACTGCAGTGAGTATTAAACACACACACACACACACACACACACACACACACACATGTTTGTTTTTGTGAAAAGTGGGTTCATCCCATAGGTGTAATGGTTTTTATACTGTAGAAACTGTATATTCTCTGGCCCTACACCAACCCTATACCTAACCCTAACCCTGACAGGAAACTTGTGCTTTTTTACTTTCTCAAAAAACCTCATTCTGTATGATTTATAAGTGTTTTGAAAAATGGGGACGTGGGTTATGTCCTCATAAGTCACCCTCTCCTTGTAATACCTGTGTCATACCCATGTCATTATACAGAGTTGTGTCCTGATATGTCACAAAAACAAGAGCACACACACACACACCCGGAGCAGTGGTCAGCCATCTTTGCTGTAGTGGGGGTTCAGTGCCTTGCTATAGGGTCTCACCTCAGTCATGATATTGAGGTTGGAAGAGAGCACTAGTCATTCACTCCCCCCACTTACAATCCCTGCTGGCACTGATAATCGAACCTGCGATCTTTGAGTTACAAGTCAGACTCTCTAACCCTAAAGGCCACGGTTGTCTCACCACCCACCCCCAAAAAGCATCCCGTATCCATGTATTCTTTGATGACGTGGATGGAATAGCTGCACAAGCATTTGTATAATTTCTTCGGCCCATTAGATTTCGAGCCATTTTTATTACCAGAGATGGGGAAACACGATGGGGAAGAAAGGACCTGCGCTGAGCAGATGTGCCACCTGAATTTTTATGTTCTGTCAGGGTCTCGGAGATGGGCATCTGGAACACCTCCTTGTTGTCGGCTGTTGGCAACTAGTCCTCCCACACAGGGACACAATAGAGAGAGAGACAGTAATTCTTCAGTGGATGGATCCCTCCTCTCTCTGTGGCTGTGTTGGCCACGGTTATCGCACTTGAGCTCTGTGCGGAAGCGCGTCCTAACCACAATAGCCAGAGGGAGGTCATTTGGATTAGAATAGGAGGTTTAATGGCTGGTGTTGGGCACTACTCCTCTGTGAAAATAATACCTCTGTTATCAGTTATGCCTGCGGCTGACAGTCAGCATACATTAACAGTGGCCAGCACAATCCCTGGACCTTTGGCTGACCTGCGATCTCTTTGTCTGCAGTGGAGATTTATCAGTGGCAGCCGATTCCGTGTGGTCCGGCGGTTCCAGAGGAATGGAGGGTCCTGAGGGGCCCCCGAAAAAGAGGCGGCCATAAACCTGCCACAAAAGGGGATTAGGTGGTGGCCGATGCTGGGCTCGCATTGTGCCGGCTTCTGTACCAGAGCAGTTCATTCAGTATAATGGTAGCAAGGAAAAGTGATGGCTCCGACAGGAGGACTTGCATTCTGAGAGGCTTTGGAAATTATGCTAATAGGCTTAGTTGCTTCAAAGCTACTTTCTCTCTTTTTCTTCCCTCTCTCTTCGTCTCCTGCACTCAATTTGCTACAGGCATCATGGTGGCTTATTGAGACGTGTCAGGGGATTTTGGCGAAATTATGTACTAAAATTACTGACTGACCCAGTCACATCTAGCGAAAAGGATGCGGGAACAGTATTGCATAGGTTTATGTGTTCGTGTGCTATATTAGAGCAATATTCATGTAGCATATTATTAAAACTGTAATGTCTTTTGGCGGCACTTTTTTACAAAACAGCAGAAAGAGCAATATGATAAAAGATATCAACGTGCAAAAAATAGTCAAGTCATGCTGATCAAGGAACTACAATTTTTATTATTTATTTTTTTCACTCAACTATGTTTTAATATATAAAATTAGATATTTTTTTTTCGTAATAACAATATATGTTGAAAAAACTATATATTTTATCATAATAACGAGATGTCTTTAAAACAGTTTTTTTTCTGGTTTATTATTACGAGAAAATATATTGTTTAATCTCGTTATTACAACATAATTTGTTTATTTGTTTATTTATTTATTTATTTGGGTCCCCATTAGCTTCCACAATGTGGTTGCTAGTCTTCCTGGTGCCCATAATGTGCTGAAACGTATGTACAATTAAAAATACACAAATATAATATACATATAACTTACATATAACATAACCACATGTATACATTTATCCACATATACACATTCACACACATACAACATTTGAAAATGTCAGTACCTATATAAGTCACAAATTAACTGGTGTAATGCTATTAATAATAATCTGTTTTAGAGTCTTCTTAAAATTACATATGTTGGATATATACCTTGTTCTTAAGTCCAATTTATTCCAAGCAGATGACGATCTAACTAAAACTGTTCTTGTCATACAATTGGACCTTGCGGATGGAACCACTAACACACCTGAGCTCACCTGACGCGTAACATGTGCGTGACAATTCCCACTAAAAACCAATTTATCTACAAAAGATTTTGGATTGCTTTTAAATAGAGCATTGTGCATATAACAGAGAAGACTTATATTAAGTTTGTCCTCCACCTTTAGCCAGCCCAAACAGGTATGCATTTTATCCACACTGGAGCGAAAAGAGCAACCAAGGGCTACTCTTGCGGCTCTGTTCTGAACAATTTGTAATTTTTTCAGATGTACCTGTGCAGCACTGGACCAAATTACTGGGCAGTACCCCAGATGTGACAGAACTAAAGATTGGACAACTGTTTTCATAACTAATGGTGGACAATATACTGAACATCTCTGGGAAAAAGCAATGCCTTTGGCCATTTTAGACACAATGTGGTCAATCTGATCAGCCCAAGAGAGCTGACTATCCAGCTTCACACCCAAGAGTTTAGTCTGACTCACCTGCTCTACCACAGATGTATCAATAATTAGATTTAAGTTGCAAGGCTTGCCAAGCATACGTTTAGTACCAAAGACTATACATTTAGTTTTAGATATATTGAGAGCTAGTTTATTAAGTTTCACCCAATTTGTAATGGCATTAAGTTCATTCTGCAAGGTACAACTTATATCAGTAATTGTAGGTGATGCATAAAACATTGTAGCATCATCTGCATACAGTACAACATCTGCTCTTGAAACAGCATGTGGCAAATCATTGACAAACACAGAAAACAACAATGGACCCAAACAGCTGCCCTGAGGAATACCACATGACAACTGTTTACAATCAGAAAAGCTCCCGTTGAAAAATACCTGCTGACTTCTACCAGAGAGATAACTGCCTATCAAAGACACAGACTTCAGTGAGACCTAATCTATCATCTTTCACTAAAGGTATAATTTTAGACTGCTTCCAAATTTCCGGAAACACCCCACTTATCACAGATCTATTAAAAATGTGACTGATAGGCTTGCATAAGATATTAGCAACAGTTTTAAATATTTTGCCATCCAAGTGATCTATACCTGCAGTTTTTTCCTCCGGGAGAGAAAGCAACATCTTTTCAACAATTTCCTCTTTAACTGTACCAAATATCAATGAACAAGATTTATTCCTCATAATGTTCTTCACATTACTACAAGGTGAATCCTTAGGGTATGATAACATACTAGATCTTAAATTTGCAGTTTTCTTTATAAAAAAGTCATTCAAATGATTTGCTATATCTAAAGGTTTAGTGATTATTTCTGCTGCTGTTTCCAAATACATATTATAACATTTTGGTTTTTTACACATTATTTCATTTATAACTTTCCACAATTGCTTACTATTATTTGATGAGTTACTAATCTTTTGGCTAAAATATATTTTCTTTTTTAATCTATTTAATTTTGTCACTTTATTTCTCAACTTACAATAATACCTTTCATCCATATCACTTTTAGATTTTAGAGTTTCAGCTTTGGCATTATCCCTTTCCCTCATTATAGATTTTAGCTCTGCATCTAACCAAGGAGCATTATTGCTTTTTATCGACCTTTTTCTAATTGGTGCATGTTTGTCAACTATTTTCACAAACCTATCCATAAAAATACGTAAAGAAGCATTAACATCCTCCTCGTCACAAACCACCGACCAACTGGACCTCTCAACATCTTCCACAAACGCATTAGGATCGAATGTTTTATAAGACCTGCGATAGACAATCCTTGCCCCAAATTTAGGTAATTTAGTTTTCTTTGTTGTGATGATTAAATTATGATCACTGCATCCTACTCCAACTGAGATGACCTGTGAACACAACTCATACACATTGGTAAAAATGTGGTCAATGCATGTTGATTTAAATTTACCATTCAAAGAAATTCTTGTGGGTTGTGTAACAATCTGCTTAAGGTTAGAAGCATTAGTTATAGTAATCATCTTTCTACGTAAATAACACTTCTTTGAAAACCAATCAATGTTGAAATCCCCCAAAAGAAAGATATCTTTGGTTTGAGCAGATGCCTTCTCAATGTTATCACATATCTTTTCCAAGTAATCTATATTTGAACTGGGAGGTCGGTAACAGCAGCCCACTAAAATGGGTTTGTTAAACTGAATATTTAACTGTAACCATATCATTTCAATATCGCTGCCCATCAAATCTTCCCTTGGAGTGACTGCAATATTTTCTCTAATATAGAATGCAACACCCCCACCATTTTGATTTCTATCTTTTCTAAATAGTCTGTACCCCTCAACAGCTAGCTGTGAATTATCAAAACTGCGGTCTAAGTGTGTTTCTGATAAGGCCAATACATGAATCCCATTGGAACAGATGTTTATAATTTCATGAACCTTATTTCTGAGACTACAAATGTTCAAATGAGCTAAAACTAAACCTTTCTTAGGCAAGTTTGAAAGTAAATTTGACATATTAATAAGATTAAAACATCAAAACAAAATCATCAGGATAAGAATCTAAATAAAGGTCATAAGCAGTTAGTCAGATGCTTGCTTTTGTCCATTTGCCGGCCAAATTATAAGCTTATCATACCTTAAGCTGGCTCTTTCACCTTTCTCTCTTGCCTCTTTCAGTTTTGGCAGCAGTTCACGTCTCCTTTGCTGCACCAAATCAGAAAAGTCTTCATTGATATAAATGTTTGTACCCTTTAATTTCTTGGTGGAGGAAAGGATGCGCTGTCGGTCTTTCAATCTAAGAAGCTTCACAACAATTTTTCTTGGCTTTCTTCCCTCATGGAATTGGCCAATCCGGTGGACCCTTTCCATCTCAATTGTAGAACTATCCAGACCCAAGTTATTAGACAGCATTTGTTGAATCTTCATTTCTAATCCACTAATTGTTTCGCCTTTTTCCTCATCGATCCCATCAATTAGTAGATTAGATCTCCTTAACTGATTTTCAATGTGATCCAGCTTCTCAAACAGATCCTCCAATTCCTGCTTTGATTTTAAAATGCTGCTCTCAAATGATCGAATTTTTATATCAATGTCATTCTTCTTAGCTTTCATCTCATCCATGATGCCTTGTGTGAACTGTAGACTAGTTTTTAATTCTTGTACATCTCTAATCACACCATCCAACCTTTTCGCATTTCCATCCATAATAATTTGAATGAAACTCTTGAAGTTGTCCTGTTGTTGTTTTAACATTTCCTTATAAAATTCTCTCTGCTGATCCATCATGTGGGTCAACACACCCATAGTTACAGCTGTATCATCCTCTGATGGTTGTTTACTACCTTTGGGAGGCATGATTCCACAATCTTACCAAGATGTACTAAGATAGGAGTGGCAGGCCCACCAAACCCAGAAGCCTCTCAAACAGTTGAAACAATGAAAACAGTCCAATTCACTCGCCGCACAAGTCCAATATTCAAAATGTGAAGACTAAATGCATATATTGACCAAATGTTGACCTTAAAGTAATGGTCCAATATGTGATTACAATGATTTGTATTAGATTGTAGAGAGCTAGAGACCTCAGAGACAGAGCATGGCAGCCATCTTGATTTGATTTATGAATAACCTGTTCAAGAATCAGACCGATGTCTCGATGATCAGATGAACATGATGAACATAATTGAATGGGTAGAATTATTTGTCTGTGGCAGCAATGTGATACCATAGGCAACAGCTATAAAATACATTTTTAAATAGATAATTTTATTACTAATCACAATAATATTAACATAATAATCAGAATTAATCATTTATCTGCCATTATATCGATTTTATAAGTTCATTATAAGAATATCTGACTCTTTATGGGTGTTCTGTATGGTGCCTGATTAGAAAAGATAAACAAAATGATAAACAGTTAAACCATGCAATTTAGTCTTGATCATGGAAATGTTATTTTATTCTTAATCACGTCACATTATATTATTAAAGATTAAAATGCTAAAAATTAAACAAATACCTTTCTTTATGGTTTCAGTTATAGCAAGCTAATCTTAGTCTGCTAGCTAAGTGTAAGATTAGAGATTAGCTAAAAAAGACATCAAATAAACATTTTTGATCAGGCATTAAGGAAGACTGATAGGATTCTGCAGGAGAAAGGTTTGCGTCACTGAAACTATTCTTATTTTAATAGTGTGTTTCTGCACGCCTGTGTTGACTGTGTATGTGTTTATGTTTGTGAAGCTCTGTTTCAGTCCGTGAACTGTTTAGAGGTCCCAACATACTCATGCATGTTGCCATGCGCAGTTGTCATGGGGGTGCCAGCTGTTCCCTGCATTAGTTTATAGTCTGTACACATGCATCCAGCTGTGAACACAGAGCCAAACTTTCCTTCACACAGAGCACACACTGACCTTAACCACTGACAAGAGCACTGAAGTAGAGTTAAGCCTTGGAAACAAAAGTCCTCCATCACCAAAAGTTCAATTACTTTACAATAAATCTCTGCTTTTATAGCATCTCTATAACATACTGCTGAAGCAGTGCACTGAAACAGTCCCACATAGAGAGACGCAGACCGAACAGTTATTTATTTTTATTAATTTATTATTTATTTTTTATATATAGAAAAAAAATTCAGTGCTAATTTCCAGGGGAAACATACTTTGTGTTATGTCTTAAATGTAATTATGTAGAACATAAAAAATGTTACATTTTAAATTATTTTTGTATATAATGATAATAATAATAATTCCTAATAATAATAATAATAATTTTTCAACCCAGAGTGCGAAGATCTGTAAAAAAAAAAAAAAAAAAAAAAAAAAGGTTCAAAAGAACAAAACTGAGATTTTCCTATGTTTTCAATTTGTCATTTTTACATATTGCAAACACATCACATGCAAAATACATATGAATATTGAATATATGGATATGTGGATGTTCTTTATGTTCTCTGTTGCAGTATTTAAACATGTAAAATTAAATTGTTAACAAGTGAAACCATATTATAAATGAATAAAAATTACTTATACTACTACTAATATTATTTTTATTATATTATCATTATAAAAATATTATTTTAAAGTAATAGTCATTATAACATCATTATATCTATAAAATATCTAAATAAATAAAAACAAATTAGACCTTATGGTAAAGGGTTAATAAATTAGTCCTATATATGTAACACACTTTTCAACAGTAGTGAAGCCAGAATTTCTCTCACTTCGGAGTTTTACATTTCTCGCATATATTCTAATTAGCCTTTGATGGCTGGAATCAGATTCAGTTTGGGAGGTGCTTTCAGCCTCACAATGAAGGCCTGAAGGGCTGGCATGAGACGGCACATTAATGCAGATGAGCATGAGTGTTATCATGCACTTGTGTGTCCATCCTGCGGCAGGGCTTCTGGCTGCCGTGACTCTGCGTAAATAGGAACCGTTGCCTAAAAAAGATGTCAAAAGATGAAGACGGCGAAACACTCTAGGAAAATATGCAGCTATCTCTCCGCTGACAGAGTGGTAGGATTGTGCCATTGAACGGGAATGAAATGCTGCTTTTAATGAGGTGGAGCTGCATCTCTATCCAGCTTCACAGACAAGACGCTTCACAATCCTTCGTTTGCTGGCTCTCTAATTATGAAATACGCCAGTTAGATGAGCCCTCACAATGACTGACCTGATCCGCTCTGAGTCATTACTGAATCATAATTAGTGAGCTTTTAGCTCAGCCATAATATAATAATTCTCTTTGACAGATTTACAAAGAGGAATCAAATACAGAAGTCTGTAATTAATTTATAAGAATCTATAAAGGCAAATGCATTGCCTAGTGTGGTCATTTGCTGTGTGATAATTATATTAAAATGACATCTGCATTGCTGTTTCTCATTCCTAACTGAGCGCTTGCAAAGCTATTCATTAGCCTCACCGCACATTTGTAACATATCAATGAGTTTGGAACCCAACAGCAAGAAACTAGTGAGCATCTCTAAGACGCAGTAATGTCAGAGCAAAATGTTTATTGTCACCCTTGATGCAGTGCATTCATCTCAGCCAGAACGAATCAAAACGAACCCCCAAAAACAAATTACAAATTCATTCTGTTAGCTTGCCAGCGGATGCATGAGGGAGCTGTCGAGCTGGCGCTTTCCACGAGGCTAATTCATAGCTTTCTCAGGCCTCTGTTGGTGTTTGTGCTGGTAACTACAAGGTAATGTTTCTGAAGTGGAGGCTCATTCATTTCTAAAGGGTCTAAACGAGGCTCCTCATGTTGGAGCTTCACTTTGGGAAATTAGCACTGTGCGTTGTGTGCGGCCTAATTAAGCGGTCTGATCTGGAGCTGATTTGAATGAGAAAGCCCGCTGATGAGCGGATTGGGAAGTTGCAGGCACACTGAAGGCATTATAGCTACACTGCAAAACGGGGCGGAAACACATGTTTGGAACTGTAAACTGTCCCAGAAGTGCGGTGCGCATTACGATGCTAATATCCATCTCCAGTGCAGCGGGGGCCTCGAATGGCTGTCCCGCAGGATGCCTTATCAAATCTAATTTTACCCGGAATTGGGGTGGGAGAGTGAGGAGGAGGGTGAGAGTCCCTCTGACCTTGTGGAATGGAAGGTCTGGGGAAGGAGATCCTTTGTTTAGTCAACACTCTCGACAACTCGCTCTGTTTACCGCTGGCACCATGGAAGTGGAGCGAAACCATCACTGACCTTTCCTTTCACTTGGAGAGAGCTGATGGAGAGCCTGGCTCCCAGTCCACAACACATTTATCTGCTTTGTGAACTTTATAGTCTTTATAGTGAAGCGTTTTGGTTCCCATCACTTTCTGGGAATGTTAGGGTGTGGTTCTCATATTTGTTGAACAGAGCTTTTGAAATTGTTTTTTTAGTAAATAAAAGCATTGAAAGTGTTTGGAAGTAGAGTTTGCCTCTTTGTTTTTTTCTTTTTTTTTGCTGAATTTCAATTCCCCCCTGAAAATAAATAAATTAATAGTTATATTAAGTAGCAGATTTTATTTTCAATTTTTAATTTTTAATATGATTTTTTAATGATTTATTATATGATTTTTTTATTTATATGATTTTTATTATTTTTTGCAATGTGACTTTTTCATGATACATATTTTTTCTTGTTACTTTAGTGAAGAAAAAAACTGTATATATATATATATATATATATATATATATATATATATATATATATATATATATATATATATATATATATATATAATCAAATCTAATCTAATCTTGACAAACTATATATCGTTGGAAAGGTCTAAGACTCCCAAATATATATTTTACCAATGTTTTTTGTTAAAAATGATGTAGGAAAAGTAATAGATTAATTTATGACAAGAGTGCACCCTCAGAAATCTACATTACAAAAGGAGCTTTGACCTTTGTTTTAAAATAAGACTTCCTCGTTGCTTTTTTCTCTATCACATTTTAGAAATCATCAGAAGTTATATATCACTTGAAAACATAAAATCTCAAAATTCATCCTTTAAAACCCATTTTAAAATCAGACATTGCATTACCATGTAAATGGCACATCAAAATCATGTTACAAAATGTTTTCAGTCATGGATTATAAAAATTTAGGTCTGTATCATGCACATTCAAGTCAATCTTCAAAATTGACTTTGGTTAAAGTGTATATAGCACTGCCTTTATGAAAAAAAAGTCTTTAAAGTAAAGCTTTCAAATTGACTATTGCAATTATGATAATCACAGTAAAAATTGGGAAATGGGTCTTTAAATTAAAACGTAAAGCAAATCAATGTAATGCAAAGAAAGCAATTGACTTATTTACCTATTTATTTTATGTGCAAAACATTTAATTGTCCTAGAAAGTAGGTTTCAATTTGTTAATGCTAAACACAGATTAATTTTGGGTGAAATGGGCCTGTTTTTGTGTGTAAAATCTGGGTCATAAAACAAAACTGAACCACCACTGAATGCAAAAGATGGACAAACAAAAATGCAGACGATGATGTGACATTAATGTCCTCGGTCACATTTGTGTTCTTGAGGCCTTCTGTATTAAAAGGCCCCATAAATGGGCTGTTTGGTGGTGCCATTGGTGTTGTCTACAAGGCAGTGTGTATTGATTCGAGGAGAGGTGGCCTCATTCTCCTCTGAGAGCGCCATTGTAGAGGTTCCAGGACAAACAGAGGAGCGCTGATCACGTTTCTGCCTCTCTGAGGACTACAGCTGAGCTCTCCTAAGTGCCCGCGGTTACAAATGGACAATTGAGTGAGGAGAGCTGGGTTATATCAACACAACTCAGACACATATGTGAATTTGTGATTTATGAATGCGTGTTTAATCGAGCATTTGTGCTGAGGAATTCCTATTTGTTTATCCTCAACACATGATCACATGTAGCTTGTTAGCATGTTTTGAAGATGTATAAACATTGAAAATCATGCAATGTGAATATGCTTGGAGAGGCTCTGTCAGGTCTCCGGCTGTGCAGCCGTGCCAGGCAGCCATTGATCAAGGTCAGAGGTCATTTGAGTGGAGAGCTCTAGAGGTGTCAGTGTTGGCAATGATTGAATTAGCTGTGGAAATGAATCCCATGCATGCACTTTAATTGGGTTTGGGGTTTTTCCCATGATGCTCGCTTAGTGGTTCTCAGCTTAACGTCTTGTGATAACCTTCATTATAAACTTGATGTATAAAACTCTCATGGACAAGAGCCAATCTCTGCTTTCCCAGTATAAAGGGACAAAACCTCTTTAGATCTGTGACAAAAAGAACTGTCTTGCACTTGAATTAAACATGATTGCTATGAATGCATAAATAACTGATTCAGAATTGATTCCATGTAATAAATAAATCTGTTTAATCCGAGTTTCATATTTAACTATAATGTATAGTAAATCCATTTATTACTATTGAAATATAACATGTTTCAAGAATGTGCCATGCAAAATGTGTCTGCATTTAGCAAGAATCACAAATTATTAGTAGTGGTTTTAGTTTTCATTAATTGGTATTTATTTATTTTCTTTTTTCTTTCTTTATTTTTCCCTAGGTCTTGAATACAGTTTGGAATTGAATACACATCTTTATATATATATATATATATATATATATAAATACAATTACTCAAAAAAATAAAAATACAATTATTATAATAATCCTTAAAAAAATGGAGGGTAGGGGTGAAAAATGGATGTTGCCCTAAATAAATGATTTCCTTTTTGAATGATTTTAGACAGTGTTTTAGACATTGATAATGGGAATGAGAGTCTGACCTCTGTGCACTTTGCTCTGGTCTCTCCAGAGGAAGGACATCTAAGGTGGGCTTCTCTTTTGAGAGCCAGCGAGTCAGATACAGTTTCCCAGGCAATTAGTTTGAACAGGAGGTGCTGAATGAATGCATTTGTTCCTTGTATCCTCTCCCTCTCTGCCAGACACTGTATAAAGACCGTACCGTAAGTGAATCTAGCCAGCACTTACCGTCATGTCCTCACATTATGCTTCTATTGATTGATAGGATCCTGTTTAGTCACAGGGAGCTCTGCTCTCATATCATATCGGCAGCTACCGATGACACAATCAGCTTTCTGTTCCATAGTCCAGAGGAACATTTATTTGTACTTTTTTGGAATTGTATTTTAAAACATAGCTACCCCTTCCCACAGGAAAATATGATTTCTCTGAGGCTCCTTCTTTTCCAGGAGATTTAATGGCGATACCAATTTTGTTTCACTTATGCATCATCTTTGTCTCACGTGTTTCTTCTTTTAAAATTAAAAGAAGAATTAAAAATAAACATATTCAATACAAAGAGAATTTCAGAAGAGAATTTCTTACTCAATATATTTGTCTTGTTTTCCAGTACAAATATCTAAACATTCTGAAGTCATATATATATATATATATATATATATATATATATATATATATACACTGTATTAGTGGTGGGCCGCTATCGGCGTTAACGTGCTGCGTTAACGGGAGACTTTTATCGGGTGATAAAAAAAAAAATCTATATCTATATATATATATATATATATATATATATATATATATATATATATATATATATATAATGGGAAGGTTAATTTCACTGTTTTGTTGTGCTTTGTTTGGTTTTGTTTTTGAACTGTTTGGATCAGTGACATGACATTGAATATACACCTCTATTATGTAATTAAAATTTCATTTAGAAATTATTGTCCAGTGCGCACTTTGGTGTCTAGGCAGGTCTGAGCGCAGTTTAAGACATTGTTGAGATTTCATCTCACCTTTTGCTCTGTTTGCTCTTCAGTTGCTCTCAAGAAACGATTGATTTTTCATTCATTTTCCTATGGGAGGAGTTCTTACACAGCTCTTTGTTTTTACTCGACCTCCACAATATCAAACCTCGTCAAGATAGTAAAGAAAACATAGACAAAGTAATAAGATCATCTCTCATATCCTTATTAAGGGAGGCTCCTGGGGGAGCACGTGTGTGTTCTTGTTAAGAGCGAGTGTGTATGGAGCGTGTGCTGGGAGGCCTGGATGAGAAATCACCTCAGCGCCCCTCTGTAGCGCTCTCACTCCCTTCCTGTGCCTGTTAGCCTCACAGCACACGTGTAATCAATAACATCCCCCCAGCTCAGCCCCGCTCACACACACAAAGCGCCTCCACCTCAGCACGTCGTGTTAGACACACAAACTTATACATCATCCCACGCTCAGCGCTCCCCTGAACATCTGAGGCGGTCAGAGTACGTGGAGGAAGAGCAGGCACAGCTTTGGGTAATGTCATTCATGACCTTTCACTGCAGTAAGAGGGTTTGGAGAGATGAGAGGCTGATGCCGTCGAGAGCCATTGACTTCCCGGACTTCTATTAAAGAGCTGTCAAGAACAAACGCCCGAGTGACGGAAACTGGGGCACCTTCCTCTCCATCATCACCTGCTTCACTGGCCCGCGCTGCTCTTTGTCGTGCATCTCCTTTGTTTATTTTTGGCATGTGTAATTTATTTCTATTTATAAGTAACGGTCATCACGTCTCAAGGGCGTTATGAAATCATGAATGATTGGAAGGAAATCTGTTTTTGTTCTCTGTCTAGCGACATACGAACGAGATCTGCAAAAATGACAAATCTAACAAAAATGGTAATCTGACAGACCAGACCTCAACAGTGTCTCGCACTCTTCTTAGATTTGCCGTGCTTTTGTCATTAATTATTTTTTTACAATAAATGATTTACTTTACTTCAGTTGTATCTCAATTACTGAAAATGGTAATTGAAATATTTTTAATAATTCATTTCCTCGTGTCATTCCTAATCTGTAAGTGTTTATTTCTTCTGTCTGTGAATAATGTCTGTAACCAAACAATTGATGTAGCCATTGATTCCATAGTATAGAGAGAAGAAAAAAATACCATGGAAGTCAATGGCTACTGGTAACTGCTGAGCCACAAGGATACGCTGTTTTCTTTCAAACCAAAGCTAAATACGTGTAGAAACAGTGCATCCCTGTGGTGCGGCTGGCACAGAAGAGCATAAGCAGCTTACTGTGATATGGAGAGACATAGAGGAGACCTTTGACAAAAATGATTGAATAAATTTGTTATTTTTGTTTTCTTTGCTTACAAAAACTGTTCCCGTGGCTTCATATAACCCAGATTGCACGTCTGATGGAATATTCTGATGACTTTTCATACCTCTTCTGGACCTTGACACTGTTATTTACTTGGCAGTCAATGGGACAGGCACAAGCCTCCAGGTTTTCATCTAAAATATCTTAAATTGTGTTCTGAAGACGAACAAAGTTTTTACGGGCTTGGGACGACATGGGGGTAAGTGATTAATGACAAAATGTACATTTTGAGGTGGTGTAACCCTTTAATGAGAAGCATACAAAATAAGAGAATATATAACAAAGAACTTATGTCTTTCGTAAGCTGTGAAAAAGCCACCTCTGTGCTATAATGTGTCCTCCGAACACATTCTTGCAACATAGATGTGTGTTTATCACATTTGGGACTCTGATTTACAGTGGAAACAGTGTGTCAGATTAGATTTCCTGCAACAAACACTATTAAGAGCACCTGCATTTTTTTTCATCAGCATAATTTTGAGCAGTCCCTAATGGAGAGCTTTAGAGGAGAAACAGGTTAATATAAACCTGCATTCTCATGCATCACAGCTACTCTCCATGCCGACTTCTGCTCACACTCAGCATTAGAAACCTCTCAGGAGACACAACAGGCATGTAGGTGCGCTGTAGTGGTGGGAATGTCATGTAGACTGTGAGATAGGTAATAAACATAACTGATATGTTTGAAGCGGTTGCATATCCGACCATCAACCACCATCCCCCCAAAAAAAAAAAACTTGACTTGAAGCTGTGGTTCAGTAATTGTATTAAGGACTGAACCTGCAGCAAGTGGGGAGTGAAACAAAGATGCATGTGAGCCAGAGTAATTAGCCATCTCATCATGATTTTCCCTCTTCATTATGGATAATGGAATGGGATTCTCATGAATAGGGTCGGATGAGCTGACGAGTACACTTTTAATAGCAGAGTTTTTTTTTTTATTTCATTTTTTTGAGAGATGTATTTGCATAATTCATGCAACCGGAGCTGAATGTGACATTAAAGGAGATTTTAAAAGTATTTTTAAACGTACTTTATCACATGGCTCTGACTTAAGCCTTCCAAATTTTCATTGCCTAGAGGAAAAATGATTGCTCATATTGTAGGTTGCGCTTTCATAGCTCAAAACACTTTATGATATGTTTCAGGCAAGCATAAACTTTGTTTCTGATGTTTCTTCTAAAATCCCTCAAGGACTACTCTTTGTGATCATATGCTTTTTTTCACTTGAATGATTTTTATTTTGTTTTATTTTTTTAGGAAAATTTAATAACTTTTAAAATATAATATGATATAACCATGAAGAAAAAAATTAACAATAACATTCCTTAAACATAAGTATTGCCCTGAACCTGCCATTCAAAAATGTGAAAGTCAGTCATACCTATATCATATATATATATATATTCATCAAAAATTGAAGCACAGTTTCCAAAAAAAAAAAAAAGCTCAACTGATTTTAATAATAATAAATGTTTCTTGAGGAGAAAATCAGCATATTATTTCTATAGGATCATGTGACACTGAAGAATGCAGTAATGATGTTGAAAATTCAGCTTTCCATCACAAAAATAAAGGACATTTTTAAATAGATTTTTTTTTTATATTAAAATAGAAATCAGTTATTTTAAATTGTAATAATATTTAACAATAGTACTGTTTCACATATACATTTTAAATAAATGAACACAACCTTGGTGAGCATGACTTCATTAAACTAAAATAAAAAGATATTTTAACTTTAGGTTGTTATCATGTCCTGTTTTTCCTTTAAAATTATAGATTTTTTATGGCTTTTTCTTCATTATGATAGACAATAACATCATTTAATTGGGTTTATTTAGTTTTGGAATTTGATGAGAAATGTTCGAGTTCATATTGAGACTTCAGACTTTGATATCCTGTGAGTTGAAGCAGTCTACCATTGCTCTCCATTTAATCTTGCTGTCATTTTGAAACAATATTTCTTTCCTATGAGGTCATAACACCTACTCACATGTGCGTGTGGCCGGCCGTACCCACGTCTCAGCACTGTTGGTACAGATATTAGTTTGTTTAAGTCCTCACAGATGATTAAATGACTTTCCATTGTGTCCGCCGATGCATATGGTCATGTGAAATGATTCGCTCCATTTAAAATGGCAGCATAGTAATGGGGTAATGAATGGCCCTGTTGTCTAGAGACTCCCAGCATCCTAATTTGTCTTCCCTCCTGTTGTTGTCTCCACAGCCTGCCGGCCTGGCTTCTATAAGGCTTCTTCTGGGAACGTCGAGTGCTCCAAGTGTCCTCCACACAGCTACACACACCTGGAGGGAGCCGTGCACTGCGACTGCGAGAAAAACTACTTCCGTGCAGAAGAGGACCCCGTCTCCATGGCCTGCTCTCGTACGTGCTGCTGACATACATAAGTACATTTTCTTCAGATTCTATAGGTTTGACTTTACTTTTAAGCATCCTATTGTGTCAGACTGACCCACACTTGATTTTCTAACTGCTTGTAACACTGGTTGCAATATTAATTTCTTCTTGAAACTTTGTGACTTTTCCTCATTTCGGGTCATGAATGTGCAAGCAAAGTTTCAACACATAGATTTGTTTAGCAAAGGCTGGACAATAAGACATTTGTAGTGACAGATGTGTTGTGAAGAAGAAAAAAACTTTATTGTAGCTTTTAAAGGCTAAAATATAAAATACACGATATTGATGGCATTACATGATAGGGCTGTCATTTTTAGTTCGAAAATCGAATGCACAATCGATCGGACCAACCAAAAAAAGTTTCGAAAATGAAATTAGGGAATCGATTTTAACCAAATATGTACACTATTAATTTAAAAATAAGTAAACAATAAAAAATATGGATGTAACAAAACTCACAACCAAGCAGTATGCGTTGCGAAAGCTAGACAGAAAATACCAGCAATTTTACGCGCCTATAAGACCCAGTGACGTCGAAAGCGAAAGTGTGCTGCATTCACAACAAATGCGAATAGAGCATCTGGCGCGGATAATTTCAATGATAAGTCAATGTAAAGACACGTTTACGCGCATCTAGTTACAGGAGATTCTGAGTTATGAAAAGGACCATTGCAAGCTGACAGCGACCGGCCTTGCGCAGGTGTATCTGAGTGTCCCTGGGATGTCAGTGCGGTCGGAGCGCGTCTTCTCAACAGCTAAACATATAGTGAATAAAATACGCTACGCTCTGGACTCCGAAAATGTTGATCGACTTGTTTTCCTGTCAGATAAATTTGTAATGGCACTAGCCTTTTTGCACATTTCCTTAAGCCTGCCTAGTGCCGCCTAGCCTAAGTGTCGGTTACGTTTAATAAAAAAAACACACATGGCCTGTTCTCAAGTCCATTTAAAGTAAAATTTTTTGAAAAGTAGTTTGAAATGGATTGAATCACTTTTGAATTGCCTAAATCATAAATGCAGCTGGGTTGAAGCATGCAGTGATGTTTTTCTTTTGTTATGGCAGCCGTTCCCTCTGCCTATATATTTTTTTTTGAGAACGTTGCACTCCTGTTGCTGTTTGTTATTCTGCACGAAACTTCATGCCAATAAATAAGAAATATTGCTGACTTGTGCGTTTCCAGTGCTCTCTTTACGTTCATCCGTTATTTGACGTTGAAAAAGGAAACGTCTTTTTTTAGAAATGGAAAATCGATTTTACAATCGATTCAATGAACACTTATGTCTTAAAAATCTAAAATGATTTTTTCACAAAAGTGACAGCCCTATTACATGACACTAAATACAGCATCATCTCTCAATTTCTTTTTCTTTTCTTTTTTTCATGGAAACGAATTTGGGTCATTTTGACCCACAACACAAAGGCGTACACAGATGTTCAACACAACAGTGCAGGACAACAGACTCTCCACAAGCATTTAGAAGTGATGTTGTTGTATGGATAATTATTTATGTTACTTGAAACGCGGCGTTCCTGTTCACCGCGCAGCTCTCAGAAGCGCCAGAGCCTTTTTAAGGATAGTGTTAGTTCAAGGATTGATGAATTTGTGTTGGCTCATTCTGACAAAGCTTCCAATATCCCCTCAGCGGCCTTCAAGCTATCCCACAGAGAATAGCCCGTGTTTGCTTATTTTTAAATGTTTCAACCGACAGGCCTCCTCTGGTTTGCGCAGCGGAGTAAGCTAACCCATTCTCTTTTTTGGAGAAGTACGCAGATGGTAGACAGATGCGTGCAACGACAGCCAAGCATTCCAAAACACATTATCCATAAATCACCGCATTGCTATCAGTGCTGATTCATATCACATAAAACCACCAAGAGCCTTAGCCTATTGAATTCCACGGCCAAGTTTAATAGGGTGTATCTTACGTGACATCCGAAGTAGTCACCACGTCAGATCACGCCACGCTCATGCGAGTCGCTTTTTATTTCGGCTGTCGGAAGCAATACTGAGTCTTCATTTCCACTTAAGCATTCATTGCCAATGTTAGTTTAAGACTTTGATGGGTACAGTGTGCAGAAAAATGCTTGAACGGAGTGTACGACTTTAATTTCTCCACTTCATACTGTCATAGTCCCCGAGTTTGTGCATTTATCTTGATAGAATCTGCTCGGATGCAGGCAGTGGAACAGATACGCTTTAAGTGCAGCTCTGAGAGCGGAACTGCAATTAAAGGAAGCACGACGCACGATATTATCTGCAATAATTGAGGAAGGTCATACTGAGTTCTTCAGAGATGTTTTTTTTTGCATGTGAATATAATTCAGGTCATGGCTGGATTATATAGGCGGTCGTTCCATGAATTATTGCTTTGTAAAATTTACAGTTTATGTTGCATTCTATGTCGTGTCAGCGAAGGTCGGCATTTAATCACCGGTGAATGTTTTAAAGGCATACATATTTATGCCTGTTTTTAGTACGTATAAATGGACTTGTTTATTTCTGCCTGTCTCTTTTTTTAATGACCTCATAAAGCCGATATTCTGCAGTGTAAATCCTTGACGTGAGGAAAATGTGAACTGCGGACATGTTATATAATTGTGCCAATTGTAAATGATGTAAACATCTCCCATATGTCAAAGAGAAAATGTCTTGTTTTGGTGGTGATTGGTCAGATCTGTGGTAATAATGAAGGCTGTAGTCACACTTTTGGAGGCTGCTTGTCAGACTGAAGTGTCTGTGTAATGGATAGCTTACCCTGGCACACCTCACATCCTCCCGCTAACAGGCCAGCCAGTCTGTGAACATTACCTGCTCACTGTGATTTCTATTATACATCAGGATCAAAGGACGCCTTGCTCTGGCAAAGATGTTACCTAGTGACATATAACAACTTTTTCCTCCATCCTATAAAAAGAGACTTTGGTCTGTGCTGTTGCCACTGCAGACTGAGGCACATTAATGCATTTTTTATCTGTGCTGACACAGACAACCTCCTTTTTATGATCCTCATTTTTTATATGAAAGAAAGCTCAAGAATGTGTAAAATAGGAAATCCACTATTAAAATAGTATGAAAGATTGTTTTGCCAAATATAAAAATATTCTCACCCTCATGTAATTTCAAGCTTGTATTTTATTTTGACCCACTTCAGTATTTATTTATTTGTTTGTTTGTTTAGCTATGATTTTTATTTATTTGTTATTATTTTAGTTTACGTACTGGTAATATAGCTGCAGGTACATAATGTAGTATTATTATTATTATTATTATTATTATTATTATTATTATCATTATTATTATTATTATTATTATTATTTATGACTCCATTTGGTAAGATTTTATTTCTCAATACATTTTTCTGAAGACATTTCTGAAGACATACGATAGTTACATTTAAGCACAGACTGATTTTTAAGTGAAAGTCTTTCAGTCTACCCCTCCACAAGAGCTGGTGAATGTGATTATAAAATTACATTTTGAGTGAATTATTCCTCAAGGAAAGCTGCTCTTCTTTCTATAAGTGCTTTTGAAAAGGCCATTGTAGTGAATCCTGTATTTGACCTTGAATGAAACGTCTGATTTATTATCTTGTCAGAATCAAGGGAAAGCAACAGGGAGTGCTCTGGAATGTTCCGGAGCGAATTTGTGGAGGAGATTCCTTTGTGTAATGTTCTATTTCTTAATGTAGGCTCAAATCCTATCTCTCCCCCACTTTCCTTCTCAGACGAAATGTCTGTCAAAATAATTCTAAAGTTCTAGAAGCAGGAAACCTTCTCTAAACTCTGGACCTTCAGTGTGTGAATTCACGTCAGATCAAACGAACCCAACATTGCACTTTTGATTTCTTCACTCATCACCATCGTTAAGGCAAGAATGTGGTTTTCACGTAATAATACCCAGAGGTCAGATATTAAATTCACAAAGTATTCCAAAATTATTTACAGTCTGGCTTTGAACTGGTGTCCATCACTTTACTTCAATCAGAGATTTCACTCTTGTTATATATACGCTTGCTGTGCAGGCCTGCTATTCCAATCAACAGAGGCCACTGGCCACACTTCATACCCCGTTTTTTTATCGGGACAATCTTTTAAAGTTAATATAACAATCCAGTGAAGACACTTCTGAACTCTGGAATAATTCTAGAGACTTTGCCAGCATTTTAACAAGGGGAAGGAAGGACATGGCTGCCTAAATTCTGTATCCATCCATAACTGATGACTTTAACGATTAAACCCACACTTTTTAAAGTAAACGTACTTCCCCAGAGGGACATTTTATTGCTCTTTCATAGCTCATGAGATTTAATGGAGTTCTCAGTTGTGTTTCATTTAAGTATAAACTTTGTCCCAGATGTTTCTCCTGTCAGCTTTTAGGAATAATCATGGGGGAAGAGACACAAATGAGACAGTTGGTCACATAATTTGGAGAATTAATAAATGTAAATGAATAAAACAATAAATAAGAATAAATGTTTTTTGGAAGTATCTAATGCGTTCATATTGAGACGTTCTCGTTGGTGTCTTCATGCTGTTTCTTCATTAATTCTTAACTATTTTTCATCATGTGAAAAGTATTTTAATAATCTAAAGAACTGAGATGTTAACGGTTCATGATGGAACTATCAATTATATTAATAAAGAACTTTTATTTTAAAGAGTGTAGAAGAAACGGTTCAGATGGGTTTCCTGGGTCGATATTGGTTCACAGTGTCAGTGTTGAATATGCATTTTAATACAGCTCAAATGGTTGTTCATCCTGTTGTACAAAATTATGATTAAATATTATATCACTTATCCTTTTTCCTCAGGACCTCCGTCTGCTCCACGCAATGTGATCTCTGCCATTAATGAGACGTCGGTGATTCTTGACTGGAGCTGGCCGGCTGACAGCGGAGGCAGGAAGGACGTGACTTTTAACGTGGTCTGTAAGCGATGTTGGCCGGGTCCCAGGCAGTGTGAACCTTGCCTAGGGGCCGTGCGCTTCCTGCCCCGTGCCACCGGCCTCACTAACACGACAGTAACCGTAGTGGACCTCCTGGCACACACAAACTACACCTTTGAGATTGAGGCCCAAAACAGAGTGTCCTCCCAGGCCCCCACGGTCCGCCAGTACGCTGCGGTCACCATCACTACCAACCAAGCAGGTGAGTCTCTCATCCCAGAATTAATTATCATTTCCTCACACTTATGTTAATCTGAAACCCCTAGGTTCTCTCAGGCATGAAACAGAAGAAGGTACATTTTCCATAAAACTAATTTTGGATTGGAACTGTCAAGCTCCAAAATTCACGAAAATCATCATAAATGTATTATAAAAGAGGGCCATATGATTTAAGTGCAATATTCCATGTCTTCTGAAGGCATACAGAGCTTTTTGTGTAATGAAAGGAAAGAATAAAATAGCAATAATAAATCATAACCGATGGTGTTTCATGTCAAATGGCTTCAAAGTGTCATTTCCTCGATACTTTTATCATCATATACTGTATATCGCTAAACTAGGCTAATAGAGAAAAAAAAATATTTACCTACATTTTTGCAAAACTCCCCAAAAACATGTTTTTACACAAATTATGATTGCATCACATAACCTGCTCCTGTATGGCTTTTCTAATGTAGTAAACCTGCTCGATAGCTCACCTGGTATAGCATTGCACATGCGATATGTAGTGCTCAGGTATGAGTCACATGAAATAGGAGCCATAAAAAAAAAACTGTTCAGAGACTTAGCAAGCTAAAATGTCATGGTCGCTTCAGCAAATGCATTGTTTTATGCTACTTTTGCTTATCTAAAGGGTTTCATATGATGCAATTTCCATTTTTCCTTTCTCTTTGGAGTGTTACAAGCTCTTGGTGCATAAAAAAGATCTGTAAAGTTGCAAAAAATAAAATCTCAAATCCAAAGAGATAGTCTTTATCAATTTAAGACTCACACACCCCTAAAACGGCTCATTCAAACATGCCCCACATGTCTATGTCAGCATGTGGAAATATTTGCATAATGCTGCACAAACGTTCACACACAAACAAAAAAGGTGTGGTTTCAGTAACACAGTTAGTGTTGAATCAGCCATGCCATGGAAATGATTTGTGTATCTAGTAGAAAGCAAAAGCACTTGATTTGGCCTTCAGAAAGTAGATGCACTAAGGAATCTTTAAGATTACTTACAACAGAACAGCAACGCATTTTATGGACGAACGTTTCGTGAACTTGGGAGAGGAGGTAATTCTGAATTTGCTACGACAATCTGGCACTTCTGAATCAGCTGCTGTAAATATGTTTTGTTATTCATGATTATGAAAAGGAGTTTTAAATTTCCAATGAGTGCTTGCGGTGTTCGGCCAATCACAATGCTCTGGGTAAACTGGCCAATCAGAGCACCCTGCTCCTGTTGGAAGGACAGTTTGAAAGAGGCGGGGCTTAGAGGACCTACAATAATGTACAGTATTTGAAAAATAATGTGTTTTTTGTACATTAAAGCATGTCAACATATTCTGTTACACCAATTACACAAAATAATGATTTTTTTTTAAAAAAAAACATCATGTGACCCCTTTAACACTTTTGGTTAGGTTTTGATTTAGGTTATTTTCAAACGTGATAGATTATTAACTTTTTTCCGCGACTCACCGGACATTTAATTTCCATTTAACATTTACTGGAACTGCTGCAATACATACAAACAATCTATTAAAATGTTGCCAGATTCATGTTCACCGGTTTCAACTGAAAACACTTTGAAAGAGATGAAAAATGAACATTAATGAATTAAATGTTGCTACGGGTTCTTTTTTCCAATGAGCCTGGGTTGTTTATAACACTTACTACAATATATTGTAGAATTGATATCTTTCACATTTTTGTTCATTTTGTTGTGCTCTTTTTATAATTTGGTGATTTGACAGCCCTGGTCCTCATTCATTATGTAATAGACCAGCCCGGATTTTCCTCAAAATTCACCTTTTGTGCTCCATGAAGAAAGAACATCATAGAGGCTCAGAATAAATGTGTGAACTATCCATTTAATTCTGAAGGGTTTTCTAATGGGACATTAACACACTATTTCCAAAAATTACACCTCATTCAAAGCCATGTTTTAAAAGAAAAATGTCTTCAAAGATTTCCATTGATTGAGCGAAATGTTTTAATGGTCCCCTGAGATCGGTTGAGACACGTATTCACAAAGACAATTCAATTTCCTCTCAATGATGTGCAACAAAGCTCAACATTCCATTTGGACGGAAAAAAAGAACCGTTTAATGCCTCTGCAAGCCTATTGCTCATCCCGCGTTATCCCAGCTGTCTGTGAACATGTCCTTCTGCAGGTGCTGGCCTCTAGTATAGCTGACTGAAGGTCACGACTCCTCAGGTTACTAAAGCAGAGGGGTGCTGGACGGCAGGCCATCTGCCTCTCATTCCATGTGGGCTTTCATTGTGAAGACTTGTGTTTTTGTTCTCTAGCCCTGTGGGGCTCATGCCTCTGTCAGTTCAGTGCTGGCTGTGGAGTGATAGGTACAGGTCCTGTCAGGTGATTTAGAGGAGGCTTTGGTCCACAGATTACAGGCTTTGGGCTCTGGTGTCATGAAATAGTAGGCAAAGACTACTTGGAGAAGTTCAAAGGCTGGGGATTGATAGTTTTGCACCCTTTAACCACAGGGAGCAGGTGACTTTGCCTAAGATCTCATAAAACCCTTACTGTCATTGTCAGAGGACTGCATTTTCACTCAGCAGATCTTTCATTTTCTTTTGTAGAACGAATGCTGATTTATCTGTGAAGAAATGCATCTTCTTTTAGAGTCATACAGTGCTACAGGCAACTCTACGAATGAACATTCATGTTTTCAAATCTTTTCATAAAATACTAGTCCAGACATTCATCATATATAATAATAATCATTTATATATATATATATATATATATATATATATAATGATTTTATTCAGCAATGGCACTTAAATTGATCAAAAGTGACAGTAAAGACATTAAAAAAGTTCCCAATTCTGAATAATTCATACTGAAAAAGTTTCTACAGTTTCCACACAAATAAAAAGCAGCATAACTATTTGCAACATTGTTAATAGCGATAATAATAATACATTTAATGAGTATCAAATCAGCAAATTAGTTTGATTTCTCAAGGATCGTGTGACACTGAAGACTGGAGTAATGATGCAGAAAATTCAGCTTTGCATCACAGGAAAAAAATTTAATTTTAAAACACATTAAAATAGAAAACAGTTATTTAGATTTTTAATATTTCACAATGTTGCCGTATTTAATGTATTTTAATGCATTTTAATGCAGCTTTGGTGAGGACAGGTCTTCTTTCAAAACATCTTTTAAAAGCTCTTAAATACTAGTCTGTATAGCTCAGTAAGTCTTTTCATTAATAAATAATGTCTATAATAATAATGCTATAAGTAATTTTATTGTTATTTTCAGAATCACCTGAATAAAAGGCCAACATATAAAAACGTGTAGTGTAGTAATGTGTGTAGTAGACCAGAGTTTGGCAGTAAATATGGATTTAAGGCTTCTCTCCTCTAGTCCTTCATTGATGTCTCAGAGGAACATTCTAACAATCCTTAAATACATTCTTTTTTATGTTTTTATTTCAGAATATTAAGGTCATTTGTTTTTATTTATTGCCTGTTGATTCATATGGCCTAAATACCCTCTAACAATTTATTAATCTCTTTAGACATAGACACTCCCACTATCAATACTTACTTGCTTTCAAAGGACAAAGAAGCATACTTTGGCTTAAGCGCTCCAGTTTACTGCACTGCAATGGTATTCATTTCCTCACACAGAGACAGCACTACATCCTAATTTTCTGTCTTTTCGATTGAAATTTTCAGTTCAGGCTGTTTCAGAAACCAAAACTAGGAAGAGCATGACCCCTTTCTCTGTTCTTCTCTACTTTTGCTCTTAGACAAATAATACAGCTTCTTTTACTGTCCTATAAAACACAGCCAGAACAAGGAGATGGATGTGTGAACGGCCAATCTGGTGAGTCGGGCCTGCAAGAGAGCACATTTACGAGGGGCTCCGAGGGTTGTCAGCACAGCCCAATCCATCTAAACAGAGCCAGCATGTGCTCCACAGCCCAAGGGAGACAGCACACGCAAGCTGCCCTCCACGTAAGAACTGTGCTCTCTGCTTGGATCTCAACCTCATCAGAATGTGTTGAGACCTGAAGGTTCTGCCATTTTAACGGGCAGATTCAGCAATGCCGACAAAGTCTCATATAATTTTTTTTGTAACAATTGGCAATGAGTGAAAAAACAAAAAACAAAAAACAAAAAAAAGTACCAAGTCAGGGGAAACAGTGTTTTGCACTTTATTATTTTCTAGTGAATTATTCAGCTCTAAATCACAAGATCATATATTATAGGGGCTGATCCCCATATCACAGTCACACATATATAGCCTATATATATTTTTTTCATATATATTCACTTATGTACATCATTTAAAAGTTACAGATTACAGATTTATAATCTAAAAAAGATTTCAATTTTAAATAAATGCAGTTTATTTGCACCTTTTATACATCAAAGAACCCTAAAAATAAATAAATAAATAATCGATCAAACAATCACAATTTCCACAAAAATTATATTACTTTTTATTAATTTAACTTAACTTAAAGGGGGGGGGGGGGGGGGTGAAATCCTCGTTTTCACTCAATCTCCTGTTAATCTTGAGTACCTATAGAGTAGTACTGCATCCTTCATAACTCCAAAAAGTCTTTAGTTTTATTATATTCATAAGAGAAAGATAGTCTGTACCGATTTTTCCCTGAAAAACACGAGCGGCTTGAGGCATGACGTGTGGGCGGAGCTAAAGAATCACGAGCGCCAGTAAGCTTTTGCGTTGAGAGCATTTGGAAGTTGTGACATTACCGTGAGGGGAAAAAAAAACATCATCCAAAACAAACCATGGCTAACAGTCTAACAGTCAGGTTGTCTTGCCCTGGCAACCAAAAACACTTCTTTTGTGACATTTTGCGACGCTCTCGCTCTGATCAGTGAATCGCTCTGATCAGTGAATGTCTGTGCTCTCAGTGCTCTGATCTACGGGAGCGCGCGCTCTTCCGGCAGAAGTGCCTCAGGACCCATATAAGGAAATTCCGCTCCATCTAACGTCACACAGAGCCATACTCAAAAAAAAACTTTCCGAAACTTGTGACAAACCGAAACGTACAACTTAATTTTTGAAACTTTGTCCATGTTTAGCATGGGAATCCAACTCTTTAACAGTGTAAAATGAAATAGCATTTCACCCCCCCCCCCCCCCCCCTTAACTTAACTTAATTTAGTGTATGTTTGATCACATAAAAGCAGCCATGGATGGCAAAAGAGCCATTAAAACATAAAAAGAAATTCCTGCCCCCAGACTTTTGAACAGTAGTGTATGTTGCAGTATCAAGTAGTATCCCAAAAAATATTATATTTTTAAGTTTATTATATGGCATTAGAAAACATGAAAATGGTTATCTTTAGAATCGCTCACATTACATCAGCGAGGGTCAGATATCATTCTTACACTTCGATTAAAACTATGAAATGTTGCAGTTTCTCATAATGTTACCGGTCAACAGCCGAACTTGCATTTGGCACTTGGCAAGTGTTAATTTTAAACCCTGATCTGCATGGAAGTGTTTAGCTGGATCATGGTATTACAGAAGGTTTTCAGTGCATTCTTGAAATACGTTGTTGCGGTTTGCCTCTTCTGTTTGGTGTGTGGAGTTTTTGGTGGAAAAGGCCAGGGAGAAAGAAAAGGAGGATCTGAACCCACATTAATGGCATGCTTCTTACCCACATCCGCTGAGCCATATGGAGGACATTTTGAGAACCATGTTCTGCAGAATGTCATTATCTTGACTGAACTTAACTAGGATTATTTACAAATGCTTACATTTTAGCAGTAGCATGCAATAAATATAGAAATAAAACATTATATACGCTTCACTTTATAAATTATACAATGATTCTTATTAAAGAAACTCTTTTAAAGTTCTTCAGTCGAGAACAGTGAGTGGTTTTTCTCTTTGTGTTTGGTTGTTTTATTAAAATTAAATGGATAGTTCAGACAAAAATTCAACTGTCATTATTTGAACCTGAATTAGTTAAGATCTTAAACTGTAATCTAATAAATAAAGACACACATGTTTACTTGTGTGTTATTAAAAGTAATTAGCACAATTAGACGCAAATGATAACTTATTCCAGTAATCAGTCGCTGTTTGACAGGCTGCAGGTGTACGTGCTCAGTAAAAGTGCCTGTCAGAACAGCACGCAACTGAAATGTTTAACTTGTAAGGCTTTAAAAGACATACAAATACTGCACTTTTGTGATAGTGAAGTGTCCCACGAGTATAACTCTACCGCTGAGTTAACATTTGATGTGAATACAGTATGTTTTACAGTATATTTAGACGGTGATGCCAGAACTGCAGATGATAGAAAAAAAGGCAAAAATCATGATAGAGTATTCTGTATCACACCCCTAAGCTGAATATTACAGAACAGTAAGTTCCCTTTTTTTCTGCAATTCCCCACTAATTATCCTGTGGTTCTTCTTCTGGAAGGTTTGTGGGAACTGATGATTTCTTTTGGCTTTAAAACAGAGGTGATCTGTTCAGGAGAACGCCAATAAATATACACCGTAAACCTAGCGAACATCCTGTGGAAAGATCTGTTGCCACACAATTAACTGTTCTCACAGGAAACGCATAGGAGACTTGAATGACAATTGTTTTCAGTAGAGTTTGGCATTAGCATGTTGCTAAGCTAACAACTCAAAACTGAAATCCATCAACATGCACAGTATTGAATCAAACTGTCATATTCTTGGAACTATTTTATTCAAAATTAGCCATATTGCTTGCCAAAATCATTGGTTGTTTCAGAGATAAGCTTATTATTATGGGATGAGAGGGTCTGTATTAGCCTACTTACCATTGGAAAAATCAGCCAATCATACAATGGCAGTGGTCAGTGGCTGGCTTTCACATTTCTGCGACAGACAGTTACAGTTTACAGTATTGTTCAAAATAATAGCAGTACAATGTGACTAACCAGAATAATCAAGGTTTTTTGTATATTTTTTTATTGCTACGTGGCAAACAAGTTACCAGTAGGTTCAGTAGATTCTCAGAAAACAAATGAGACCCAGCATTCATGATATGCACGCTCTTAAGGCTGTGCAATTGGGCAATTAGTTGAATTAGTTGAAAGGGGTGTGTTCAAAAAAATAGCAGTGTGGCATTCAATCACTGAGGTCATCAATTTTGTGAAGAAACAGGTGTGAATCAGGTGGCCCCTATTTAAGGATGAAGCCAACACTTGTTGAACATGCATTTGAAAGCTGAGGAAAATGGGTCGTTCAAGACATTGTTCAGAAGAACAGCGTACTTTGATTAAAAAGTTGATTAGAGAGGGGAAAACCTATAAAGAGGTGCAAAAAATGATAGGCTGTTCAGCTAAAATGATCTCCAATGCCTTAAAATGGAGAGCAAAACCAGAGAGACGTGGAAGAAAACGGAAGACAACCATCAAAATGGATAGAAGAATAACCAGAATGGCAAAGGCTCAGCCAATGATCACCTCCAGGATGATCAAAGACAGTCTGGAGTTACCTGTAAGTACTGTGACAGTTAGAAGACGTCTGTGTGAAGCTAATCTATTTTCAAGAATCCCCCGCAAAGTCCCTCTGTTAAAAAAAAGGCATGTGCAGAAGAGATTACAATTTGCCAAAGAACACATCAACTGGCCTAAAGAGAAATGGAGGAACATTTTGTGGACTGATGAGAGTAAAATTGTTCTTTTTGGGTCCAAGGGCCACAGGCAGTTTGTGAGACGACCCCCAAACTCTGAATTCAAGCCACAGTACACAGTGAAGACAGTGAAGCATGGAGGTGCAAGCATCATGATATGGCCATGTTTCTCCTACTGTGGTGTTGGGCCTATTTATCGCATACCAGGGATCATGGATCAGTTTGCATATGTTAAAATACTTGAAGAGGTCATGTTGCCCTATGCTGAAGAGGACATGCCCTTGAAATGGTTGTTTCAACAAGACAATGACCCAAAACACACTAGTAAACGGGCAAAGTCTTGGTTCCAAACCAACAAAATTAATGTTATGGAGTGGCCAGCCCAATCTCCAGACCTTAATCCAATTGAGAACTTGTGGGGTGATATCAAAAATGCTGTTTCTGAAGCAAAACCAAGAAATGTGAATGAATTGTGGAATGTTGTTAAAGAATCATGGAGTGGAATAACAGCTGAGAGGTGCCACAAGTTGGTTGACTCCATGCCACACAGATGTCAAGCAGTTTTAAAAAACTGTGGTCATACAACTAAATATTAGTTTAGTGATTCACAGGATTGCTAAATCTCAGAAAAAAAAAAATGTTTGTACAAAATAGTTTTGAGTTTGTACAGTCAAAGGTAGACACTGCTATTTTTTTGAACACACCCCTTTCAACTAATTGCCCAATTGCACAGCCTTAAGAGCATGCATATCATGAATGCTGGGTCTTGTTTGTTTTCTGACAATCTACTGAACCTACTGGTAACTTGTTTGCCACGTAGCAATAAAAAATATACTAAAAACCTTGATTATTCTGGTTAGTCACATTGTACTGCTATTATTTTGAACAATACTGTACATTGCACAGTAAAAATATAAAGAGTGTGAATTGCTGGTTACTGCAATTTAAAATTAGGTTTTATTCTGTACAGTTAAAAAAATAAAATAATAATAATAATAATAATAAAAAATTAAAAAGCATGATTGGGCATGACTAACACTGGTAGGAGTCATATAAAAATGCAATTTCTTTGTTTAAATCTGGAAGCCATAGAACTTCTTTCTTTGAATTATTTTGTTAGTTTTGATTATTTTATTCAGCCAGCTGCCAACACAATTTCTCATTTCAATAAATTACAATTTAAATCAATAAAGATTATTACAGTTATACTGACAAATTATCAAATTGAAAGTAAAATCAAATATAAAAATTGTATCAAAAACTATTAAGACACATCCAAAGAGTACCTACATTATGATGCCATAAAACGCTCCCTAAGAAGGCTGCTCACTTGGTTTTAGAAACGTCATTTCTAAATTTCAGATTCTCTCACTTTGCTGTCACCTTCTTTCAGAAGGTTTGTAGGAACCAGTGCTTTTCTTTTGATTTAAAGACAACGTTGGTCTGTTCACCCTGAGATAGACAGTAGGGCTGTAGTACTCGAGTCCGGTCTTGGACTCGTTGAATTTGCACTCGGACTTGTCTCGGACTCGTTGAATTTGCACTCGGACTTGTCTCGGACTTGGCCATTGGACTCGCCAAGTCTTCTAGTTGGTCTCGACCGAGTCCAGCAAAAAAATAAAATAAAAAATTTCTCCTTCAAAACAAAACCACATTTGCATGATGTCGCGACTGAAAACGTGTGGAAAACGCTAGGCGCGCCGCTCTCCTTATTTCCAAAGCACTCTGTAATCTGCGCTCGCGCTCCAGTGGCGTCTGCTGTTGCTGGGCAACCATGACTCGCTCTTCATGATGACGCAGAAGTTTCAGCAAAGAATAAATTCCAGCACTTAAAATCACTTGCAGTAGCTCTGCTAATAGATTCATTTAAAAAAATGGCTATCCTTGTACAACTATGATCATCTGTTTCTCCATCTTGCCTTAGCTTTCAGTATTGTTCCGGGAAAGGATGTGCATGACCAGTGGTGCACTTACTGCGACCTGAAAAGTTTAGATGTTTCTAATTTAATTTTCTACCTGTTAGATTGTGTTTTATTTACGTCTACACCTAGATAGCCTTTTTTTTATTAATAAACGCGTATTAATGTATAGCCTTATGCAACAATTACATATGTAAATTTTAAACACTTTATATATGACATTACATATTTACATTTTCATGTAACAGCCAGTATTTGTATCTGTAACAATCACAACATTTTTCCTATCTGCATTCGGATACAACATCGTACAGTTACTTGATAAGACTGTTATGACTTTTTATATATTTTTTCGTAGTTATCACTGAACAAGTATTTCGTGTTAAACTGAAATAATTATTAATTTCTAAAATAATATTTATCATGCAAGCAGAGAGATGTCATGACAAACGTTTAGTGATCATTTGAACACGACTGAATCCATTCAATGCACACATTCTCATTACGCAGAACACTTTGAGCGAGTCTTAATGTTAATGAACTTCACTAAACAGATGTGTGTGTTCCGCGCAAACCAGCAAAAGGTAAAGATGCAAACATGTAGCACAAGTAGATAATGTATACGTATCTAAGCTGATTATTAGCCTACTCTTGAGAGATAACTGATTTGGTTTTTGAGAGACTGAGACGCGCAGCGCGGCTGTTTGATTGGTGAGCGCGCTGTGCTTATTCCATTCATTCGTATCATACCGTAGCCTAAGCTTTCAATATTTGCCTTTTAAATATATACAAATAATATAACGTGTAGCTATGATGTGTTATTATAGGTAAAATTACTCTTGCAACGCTCTGATTTCTGAGAGATAAACAGAGAGGCCATCCATTCTAGCCTTGCTGCGCGCATTTGTCATATCCCGAGCTTTGCGTGTGTCTGTGCACTGTGCCAATTAGGCATAGTCATATACATTTTTGACCACAGATATAATGTCAACAAAAAATAAAGTACATTAAAAATTATTTGACCTAACAGTTCCAAACTTTGTTTGTTTATCCAAGTTTAGCTCCCAGGGTCGGACTGGGGGTAAAACCAGTACTCATTAGCAAGGCCCCAAAGGAAGAGAGGGCCCTTGAAAAGTATGAATCTGAAATATATATTTTTTACCTGGATATTTTCATGGGTGGGGGGCATGGGGGCCCATCAGGACTGCCTATGCATAGGACCCAGGATCTTGTTTAACACCCCTGTTAGCTTTAACCCTAATTATACACACTTGAACATAATCAAGCTCTTACTAGACACACTAATCTTCCAGGTGTTTTATGGCCAGTTGGAGCTAAACTTTTCAGGACATTGGCCATCCAGGATGTAGTTTGGAGAGCCCTGTCCTACAGAGTTGTTACTTTGCACATGCTTTTTGATCATTACAAATAATAATGTAAAAGGATTTTCTTAGAATAGGAGATATGCTTTCTCTCGCATCACAAACATTATCAGTAGTTAAGTATGTGGTCTTGAAGAGGACCCTTTTTTCTTTCATTTGGACTCGGTCTTGGACTTGGACTCGAAACTTTTGGACTTTGGAACATGTCTTACTTGCCAAAATCACCGTGACCGGAGACGTTGCGATGGATGCCTGTAGCATACTTAGAGATGTGCAAAACTAGGTGACTAGTCGGAGGGTTATGTAAATGACTAAATTGCTAATCTATCTAAGGGATGGCCTGAATAATTAAGCTTGATCAAATGGTGGTGTTTACAAAAGAAAACAGCTAGAAAGAGCACAGTCGAAGAGTTTTGAGACACATTTGTAAAATATACATTTAAGTTGTAACCGTCAGAAACAGTGTAAGGCATGAATGACACAGTGAGTAGAGATCAACATTGATTATAATAAGCAATGTTTCCTGAGCGAGAAATCAGCATATTAGTACGACTTATGAAGGATCATGTGACACTGAAGACTGGAGGAATGATGAAAATTCAGCTTTGGTCACATTAATAAATTACAATTTACAATATATTCAAATAGGAAACAGTCATTTTTAGAAACTGGGTTACTGGTAAATGGATTACTTCATAATTGGGGGTCGTGGCATTACAAAACCCTAAATTAATGAGCCAAGCTTTAAACTTAGAGGTACTGAGTTGACATGAAAGTGGCCACTGTTTGCAGGAACCAGCCATTGCCTGATTACATCCATTTGTCTTTCAGTCCCAACTTTCCCAACTTTGAAACTGGCCCCCAGTGAAGAGCAAACTCGATTAGGTCAACAGGAACCAGTTCACAGGAGGCAAATTGTTGAACGAAAATGTCAGCTGAACTTCCCGTGACCTTAGGCTTTATGTGCTTGTAATACCATCACAGCCTGAGTGGAAACAGCTAATCCACTTTTTTTCTCTCTTTCTCTGTGCAGCTCCATCTGCAGTGACCGTCATCAGGAAGGACCGAACATCCAGAAACAGCATCTCACTGTCATGGATGGAGCCAGAGAGACCCAATGGGATCATTTTGGACTACGAGGTCAAATACTATGAGAAGGTGGGAGCAGTTTACTGCGTTCACTGCATTAACATTTTTATTTGAAGTCATCACTTCGCCCTTATATTTGGCATTATTAGAAATCTTGGTCCAGAGTGCACATTCATATACCTGGGAGCATTTTATGTCATTAGTTGATGTGGCTTAATTTGATTGTTCGAGGTGAAATAGAGTCTGTCTGCTAAGAGATGTTTGCCTGAAATGACATTTTTAACCAATGTTACCTTAATTTTGCGTTGTTTGAGTGAAACCTATTTCTTCTAGACAGGCCCTTCGGCCAACTAAACAGAATCTCCTCAGTGCTCACATGTTTTTTTCTTTGTTTCTTTATTTTTTCTTTGTTTATTTATTTATTTATTTATTTACAAAGAAAACATAGTATATTTTATAAACTGTAATATAGTGCATTATATATCCAGTATAAACACATCATATAAATACTTTAAAAAAAAAAAAAAAATATATATATATATATATATATATATATATATATATATATATATATATATATATATTATTATATATATTAAAAATATTTATTTAATTATTTATTGGAACAAAATAATAATACTTTTTTATTTCTTTCCAGCAAGCACACATTCAATTAATACAAAATGACAGTAGAGACTTTTACATTGTTACAAAAGATTTAAATTTGAAATAAATGCTGTTCTTTTGAACTTATTTGAATTTAATCAAATAATGTATTACATTTTTCACAAAATGATTAAGCATCCCAAATGTTTTCAACTTTGATAATTATAAGAAATTTTGATCACAAAACCAGCATATAAACAGTAATACCTTCTGACAATTCAGTTTTGCCATTGAAGGAATCATTTTGACAAACAAAATATTAAACTAGACAACAGCTATTTTAAACTGTAATAGTATTTAACAACAGTTTTACTATGTTTTTGATCAAATATATTTCAAATATAAAATTATATTTATGATATATATATATATATATATATATATATATATATATATATATATATATATATATATATATATATATATATATATTAGGGGTGTAACGGTTCACAAAATTCACGGTTCGGTTCGGTTCAATACACTGATGTCACGGTTCGGTTCGGTACGGTTCGGTACGTTTTAGATACAGCAAAAAGAAAAAATTGGCAGATAAATTTCCTTGATTTTTTTAAAAATGTTTTATTTATTAAAACTAACAAAGTATGTGTTTTTTTTTACATTGAACAATGATGGAGCTATTCTTTACCCATCTTCTATGGTGTTTTCTTAGCAGCATACTGTATAAAACAAAAATAGCTCCTTATAAATTTTTTTTTTTAAATTAAATGTAATATTGTTGTAGTGGTTATGAACAAATACAAAGATGTAACTCTTTTTATATGGAACTCTATAACTCTTTATATTTAGTGTGTTTTTACTCAATTGGTTCTCTATTTGGGCTTATGTTTTTTGGAACAAAGCAGGAATTACGGTCTGTCTGAAATGGGCTCGTGAAGGAATATTGTAATGGGGCTCAATTACATTAAGCATGTTCTTAAAACCTGCGTTTTCCACTACAGAGTAAGGTCTCATATCCGCGGCTATAACGTAAATGCACCATTCGCTGCGGTGATGTCCGTATACGGAGCCCGGGACGTCACCTGTAGGAGAAAAAAAAGCAATCCGTGGCGACGGTTTTGCAATCCGTCCCCTCAGTTTATAAACCGTACTCACGAATTCATAAACTGTTCACTCGATTTAACAAATCGTGCCCACGGATTAACAAACCGTGCCCACGAATTTCCAATCCGTGCACTTAGATTTTGTAAACCGTACCCTCAGTTTTTGAATCCGTACCCACGAATTCATAATCCGTGCGCACGCTTTCGCAATCCGTTCCCTCGGATTTGTAAACCGTACTCACGGATTCATGCAGCAAACTCCTACGTGTTAACATACAGTTTTATTGAATATTATTATGTGGAATAGGTTTACAGCAAAGTGTCTTAAGTGATTCTCTATCAAGTGTAGTACCAGGTGGAATACAAAGATTTAATAAGAAAGATGCGCATTAAAATCTTGTTCAATTGCTGATAATCTATAATAGCACTTGATTATTATTGTGCAATAAACCTGGCATTGTGACTGACTCTGGAGTAATTTTTTCCTCTTTTGTAAGTTATTTTGGATAAAAGATTCTTATGCATAACCTGTTTAATAATATATAATAATGATACAAATAAAAATAAAGTTATTTTTTATAATTTTAATTTGTAGGCTAAATAAATGAGTACAAGACAGTAAAAATATTTGTCATAAAATAATTTGTGAATTGCTTTATTTTTAAATAACCTTTGGACAGTTTTGGAAATGCTTGTGTACAATTCTTTCTTAACATGAAGACTTATTTTTGTGATTTTATTATACTAAGCTCCACCCACCTCACCCCACCTGCCGGAGTTAGATGCATGTTTCACTGTTAAGTGTAAAATGCGTGTCAGTTTTCAAATCCGAGGGAACGGATTGCGAAAGCGTGCGCACGGATTATGAATTCGTGGGTACGGATTCAAAAACCGAGGGTACGGTTTACACAATCTAAACGCACGGACTGGGAATTCGTGGGCACGGTTTGTTAATCCTGGGTACGATTTGTTAAACCGAGTGAACAGTTTATTAATTCATGAGCACGGTTTATAAACTGAGGGGACGGATTGCAAAACCGTCGCCACGGATTGATGTTTTTTCTCTCCTACAGGTGACGTGCGGGGCTCCGTACCGAGCCTTCAGCGCGTACTGAGTGAGCGAGCGCCTGACTGAGTAGCCTAACATAAACATATAAGTTGGTGTTTTTTTTTCTTCGGGGGTGTCAGGGGCATTGCCTGTTACGTCGTTTGGGTTATTGGGCTACCTTGTTGAACGCATAACATTATATTTCACACACCTTTTTTATTTTCCAAATTTAATTAATTAGTCCAACGAACCGTTCGGTACATAATGCGTACCGCGTACCGAACCGAAAGCCTCGTACCGAACGGTTCAATACGAATACGCGTATCGTTACACCCCTAATATATATATATATATCTTAAGTGAATTGCACCCAAATGTTTGTATATGACCTCACATGTATATAAAAAAATTTAAACCAAAGAAATATGGAATATAAAGGCAACAAACACGCAGAATCAATATGCATCTTCACTGCTTAAATACACATTTCAGCACATAAGTAATAATATTTGACATTGCCCAGACTTATACAATCAAAACCAGACCGCTTGTTTAAACTGAACATGTTACTTACAGCATTCAAAATAAATGAAAGGCCATATTTGATCAGAATTGCAGGGTTTTTATTTATTTATTTTTTATCACATTTCCTTTCACAATGAGCCAGAACGTGCTGTGATAATTGCAAAACTTGGGTTTCTGTTAGATTATAGATGGTCTTGTTGGACTTACATCTGTTAATGCGGCTGAGCTTTGGAAGTTTTATGATAATGTTCAAGCTGTATTATAAAAACATCCTAACTCTGAATCCTGTCTGTATAGTAACCACTTCCATTGAGTAAACAGAACTTTTTCTTGAGTCAAGAATTAAGATAGGAAGTTTCTGCAATACAGCCCTAGAAGCCTAAATTGTAAGTAATATATTGGAAATGGGGTGATATGACTCAACTCACAGCACTTTTCGAATGAAAAACTAATCCAAAACAGCTTTTTCCGGGGTGCCCAAAGAGTCTGTAAGTGTCACCAGTGAGCATCTGTTTGTAAAAAGAGATTTAATCTGTAGATCTGTATATATAGCAGTTTTATAAATGCGGTAGGACATCGACTGACAAAACCCATCATGGAAAGAAACGAACTCATGACTCCAGTGGAAACCTAGTGACTAATGCAAACATCACATTTGGTCTCAATCCGACGACAATCATTTCTACTCCTTTTCTGAATGCAGCAAAGAAACCATTTCAAACCTCTAGACTTTGAATGCAAAACCACAAATGGAGCGCATCAGGTTTTATGGTTTGAGGAGGCCTCGGATATAAATTCTCTCTGCCATGGAAGACGAAACCAATACCTTGCGTTATATTGTATGCATCTCAATTCCAGTCATAAATTTTTTCCCAGGTTGTCACCATTCACTGCTCACAACATCATGTGATCAGCTGGAAACCATACACAGGTGTGGCAAAAGTTTTGCTGCAAAAAATGTATATTCTTACCATGTGTCCTAGGTCCACATCAGCCACCTCCCAGCTCTGGGGGTTGACAAGGCGTGCAATTGTTACTTTTCGACAAGTGCGCTATTGGTGGAATTTAATATGCTTGTCATGTTCTACTTTGACAGTCTAAATATTGCAATCTTGGCTTACAGCCTTCCTCTAAAGAATCAATTCTGTAAATATGAAATGGCTTTTCCAAAGCATTCCTTCCATCCAAGCTGGAGGAGAAATAAACATTCTCGAATACGCTCCGAGATCAATACGATAAACGGATGAAATAATCACAAATGTGTACCATTTCCACTTCCGCGAAGAACATTAAAAAGCTGTACCCATCAATAACGTCAATTTTCGAGTGTTGCAAAAAAGACGAGAGCGATCGGCAATGCTGTAACGTCAGGGAAACTTGAGCCAGAGCGCTCAAGTATTTAGAGATGCTTGAATTGTAAGGCTCTTTCCGCTCTCATAGCATTGTTAATTTGATATATACACATAAAGAGGAGAGTATTTCCCCCCTGGCGTATAATCAAAAAGAGATTTACTTTAAGTAAAGCAACATGGACCTCTAAGACCTCCGGACTGGATGAGGCTTTCTCACAGGAGCTGCATCACTCGGGTTACCGTGCTTCTAGATGCCCTTTTGTGAATCCATTAAGCGCAGTTTGTTTGATTGTGCGCTATAGAACATTATGCAGTGTAAACATCATGGAGGTTTTGAACTTGGCCTGTTGATGCCACATTTTCTTTGAAAAGTCACTTAGCAGATCTGGCTCTCTTTTATGAGGTTTATATGTTCAATTCTGCGTTTTTTCAGTGAATCCGGTAAGAAGTTTTGGGGCCCTCTTTCCTTCTCAGTGTGTGTGTGTTTTGTGAGGGTAAAGGTGGCTTGTTATCCTCTGCCAACCTACATCACGGGGCACCAAGGGTCTTACCGAGAGTGTCCCTAGCTTTTCCACATGGCAGCACCGCTTGTGCAGGATTTTGGCGACTCCAGCTATGCCTGATGAAGCAGTGCCTCATAAGATTGTGTAATTAACAGGAATCAATGGAGAGACGGACTAGATTTCATTGTGAACAGGGAACACTGCGCCACCCAGGGTCAAATGAGACATGGAGGATTTCAAGACCCCCCGAGTGTACCTGTGCCAGATGGTGAAACTAGCCTGCGATGAGCTGCCTTTTGCTTGCAAATAAGGGGATTATGGCTGAGCGAAAGCATTTCCACTGGAGGAGCTTTGGGCCTCACTGATCTCACAGAAAGACGCATCACAAAGGTCCTCTGTAGGAAGCACAGGATCCAGCACTCTATCATTGCCAGCAGATGGAAAAGAGCTATCAGCATATTTAGACTGAATTTAAATGCTGGCTCAAGAGAGTTAAGCCACTATCCTCAAAAAGTCAAAAACTAAGCAAAACGTGGACAAACCAGTCACTCTTTGTAAACTTTGTTCAGTGTGAGGGCAGTATTCTTGAATATGACAGACTTTAATAAGGATTAATACATCTTTTTTGCTGTATCACTCAGCCCTAGTAATTGGAGTTTAAAGAGATACAGAATCAAATGAGCTGCTGGTCTTAAACACTTGCATGAGCTTTCAATTTTGAACTTAAGACCTCTTTGTCATGATGAAGATGAACGCTGTCTTGGAGACAACCGAATCCTATCCTGTCTACAGTTTCAGTATGTGTGTCTCTGTGTGGTCATATAGTCAAACTATTTACCCACTCAAGCTACGGAATGTTTTTGCTGCGGGAAGAATTCTGGACCGTTGCCACTGGAGACTGTTCTAGGGCTTTCTTTCACACCCTCAGATCCCCTGCCAGTTCGGGAGAGGAGACTCGCACATTGTCAGGGCCCAGTTAAGTTCCAAACCCAGAGCCGTGCTTGCTTCAGAGCGAGGGAGACGTTACCCACTTCACCTAGAGCAGAAGACATCACAGGATCGGACAGCATGAAAGAGCCCTCTGAAAACTGACCCTAAAAGAGCAGCGCTGATGTGGCACAACAATACTGAGCCTCACTCAAGACCCAATCCCTATACGGCTCATTAATCACACGGCATCTGTAGGAAAGCAGCCGGGGGGCCGACCGGACTGGGTCGTGACTGGAGAGGAGAGATTGTGTTAAGGGTTTTTTTAGATGGGCGAGCATGGGCTTGCAGCCCACAAGGGCTATAATGGGCAGGTGGTGTTTAGATCAGTGCCTCCAATGTTGCAAGACTAAAGCCGAGATCATCTGGCACTTTCACAGATTGTTAAGAAGGCTTAAAATGAACTGACCTGGTCAGTGAGTACTAAGCAATGTTTCCTCTAAACTGCCTGTGTACTTCCTGCACAGACGGACCGAAATCTGTGCAGAAGGCAGACTCTGAAATGATAGAGAGCTCTCCAAACAAAACTACATGAACAGACACAATTTAAACTGAAGCCCATCAAATTGTTTCTGTTTTTTTTTTTTTTTTTCAATATTGTAGATAAATTATATTTTATTTTATTTTTATTTGCCACAATTAAATTACTTCCTGACAATTAAAAAAATGTCATAATTATGCTGTTGTTGCTGTTATTATTACTATACTGTACAATATATTATATAATTTGGTCTAACAAAAAGCCTATTAAACACAAAAATAAACTTTTGAAATGTAATCTGCTTTACACAATATATATATATATATATATATATATATATATATATATATATATATATATATATATATATATATATATATATATATATATAATCAGCCAATACAAAAAAAAAGAAATATCCTCTCAAATCTCATTTGCCATTAATTACTTCATCGTGGGAAATGTAATTACCTACAGTGAGGACAAGCGGGCTAATCTTAGAGGTCAGTGATGGAGCAAAATGCAAATGAACTTTTGAAGGTTTGCCGTAACACCTAGCCATGGCTGAAGACTGATAAGTTATATGAATGAATGTGTTGGATAGCACCGACAAATGAGTGTTCTCTCTGTTTGTGGGATGTTTTCCCTCTTTTCAGGACTTCTACAATAAATAACAGAATCCTCCGCTCTTCCTCATTTCACTCCTGCCTCTTTTTCCAGTAAGAGAAACATCTGGAAACAATGGTTTGAAAGCATAGACACCCTATAAATCTTTTTATTTTTATTTTTTTGGAGAGAGGATCAGCGTACCACAGACATTTTTAGAAAAGTTATCCAAATTTGAATAGAAGGTGGCAGTATATTAAGATGAGTTGGCACTGTCCCAAGCAGCCTTAGATGCTCCTGATGAGCATGCATTTTGCCGTCTGGTGGGACGTCCCTCTCCTGTCCGCTCGAAAGGTCACATGTCAGGCAGCTGGATGTCTCTGTATGTCTCTAATGAGATATGATTAACTTCAAATGCTCACTATTCCTGTTTAAGACAAGGCTCTGTGTAAGTGTCCTTAGGTCGCTCTGAAGTAACAGTCCCACGAAGATATGTTTATGTAGGTGGAAATAATGCATCTCACTTTTCATAAACTATTCAAATCCATTTGAATAAAATCAAGTCCATCTAATATTTTCTTATTGAATAGCCGGTACAACTCAGAAATATACTACTGTTGAAAAGAAATACTTGTTATTCAGAAAGAATTAACTAAAAATATATTTTAAAAAAATAATTAAAAATAAAATAAATTAAAAATAGTAAAATATGAACCAATTGCATTTTAAAACTAAAAAATGGTTAAATATTTTACACTGTATAATATTTCACAATATTACTGTTTTTACAGTATTTTTACAGTCTCTAAGATTTATTTTTAAAACATTAAAAAAATCTTACCGGCCCCAGATATTTATGAGTAGTGTACTTGAGATTATGAATTAAAATATGATGTGAAAAGTTTGTTCTATCCTTGTTCTTCCATATTTCTATGAAAAAAAGGTGCATTTGAGTCACCATTAATTTGATTTATTAATCTGGCATTTATTTCGAAGGCTAAAGATGCTCAGATTTTTATGTTAAACTAAAACAAACATATCTCTGTTTCCCTCTTGCTTTGTTTCCTACAGCAGGAACAAGAGACCAGCTACACCATCCTGAGGTCAAAGGGCACAAACGTTACCCTGAACGGGCTAAAACCCGACACCACCTACCTGCTGCAGATCAGAGCGCGAACCGCAGCTGGATACGGCAGTAGCAGTCACAAGTTTGACTTTGAGACCAGTCCAGACTGTAAGCACTTACATACTTTTTGTCGTTCTGTTCTCTATTTACAGTCACATCCCCTTGCTGTCACAATGCCAGATTCAGTTCATTCACAGCTGTACAGCACAATGAACAATACAGACAAAGGCTCGCAATTCACACAGTATAAACCACTTGGTTAAAACGATACATGCTGCATCTTTTGTCCCATGATGGCAGGTGTTGTCTGAAGCTCTATTAAGCACTTAGACTGGGGTTTTGTTAACCCCTATGTTGTGGTGCAGCTTTGCTGAAGGCCTTTTTATCTAATGAAACAGTTATAGGAAATCAATGCACACTCATGTAATGAAATGACACTGTGAGTGGCTCTCCACAGGTTTCTGAGCACGATCAGTGAACTATGGGTGCCTCTGAATGTATAGCTTTTGTGAAATGTACGTCAGTATGCTACTGAGATCACCGTTTATGCGGAAATGTTCTGAATATGGAATTATGTTTCTCATTCACCAGATATTCCATAAAGAAAATGTTTTATGAATAGAGATAAATATGTAGGGTGGTGTGTAAATTGTGTGGAATAATCTGATGACTTGATTACTGAGTACTAGAATACAAAAGCTACAGATCTAAAAAAAAAAATATATACACATTTCCTAGGAATTATTTTGGATTAATCTTTTCGGCATCAGAGCTAATCATTTACATTGGCATGCAACCTCCTGCTGCTGCTTTGTTTTTCTTTGCCATCACTCAATATGTGTGAACAACAGCTGATAAAAAAAACAACTGTGCTGTCATGTCACATATTTATGATACATATTTAAAAGCTTGATTAAGAATGGATTGAGAATACAAGATTGTTTCTAACTTACTGTCAGCTCCATCTACTGAAGGAAAACAGACATGTTGACGGAGTGAAAAAAAAAAATGAATTTGTCACATCACAAATGTTTTAGCTACAAATGGGAAATACTTATAATGTTGGAAATTATCTAATAATTACAAATACTGTACTGTTTATGAGTGGACATATCATCCTTGTGATGGAAAATGTGTGCACAATTATTTGAAATTTAAATTCATTGTAAAAATCAATCTGTGTGACCCTGTTAAACTCTTGGCAAGTCAAAGTAAAATGATTAGAGGGACCTTCAGGACCTTCATAAACTTTAACATATTAAAAAACTAACTCTTATTACAGAACTCAAATATACTCTCATTTCAATTGAAACTTACATAGCATGTATTAAAATATATTTGTAAATACACATTTATAATGATGAAGTTGCAATTTTAAATCTAATATCACACTACAGTTGAAGTAACACGTGTCAGTCAACACATCGTACTAAGTGTACTTTAAAGCAGGAGTAAAAAGTTAAAACATATCGATTTCAAAATGGAATTCAAATTAAAAAATGTCCATTTACAAGTTTACAAAGTGCAAAAGTGTACAGTTGAAGTAACACGTGTCAGTCAACACATCGTACTAAGTGTACTTTAAAGCAGGAGTAAAAAGTTAAAACATATCGATTTCAAAATGGAATTCAAATTAAAAAATTTCCATTTACAAGTTTACAAAGTGCAAAAGTGTAAAAGATTAGAAGTGTGTTACAGTGTAAACATTTATATGGTGTACTCTCTTTAAGTACACTTAGGCAATCTTTTATTTCATTAATATCATATCATCTGAAAGTATTTTTATTTTAAATATAATTTAAAAAATCGAAGCAAACTACAAATGCACACTCAATACAATTAAGCACACTTCTTTTTCTCAAGAGCATATATTAAATTAAATTAAAATTAAATTAAATGTATGCATTTAGCAGACGCTTTTATCCAAAGCTACTAACAGTGCATTCAGGCTATCAATTTTTACCTATCATATATATATATATATATATATATATATATATATATATATATATATATATATATATATATATAGTGTCTTTTTTATTTCTTACTGATAATTAAATGTTCCTGAAAAGCTGCATAATCTATTCAATGTGAATTTAAAATCTCTCTTTATCTCTTTCTGTCTTTTCCCACAGCCTTTTCCATCTCCAGTGAGAACAGTCAGGTGGTGCTGATCGCGGTCTCCTCCGCCGTGGCCATCATCCTCCTCACTGTAGTGCTCTACATTGTGATTAGCAGGTCTGTCTGTCAGTCAAAGCGCAGTCACACAGAGGTTTAAGTGTGCCCATCTTGAAGCTGTCACTTTGCTGTCTCAAGTCTCTCCGCAGGACCTCTGACCTCCCACCCTTCAGATATGAAGTGTGGAAATGTGTGCCTCTTCATGTCTGCTGCTTATATATAGTCATAGATGATTCACTTGGCAGAAGCCGTGTTATTTTTCCTGCCGAATGTAATGGGCACCGAAAGAGTAGAGTGTCATGTCATGCAGAAGGGCTGATTTTGGCAGTCGACACCATTGAAAGAGTTCATGAATCTATGGCTCATTATAATACCCCAGAACACTGTCATGCCTCATAGCAAAGCAAAACAGTCAAGTTGATCCTGGCTCGGACTTTTGTCTGTTCAGGTTTTAGTCGCTTCGTACATCGTTTAAAAAAGCAAAATGTTCCAGTTATAGCCATTAAGAATAATTAACGCTTTTCATCACTTTAATTGACAGGTTTTGTAGATACAGCAAGTCCAAACATCCAGATGAGAAGAGGCTGCCCTTTGGCAACGGCCACTGTGAGTATATTTATACCTCAATAATTCTTCAGTCTTGCAAGTATTCGGGTTCTTTCCAAGTGTTTAATACTCGGTCCTGACAAATAGTTCAAATCAAAACAGAGTTTTGCTGTAGTATTTATTTTTAAATGTCAGACAGCCCACAAGAACCCAGTGACGGTGGAGGTTTTTATAATATCCCTTTGCTCCAGAGACACAGCAAGCCAGTTGTCCATATGCTACCATTTTTCACATTGGCAGAGGTATCAGGAAGGAAATTTAATGGCGGCCCACACAATTTCTCTTAGATTAACCTGCATGAGGTGCCCTGTAGGACTATAGCTTAACTGATTGGGTCTTCCATAATAGACCTATCCATCTTCAAACCCAGCTAATTGCATTTCTTGACAAGCCTAGCTTCCTATACTTAAGATATAAACCGACAACCTCTGCAACGAAATATGGTATTTTGTCGCACAGCAAATGCTGCTCATAAGTATCAGTATTTTTACAGTGCAAGACACTTTTTGCAAGGCAGTACTGTATAAATATTCCTCACACATACTAATTTGAGTTTTTTTCTAACTTGCCAACCCAAAGCGTTTTACTTCTGCAATCAAATCAGTAAACACACAAACACATTTGAAGTTGTATAAATAATTTCAGTCTTAAAGTCAACATGAATTCAGAATAGACATTTATTCTTTTCATTGCAGTGTTTATTATAAATTTTGTAAAAAAAAAAATGTATAAAATGTTTTAAAATTCATGTCACGGGCACTGAAGAAAAACGTATTTTTAATCACTCCCTTCCATGAGTTTGCAGCGATAAGCATCCAACGATCCAATCAGTTCCTGACTAAATCAAATCCCGCCCTACATTTACCCATTCTAGCAGTTATACCAAAATATGTCACCATATTTATATGTCACTATTTCATGTTGGTTCTAAGGTGCGTTCACATTTGAATGTTATATCCATTCATTTCACTGGGAATTGGCACACATTCAGTGGCATAGAAATTTCCTTATGCATATATCGCATTGGGTTTAAGTTTTGTGAACTGTGGCTCAAATTTGCAGCTGTGGGGCCGGAGGGTTGTAAGTTAGCAACCAAGCACAACAAAAGATCCAGAATGGATGATGCACTCGTGCTAGTTTTCTACACACTAATTTTCAAATTGTATAACGGTATGCAAAAACAAACTTATTCAGGGTTGAATTGGTGAACAATATTTTTTATGACCTTTATACTTTTAAGGAAATGTAATAAAAATGTTTGTCATGTCATGTTACATTGACAGAATGTAAACACTGAAACTGTATAAAGAGTTAAACAGTCCAGAAATAAAAATGCCTTTCATATTCTCCATAGGAAGCTTGATTTTTAACGATAACCTAAATTTTTAACAATAACCTAATAAGAAACCTTTAAAGACAGACCTACTGTGAGCACAGAGGTTGTTTGTCGATGGTATACTGTACGCTTTTACTGAAGCAATCTGTTCACATCGTATCAATCGTAGTTAAACACATATCCAATGATGCTATAAAAAAATAGAAAAAAACATCCACCAATCAGATCGTCACAGCGAGTAAATTGCACCCATGAAGCACCACAAATGACATAATCTAGTCGGTTTCCCCATACTCTCAAAACACTTAAATGTAATGCAAAATTTGCATTAAACCTACAATGAAGCAATGGTATTTCGTTCATCTTGTTTATTTTGTTTGATTTTAGTAAGACTGCCTGGCATCAAGACCTACGTGGACCCACACACTTACGAAGACCCGAGTCAGGCCGTGCACGAATTCGCTAAGGAACTGGAAGCGTCCTGTATCGCCATCGACAAAGTGGTTGGGGCAGGTATGCGGCGTCATCCCTCGCTCTTTGGTGCAATGAAACGAAGTTACCAGTCTGGGACCAAAATACTCTTGTAACAAACATGGCAGGTGGTGTAAATGAGAATCATTTAGCACCGCAGCTGGAGGTGTGTGGCTTTGAGATGGGGAAGTGCTCATCCTCACTGCCTCAATGCGTTTAATAGACTGCCTGCTGCCGGAGTAGAGGAGCATGGGTAAGCAGAGCACGCCTCCGGCTGGGATATTATATTTCACCCCCCACAGCTCTCTCTCTCTCTCACTCCGCATCCCTGATGTCTTAAACAGCCAAGCACATATCAAGATAATGCCTTGTGATTCATGGCTCTGTAATGCAGCAGTGCCCAGCAAATAAAAAACTGTTCAGTTTAGATGTACCACTGTAAAGTCGGCATACAAGCATCAAGGGGTCACGTCCTACAAATAAGCACATTCCCTGCTTCAGATGTCACTTCTATTGTAAATCTGCATTTTACAGCTTTCGTACACCTTGGCAAGCGATGCAAAAGTGCAGAAAGGGGTTGTTGTTTTATAATTAGCTTGGAAAATGATCTATTAGCGTGGATTCGGTAGACCTTCATTTGACAGCACACTGTAGTTCATCAGAGTGATCACTGCTGAGGATTAGGCCAGGTTGATGTTTAAGATGGTCAGCATCATCTGAACGCTGGCCAAGTCCAGCATGGTGACTGTTTAGACAGCTTGCAATTATCCCGGCTAACTTCTTCCAGACATCAAGCCTGGATTTCACCCATCTCTCTAAACTTGCATGTGAAATAAAGTAATTGCACGTCGAATTACGCAAACAGGACACGGCCCTGGCTTGGATGTTTGGGTGGTGATATCATCTGTACCCAAATGTCCATCCAAGACTCTGTCAGCATCATCCATTGTGGAGATCTGATCTCCTGCTGAGCACTTAGAGGTTTGCCTTACACCTGCGTACGTGCCCTAGAAATCAATCGAAGTGGGATCTGAAGCGGGAGAAATCTCCAGGTCATTCCTATTGGATGTTTTGTCCCATCTTCCCAGAGATGACTATGTCTTGTTTCGTTGACAGACAAAGCTTAGGTGTAATTCTTAAATCTGACAACTTAAGTGTGGAGAGGTAATTAACATGGATGCAGTTTAATTAGAACAGAAATCAGTGCTTCTCATGCTACACCTTCATTTTTTTCTAAAATAAGCGTCTCTCTCCAGGGGAGTTTGGAGAGGTGTGCAGCGGCCGATTGAAGCTGCCGTCTAAGAAGGAGATCTGTGTGGCCATCAAGACGCTCAAAGCTGGATACACAGAGAAACAAAGACGGGACTTCCTCAGTGAAGCGAGCATCATGGGACAGTTCGACCACCCCAACATCATCAGGCTGGAGGGTGTTGTCACACGCAGTAAGTTCCACTCCGCATTCAGTACACACACCTGTTTAAACTTTACTTCTGATACCATTTCTATTAACCCATGTTAAAAGGAGAAAGCTGAGTTATTTAGTGTTTTTTTTTTTTTTTTTTTTTTTTTGCTGTGTTTATGAAAAGCATATGATAATTCTCATGTGCTGTATGGTGAGTTGAATCCGTTCAGAAGATCCATTTATCATGTTTAGATTTGTTAGTTCAAAGCTCGTCCTTTAGGGAGTATCTCATATAAAACATTAGCTGTTTCCAGTTATGGAATATTAGTGGATGTCATGAAGTTGGCAAATCATTTGCACAGAAAGCCACTGTTTCATTGACCCCTCTCTTGTAACATTGGGCCGATGTCCAGCGTGAGAGACAATTCACATAGGGCTGTAAATCATGCAAGCTTGTAAATCTCCCTAGATCCGTTTCTATTGTGTAGCATGATCAAAGTGAAAAGCTCTAATCCATTCCACAGTCCTCCTCAAGGGCTCAGTAGGGCTGTTTTTCCTAATGATATAGGTGAAAATAGAAAAAAAATCTTCACACTTTACCTTATCTGACTTCAAACAGACTGTTAGTATTAAAGCTGGGGTATATTTAATTTTGCACGTTTTGCTCCGTCTCACGCACAGCCTTTAAAATTTCATACAATCCATTGATAGTGAGCACAGGTGGATGTGTATAGCGTATGCGCATTACCAAGTGGACCCAGTGAATTTAGAATTTAAATGTTCAATCAGTTGCATGTGCGCACAAAAATCAGGGTTTTGAGGATTTTGTTTGCATGGTCAAGCAATTAAACCACTAAATATAAATTGTCCGCAAATGCACTTTGCAATACATATAGTATTGGTCAATAGTTTGGAATAATTATGATTTTTTTTAAAGGTTTTTGATCAAAATAAATGAAACAAAATAAATAAATGTAATCTGAAATAGCATTACACTTTTAAAGCACCACTTCAATTTTAAAATGCAATTTGTTACTATGATGTACTCCAGTCACCTATCATTCATTCTCAGAAATCAGTCTAATATGCTGAATACTGATCACATAAATGCAGACTTGGTGAGCATAAGACACATGGGGCCCTATCTTGCACCCAGCGCAATTGACTTTGTACACCGACGCATGTGTCATTCCTATTTTGCACCCGCGCAAAGCGCGCTTTTCCCTCCACAGAGGCACGTCGCTAAACTAGTGAATGAACTTGCGCTCCCTGGGCGGTTCAGCGCAAAAAAGGAGGCGTGTTCCGGCGCAAACAATCCCTGGTGCTATTTTGATGTTCCATTAAACAATTGCGCCACTGACCAGAAAAAACCTAGTCTAAAGTCAGTGGCGCGTTGCGCGTTGTTCATTCTGCTATTTTAAGGGCGCATGCTTGACCATAATGTATAGCGTGCACAACGCGCATACACTTTGTTCATGTAATCTACACAGATGCAACAGTTATTTTTGCAAATCATAAATTGTTACACTTAAAAAAAATATTAACACATGAGATGACGGAAATCATTGTGGTGTGCCACGAAGATGTGAAAAAATAAATCTAGCTTACAAATTATTCAGGCTAATTGTAGTAATTAAGGATCAGACCTGTTTGAGGTCATATATGTATATGAGGACATCTGACAAATTGGTTTGTCCGTCAAGAACCAGGAAAAAAAAAATCGATGAAACAATTGTGGCTATTTCCTCCCACGCCTGTTTAACGGACGCTATTTTGGGTGGGTTTCTCCCATCCCCATACAACACAACTTCTCTGTCTTTCACTGCTCTTACAAGAACATCAGTCTCCTCGGCTGTGAACCGCTCCTGGCGTGCGCCTGGTAAATACGCCATAATAATAGCAATCCATAATGGAACTTGCGCACCTGCTTTTAAAGGGAATGTTGGATGACGCTCTGATTGGTTTATTTCACGTTACGCCCAAACCACACCTATGAATAATGAAGCTACTTCAGACCAACCCATTTTAGATTTGCGCCGGGCGCAAGAGCCATTTATCCCGCCGGGAAAATAGCAACAGCGCCGAGACCCGCCCACAAAGTTACTTGCGCTTCGCGCTTTGACACTTGCGTTTCAGATCGTTAAAATAGGGCCCTTTATGTTTCAAAAACATGTAAAAATCGTAATTATTCCAAACTTTTGACATGTTGTGTATTGTTCAAAAGCACATGTTGAGGTAAATAAACAATATCTCATAATAGCATATTTTTATTCCAAATAAATAATATATATAAATACATTAAGTAAGTATTATTTAGTCTTTTTACTTCAATTTTGTGATTCATTGAGGCTTTAATAAATCCTCACATATTTACTTAGTACTGTTCCTGGCCAAGTTTTGCTTCATTTTGCTTAAAGTAGTTTTCTGAAGGGAATGTAACAGTTCTCTTTCATGCCGTAATTCCTCATAAAATGAGGATTATGTTGGCTGAGGATATCTTACTGTGCTCACGCTTCAGAGTTCTTAACTGTAAATAATGGTGAAACTTCATTGTAAATGAATGTCATTTGTGGCTGTTGCTGGGGAAGAACGACACTGTGTAATGTGTGTGTGTGTTTAGAGAGGTGGTGCACTTTGCGTGTGATTGAAAGTAAGTCTGCAGTGTAGAGTTTGGCCCGTGGGGCCAGGAGAGGTTGGCATGTTTCATCTGTACCTCTGACGTGATGTGATTTATTAACTCTGCCCTGTTAATTCTTAATAATCCAGAGACTTTCACACCCCATTTAACCTGCTGCTTTTGGCCCTGCATTAGGCAAAATATTAGCGGAGCTGTGATTGCTGCTTCGCTGAGATGAAGGGGCAGGTTTCTGATTATAAGAGGGATTCCAGGATCAAAAGTTTAGAGGAGAGACGTGCGGTTTTTTTGCTATCAGAAACCATAAAACAACTCAGCTGAAATCTAAAGACCAGTCCAGTTTGGGTAATGATTTAACTGTGTTCAGAGAAACATTTTACCCAAAAATAAAATAAAATTATAATAACAAAATCTATTGTTTTCCAGTAAATATTTGGATATCATTAAAACAATATACATTTATTTATTCTCTATTTGTTTTTTTGTTTTTGTTTGCTTTTTTGTTGTTGTTTATTTATTTATTTTTTGGTAAATAGATTTTATGCCAATGCACTTTGTAGGATTTATGGTTTAAAAAATGTTATTAAAAATCTTTAAATTAAAAACACAATTTTTATATATTTTCCATTGGTGTAAGAAAAAACTACTTATTTCTGGATATACTCTCTAAACACTCTAATATTTTGTATAGCTTAGTCTCATTGTTTTATACAAAGTAAATGTATATCATTTTAAGATGCAATTAAAATAAATAAATAAATAAATATTTTTGCAGTGTTAATACCACTATTTGGAATAAATGACTTGATGACAGCGAGACTGTTGTTACAGCATATTCATGTGTTGTGCAGTGTTGCTTTTCTGCACTCATTTTAATTGCATGTTTCATAAATCTCATTCATCACCGTGCCGTGCTGTCTGCTGTTGGGATGCAGGGAAGAAAAAAAGACGCAATTATGACTACTGCACATACATATTATGACAACACGGACTGGTCATCAGGTTATTATTGATATAAATTCGTTTTACATGCAGGCTTTGAAATAAGGCGCAGATAAAGTGCAGATGATTAAAGTAGTGATTTACGAGCGGCAGGATGGAGAAAATAAAGCTGTCAGACAGTGACAGTTGACCTTGTGGTCTTTCCAAGTTCAGGCCGAGACTCTTTTCATCCTGCAGGAAACTCTTATTTCGGTGAAGTCACAGTAAGTCATGGTTATGATTGCTGACCCGCTGTGTCAGAGGTGTCATGTGAAGAGGTGCACCTCTGCTCCGATTGCCCCACTCTTGTTATGAGCTTCAGATAATGTCTGTGATGTGTTGAAAACCTGGTGTGTAGCCATCAACCTGATCTATTCACCCTCTCAAGCTCTATGCAAAAAATAAAAATCAGTTGCTTAACCCGGAGCCTTTTATAACACCCACATGTGGCAGCGGGTGCACTGTAAGAGTGAATCTCATGAAACCTGTCAGGAACTCAGCCCAGAAACAAATTGTGTTTTAAATTATATTTTGCTTGAAATAGACACACCTCATGACATTTTGATGGCAATTAAGCATATAAATGTATGCTTATATACAGTGTTGGGGAAAGTTACTTTTAAAAGTAATGCATTACAATATACTACTTACAGTAGTTACTTTTTATGGAAAGTAATGCATTACATTACATCTGTGTGATTTTTGCATTACTTTTTAAATATGAGCAGGGCTTGATTGTTTTTAATATAAGAAGTTATATTTATAGCAAATGTAAAAGCTCATTCACACCAAAAAGTGTAATGAATAGACCTCAGGCTGAAGAAAAATAAATTCACGTCTGTACAGTAGAAAACAGGAGAAGAACACTCTTATGTAATAAAAAAAAAAAACAATGTAGCACAATTCTAACATCATCTAAAGTCATTTTTGCTTATTATGATGGTTGAACTGGATCATCAAAGGTCAGCAGCAAAGACATTTGTTAATAATACATTTGTGTTATTTAACATTTAATTATTGCAGGTTTGCGTCATATTCTCAGTTTGCATTTAGCTGTTTTAATTCATTTTGTTAATAGTTCTTTGCGAGTGGGATGAATTAATGCACTTTCAGATTTAGTCTAGAAGTACAGTAACATCATGTTCACACAGCGCACACAACGCCTCTGTACTTCTGATTTCTCCCAATATGGGGAAAGAAGACTTGTCAGTCAGTAAATGAGAAATCAAAGTAAAAAAAAAGGTAACTGATATTTTCTTGTAAACTAAAAATGAATGCGATACTTTACTAGTTACTTGAAAAAAGTAATCTGATTACGTAACTCGCGTTACTTGTAATGCGTTACCCCCAACACTGCTTATATAAATATAATAAATTATATTTTAAAATGGTTATTTTTAATTTGTCATATAATTAATATTTCATAATATTTCATAATATCTTGCTTTGCAGTCTTCATGAGCACAAGAGACGTCTTTCAAAAACATTTAAAAACCTCACTGACCCCAAACTTTTAAACATGCTTAATTGTCTTGAAATAGTGCAAAAAAATTTCTTGACCGGTTTCATAAATCTCCTCTTGACGTATTTGATGCTGTCATTGAAATAACTTTGTAAGTCATCATGCTGAGCGTATATATCTAAACTCAGGGGTCAAACTTATCCATGCCTCTGAATGTATTAAATTTTTCTCTTGAAAACTCTTGTCTTTGAAGATGTTTTCTTTTGTCCAACATAAACTCATTAGTTTGCAAATTGGGTAATTCAGCCTTCCAGGAGACATGACACCATTGCAGCAGAGCACAGCTCAATTTTGGCACATCTTTTCTCGATTAGATTGAGACATGTCTGAATTTTCTCTCTCCTTAGGTAAACCTGTGATGATAGTGACCGAGTACATGGAGAACGGCTCTTTGGACGGCTTCCTGCGAGTGAGTCTGACACGCTGAACTCATTTAATGAGACACCATTATGTATGATCATAGGAAACGCACAGAGGGCTCATCTTAAAATCATTTAAAACCCATCTGCATCTTAGCTTCTCCTGTTTCCTCTCACAGTACCTGCTTATCACAGCATGCCTGAAATTCTCCCAAGCTCTCTAACCATTTAATTCTCATTTATACAAACAGACACAAATTGCTCTCCACTGGTTCACCTATGTCTCTATTTGCGGCGGAGAGATTAGACTTTTTTTGACGTGCCTTTGTGTCCGCAATGTCGCCCAAATTCATCACATTCATATTCGCAGCTGAGGCCTCTTTAAATACACACTGACAATACCTGTGTTTCAAACGCTTTGTAGTGTCAGAATTTCACCGTGCCTGTTGAACAGACTGGGCATGCTCTGTCCTTCAGATGACTTCCTCTTTGCCCATTGCTTGGACTGCGATAATGAACAAGCAAACAACAGGCTGTGGGACGGCCCATCTGAAGAGTGCTGATAAATGCGCTAATGAGCTCATTAAATGCGTCAGTTTAACCTTTGGCTGTGGCCGTCCTGCCTTGGCTCTAATACACCTGACATATGAATTTATCAGCCCCGTGTCATTTTTTAACAGTTTACCACCAGCAGAACTTGCCAGACAATCTGCTATTTGGAGAAAACAAAATGAACATGCCAGACTTTGATGCACTGGATGGACATTCGCATTCATAAAAATATTTTTTGGTTTTGTTCAGCAGTGAATTTATTGAGAGTTGAACAAAGGGGTCCAATGTAGAGTTTCATAATGTCCAGTGATTTAGAATTGGGTATATATATATATATATATATATATATATATATATATATATATATATATATATACTAATTTCTTAAAAATAAATCCTACTAATTTTCATTGGTAGAGTATATTCAGAATATTTTATAATAAACTTTACATACATATTGTGTATTTGTAATCACTGACATACAATTGACAATAATTGACAATAATTTAGGTACACATACTTTCCTGATATTTTAATTATTTTATGCCCATTCAAAATGTAATTGTTGTAATTCCAGTTAGAATGTATGTAAAAAAAAAATACATAAATAAATACTTCAAGAATCCAGGCAAAGGAAAAAGTGAACACTAGCATCTCTACTAAAATGAGTATGTGAAGGCAGATGATTAAAACAATCTGAGCAAACAGCGCGTGGAGTTAGCAGAACCAATACATGTGTCTGCACAGGATCCCACTCCCAGAACTGAGTGAAAAGTTGCAGTGTTCTGCAGCAATTTCCTGCGCACTGCAGCCTGGCCTGCACTTTATCAAAGAGATCTGTCGTCCTCCCTCCAATGCATTTCCTCACCACCGCTCATGTCACTATTATTAGCAAGCCTTTGAACCTCTCTGAGCTCCTTTCTCTTCCAGGTGGTCCAGGGTTTATTTCCATCCCAACTTAGTTTGTATGCAGTACATAAACACTTATGTCCTTCCAGACCTGTTTGAGTTTCTTTGTTCCATGGCACACAAAAGTAGACAGTTTTGGAGGATATGCAGTCATCCAGTCAGAAATGGAGCAGTCAAGTTCAGGCTAACCAAGGATCCTGAAAGTCATCCATATGACCCATGCAGTATATTTTAAGTCTTTTGAAATAATAAGTATGAATGATGTGATTCACTGAAGCATCTTGACATCTGCCTTTGATTTTCTTGGTGAGTTTGTGAAAGTTTATGAGAGAACAGAATATGTGAATAAATCATTCAGACCACATTTCTGAAACATATCAATCAAATGGATCAAATGAAAAAAAAAAAAAAAATCAGACTTCAAGTATTTTTCCACAACTTGCATATTCTCATGCTTTCACAGAGTTGGATATCAATTTAAGCAGTTAATAACAACTTAAATTTTCTAATATATCTATGTTTCTCGTCTATACTTTTATTCTCCATAGTAACTTCAGAAGCTTTGAAATAATGTTTAAACCTTATAGACAACTTTTATGATATTTGATGGTGCTTTGACTTCATTTCGGATGCTTGAAAGCACCATGTTATATCAAGGTTATGAACTTTAACTAAAACTAAAGCCACTGAAAAAATCCTTACTTTAAATAAAATAAACATTAAAGGGATAGTTCACCCAAAAATGAAAATGTGATGTTTATCTGCTTACCCCCAGGGCAACAAAGATGTAGGTAAATTTGTTTCTTCAATAGAAAACAAAAGGAGATTTTTTTTAAACTCAAACCGTCACAGTCTGTCAGTCATATAATCAGGGTTCTAAATTAACTTTTTTGATGACCAGCCAATGTGGCTGGTAACTTTCTAAAGTTACCAGCCAATCAGAATTTCCACTAGCCATTTTTTTTTTCGGTAAAAATAACAAATGATGAGTGACACTTTTGATAATTTATCATTGAATTTGATCATTTTATTAACATTGTTGGCATGAAAAACACATATAAAGTACAATGCATACAACAAAATATACACTGACTCAAATTTAAAATGATTAGTTACCACTACAAAATTGCTTGTTTTGTTTTTTTTTCTTTCGCGTAACTTACATGCGGCAATCCTGACAAAACAATACGACATTCTTGTGATCAAACACAAGCCATTCATGACCCGTCAGCCATTTGGCATTACATTTTATTTTCTTTGTTTATCTGTCGATATCCTACGGAGCCCCACACGTCACCTGTAGGAGAAAAAAAATCAATCCGTGGCAATGGTTTTGCAATCCATCCCCTCAGTTTATAAACCGAACTCACAAATTTATAAACTGTTCCCTCGGTTTAACAAATCGTGCCCACAAATTTCCAATCCGTGCGCACAGATTTTGTAAACCGTACCCTCAGTTTTTGAATCCGTACCCACAAATTCATAATCCATGTGCACGCTTTCGCAATCCGTTCCAACGGATCTGTAAACCGTACTCACAGATTCATGCAGCAAGCTCCTGTTAACACACAGTTTTATTGAATATTATTATGTGGAATAGGTTTAATAATAATCAAGGAATAATCTTATAATAGCACTTGATTATTATTGTACAATAAACCTGGCATTGTGACTAACTCTGGAGTAATTTTTTCCTCGGTTGTAAATTGTTTTGGATAAAACATTCTTATGCATAACCTGTATAATAATATATAATAATGATAAAAATAAAAATAAAGTTATTTTTATAATTTTAATTTGTAGGCTAAATAAATGAGTACAAGAATAATTCATGAATTGCTTTATATTTAAATAAACTTTGACAGTTTTGTAAATGCTTGTGTACAATTCTTTCTTAATATGCATGAAGACTTATTTTTGTTATTTTATTATACTGAGCTCCATCCACCCCACCTGCCTGAGTTAGATGCATGTTTCACTGTTAATGTTATTATTAAATAATGAGGCCAAAATAACATTGCATTCAGTCAGAGAGAAAAGGAATGAAAACATAACCGGCATATTATTTGTTTTGTTTTGCTTTTTACCCTTATTTTCTTCTTCTTTTTAGCGTTTATTTTTTTGGCCATAAAACACAGACGTCTGTGTCTTATCCTATTGGTGATTAATGTAAAATAAACACTCAAAGACTCATTGGATACTATGAAAAATAATGTTTAATAAAAAGAAATGAATCTGCCGGTGGGGGCGGAGCTACAAATGCGCGTCAGTTTACAAATCCGAGGGAACGGATTGCGAAAGCGTGCGCACGGATTATGAATTTGTGTGTACGGATTCAAAAACCGATGGTACGGTTTACAAAATCTGATTGAATCACGGATTGATTTTTTTTCTCCTACAGGTGACGTGCGGGGCTCCGTAATATCCTCAATCCCCTGCCTCGTTCCTCTTTTCGCCCCCAGAAATCTGTCGCAATCACCGCCGCATTTAGTTTAATCTTAATTTTTTTCTTTAATAGCTAACTCCCTCCTCTTTCAGTCTATGCTCCATGCTCTGGCTCCATTCATTCTTCTTCCTTGTGTTTTCTGATGGACGCTCTATTCCTTTCCATGTTTTTTCGCGCTGGTTTCACTGCAAACTGCTTGCAGCCAATGGGCATATGAAACGTCATCACGTAGGATTACAGCATAGTGTTCATGGGAAATGTAGGAAGTGCTGCCAGGAACAGAGCCTCATGTCATGCGTCACCAGACAAATTGGCTAGTAAGTTTTAATTAACACCCGCCAAAATGAATTTTAACCCGCAAATGCGGGTTGGCGGGTGTTAATTTAGAACCCTGCATATAATGTAAGTGGACGGGAATCACGGCTTTGAAAGTCATAAAAAATACACAAACATAATCAAATTAAACCCTGTGGCTCGTGACGATACACTGATGTGTAAAGACACAAAACAATCAGTCTGTTCAAGAAACTGAAAAGTATTTATATTGTTTTTTTACCTCTTTTTTTCACCTCAATGTCTGAACTGTCCTGAGCCTCTTCTTTTTCAGCTTGTGCTTGAGGCATCTTCTTCTTCTTGCTTTATAGCGGATCACAGACTTATAATTGCATTACTGCCACCTATCTCTTAGATGGACCATTGACAATCCATCTACATCTACAATCTCAATTGGGAGTGTCAATGGTCCATTTGAGAGATAGGTGGAGGTAATGCACTTATAAGTCTGCAATCCGCTGTAAAAAAAAAAAAAAAATACTATATAGGCATATTATAAAAAAATCAATACATAACAAATTAAAAACACTAAATAAAGTTAATAAAAGTTTAATAAAATTATACAAATTACATTGACATATTCACAAAATGTTAATATTAATTATAAAAATGTCTAATAGTAAAACAGTGATGATAAAATAAAGCACGGTTTGCATTTATTTTATCTACTCTAAAGAGAATCATCAGTACAGTCTTCAAAATTCTGCCTTTTATGTTTTATGGAAGAAATAAAATCAAACCAAATTTGGAACGACTACATGAAGATGAGTAAAAGCATTTTTGGGAGAACTATTGCTATAAGACTGCTGTTTTGGTATAGAAATGCATTTCTCCAGAGCTCCCTGACAAATCAATGCTATCTCACTCATCCAGCCAGTCTCTCTCTCCTGCTGAAGCACTTCCTCCCCTGGTGTTTATCTCCAAGTCCTGAGCATATCATTCTTCATATAACAGGCCTATTCACACGCACCAGTGTAAACACTGCAAGCCTGCCAGTGGACTTCAGTTCAGATATGCAGTTAGCTTTTGTGCATCCTATTTATATTCTTCAACACGTTGCTCCACACCATGGATTGAACCAGAAAAGACAGTCAAACGCTCCTATTTATTAAGTCAAAGATCTGCTTCTCTCAACAACATAATTTCATGAGTGGTTTTGAGTTAGCTCATGATAGATGACTTCAGAAATGTCAGGCAGTATTTTGAGATATGAGTCAACAATGTTCCATTGTGTTTAAGAACCCATAGCATGACTTATGTTTATACAGTATATAAAAAAACGCTGTATTTGACTTTTCCCTTCTTCCCGTCTCTGTCAGAAACACGACGCCCAGTTCACAGTGATTCAGCTGGTGGGCATGCTACGTGGCATCGCATCTGGTATGAAGTATCTGTCAGATATGGGTTACGTGCACAGAGATTTGGCCGCTCGGAACATCCTGGTCAACAGCAACCTTGTGTGCAAAGTGTCAGACTTCGGCTTGTCCAGAGTGCTGGAGGACGACCCGGAAGCTGCCTACACCACAAGAGTAAGTCAAAACCGACACGAGCATCTGAGATGTTGCTTGTCCGTGCTGACTTTGTCATTCAGCAGAGAGTTAAATGAGTTTAGAAGAAATTCAGAGGGAATTTGAAGGGAAATGCTATAAAAAAAAAATGCATTTTACATATTATTAGTATACCTATTAGTATAAAAAACATTATTTGTATATACAATAATACTTCAACTTGACATTTTTTCGAAGTTTGAATAAGTTACAGCTGCCTTCTCAGCTATTTCAAAGGATAGGTCAAATGAATTTATTTATCTCATTGATTTGAAGCTGATTTGAAGTTGAGAGGATAGAGGGATGTATATATATATGCTGCCTTTCAAAACTTTAATAATTGGTAATCCAAGCAGCCTTGGCGTGACAAGAAACATGAAGGGACCATGACCATAAAAACAAACTTACCAACAGTGGTTACAAGAACAAAGCTAGACAAAGGACAATGAAACATAAGGGCTATATCTATCAAACAGAGGGGTCACAAGATACAGTCCAACCAATGAGAATGTGACACACTACAGAAGGCGACCAATAGGTGTGTTTGACTTGAAGCAGTGCTGCGCAGATCGATCAGTGACATCAAAGTACCGCGAGAGTGTTTCGAAAGTATAAGGAGCGTCTGCTCTCACGGTATTTTGATGTCATACAGCAACAAGGCAGGAACCAAGACTAGAAAATACAAAATAAAGGACTAAGAAAAACTAAACAAGAAACAAAACTCGAAACCAACAGCAGTGTTGGGAAAGTTTCTTAAAAAAAAGTAATTAATTACTAATTACTAATTGCAACATCAATATTGTATTTAATTTTATAATTACTCTGTATGAAAAGTTACTTAATTAAACAGTAAGTAACTTAATTATTTGAAACATTATTTACTTACTAAAATCCCTATAAACTTTGATGCATAGAAATGAAACTCTTAATTCAGTCAGTTTGAGTTAAACATGTAATAGGTTAGCCTTTTAGCTTAAAAACAACATTAATACTTAGGTATTTTAATAATAATAATGAAAAAATTACCTTCTTTGGTTAACAAATAGAATTACTCTGCAAAATATCTGAAAAAACTAAAAAGCTTAGGAAAAATAAAGTTTTAAGTAACTTTTATATATGTGCTTTTTAAGATGAAACTATGGAACTGACATATTGGAACTGAGTTTGACTCCTAACCCTAAGGTTGAGGGTTCGGACAGACATTTTCTGTGTTCACATAGCAAACAAAGTTGCCCCAAAGTTTAAATATGTTAACTGTCTTCACTTAGAACATGTTTTAGTGCTTTATCCGCAAGCCTCAAACCGAAGGTTTTCTCTCAGCCGTGATTAGAGCCAGACGCAGTCTGTGCTGATTCTGTTGAATGATTTTAAACATGTTAAAATGTGTTAATTAAACAGGGCTGAGAGGACTAGACTCTTTTTCACAGAAGATAAATGCTATGTGTAAAACATATGAATGATCAGTTTCCCAATTCTGCAGAAACCTAAAGAACAAATTCCACATGGGCCAGACCATGGTTGGCCAACGCAGCTAACTGGCTCCTCTAAACCGGCATGTCTGATCTTCATTCCCTGGGATGAATAACCATATTCTCCACTCTCATTCTTAAGAGCAGCATCCATTATCAGAAGAGATAACTAATGCAAAAATACACTTAGCCTCAGGCATAAATCCACAGCATGTGAGGCTTTAAGAGATATTGCTGCCTAAATTACCAATACAAGTGTCACCAAACATAAGTTTTACACTGATTTGTGGCATATGCTGGGGAGGGGAAGTCCAACATGTTATTCGTTAGATAAACCCAAATTTGTTGGGTTTTCCTTTTCTCCGACAGCCAACGTAAATGTATGTTTTCACCATTACAACTACACCCCCCCCCCCCCACCACATCATTGTGCGGCTACGAGAAACTCAAACCCACAAGAATGCTGGTAGCTGTCACCTTCCCCTTCTATTAAACCTAAAGGATACATTGTGTCACATTTTACATTCATTAGCAGTGATCTTGCAGGGCCTGTTTGTACGCGCTCAATGGGGAGGCCCGCGCACAAGTGGGTTTATTTTTTAAAGGCCTTGTGTTTGGAGAATGTGGGGTAGAAACTGTGTGACTTGGCCAGGTTGCTGGTTGGCTTTGGCTCTACCTTGTTCTCTCTCAGTCTGCCTCCTTCATGAAGGTTGAGTGTAGAGTTACCCCAGCAGCCGATCTGGGTAAATACAACACAGATCCTCAGAGAGAGAGAGAGAGGACCTGAGGAATGAGGACAGGGTCGATGAAGGTGGTGCTGTACCACAAACCAAGAGCAAAGACAGAATAAGTGGAGGAACGGGAAAACTTATAGTAAAATAAATTAAAAATTGTAACAAACTTTGAATTTCATTCATTTGATGCATGGCGCACTCAGAAATCCCCCCTTCATGGCCTGTTTTAAACGCCAATACATACAGATTACATGATTTGGCATGTGGACATTAGAGTACATGTTTGTTATTGTACTGATAGTAAAAAAATTAGTTTGGACGTTGTCACAGATGTAAAAATGTTTCCTTGACAGATGGATGTTGTGTGTTTACAGGGTGGCAAGATTCCGATCCGATGGACCGCGCCAGAGGCCATCGCCTATCGCAAGTTCACCTCTGCCAGTGACGTATGGAGCTATGGCATTGTGTTATGGGAGGTCATGTCTTATGGAGAAAGACCTTATTGGGAGATGTCCAATCAGGATGTGAGTAGGGCGACTCTCAAAGCAATACAGCTTCTTCCCTGCCAAAATAAATCAGTGGTACATATCGTATTTTTGGACTATAAGTCACACCTAAGTATAAGTCGCATCATTCCAAAGATACATCATGACGTCGTATTTATTTAGAACCTAGAACCAAAACATTACCGTCTTCAGCCACGAGAGGGCGCTCTATGTTTTAAGGAGTAGGCTACGGGAGCACTGAGCAGTAAAGGTCTTCACGGGTCCAAACATTTGTGCCCGAACCCGAAAGTGAACCGTAATGTACTACACCGAACCGACCCGAAGACGTTTATTATTTCAAAAGCTGAAGCCGAACCCGCCGGGAAGACACAGACCCGACTGGACCCGATTGTCATACATTCCATTGTTATTACAAGTCATTAAACCTGTTCGAAAAATACTTTTTGTCTTACCTAATTTAAGGAGTCACTCTTTCTTGTACCTGACCGCTTGTGATGCATTACAATCCTCCAACAAGAAAGTTATCCATGTTATTCCTCTCGTTATTCCAAATCCAAGCTTAATCCGCTCATTATTTCAGCTTCAAAAGTCCACTTGATGTCACGGTAATAGATAACAAATGCAACTGTGCGCATGTACATTCTGACTCGAGTTAATTGCATAATAACTTTGACTGTTTGCCCTTTTAAACTATAATAAGGATTGCTCGTTCAGTGCCATGGCCTCTGACGTTATTTGTTTGCTATCATCTCTGTGTCTATGAGAGAGAGAGATATTTTTTTCTTTCTTTTTTTTGGCTCAAACTTTTCTTTTCCTAATTTTACAAGTTGCAAGTTACAAGAAACACAAGCAGTGTCTGATCACGGCCGGTTGTTCTCCGATTCCGAAGACTCCGATCACACGGGTATTACACACAATGTTAATCAGACCCGGGACCCGAAGTAATAGATTCAAACCTGACCCGGACCCGGCTGATCATTTAAAATATAGACCCGAACCCGTACGGGTCCCGGGTCGGGTCCCTGGTCCACGGGTCTCGGGTGCACTGTGAAGACCTCTACTGAGCAGCATAGAGCGCCCTCTCGCGGCTGTAGACAGTAATGTTTTCTCTTGGTTCATTTATCTTGGTTCATGTCAAATTCATTTTGATAAATAAGTCACACCTGACTATAAGTCACAGGACCAGCCAAACTATGTAAAAAATTGTGCGACTTATAGTCCGGAAAATACGGTACGATTTGATTTAAAGGCTCTTTAAAAATGTGCCTTTTGTATTCCAAAGAAAAAATTAATACATCTTAAGGGGCCATTCACACAGAATGCATTTCTCCATTAAACTGCACTCATGTCTTGCAGTAATTGCAGTGTCTTGCACATGACACAGTATTCTAAAAACGCAACATTATAAAGAATTTAAAAAAATAGTTAAACTTTTAAAAAATGTCTCAACACCTTGAGTTTTTTTTTCATTCCACTGCCCGCGTCCAACATTTTTCAAGGCTCTAAGAGGCCATTGACCCAAAACACATTTTTTGGGACTGGGCAGTGGAATAGGGAAAAAATGCAAGGTCTTGTTTTGATTGATGAAGTAGTTTAAAAAAATCATTTTAAATCAAGCAGAGTGTTTTCACAACTACAGTGGGGCTCGAAAGTTTGGGCACCCATTGCAGAATCTGTGAAAATATGAGTAATTTTCAGAAAATAAGAAAGATCACACTCAATGCATGCTATTTTCTTATTTAGTACTGTCCTGAGTAAGATATTGTACATAAAAGATATTAACATTTAGTCCACAAGACAAAAAAATTGCTGAAATTATTAAAATAACCCCTTCAAAAGTTTGGGAACCCTTGGTTCTTAATACTGTGTTCTGTTACCTGATGATCCTCGACTGTCTTTCTGTTTTGTGATGGTTGTGCATGAGTCCCTTGTTTGTTCTGAACAGTTAAACTGAGCAGCGTTCTTCAGAAAAATCTTTAAGGTCCTGCAGATTCTTCAGTTTTCCAGCATCTTTGCATATTTGAACCCTTTCCAGCAGTGACTTTATGATTTTGAGATGCATCTTTTCAGACTGAGGACAACTGAGGGACTCAAACACAACTATTTAAAAAGGTTCAAACATTCACTTATGCTCCAGAAGGAAACCATGCCATGGTTCAAGAGCCAAGAGCCATGCATGGAATTGTGGTAAATGTGTAGTGGTTTGTTATGAAATCTTGTTGTGTTATTAGTTCTTTAGCTCTGACCCTGAACAGTGGCTTAATTACTGCAGTTCAGTAACTTCACCCTAAGCAAATAAGGCCCTGAGAGTTTATCTGAACTGGTTTATTGCAGCGCTGATGATCAATTGATGAAAAACAAAAGTCAGTTCTCAGGCAGTTCTGGAGGCACTTAATTTTGTGTTGTTGTTGCATGGACGGAAGTGCTTTATTTTTGTTTCATCCTACTGGATGGTGACAGTTGGCAGGCGAGAGAGAAATACGTCCTGAGGAGCTCAAAGGACAGGAAATTGAAGAAAATCCGGCAAAATGCATTGCCTCTTCTTTAAAGGAATAGTTCACCCCAAAATTTAGATTTTGACAGAATTTGCTTTTATTATATCATTTCTTTTCTGAAACACAAAATGAGATTTTAAGGTGTGGTCACATTTACCATTGTTCACCAGTTTTCACAGGTGACATCTGGTTATTTCAGTTGAATCAACAAGCTTTTTCAAACTGCTTGGTTTGAAAGTGATGTCTGTGTGAGTTGTGCTTCATACATCGTTACAGCATTTGACAATGACAATGAATATTTTTTGCCTGAAAAACTTTGCTAATGTGACTGCACCTTCAGACAGAACTTCAGCTAATATTACTCTTGTGTGCCTCAGGTAATAAAAGCGGTGGATGAGGGCTATCGTCTTCCCCCACCCATGGAATGCCCTGCCACACTTTACCAGCTAATGCTAGACTGCTGGCAGAAGGACCGAAACAACCGGCCAAAATTTGAGCAGATTGTCAGCATCCTGGACAAGCTCATACGCAACCCCAGCAGTCTCAAAATCACAGCCAGCACTGCTTCCAGGTACGTCACCCAGGAGGACTGGCTCTGGACCGAGCCCTAGATACTTGTTATGATCCCAAATTGCCTTCTGCTCTTACTCTGTTTCATGTCACATTCAGATCATCTTCTCATGCTCCCTAATGAGAGGAAATACTCTCTCTTCTTCCTGAATTCTAATTTGTATCTTACCCTTAGGTCTTGATTCATTGCACGCTCCTACAGCTGGTCACACACAGTTATGCACTGTACATGAGACCACAATATTTTTCTGCAGATTATTTTTCTAGACAAGATCAGTTTGTTTTCGGAGCCAGGTTGCAGGAACAGTCCTCAGACAGGCTGTGTTTGTGAAAAACATTTGCTGATGTCCTGTTTCTTCAGTATACAGGATGTAGTACTAATGTTATTTAAAGTATTATACACAACGTGGTCCAAAGTTAACACTTTGGGCTGAAATGGATTGGTGACTATGAGTCACCGGTCGTGGCCTAATGGTTAGAGAGTTAGGCTTGTTACCCCAAGGTTGAAGGTTTGGTGTCTCAGGTACATCAGGGATTGTAGATAGGGTGAGTGAATATCCAGTGCTAGGGTGACCATATGCACCGTTCATACGGGACACGTCGCAGCAAGAATTGTAATAATGCCTTAAAAATCCAGAGCAGCTTGACCAATAACATGCAGGTATTGTACATAGTCGACAAATCGTGGGGATGCGTGTGAGAAGGTGAGATCTAGAGGGAACAAAGAAAGCTATGCAAATATGAGCACGTGTTTGTTCGTTCGATTGACTTGAAGCGTCGCTGCGCACAAATCCAAAAATAAACAAAAACAAAGTGCGCCACAATCCTTCAAGTCAAATGAACGAACATACACGTAAAACCGATTCAAAAGCATAAGGAGCCGTCTGCTCTGTTCTTTATAGCTCTCATGAATGTATCACAACGATCAACCTGCACAGTACAAATAGCCAAAACCTGGATATTTTAGGCAATGTTAAAATCCTGGCTGGGACGTGTCCCATATGAACGGCGCATATGGTCACCCTATCCAGTGCTCTCTCCACGCTCAATACCATGACTGAGGTGAGACCCTTGAGCAAGGAACTGAACCCCCAAATGCTCCCCAGGTGCTGCAGCATTGACTGCCCACTGCTCTGGGTGTATGTTTGTGTTCACTTGGATGGGTAAAATGCAGAGCACAAATTCCAATTATGGGTCACCATACTTGGCCACAAATCACCTTCTTACCCAGTATCAGTTCCTGACATTTATCAATGCAATTTTGACCATATTATTTGATTTGTATTAAGGTATAAGGCTTTTATGCATCCTGATGTTACCAGACAACACATTCATCTTTCCAACTTAGATTTTAGAACAGGGTATTCTTCTGGGAGTCTGCGACCCCCAGGAAGTATGTGGTAGTACCTCAAGGGGTTGGGCAATCTCAAAATAATTTTACCCTACATTTTATCCTTTATCCTACTCTATTTGCATCTGTTGCAATAAGACTCAATTCACTAGAGAGCTCATCAATGGTGGTATAACCAGTAGCTCTGATATTATGAAGTAACAGTGACTAATGGTTTCTTAAGAAAGTGAAAATGGGTCCCAGGGAGTAGGAATGTAATTTTCCTGATTGGCTTTTAACATGACCGATCAGGGGACCAGCACTGGGCCCAGGTGATTTATGGCTCAGGCGAGACACACTCTGAGGTTCTGCTGCCACAGCTGCGTCTAAGCCCTTGCACCTCATTTATCTACATGCCCTGCATGCTAATGGCATGGCTCTCCAGCCATTCTCATGGATGGACCCTATGCCTAAAAGCCAGACCCCGGAGAGATGGCGTGCAGATGCTCGGAGGTACAGTAAAATGTTGGCACTCTCAGGACAAGATTAGGTGTGCGATCCCAAAGCAAGAGATGCATTCTTGTCCGTGATGAAGCTACCCAGATGTTTCTCTGTGAGGAACATCCTCCCTCCTTTCCCATCATGTTACTAAGCGGCCTCGGTTATTTAGCGGTCACTACACCAGAGGGGAGAGAGAAAAGCAAAAGAAAAGAGAGGGAACCAGCAGAGAGGCCAAGTCTTTACCTCTCGTCTTCCTCTCTCTCTAGTCTGTTTTGCTCCTGTCGACTAAAGCCTCAGATCTCTGACGCCAGCAGCTGATGCAGTCAAATGCTGTGTGTATCCACCAGAGTTTGAGCTAACACTCCTATACCCAACATCAAAGATCTTTCTCCATATCAACTCGTTCTTTTTCACCACTAAAGTTCTAGAAAGAATGGAGCTACACATCACAACAAACAAAAGAGGACTGGACATCTCTTGGTTTTCCTCTCTGCTTTTCTTCCCCATTTCGACCATTATAATTACAAATACAAATTATTTATCATGTTAGAACATTACACACACATTATTTAAGTAGTCCTGTCAGTCGGTTAATCTATTTTAGTTATGTGTCATATTTTTTTCAGCATTTAACAAAAATGTGTCTAAATAATAAACCTACAGAGTACAGAGTAACTGTAAGGCTAAATGTGAAGGGCCTCTTTGCATGTAAAATGACATACAACACTACTTCATATACTGTAGTTACAAGCTGCAGGTTTGACCAGTGTTATCAGCCCTGTCCCATCCTTAAATAAGTCTTTTTACAAAGATGCATCACATTCAGAAAGGTACACAAAACAACTGGCATATAAAGGTGCTGCCCAAACTGTGAAGGTCGGACTAAAAAGGTCAGAGACATTGTTAAAAGTATACTTCAACCTCTCTGTCCTTACATTAGGAAAGGATTACTAAAGATCCTGAGTGCATCGCTTCAGTACTTGCAGACAGCTCTGTTCAATGAGCTGTGTCAGCACTTACTGATCCTCTTTGCCAAGTAACTTGAATCCATTCAGCATTCTTTTCCAATCAACTCAGCGTACATTATTCTTTTATTTTCATCACACAGTAATGGAACACTGGGAACATGTGGGTCTGAGTGGACTTCCTGCTATCTTAATTTGTTTATTTACATGAATAAAAATAGCAGTCCCCAAAGGGATTGTAATCTCATTTCCGTTTGTTCCCCTGGTTCTAATCAGAGGCTATTGGACCTGAATTGAGGATTTATGCTTTGACATGATCACATAATTATTTTATCTTCCATGCCCATAAATTGTATGTCAGAAACCGCAGAGGCCTGAAATGAAGACCTTTCAAGATCTTGCTATAATATAATTTTATATAATTTATGAAGTATTAAGGTTATTTTTACATTTGCTATATTTTCACAAGTGTGAAGTAAATTTTGTATGCAAGGAATGCATTATTTAATTAAGTTATTTTTAATTAATTTGAGTCATTTAATTTACTTAGGTATTAGATTTATTTTTATTATTAATTTTAGATGCTTCATTAAAACGTTCAACACTTTCACAATGCGATCTGGAATTGCTTTCATAATGTTGTTTTTAGAGGACATCCAAATGTGATTATGTAATAAAATGTCTATAACTGCCCGTAAATGGATTACACTTTTCCATACTCTATTTGCCAGTAACAAGTTTGTTCATTTAAATCGGTAGGTAATTACACTTCACTTTATATGCTGAATTTTTGTTTAGGTTTATAAAGGCTTTGGTTAATGAGCTAGCCTTTTACCCAGTAAACAATGAAAATCTAGCGATGGAATGTGAACAATGGGAAGTCATCAGGAACAGAGATGTATGTGTATTCGAATATACATTCCTAAATGTATTGCTTTCTTCCTGGGGAATGCTTGCCATTACACAGATGGACAGAATCAGTCCCACTTCTCTGCAGGTATTTCTGTGTGGAGACCTTGCATTTCAGGCTTGAAGGCCTTTGTGTGTAGCCTCTGCTTGCACTTTTATAAGCTTGTTTTCGCCATAAATGACATTTGACAAATGGGATGGGAATTGCAGATGACCACAACTTCAGTGTTGTGTTTATTTCAGTGTGAGCAAGCTAGAGGAACAGTAATGGGGTGTGTTCTCATGAAAAGCTGTTATGTATTTGTTCTACAAGGGAATACTGCAAATTAAAGTTATTTGTGCTTCATAAGTGTGAAGTTTGTCATTTTTTTTGTGCTGCACAAACAAATACTTTTATATTCACAATACATCTAAGAGCACTTTGTGTGTTTTTCATCTCTTTTCTCAGACCGGTGAATCTGCTTCTGGACAGGACCAGCACTGACATCACTTCCTGTCACACAATGGGTGATTGGCTGGAGAGTGCCAGGACGTTGCCTTGTAAAGATGCATTCAGTGGGGTCAGCTACAGCTCCTGTAATACACTGGCCAAAACATCAGCAGAGTAAGAGCCTTTCACTTTTTTTTCTATTATAATTCTATAATCTATATTACTCTTAAAAGTTTTGAATAATTAAAAAACAAAAATACTCGAATGAAGTTTCTTACTCTCACTAATGCTGCTTTTATTTGATGAAGAATACAGTTAAAATAGTACCACAGTGAATGTTACAATTAAAATTATATATTTTAATATAATTTATTTCTGTGATGCACAGGTGAAAAGGTGAATGAAAGTCATTGATAAAGACTAGTAGTGTCAGAAATCATTCTAATGTGATAGTTTGGTGCTCAGTTATTAATAATTATTCTTAATATTATTAAGAATAAAAGAAAATTCAAAAGAACAGAGTTTATTTGAAATAAAACAAAACAAAAACTTTGTTATATTATACATTTCTTTACTGTCACTTTTAATCAATTGAATGTGCCCTTTAAATATATTAGAAAACAAATATTTTAAATTGTAATTATATTACACAATATTATATTTTTATATATACTATACAATGTTATGTTCGCTGTATTGTTGATCAAATATGTGCAGCCTTGGTGTGTAGTGTATTTTTGTGAACAGTATTTGTTTATACTGTACATATCATCAGTTTTGCACAACAGTCAAACATAAAAATTATATTTTTCTTCAGTTTTGATATTGTTAAAAGCACTTTATTTGGTTTTAGAGGCTAAAATGAAGGGGTTGCCCCTTTTTTAGTCATTCTTCTCTTGTGTGTTGATCCCTGTGCTGAAGGGTACTGTTCCTTTAAGTCCAAGGCAAAAGACAAGCAATATAATTTAAGATTGTTGGCATAAAGCAGTTTAAAACTGATGCAGAAGACAAATTTATTTACAGATCAGTTTCCAGTAAATAAAGCCCAGCTTTGGTTAATCCTTTAAAGGTGGCCATTACATTTGTTATTAATCTCCAGTGACAGTGGTTTAGTAATGTTTTTGTAATCCAATAAATGGAAGAGAAGAGAAGAGAGAGACAAAAACAATAAAAGTGCTATCCTCCCATAATCCTGAGTCTTGGAAGCAATCTAAAGGGCTGAGTTGGGCACATTCCCCAAAGTCAAACAAAAATCTAATAATAAAGGCCCTATTCTGCTCCTCGGTGTGGATCTGCATTTATGGGAAATGCTTTGTAGATGTTGATTAGGGAACTTGCCTTGCCTGGTTACCATCTCCTGAGTCCACTTTTTGGTTCAAATTACGAGGTATTTGACAATGTAAATAATTTGACATTCATAACTTCTGAATGATCAAAAGAACCGGTCTGGGAACAGTGGCAGTACTGTGCTGCATGTTACCCTCGCGTCTAAACATCTAATTAAGGCTGCTTGTGGTTATATTTTGTTCAGATGTTAGCGTAATAATCACATGCAAATAGCGGCCCTCATCCATGACCCAGATTGAGTTATTTAACATGCAGTTCGTCTCCCAGTGTTTTGGCCTTGAGGATTAAAATTAAAAATGTTGTGGATTTTAAGAACAAATATGTTGATTTTGTGCTTTAACTGCTGAAAAGACCAAGATCTCATTATACTGTATGTTGGGTTCTGGATAGCCTTCTGCTACCTCACTAGCTTAACCAGCAAACCCACCGACCAGATTCACCAGTAAGAGCATGCAAGATCAGTCAGCTTCAATAAGTTTTGATGGTAAACAGCACCCATCAACTAAGCCAGCATCAACCCATTACTAACCAGCCAAAGAGAAACCACATCGCAATAAACCACTACTAACCAGGCTAAAACAGCACTAAATCTGTCCTAGAGAGTATGAAGTATATCAGCATCAAACCAGCATTCGACAACATGAACCAGCACCAGAGTAAAAGCACACCAACATTAACCACCACTAATCAGTACTAACCAACACTAACAAGCATAAAAACCACAAAAAGTCAAACAGACCAACTTTACACCAGCATGGGCATTTGTATTGGTCTTTTCAGCAGTACTACACCAATTTGAGAGACTAGACAAATCTGTAGTCATAAAGATCAAAGTCTGCACCCAGAAAGTCTTCCTGTAGCTCAACTGGTAGAGCATTGTGTTATCAAGCGCAAGGTTAGGGGTTCGATTCCCCGGGAACACTTGATAGGTAAAAATTGATAGCCTGAATGCACTGTAAGTTGCTTTGGATAAAAGCATCTGCTAAATGCATAAATTAATTAAATAAATTAAATTAGAAAATTGTTTCATAAAATTGTTCAAACTTAAATAAGCCATGTAAGCTATTGCAGCTTGATGGGTCTATGGGGAATATGAAGAATCGCGCGAGACAGAGATCATTATTGATGATTCAGTCACTTATCACTTTACCTTGGTTGTATGCCTTTGTTTTTTGCTATTCATGAGGCTATAGTAAGTTTACCAGATGTTTGGCCTCTTATTGCACTTTCATGGCAAACTGTGCAGAGTGTTGGGCTCTTTAATCTATCATTGAAGGATTTGCCTTATTTAGCACAAACTGCATTTGATTGTAGACAAATCTGGATTGATACATTATACCTTATTGTGTCTTTTTGAGATTTTGCTGCAAAACAACATATTTAGTTTGAAAAATGTAAGTTAATAGAACTCAGATATATATATATATATATATATATATATATATATATATATATATATATATATATATATATATATATATATATATATATATATATATATATATATATATATATATATATAAATAAAAAAATATATAAAAAAATAAATAAGGAACCCCTCAGGGGAGCTTTGTTTGAAATGACAATTAACAACTTATTTACTATGCACTATGAAAAAAAAAAAAAAAAAAAAGCGCTGTATGTCACTGTATGTCAATATATATATATATATATATATATATATATATATATATATATATATATTTTTTTTTTTTTTTTTTTTTCTTTTTTTTTTTTCATAGTGCATAGTAAATAAGTTGTTAATTGTCATTTCAAACAAAGCTCCCCTGAGGGGTTCCTTATTTATTTTTTTATTTTTTTCTAGGTTGGTACTAGAATACTTGAAAGAAATATATAATAAAAGTGTACACTTTGTCTACTTTTATGTACTTATCAAATATATTTAACAAATTTATACTTAAGTATAATTGGTATATACTGAGAAGTAAACATAGTCAACGTTTATTTGGCCTATACTTGTGACTAATCTTAAGTGAACTAGACATAAAGTATATACAGTAGGTAGTAAACTAACAGTATACCTATAGGTTTACTTGTAAAATAGATTTCAGAATACTTACAAAAGTTGTATACTCATTGTCTACTACTGTTAAATTTATAAAGAAAATGATGTGACCAAACTAGTTTGCATGTCTGTTTCCTGCAACAAAATGTCTTACAGCTGTTATAATGGTATATTAGTTACTTCTTGATGTCATCTGTTTGCAATCACAATGTATCCAAGCATTTTAATTAGCATTACAGAAAACATGCCTCTGAGTTTGTTAATCCACTTTACTGAAGCTTGAACTGTACTCTGTGTTGTAGATCGAATGACTTTTGTCACACAGAAATGTTACAGGCCAGTCTTGATTGACATTGGCATTTGTTAAACTGATGTCTGTGCATTAGCAGTGTGTTGATCATAAACAGCCTGTCAGTTGATTTAAAGCTGTATTCTGCCCATAGAATCTGTCTGACTGAAGTCAGACCAGCAGCCACGTGCCCTGAGTGGGATCCGTCCATGGGAATTACAACACTTTAAAGCGTATAGACTTTATGGTGGGTTCTGATCATAGCTTTTCTATTGCTGGCTGCTCCCTTTAGCTCTTGATTGCTCTCATGTCCACTTCTGGACTAAATCGCTGCTGCACCTTCTAGAAGTGTTGCTAACAGAACTAGTGCCTGAGGTGTGCATAGTCTAACCTAGACTGTAACTTAAATTTGCTTGCACTAATATGCTGTAATGATTTTTACTGCACAGATTTTGCATCCCTTGATCTGACAGAACTAAACATTTTTGTTGTTGTTGTTGTTGTTTTCCAAAAGCTCCTGAACTTGAGTTGCACTTTAAAGTGACTGGTTTGTCATATCTGTGCGATGTACAGTTGGTTCTAATGGGAAGAAAAGGTGACTTAATATAAGTTTCTTCAAAACATGAAATACGCAGAACAAATTGGTGCAGTTTCCAGGTGAGATGTGAATTGAGTTGAATTATATTTCATACAGATGAGGCTTTAATAAGGTTAACAAGTCCAGCATGTCAACAAATAATATTCTAGTGACTTAAATACCACATACAGGAATATTGTTTTTCTTTAGCCTAATTAAATATAATTGTGGACTTAAAATTCAACCTGAGAAGAGACTACTACAGTACATTTTCCAGTGCATTTCAACCAGTAATGTATACGGGCCATTCTGTCCATTTGTGTCCATTTACTGAGAGTCAAACTCATAAACTCAAGATTAAGTATAGATATAAGTATAGATTCAATAACTATTTGAAGAGAAACCCATTTTTACCCCTTCATAACCTTGTCGCAGTGAAAGTGAACAGCAGCACATTTAGCACCAATGCTGTTCTTTTCACCTGTGAACTACAGCGACACATCTTGCGCTGTGCAAAAACGCATGTAGAGTCATGTTTTTCCTATGAGACCGAGTCGGATATGTGCACACGGGATGAACTTATCCATATGGTAAGTCTGGAGAGTCTATTCACGATTGTAAATAATGCAAGCTTCTGTCAGCTGTTGCATGGATCTCATTAAATGAAAAATGGCCTTCTTTTTCCCTCCGGGGTAACCCTGACAGTGCTGTTCCTTTCAAATTACAGTAGAAATAACCAGCTCAGAAAATGAAGCAGCTACTCCTATTTCTCATCACAGGAAGCTGTAAATCAGCCCAGTGTTTAAGTTATAACACAAAGTCTGTCATGAGTCCAGCTCCTCAGCTTGTTCTATGCACATGGTGTCCTCCTGGAATACTTCGTCCTACATGACTGACACAAGCGACTGAGGCAGAGCGCCGCTGCGGGCTTGTTGTTAATGTCACTGTATGTCAAACCATGAGCGCTGTATTACCCATCCTCACTGTCTCTCTCTCCTCTCTGACACACAGGGACTTCAAGAAAGTCGGTGTGATGATCGCTGGACCTCAGAAGAAGATCGTGAGCAGCCTAACAACACTTGAAATGCACTCAAAGAACGGTCCAGTTCCTGTCTAAAAATTAAAAACGACTGACGGAAATGAAAGACACTTGAGATTGATGCTGCTTTGGCTTTAAGAGACTGGACATAGATATTAAATGAAAAGATGAAGTGGAACTACAATTCTTGAACACATGTGTGAAGCAGAACAAACGTCCTGGAGAAAGATCATGTCTTCACGGGCACAAGGTGCGTTGGTGATGAGCGTGTCTCCCAGCGATTGACATGTTGCCTTATCTGCGATAGAGCGGCGGATGAGCGCGGGCCTCGTGTTCAGGAGACTACTGTCACGCTGCATGGCTTCTCCTAGAGGAGGCCGGTCCGATCCGGATGGATTCAACGAAGAGCTCTTCACCTGTGGAATCACAGCGGAGCATTAAAAAGCCTTCAGGAAAAACTTTGCAAAAGCATCCGTCTTCCTTTTGGAAGGTAGCACTTCAGAGAGGCAATAGCTTGGACCCCAGAGTTTTGGTGGTTTCGAAGAAACTTGAAGAAAATCCCCCTTTAAATCTTCTAAATAACGCAGGAGAAATGCAGCTGGTTACTATTAGAGCAATCTGGTAATGCTTGTTAGGATCTGACACGTTTGATAATAAACCATTAATCTGCGCGTGCAGAGAGCTATTCTTGAGAATCAGGCATGGAGTAGAGGAGACTTTGGGTAAACATGTCATTTTAAAGGTTTATTTGTTAATGTAGCCCAAGACACATGTTTGTTTGTACCACTGTGTTCGGATGATATATTAATTCATTATCAAATATAAAAAAAATAGTACACTATAAGAAAACAACTGTTTACTAGAATCCGTAACAGTCAGTAAATCGTAATGCATAACCCAGACAGAATAGCATGCTGATGTGTTTTGTTAGCCAACCCAGAAGTTAGTATCATCATGTTCCCACAACAAAAAGCCAACTTTCCCATTGGTTTTTGGATTATTGCAGAAAATTGACTCTTACACATGTTGTTCATCATGATGACCTTCTACAATCGTTCAAAGTAAAAAGCCACAATCGCATTGCTTCAATGTCACATCACTTCCAACTCTTTCAGTCTTTAAGAAACATTTTCCCTGAAAGTTTAAATAAAAATAATTCGCGAGAGCGCCGTTATACACACATGGTGGTAAAAGTGGACTATAGTCTCTAGACGAGTTTACCAGCTTAGCATGATGATGTTTAATGTCCCCGACAATATGTGAAAATATATTGAGCTTGTGTTGTTCTATACAGGCCTTATTTCAGACATTTAACCAAAAGACCATTGAAGATGGAACTGGGAGTGCTATAATGCAAACTTGTTTCTGGGTTTGGCTTGCAAATACAGTATCTGTACCAGCAGGATTTTGATCTCAGAAGTCTTAGATATGATGCATAGAATGTGAAACAAAACATTTTGCACCAATTCGAATAATTTTTGTCACATGACCTCATCTTGGTTAAATCTGCAAAATCTAATTATCATCTTGAAATTAAATCCAGTTCCTTTGTATTGTTTATCCAATTTTGTGAAAAATTCAACCTGAAATCATGTTGAAATCTTGAGGTATGACTCGCTCCACCTCTGAACTGGCTCTTTTTTTTTTTTTGTCCCCACAGACCCTCTCCAATCACCTGATTACATTCTGGCAACATCTACTTTTTACAATCAAAATCAGTTCCCAATCAATTAACCTTTTTAAGGTCCTTTTTCCCCCTTGTTGAATATCCTGGAAATCAGATTTTGAAACGAAAATAAGTTGGATAAATGGATATCTTTTCACATTGAGTTTAACATTTGGCAACCAATCAAATAATCAGTCAAGAAAGCACAAATCCCGCCCCATTGCTGATTTCATTGGTGGACTCAAGCAGGCAGTCACCTGTCATGAAAAGATCTACTGACAAGACCAATGAAAGAGAGTTTGCGCTGAACTTGTTTGTGAGAGGAGATAGAAAAAAAAAACACTCAGAATATCACAACTACTTCCGGCAATTAATTGTGCTGGAAATGGAAGATTAAATCAAGCAGGTTGCATTGTGGGATACAGTATTCTGGGCTGCTCTGTTGAAAACTGCACATTTTTACAGTAGTAGCTCTTCTAGATATTCCATGCATACAATACATTTGCACACAGTGCGCAGTATACATACTAAACAGTAAGAGTAGTATGGTAGTGTGCTAATCCGAACGTTACCATACTCTGTAATTTCTTATAGTGTATGATCACACAAAGATTTGGACTATAAAATCTTCTAGAAGTGTGGAGGGTTATTCTGAAAGGATCATTAGGATCCACAGCCCTCAGTCTTCAAAACACAAGGGTTTACATCATTTATTAGTTTGAAACTGAATACTGGGCTTTATTACGTCAATATCTGAATATTTTCATCCTGATCATGAAATCACAAAGTGACCGTCTGACCATGTACTGCACCACCTAATGAAGGAACAGTCTATTTGTCCTCTACATCCATCTGATTCTGCCTGTAAATGTTGCTTTCTCCCTGCTGTTAGTACACATGTGAACCAGACCTGTGGTGATAGCAGTGGTGACTCTAGAGCTGTTATCATTTAATGTCTGTACGTATGTATAAAAGAATGAACAAATATCTGTGCAACCTCTGTATTTTATGTTATTTTGTATTATATTTGTTTTACATAAAAAAAAAACTATTATAATGATTTATTTATTTCTTAACAACCAACAACCATACACAGTGCAGTTTTTTTTTTTTTTTTTTCATAGCATTCAGTAAGTTATGACATGGTTATGTTTCGACCCTACCAGTGTTTTTATATTTTACATTGTTGAAGATGATGTTTTGAAGAGCAATACTGTTTTGAGTCCTGTTCCCCTTCTTTTGATTGATGGGTGTGTGTGTGTGTGTGTGTGTGTGTGTGTGTGTCTACTAATGTAAAATGATTTGTAGTGGAAACATTTATATTTTTATAATAAACATTCTCAAAATATTTTCTAAAGAATGAATGCTAAGAAGAAAGTGTCTGGCTTTGGTGTTTCTTTGGCGCACATACACAAATACACACACAAACACACACACAACCTTTCTGAAAAGACATACAGTATAGAGTCAACAAAGTGAGAAAAACTGTCTATTAATCCATTGAAAAAAATGTGTTCAGAAAATGCTCTCCTTAATCACTTCTATGTTAAGATACTTTTTTTTTAATTAGCTGAACAAATAGTAAAAACAAGTTGAAAAAATGATTGTAAAATGTCAAAGTGGTGTAAATTATTAATTAATTTAAAAACAACTTAACTTTTTTTCTTTTTTTAGAGTATATTTAGTAGATTTCTTTATTTGTAATTAATTTGGGCTTTTTTAATTTAATCTCAATAAAATTAAAAATAAAATATCCAGTTTTTAAACTTTTTCAATTTGTAAACGTCATTAAAAGTTGTTTTGAATTCATTTTCTTTACGAATTTAAATTGTTAAATAATATTTTAATGACTGACTAGATTAAAAAAAACATGCTGAAGTTATTTTTGTAATTGTTATCAGTAAGTGTAATTAATCTCAGATTAATATCAGATTAATTTGTGCAAGCACTTCATCAACACCTTAACAGTGTGACTATCAGCAGTGTTTTGGGGCTCTCCGCGGGTGTGAAGGAGGACGCACACAGGCGTCTGATCTGGGTCACAGATTCTGCTAGGATCACAGAAGACACTGTTATGTTTAGGCCTCAGGGAGCCCCACATGTCTGCTCTTTAGACGCTGCTCTGGACACATGCACTATACAGAGGGTGGCTAATAGATTTATTAAGGTCATCTCTGTGATGCATGGACCATAAACGAACACCTGCTGATGCACCACCCACCTTGGACAAACAACTATTATAGGGTCAATGATAAATAAGGATCAGATGATGAATGGGGGGGGGGTCTAGTTTAAAATGTGTCAAAAGAGTATAAGAGTATAATATTATACGTGTGTATGTGCGTGTGTGTGTGTGTGTGTGTGTGTGTGTGTATATATATATATATACATATATATATATATATATATATATATATATATATATATATATATATATATATATATATATATATACACTACAATTTGACAGTGACAGAAATATGAAAGCCCGTTTTTACTATGGAATAAAAAACTTTGTATCACAATTCTGAGTTTTTTTTTTTTTTAATAGCAAGATTATATTGCAATTCTGCATTTATATCTCACAATTCTGTTTATAACTTGCAAATCTGAGATATAAATTAAGAACTGTGAGATCTCAACAGAATTGTGAGGGTGGGAAAATCTGAATAATGAGATAAAATGTCAAAGTTACCTTTTTCATTCTTTCTTTTTTCTTTCTTTCTTTCTTTCTTTCAGCAGAAACAAGCATCTAGAGTACACATTTTTACACTGTACCAAAAAAACACAAAACAGCACACCTGTTTTAAATTTTTCAGCATTGATGACAATAGTAAATAGGTTGATTTATTTATTTACAGAATGATTTCTGAAGATCATGTGATGCTAAAGACTAGAGTAATGGTGCTGAAAATTCAATCAAATAAATGCCACAGCATAAGAGACTTTCAAAAACATGAAAGAAAAAAAAAATCTTACAGACCCTAATCTTTTGAATGGTTATACATAAAACCAACATGAACGGTTGAATAATAACTTGCCACATGCATTTTAAAATAGGTCTTGTAAGGTTTCTACTCTCCTCATTTTGTGCACATCCTTATTTAGTTTTTAGTTTTCTTCACACTTTCTCTCTATGTTTTTTCCTTTAATAAATCTTATTCTGGTCATCAGATGATTATTAACAGTCAGACACTATCTAATTAGTGGGATTTAACTGCTCAGTAAATTTTCTGTCTTACCACTGCTCAGAACCAAACACCGTACCCATTGACAGCCACAAAGAAAGCATTTAATTAGAGGAAGTAATTTTTGCCATCCATTAGCGTTAAGTCTAAGACTCCTGTAGTTTCAGTGTGCAATTAAAAAAAAAAAAAAAGGTCAGCTTTTTCTTTCCTTTTCCATTAAAATCATAGTCTTCCACTCATTGGCTTATTTGTTGGAACGGAGGCCTATTTGAACAAAGCAGGCATTGTTTGGGATAGGCCATGGTATCTGAAAGGGAAATCTTTGGATCAGATTTTCCAAAATATGAAAAAAATATATCCACAGTAAATCTAACACTGAAAATTAGTGTTTGGGAAACGTGACAGTGCTTTCTGGCAAAGTGAAGGCTTCCTAAGGAAAGTTGTAGTTTTAGCACTGCACACATGGCACATATGGCTCCGCTAGTTTGCAGACTTCTGTTCTCAGAAGATTATGGATCATCTGAGAAGGCCAAGTTACAGCCCTCTATCGATAAAACATTTCATACCCTTACAGATATAGTTAGGTTTGTAATTTATTGTGTGATATTAATGCAACCTATCTTTAGAATTCCAAGGCAGTCAAACCTCAGCAGTATGAATGATGCCGGCTCGACTCTACCTAGAGAGCTTGAGAAGGAGCAGATGTGCTGCTGCAGATGTGCCTGATGTTCACAGGAAGAGCAGGGGAGAGCAGGCCATTGCTCCTTGGTTCAGAGGCAATGAATTCAGCATGTGGGATGCTGCTCAATTTGTTCAGCAGGTGATCTACTGCCGCTCTGCTCCAGAAGGACTCATGTGGGTGGAGGATAATGAAATGAAATGTAAAGCAGGTATAAGCACAATGCCTTTGACTCACTGGATCTTTCCCACAGAAGTATAACAAGGCCACGGGAGTGTTGTGTGTGATAATATGGTCTGACGGGGTAGGTGAACTACATTACTCATGTCAGATGGGTGCTATTATGTGGTCCTCGGATACTGAGCTGGGATTCCTTATGAGGATGGTTAGTCAAACACCTGGTACACGGATTTGAGATCCAATGGGCATCTCTTAGTAGAAATGGCATTTTTTATTATTTAGTTTAAATGTTTTTTGTTTGCTTTTTTTTTTCATGAGTGAAAAGTTCAAATGATTTCAACTCCATATATAATGGTCTTAAATGGTGAAGTGGTTTCGATGAAGCTTCAAAAAGCTCTGCACGATCCCAGTTGAGGCATAAGGGTGGGTCATTTTCTTAAAAAAAATAAATAATAATAATAATAATACAAATTTCGACTAACTTTTATAACCACAAATGCACGTCTTTACTTATGCCTTTGCCTTATAATGCACTGTATGATATCATGAATAATTGTATCCACAATTACAATACATCATAAGTCTTATCTATTTATTGTTACACCTTTGGACAGTATAGTGCATTTGAAAACATATAACAAACAAACCTTCATATATTATAATGCATTTAGATTTTTACATCAACATTCATTAAAAAAAAAACTGTTTCTTTGGAAGAAAAAGAAACAGATTTCCAGTATGATCTGCGAGCAGTTTGGACTGCACGGTGTATGTCGTAGAGTTCAACTCTAATGATTACCGTCTGATTTCATGGCTGGCTTCATTCCAGCGGGGTTGTGCGAGTAGGTCATAATAATCTCATGCTATGGTAAGTTTCAGTTCAAAGTGGTGAAATTTTAGAAGGTTTTGTGCAGGCTTTGTCATGAATTTCAAAAACAAATTGCAAAAGAGTCCACTGTCCTCAACAGTGCTACAAGTAGGGGATTAGGGGAGCTCCTCCGAGACAAAGTAGGTGGCAAGACTTTGAAGTCAAACAACCTCTAAACTTCCGCTTCATGTGCAACGGATCAGATGACGAGAATGACAAACAAGGCAGCTGAGTTTTCTCGAAAAAAAAGCCTCCAGCTGTTTGCAGCTGTAGCACAAAGCAGAGCAGCACCTTGCAAAGCCATAAGCAGCTTTCTTTTGCAGTCTCAGGGCCGAGTGAACGTCGTCCACATAGGTCACATCCTGGAAAGAGTCTTGGGTCAGTGATAAAGTTGGCATGTCATGTGTTTATCATTTACTTGTTTTTCTGTCCTCAAAGACACTAGGATTCAAGAAGAAAAAAGTAGAAGTGGATCAATGCCACAACCTCTGTTTCTGTTTCAATAGATGCTTGTGCGTTGACCATGTTTTTTGTTAGCTTGAATGTATATTGTTTCTTAAACAAATACGATATTTTAACTGTTGAAGAAGACAAAAATACTGATTAAGAGAAAGTTGTAGTTTTGCTTAAAAAAAATGTACGCAGCAACATGCAAATCACGACACGGAAAAATCCCCAAATGTGTGGTTTGATGGTGTGATGGACTGAAGCAGGGCCGGAGCGCTGGCCTAACAGTGTTTTATCACGCACACGGCATGAGCTGGAGGAGATGTGCGCTGTGTGTGCCAGAAAGGATGATGGCTGAGACATACATCGAGGAGGGGGTCTCTGTAGTACTGAGACTGGACTGGCTCTTCAATCTCACTGGAACCAAGGGAAAAGTCAATGTCACTCCAAGTAGGAAACAGGTCGGGGATTAAGCACGCTTCTCTGTTCTTGTCTGCTTAACAAATGATCTGTCAGATGCGCAGGGGAATTTATCATCACAAATGCTCCACAATGAGGTTTTTCCGCTTACGGCCGAGGAAAGAATCTTTTCTTTCCATCTCTATTTCTTACAAATCTCAAGGAATTACATATTGCGCCGTGACATTCTGCACAATTAATATTGCATCTTTGGGAAGCATATTAATCACTCTGATGGCTTGTTTGTTTTTGTTTTGCTTTTTCTCTTGCACCACAAAAATTTGAATTGGAGATGAAATCAAAGGATCACTTGTGTCAAACTCAGATCTGTGCGTCTTGTTTGGCTGGCTTTCATGTCTCAGTTAGCCTCTGCTGGTAGATGCAGTAACTGCATCATTCACTACACACATCACCATTTGTGTGTGTGTATATATATATATATACACACACACACAAGGTAATTATATACCTTCTCATTCAAGAGTTTTCTTTATATTCATGACTAATGAAAATTGTAGAGTCACACTGAAGGCATCAAGGGCTATTTGACCAAGAAGGAGAGTGATGGGGTACTGCGCCAGATGACCTGGCCTCCACAGTCACCGGACCTGAACCCAATCCAGATGGTTTAGGGGTCCAGGTCCAGGACCAGGTAAGTGATAATGGTTCCAGATAGCTCTATGCAGACCTCCTTGGTTTAGGCAGATGTTATTGTTCTTTTCATGTCTTAAAGATTTACCAGATGATTCTGTGACTGATTATGTTGAATCATCTGAAGTGGGACAACTGAAAACCACTCAAGCACACTTACTCATTTCCAAACATTTGCCACGGAGATGAAGAACAGACGTCTTCACTTCCATGGTCCGGATCAGGGATCCTTTTCCCCGGTTTGGAGAATTAGCTTGGGACCATTACATCACTGCTGCTTTACGATATGCACGTCGACATGAACTAATTATGAAACCCTAATCTGTACATCCCACAACAATACATCATGGCAAGGGTTTTTAAGCGTGACAGCTATTGAATGCAGGCGTAATTACATTTGTCCTGAGTTTGCAGATTAATACTACGGTTGTCTTCAGAGTGAGGCTAATAAGTACAGAGAGCAACAGCTGGGTCTGTGATGTCTGTCGCGAGCAATGGTAATTGATTTCAGACAAAGGATGAGTGATTTGAAGAGGCTGCTCATCATACAATAACTGAGCCTGGCTACCGCAGCTCGAACCCATCTCCGGGCAAGATGCTCTTGATTATGACATTTCATTGGCACCACCGATGCTTCTGCAGTTCAGTCTTTACAACTGGCCTCCCCTGTCACAAGCTCCCACTCTCTGATCTCATATTGGAGATATATTTCATACAGTGCTGCCACAGATCAAAAGCAGTTAACTGAACCCAACAGAAGATTTACAGACCTCTAACAATCATCATCTTTCCCCTTTGACTTTTATGGTATGGACCAGAGGCTGGTGATGGAGTGCCCTTTTCCTGACTGCTCTCTCAAAACTTCCCGGCTGACCCTGAATGTGACACTTGGAGGTGCGACTGCAGTGATCCGTAGCTCTTGAGTGTTTGACGCATTTGACTATCTATCCGTCTAGTGAACATGATATTAATTATCTTGAATTATATAGTTTAACTTTACACATTTTGGTTGGTGATTAATCTTTGTTGCAGCATGCTTGTCCTGCATATTTATATTTTTTGTTTAAGGGTATATTAAAATACTTTCTCTATCCTCTGTTAAAATGCTGTTTTACAGTTACACTGTAATTGTAAAAATAAATGTGACTTCAAGTGGTAAGATTTAAGTTTAAGATACCTAAGAAATATTTAATGTATATACAATAATATTTTCCAGATAATAATTTAACTATTGCTTTAGGCTTTATTACAATTACAATAAAAATACACATTTTATCATTTGAATTTAATTATTATTTTTTTTATCAATTATTGTTAATCATTTTTTTACATTATCTTTCCTCACACAGTTAAATGAGTCCTAAAATTTATAGCGGTTTCGTACTGTATTTTATATTACATTGTATAATGAAAATGCAAGCTTCAATTTTAATCAGCATTGACAGTTTTGACATGATCTTGAAATGCACTGTTATTTAAAGTCATTTTAATTGGAACAGATGTTTGTTTCAGAAAATGCTGCAGTATGTTGAGTTGGATTTCAGTAAACTGTGATGGAGCAGGTCAGGCTGCTGCACTGAGGGCCAGCTGACCGGGCAACATCTGGACACCAGGGGGACGGGGTGGACGAGGCTCCCCGCGGACAGCAGCGGACTGCAGACAAAGACGCCACAGAGCTGCCTGGATGCTGCATGCTGGGAGGAGAGCCCACAAGAGCAGAGCTATTAACCAGCCTGAGAAGAGCAGAGAGAATCAGCTATACACAGGCCATAACTCTTGTAAAACAACACAGAGCTGTGACTGTTTTGACCTAAGAGTTCTCAACATTTAGGTTCACGGAGCTGCCATCCGCTGAAGAGGCTGAAGAAGCTGCAGAAGCTGCTTCCAAATCCACAGATCTTGAGGAATGCAGTTGTTTTTGTTTTAATTGAATGCCTCTCATTAGCTTGTCTTGCCTCCCCCTGCATGTGCAGTATGTCTCCATGCTCTTCAGACATGACCAATCCTTTCCGCCTTCCACCATGAAATCCATTCCAGCCTTAAACATAGTAATTCCTCTGGAATTTTGAAACCCTAATCTCACTGCTGGACTGATTTCAAATCAGGCTTTTCATATTTGGTCAAGACAGTGACCCTTAAAATAGGGTACAAGATATTCTGCTTCTCCTTCTTCTTGCTGGTTTATATAAGTATGTAGTTTAAACCCATTATGTTTGTGTTTTTGTAATTGTCAAGAACATATAAAATCACTTAAAGGGTTAGTTCGCCCAAAAAATGAAAATTATGTCATTAATAACTCACCCTTATACTGTGCCAAACATGTAATACCTCCTATCATCTTCGGAACACAGTTTAAGATATTTTAGATTTAGTCCGAGAGCTCTCAGTCCCTCCTTTTCTTGCCCAGAAAGGTAAGAAAAACATAATCAAAGTAGTCCATGTGACATCAGAGGGTCAGTTGGAATTTTTTGAAGCATCGAAAATACATTTTGGTCCAAAAATAGCAAAAACTACGACTTTATTCAGCATTGTCTTCACTTCCGTGTCTGTTGTGAGAGGGATATCAAATTAAAGCAGTCTGGATATCCGGTTCGCGAACGAATCATTCAGTTCACCAAATCGAACTGAATCGTTTTAAACGCTTCGCATCTCTAATACGCATTAATCCACAAATTACTTAAGATGTTAACTTTTTTTAATGTGGCTGACACTGACACTCCCGGAGTAATGCATGCACTCAAACAGTACACTGACTGAACTGCTGTGAAGATGAACACCGAGCCGAGCCAGATAACGAACAATAGACTGACTCGTTCACGAGTGAAGAACCGGTTGCATCGGTGTTCGTATCACCAGTAGTTCTTTCGGACAGTTCAATTCAATAAACCGGTTCTTTTTCGCTCGACGTAATGGCGTTATTTGCGATGATTGCCCTTGATTCAAGCACAGAATCAGTTCAGAATCAATCACCAAAAGAATCAGTTCAGTTCAGACGCTCTGTGTGTCGGTCTGCTTCACGCTTAATCCCACATGCCCAGTATCATCGGCTCCTCGGTTCAGGAATCGGACGCGTCTGACAGAAACGGTTCTTGACTCGTGAACGAGTCAATGTTTTGTTCGTTATCTGGCTCGGCTCAGTGTTCATCTTCAGTTCTCTCTTCACAGCAGTTCAGTCAATGTACTGTTTGAGTACATGAATTACTCCGGGATATTGGTTTGTTTGAACTTAGAGTGAGTGTCAGCCAAATTAAAAAAGTTAACAGCTTAAAGGCGAGCGTACACGGTGCGATTTTTGCTGTCGTACGAGTTCGCATGCGATTTTTTTCAATCGTGTGGAAATCGCTTATTCTCGTATCATTTGCGATGAATTACGAGCCGAGCAGAGTGGCTTACGAGCACTTCCCGACCTCCCGATCATTTTTAAACATGTCTAAAAAGTTTGTGAGCTATCGGTTTGAATTCGTGCCATTTGTGTGGTTGAACGAGCCGATTTGTTGATTTATCTGAAGTTGACCAATCACGAACTAGGAAAACCACAGAAGAAGAAAGACGAAGACGATAGCGCCACGGCGAATGTGGACTATTGACCAGGAGGATAAATTGCTGTATGATGTTTCTAGCAATGTATTCCAATGCATTTTTAGTTCTCTCTTGCTCTCTCTCACACACGCATATGTAGTTTACAGGGACTCTCCATAAACGTAAAGGTATTCTGTATATCCCCATACACTACTTCTATTCTCACGGAAAATGCATGTTTAAAATTTCTATTAAATGTAATTATCAATGAAGATTCGGGAGGAGCACGTCAGATACTTAGCCTAATCATCACAGGTGGACCACAATCAAGTAATGAATCCCACAGTATAAATATCGCTGACTTACCTCTATCCATTGACGGTTTATCAGCATGCTGGTTCGCTTCGTCAGTCACCTTATCACAGACCCAATTTTCGTACCAACGAAGAGCGCTAAACAGGGGATTTATAAGACCTGCTGCTTTTGCCGGACCCGAGATCATTTCTACCCAGCCAAACATGGCCGTCGAGCAGCATTAAGCGTCATCGCGACAGCTGCTATCCTCGCCAAGCCACACATCGTGGCCAATAGACCGTGCAACTCCGAGCTCGTCTTGCTCGATACACGATCGTGCCGCCCGAGACCGAGCTCTCGTCGAGCGCTGGATTGCAGCAGAAAGAATCCAACCACGGCTCAGTCTTTCACCACGGCGTTCCGGCCGAGTGGCAGTTTGAGGCCGCTTCCTCTAGCGGCGCAGACTAATACATTTCCAGGCGAAGACGCTAAAAAAAAAAAACAGGTTCTTCTTTTTCTTCATTGGATTTTTACGCCAGTTCGCATTCAAAGTGTTGCATCTAAAAGCAGTTTTGCGGCTAAAGTTTTGTTAAACTACGTCTTGACGTAGTTCTGTCTTCTTCTAGTAGCGTTTTATGGCGGTTTTGGCAAACCAACGTAAAGGTGCATTACCGCCACCCGCTGATCCGGGGTGTGGATCCCGCATAGATTTGGACTACAGATCCACCGTTCCGTCGGATGATGATGCCACTTTTAACCACGAAGCCAAAGGCATTAGGTTAGATTATCGTAATGCCTCGTTCTCAGGCCTTCCAGCTAAATCGTTGAGCAAGCTTCAGTATTCTGCCGCACGCTTGTACTTCTCCTCGCGAACACATTACACCGGTTCTTTCACAATTACACGGGCTTCCCGTAAACGTGAGAATTGATTTTAAAATTTCTATCTTAACATACTAGGCACTTCATGGGACTGCACCTGAGCATCTTTGTGAACTCATCAGTCCTTATATTCCATCACGCTCTCTTCGCTCTACTTACTCTCTTTCACTTCACCAGCCATAATGTGAGCTAAAGACCATGGGGCAAAGAGCCTTTTCATATGAAGCCCCTAAGCTATGGAATGTACTTCTTCTGCACGTCAGATATGCACCTATGTTGGGCGATTTTAAAAAAGTTGATTAAGTCACATTTATTCAAGACTGTCTGTCTTTAATGAATTGTTGTATTGCTTTTGGCGTTTGTTTCTACAAATAAAATGCATTCTTATTATTATTTATTATTATTATTGTTACATTCGCCTTACCGCGCACGTTTAAACCTCGCCGAAATGATACAGACATAAGTTCAAAAAAAAAAAAAGCGCCTGCTAAATGCTTAATTTAATTTTAAAATTTTAATTTCCATGCAAGTCTCCTGGTTGGACCAAATCATTTAGGGACCTATTTTACCATTCACTGGCGTGATCACTCAAAATTAATCTAAAACGCATCTGCCCTCATGTTTAGATGCAGGATAGCAAGTGTGAGTAAAATTACCATCGCCTTTTAAGGACCGTAATACGAAAAAACCGGAAAGTAAATCTCTTTAGAAACCACTTGGAAGCGAATAGCACATAACTGCTGTTAACCCATTTGCTGCAAGCATCGCCAACGCCCCCAGCCTACGTTTCATTTTTACAGCACGTTAAACATCACTCTCTTACTTGATCTGGATAAACCGCGCATCAATTGAAGTCCAAAGACTTTGGCCAATATTTAGATAAAACATAATTCCAGCGATTAATTTTCCATCATGTCAGGAAAACTATTCCTATTCCTGAACGGTAAACGTCAAAGTGTTAGCTCATGGACAAATGTTGATCATGGATCTAGTCAGAAAGAATCATGAACAGAAACATCTTTATTTTGGGTATATAATTTCTGCCTCCATGCCAAAAATGGGGGGTGTCTGGTAAGGGGTTAACGTTACTGCTATAATCATGTCTTTCGGTACAACGCCTCAAAAAGACTAAACATGCTCAATCGTTTCCAAAAGCCTCTGTTTCCACAGTCCATAATACAACGTGAAAACAGCGTTCCAAACGTATCCGCTCGGGAGTCCGTCTAAAGAGCCCGGAGGCCAAATGAGAGGAAAGATGCTTTTCCAACAGGAACATAATAAGGTGGACAAGGCCTGAGGAATCGTCAAATCAGGCAACAAATTGCTAAGCTGGTAACACAGTAGGCTACCCATCCATTTTTAGCTTGCCCCATCAAATATTACTAACACTTTTTACTCTTCCCACAGCCAACATCTACAGCAGCCGAAGCAAGTAGCCTTTTATGTACCTCCTCACTGCCGCAGCAGTGTCTGCTCCCGCAGAAGCCTTTCCTGCATCTCCCCACCGCCGCTGCAGTGTCTGCTCCCGCAGGAGCCTTTCCTGTACCTCCCCACCGCCACTGCAGTGTCTGCTCCCGCAGGAGCCTTTCCTGTATCTCCCCACCGCCGCTGCAGTGTCTGCTCCCGCAGGAGCCTTTCCTGTATCTCCCCACTGCCGCTGCAGTGTCTGCTCCCGCAGGAGCCTTTCCCGTATCTCCCCACTGCCGCAACAGTATCTGCTCCCGCAGGAGCCTTTCCCGTTCTCCCCACTGCCGCAGCAGTGTCTGCCCCCGCAGGAGCCTTTCCTATACCTCCTCACTGCCGCGCAGTGTCTGCTCCCGCAGGAGCCTTCCTACACCTCCTCACTGCCGCGCAGTATCTGCTCCCGCAGGAGCCTTTCCCGTTCTCCCCACTGCCGCAGCAGTGTCTGCCCCCGCAGGAGCCTTTCCTATACCTCCTCACTGCCGCGCAGTGTCTGCTCCCGCAGGAGCCTTCCTACACCTCCTCACTGCCGCGCAGTATCTGCCCCCGCAGGAGCCTTTCCTATACCTCCTCACTGCCGCGCAGTGTCTGCTCCCTCAGGAGCCTTTCCTACACCTCCTCACTGCCACGCAGTGTCTGCTCCCGCAGGAGCCTTTCCTATACCTCCACACTGCCGTAGCAGTGTCTGCTCCCGCAGGAGCCTTTCCCGTTCTCCCCACTGCTGTAGCAGCGTCTGCTCCCGCAGGAGCCTTTCCTACACCTAAATATATATATAAAAAAATAAAAATAAATAAATAAATAAATAAATAAATACCACACATCACCTCTGCCTAAAGGCATGCAATGCATCCGAGCTTGCGGTGATAGCATCATGTATCGACAATAGCCAAGACGATATTAGGCCCATTTTCCCACCAACGTTTTTTATAATAATCATTAGGCGGCCTACCTTAAATCGGCTATCAAACTGCTCCGTTTTCCCATCTCAGCACTGCATTTCCCGCTCGCCCGTGCTCTCAAAGGATGATGTGAGCCCGTAGGTTTAAAAAAAAAAAAAAAAAAAAAAAAAAAAAACCACTGGACAAGCGAGATGACCGTAGTGCCGACTACATGAACTAGCAGTATTTAAATATAGTACTTATACTTAATACCAGTGTATCAGTACGTCCGAAAGTATATATTTTTTTGACTATTGGTGATTCCATAGGCTCTTTTCGTGCACCTGCATGGTCAAAATGGTAAATAGTAAGCTCAGAAAGTATAAAGAATCTTTCTCTTACTCCACCCATGCACGATTACATCGTCGATATGTACCATCGATCTCACGTGCTGACAATGACCACATTGCCGATACATGGCACCTATTTGGGGTACACTGGCACAGGAAATCCAATTTATTTTTGCACTCTTAATTTCGGATACTATGACTGCACCAAGATTTTTTCGGACTCATTATCGAAAGCAGCTCATTGGATTTGCTAAACAATTATTCAAGTAAGCCTCACAGCGTCTACCCTCGTAGACAAATAAATCATCTTTAGTATCGAACTCCCTGCCAGGCCCTGCAAGAGGGCTCCCGGTTGAACCAACCTTTGCCTTCTCCATTCAACTATCAGCAAAGCTTACTCGTTTGACATCGCAAGTATTACAATCCTGCCAGATGCTTTCCCACTTAATCAATCTTGGACTTTCCATCCGACCACCAGCGAAGCTTACCCGATTAAAATAGGCAGATTAACCAAAAAAAAAATAAAAAAATAAAAAAAATAACGACATTTACCTATCGAACACCAATGAGTACATTGCAGCCCAAACAAATTTTCCCTCCGATGGCAAGATGTACCCATCCAATACCGCAAGTTACGCTTTCGCCGAACACTAACGAGCTCTTCGCAGATAAAACAATCTCAATTTTCCCTCCGATGGCTGGAGAGACTACCCATCTGGTGTCGCAATTTTAATAAATATAATAAATAAAAATAAAAATAAATATAGAAAATAAATAAATAAATGATAAATAAAAAGACACCGGATGCTGGCCATAGCCTCCCGACCAGATAACCTTACCTTTTTCAATCCTATGGCCGGCAAGGCTTCTCTCTTCGATGCCAAGAGCTTGAGCTCCCATCGGATGCTGACGAGAGCCTCCCGGCCAGACAACCTCATCTTTTCCATTCTGCGGCCAGCAAGGCTTACCCGTTCGTTGCCAGGAGCTCACACTCCCTTCGGACGTAGGTGAAAGCCCCCGGCTACCTGCTTTGCCATTCTGTCTTACGTACGGAGAGGTTTACCCATCCAATGCATGGAGTCAGGGCTCCCATTGAATGTAGGTGAGAGCTTCCCGGCTAGACAACCTTACCTTTTCCGTCCTTTGGCCAGCGAGGCTTAACCGTTCTATCCGGGAGCTAAGCTCCTGTCGGACGAAGGCAAGAGCCTCCCGGCCGGACAACCTTTTCCGTCCTTCAGCCAGAGAGGTTTACCCGTTCGATTCCTGGAGCTAAGCTCCTATCGGACGTCGGTCCGAGCCTCCTGGCTAGACAACCTGACCTTTTCCACCCTTGGCCAGTGAGGCTTACCCGTCCGATGTGAGTGCTCCCATCGGACGCCGGCGACAGCCTCCTGGCCAGCCAACCACGACCCTACTGTGTGGTTCAGGTTACTAACCTACAAGCAAGCTGCTTAAATGCTGCAAGTACCTAACACACAATAAACTCTCCTTCCTTCCTATGGTCACCAAGGCTAAACCGTCTCTTGCCAGGAGTAGCAAACTCCCTTAAACGCCGACGACAGCCTAACGACCACGCAAACTTACCTTTTCCATCCTACGGCCTGCGAGGCTCACCCAGTTTGTCCCCGCCGGACGCCGGCAAGAGCCTCCTGGCCACCTATCGTTACCTTTTCTGTCCGCCATCCGGAGAGGCTTACCCGTTCGATGCGCGTGCTCCCTTCGGACGCCGGCGAGAGCCTCCCGGTTAGACAACCTTACCTTTTCCTTTTCTATGGTCAGCGAGGCTTACCCGTTCGATGTGTGTGCTCCCTTCGGACGCTGGCGAGAGCCTCCTGGACAGACTTGCTTTACGTTTCCACCCTACGGTCGGCGAGGCTTACCCGTTCGATGTGTGTGCTCCCTTCGAACGTCGGCAACAGTCTCTCGGCCACACAACTTACCTTTCCATTTGACGGTAGGCGAAAAAAAAAAAAAAAAAAAAAAGCTACCCTCAGCTACTCTCACATCTTTTAACCCCGTCTGGCGAGGCTTACCCGTTCGATGTTCTGAGTTTGAGGCCCCATCGGATGCTGCGAGAGTCCTCCCAGTCGGGTTTTCCTTTCCAACCCTCCCCGTCCGCCGAGGCTTACCCGTCTGTCGCGTGCGCTCCCTTCAGACGTCTGGCGAGAGTCTCCCGGACGGGCCTATGCTTGCCAGCCGCAAGTGAATCTCATCCAGCCGATGCCGTGAGTCGGGATCTCCCTTCGGATGTTGCCAGAGTCCTCCTTGTCGGCTGGCCCAAAAGCTTTTTATCTGCCTAACCGAGAGGACCCAGACGTCCGTCATCCTGAGTCTCAATCTCCTGTCGGAGGCTTCATGGGCCCTCTCGGTCAGCGTTAGGCCCTTCACCCACTGAATAGCAGGGGCTATCAGCCAGTAGGGCCCGTACGCCGACACCGTGACCTATTCCGGTCGAGGCAACTCGGGTCCTCCCGGTCGGGCACCACAAACACGCTGCTCCTCCTCATCGGCCGGTAGGGCTCACCGTTCCAACGCCAAAAAGCTCCAGTTGAGCATCGGCCCGAGCCCTACCGACCGGGCGCCAACAACCACGTAGTTCACTAGCTGCAGCCGGTAGGGCCTACTCTCCCAACTCCCATGTCGCTCCCTCCGGAGTACGTAGGCCCTTCCAGCCTGCCAACGAGATGACTTCTCAGAAACCAAATCAGCCCCCGCCAGTACTCTGCTTTTTTGGGGGGGCATTCTTTAAACTGGCGGCTGTCCTCTTGTACATTTGCCTTATTGGGGGGTACTCTAGATTCGGGCAATTCCCGAGCTCGGAGCCCTTCCCCGGACAGCACGCCAAATACGCATACCATACCTCAGCTAATTATATGTAAGCGTGAACTAGTGAAATGTAATTATCAATGAAGATTCGGGAGGAGCGCGTCAGATACTTAGCCTAATCATCACAGGTGGACCACAATCAAGTAATGAATCCCACAGTATAAATATCGCTGACTTACCTCTATCCATTGACGGTTTATCAGCATCCCTCCTCCACCCCATCTCCTCACTTCAAGTTCACTTTACAATATACGGGGAAGGGGGGGTACTCTAGGTTCGGGCAATTCCCGAGCTCGGAGCCCTTCCCCGGACAGCACGCCAAATACGCATACCATACCTCAGCTAATTATATGTAAGCGTGAACTAGTGAAACACCGTATAGTATTTTTTAAAAGCCATTTGGTTTACGAGGGCACAGTAATTGTCCTCTCAAACCATGTTTACATTTTAATACCTATTTAAGATATTTATAAACCATATACAAGAACACACACACAGGGTAACCAAACGTGAAAAACAACCTGTACGTGTAGGAAACAGTCACGGCTCGTATCAATATTTTATATGCAGTTATGAGAGAGGGAGAGCAGTTATATTAGGCGCGTTCCACTTGAAGCACCGCTGCACGCACAGAATGATCACCTGTATGACATCAAAGTACCGCGAGAGCGATTTGAATACATTGGATATGTGTGCTCTCTTATCGCTCTCGCTGTATTTTAATGTGATCCTTCTGTGCGTGCAGCGGTGCTTCAAGTCGAACGCGTCTATCGACTACATGCGATTGCTTCTGGAATTCGCAGGTTGTAAAATCGTGTCGTATATCATCTCGTCCGTATGATTTTCAGATAAACTCCCTCGTCCTATGTGCTTGGACATAAGATCCTCCGACCATCCGAGTTTGCACCGTGTACACTCGCCTTAAGTCATTTGTGGATTAATGCGTATTAGAGATGCGAACCGTTTAAAACGATTCAGTTCGATTTGGTGAACTGAATGATGATATCCAGACTGCTTTGATTTGAACTCTCTCTCACAACAGACCCGGAAGAGAAGACAATGCTGAATAAAGTTGTAGTTTTTGCTATTTTTGGACCAAAATGTATTTTCGATGCTTCAAAATATTCTAACTGACCCTCTGATGTCACATGGACTACTTTGACGATGTTTTTCTTACCTTTCTGGACATGGACAGTATACCGTACACACAGCTTCAATGGAGGGACTGAGAGCTCTCGGACTAAATCTAAAATATCTTAAACTGTGTCCCGAAGATAAAAAGAGGTCTTACATGTTTGGAACAGCATAAGGGTGAGTTATGTCGACCGACAAATGGGGTCTCACTTGGGAGGCCAATCATCTCTGAATTTAAGAGAAAACGCCAATGAAAATTGGCTAGTGGATTAACCCACCTGAGCCACTCCCGTGCCGACGGGTATAAATAGGGCGACAGGTGCATCCACTCATTAGATTTTTGCTTCGGAGCCGAGTAGCTGATGAGAGAAGTCGCTATAAAGCCATCATCTTTGTTTTTGTTTGAAGCTGTTCCTGGTCGGTGTGACGGCGCGTTACAGCGGTGTCCCTGTGAAACGGCGATTCCCCTGGGCGCTTCGGCTAAAAGAGACAGTTTCTAAAAGAGCAAATCACGGACGATTCGCGTCTTTTTCAAGATGCCATTTTGTCCGTGTCCTTCTGGATGCGGTCGTTTCCTGTCTTCGGTTGACGGCCACGAGCGTTGTCTGCAGTGTCTGGGCGTCCAACATGCTGAGGCTGCGCTCGTGGATGATTCATGCGTCTATTGTGGGCGTATGAATATGGCAGCGCTGCGATCGCGTCTCTCACTCCTCAAGGGGAGTGCAGCAGACCCCTCGGTCGCCACCCGTCCCGGTCTCTCTGGCTCGAGATCTGAGGATTACAGTGAGAGCTTCTCCGCCATGCCACGCCCCACGGACCTCTCACTCCTCCCGCAGTGCCTGTCCCGTGTAGCTGCCGATTGATTCTGCTGGGCCGTCTCACGGCGGGCTGCCTCTGCCCTGCATGCCATGGCTATCCTGCAGGTACACCAAGCCAAGGCGCTCAAAGCAATGCACGAGGGTGGTACCGACCCGGGGTTGATGCAGGAGCTGCGCACGGTGACTGACTTCGCCTTACGGGCGACAAAGGTCACGGCGCGGTCCCTCGGGAAGGCGATGTCCACGTTGGTGGTCCAGGAGCGGTATCTCTGGCTGAACCTGGCTGAGATGAGGGACATGGACAAAGCTCACTTTCTCGATGCTCCCATCTCCCAGGCAGGTCTGTTCGGCGACACTATCGAGGACTTTGCCTAGCAGTTCTCGGCGGTACAGAAGCAGACTGAGGCCATCCAGCACATCTTGTCCCGACGTGTCTCTCCGGTTGCCACCGTTCCGTCGCGGGTAGCGCTTCAGCCCCCCCTTCGCCGTGGGCGCCCCCTGCATCCTCCACACCAGCTCCGCCCCGTGCTGAGAGTTCTTCGAGGCTGGCGCGTGTCACTCCCGGCTGCGAAGTCCTCGAGGAAGTTGACTAAGCGGCCCTGACACGGGCAACTCGGAGATGCGGAGAACTGCTCTTCAGGAGATGGCGAAGACAGTGCCACTCCTTCCCCCGGAGGAGGGACAGGTGGAGAATCTTTAGTTTCTGTTTTGTTCTGCTCCGCTGCTGGTCGAACAGCCAGTGGCACCCACATTTTCAATAAAAGAGCAATTTCTCCTTCCTGCGAGTTGCAAGGCTCGTGGGCTGACAATGAGCGACGCACAGCTTCCTCACTCTCACCCACGATGCCCCCTTTCGCCAGCAGCCAAGAGCTCGCTGTTCAGAGATGCAACGCCTCTCCACGCGTCTCTGGCCAGTTCCTCCGGCAACACGGGGAGTGTGGTTGTGATGACCCAGGACGCAGTGCCTTCTGGGCCTTCCGGCATGACTCCCCATCGCTGCACCACTGCGGGTATGTCGACTGTCCCTTTGGTGCAACTTGTACGGAGTCTGGGAGCGTGGCTTGCGCTGCCCAACCCGTCACGCTGGCTCATCCAGACGGTCCGACTCGGCTATGCAATTCAGTTCACCCAGCGACCTCCCAAGTTCAATGGCATGCTCGAGACTTCGGTGGCAGTCCGGGACGCCCCTGTCTTGCGTGAGGAGATTGCTGTCCTGCTGGCGAAGGATGCAATCGAGCCGGTCCTTCCAGCCGAGATAAGGATCGGGTTCTACAGCCCTTACTTCATCGTGCCCAAGAAAAGCAGTGGCCTTCGACCTATCCTGGATCTGCGAGTCTTGAATCGCGCCCTACACAAGCTCCCGTTCAGGATGTTGATGCAGAAACGCATTATCAAATGCGTCCAGCCCCAGGACTGGTTTGCAGCGATCGACCTGAAAGATGCGTACATTCATGTCTCGATCCTCCCTCGTCACAGACCATTTCTACGCTTTGCTTTCGAGGGTCAGGCATGGCAGTACAAGGTCCTCCCCTTCGGGCTCTCCCTGTCCCCCCGTGTCTTCACAAAGGTCGCGGAGGGCGCCCTTGCCCCACTCTGAGAAGTGGGCATCAGGATCCTCAACTATCTTGATGAGTGGCTCATTATGGCCCGGTCCCGAGAAGAGTTGTGCGATCACAGGGACTTCGTGCTCCGGCACCTCAGTCAGTTGGGGCTTCAGGTCAACCGGGAGAAGAGCAAGCTCTCCCCTGTGCAGAGAATCTCTTATCTCGGTATGAAGTTAGACTCGGTGAGTATGACGGCACGTCTCACCAGCAAGCGTGCCCAGTCAGTGCTGAACTGCCTGAGTTCCTTCAGAGGCAGGACAGTGGTACCACTGAAACATTTTCAGAGGCTCCTGGGGCATATGGCATCCGCAGCCGCAGTTACGCCGCTCGGGTTGCTTCATATGAGGCCACTTCAGCACTGGTTACACTCCCGAGTCCCGAGATGGGCATGGCACCGCGGTACACATCGTGTCACCGTCACACTGATGTGTCGCCGCCTATTCAGCCCCTGGTCGGACCTTGCTTTTCTACGGGCCGGCGTGCCCTTAGAACAAGTGTCCCGGCACGTTGTTGTCACAACAGATGCCTCCAACTCGGGCTGGGGCGCGACATGCAACGGGCAGGCAGCTTCAGGGTCCTGGACAGGACCTCGACTGCTTTGGCACATCAACTGCCTGGAGTTGCTGGCAGTGCATCTAGCTTTGCGACGGTTTCATCCGCTGGTGCTGGACAAGCACGTGTTGGTCTGCACGGACAACACTGCGGCTGTTTCGTACATCAACTGACAGGGCGGTCTACGATCACGTCGCATGTCTCAACTCGCCCGCCATCTCCTCCTCTGGAGTCAGACGTGGCTCAAGTTGCTGCGCGCTGTCCACATCCCGGGGGAGCTCAATCGTGCAGCCGACGCGCTCTCACGACAGCTCACTTTCCCTGGGGAATGGCGACTCCATCCCCAGATGGTCCAGCTGATCTGGAGTCGATTCGGGGAAGCCCAGGTAGACCTGTTTGCTTCCCACGAGTCCTCCCACTGCCAGCTGTACTATACCCTGTCCCAGGCCCCCCTGGGCACAGATGCACTGGCACACAGCTGGCCTCGGGCTTTACGCAAGTATGCGTTTTCCCCAGTGAGCCTGCTTGCACAGACACTGTGCAAGGTCAGGGAGGACGAGGAACAGGTCCTGTTGGTTGTGCCTTACTGGCCCACCCGGACCTGGTTTTCGGGAACTCATGCTCCTCGTGACAGCCCCTCCCTGGCGCATCCCCCTGAGGAGAGACCTTCTCTCTCAGGGGCTTGGCACCATTTGGCACCCGTGTCCAGATCTCTGGAACCTCCACGTGTGGCTTCTAGACGGGACGCGGCAGACCTAAGTGATCTGCCCCCAGCGGTGGTAGACACAATCACTCAGGCTAGAGCCCCTTCTACGGGGCAGGCCTATGCTCTGAAGTGGAGTCTGTTCACGAATTGGTGTTCTTCTCACCGAGAAGACCCCCGGAAATGCCCGGTCAGAGTAGTGCTTTCTTTCCTGCAAGAAAGGCTGGAGCGTGGGCTGTCACCCTCCACCCTGAAGGTGTATGTGGCTGCCATTGCAGCCCATCATGATGCAGTGGACGGCCGGTCCCTGGGGAGGCATGACCTGATCATTAGGTTCCTGAAGGGTGCCAGAAGCTTACATCCTCCTAGGACACCCCTGATTCCCTCCTGGGACCTCTCTATTGTCCTGGTGGGACTTCAGAGGGGTCCCTTTGAGCCGCTGAATTCGGTCGAGCTGAAGTTCCTGTCTCTCAAGACAGCGCTCCTGATCGCGCTCACTTCCATCAAGAGGGTCGGGGACCTCCAAGCATTTTCGGTAAGTGAAGAGTGCCTTGTGTTCGGGCCGGCCTACTCTCACGTTGTCCTGAGACCCTGGCCTGGATACGTGCCCAAGGTTCCCACCACTCCCTTCCGAGACCAGGTGGTGAACCTGCATGCGCTGCCCCTGGAGGAGGCAGATCCAGCCTTGTCGTTTGCTGTGTCCCGTAAGAGCGCTTCAAATATACGTGGACCGCACCCAGAGCTTTAGAAGCTCTGAGCAGCTCCTGGTCTGCTTTGGAGGTCAGCAGAAGAGGAAGGCTGTCTCTAAGCAGAGGTTGGCCCACTGGATAGTGGACGCCATCGCCTTGTCGAGCCGTGCCCCCTAGGGGTGAGGGCCCACTCCACACGGAGTGTGGCCTTCTCCTATGCGCTGGCGCATGGCGCCTCTCTGGCAGACATCTGTCGAGCTGCGGGCTGGGCGACACCTAACACCTTTGCGAGGTTTTACAACCTCCGTGTAGAGCCAGTTTCTTCCCGTGTGTTGGGTAACAGGTAATTGGCGGGAAGGGTTGGCTGGGTGTCATGCTTGCTGCGCCATTCCCCCTAACACGGGGATGTGAGCACATTTCTTCTCCCAGTAGAGTTCCCCGGTTGGCGTACCCTGGTCGAGCATCCTCCAGCACCCTCGGCAGTCAGACTTGGCGGAGCAGTCTGTCACCAGGCCCAGTACTGGTGTTAGCATGCCCGGAGTCCCAGTCAGCCCCTGTACTGGGCTAGGTGTTCATATGGCTTGGTTCCCTACGGGTAATCCCATATGTGAATTCTTCCACGGTAAGGTTTCCCTCTTGGCAAACCCGTGTCTTCCCTTGGCAGACCCGTTCTGTCAGTCTCTTCTGGCAGCCGTTCCATCCGTACTCCAAGGTAGGACCTGCCTCAGAGACCCCTTCCATATGTAGTACTGCCCCCCGGGTCAGTCCATATCGGTTACCCACGTCACCTCCCTACGGATAGGATGTGGTCTTCGTAGCGACCTTTTCCTAAGGCTCGCTTCCCCATTGTCTTGCCAGCTGAAAGAACAAATAGGGAAGATTTGAAGCAGTCTTTCTCTGAAGGTTGAAATCCCTTCCATTAACTTTATGTGGGCTGAACAGCAGCATGGCCTTCCCCAGCAGCAATGTACTCACCCTTTGGCCCGTTTGGTGCCAAGGTCAGTTAATTTGCGCTGGGTCTTTGGGAAGGTTACGACCTTAAGCGTAGCTTTTGTGGCACGCCAGGGCTTGTCAACAATTGCAGCGCCACAGGGTTGTGACGAGGTTCAGGTGGTGGCGTTTTCCATAGGACCCCATTTGTCGGTCGACATAACTCGTAGTGACCGACAGATAGGGAACGTCTCGGTTACGCACGTAACCCTCGTTCCCTGATGGAGGGAACAGAGACGTTATGTCCCCATGCCACAACCTTGAACCATTGAGTGAACCACTAATGAGTGGATGTACCTGTCGCCCTATTTATACCCGACGGCACGGGAGTGGCTCAGGTGTGTTAATCCACTAGCCAATTTTCATTGGCGTTTTCTCTTAAATTCAGAGATGATTGGCCTCCCAAGTGAGACCCCATTTGTCGGTCGACATAATGTCTCCATTCCCTCCATCAGGGAACGAGGGTTACGTACGTAACCGAGATGTTATTAATGACATAGTTTTCATTTTTGGGTGAACTAACCCTTTACATTTAAAAACTAAATAAATGATGATTAAAAAAATCTATAAAACCAGTATGACCTGAAAGAGAAAGAAAAATATTATAAATATTTGAAAATATACTACTACTATTATATAAACTATGCATATATACTATATATATATATATATATATATATATATATATATATATATATATATATATAACTCTAGATAGACCTGTGGAACAGACCAAACTCAAGGTTTAAGGGGGGATACAGAAATTTGAGTTTACAAATTACCATTTAACAAATAAACAGTTAACATTCTACATTTCATCATTGGCCTATTTTATGATAACAGTTTATCAAACTTATGTAAAACTAATAATAATAATAATAATTACCTGTAAAAAAAACCTGGAGACCAAAAGTTTTTATGCATTCATTAGAGAGTGCTATTGTATTCACATCGTTCTTGATACATTTTAGGCTCTTTCTTTTTTATCTCCATAATTTTGCATCTGTGCAATTTCTAGGAATCATAAAACCCTTAACTTTGTAAACTGCAAGAACATATTTTTTGGAGATTTAAAAAAGCGCTGAGACATGGTGGCTTTATTTATCTCTGACGGGAAACAGAGATATTATTTCATGTTTGCATCTTGGATGAAACATGTTGTGGCGATAACAAATTCTTTCATAAATCACAAACCACTTATTATGCTATTGTTCATTAAGTGTAACATGTTTCTCCAATTAGGCGCTGTCACAACAGGGTTTGTTCAGTCGGAGTGCACTGCCAGACAAAAGCCTCCCGTTGGGAAGAGGGAGCGTGTTTTCCATGGATTCTGCATTGTTGATCCCCGGCACAAAGGTACAGCTATTTATTCCTCTCTTAATTAATGCCTGACATTTACAATTACTGACCATTTGGGTTCTGTCTGTGACTCTTTCACTAGTGATTTGGTTTGTCAAACACTGTTAGGAGCACTTAGATCAAGCAGGGCTTCATGGGGACAGTATAAAGGACTTTACAAGCACATTGCAACTTTGCAGCTTGTTTCCAAACCTTCTCAAATTCTTAGTAATGTCATAAGCAGATCAAGGCATTTATTATTTAATTAGTTTACCAAAATCTAGATGTTACAGTGATGAAGACTTTCTACAATACAACTTTAACAGGCTCCCAACCACAAACAAGGGAGGGGTGAAGATGAGTTGAAGACAATGAGAGCGGTGTGAAGTGAGATGTCTCTCTCTTCAGAAGAATAGGGTTTCTTGTGGCTGGCCCTTTCAAACAAACAGGCCATGCTAGCCTGTGAGGAGAAGTATGACTCCGTTTTAATTATGTGATGGTGCACTAACACTTCTGAAATCTTCTGAAATGTTAACTGAGGACATAACTTATGCAGTCAGCTGAAATATTGAATTTTTGTCTTTCAGTTGGAGAAATTGTCCTTTATGGACTTTAATGTGTACAATAGATGCTCCACACAATGTGAGATTTTCTCACATTTTCATTCATGTGTTTCTTTATGCAAGTCCACTATGAGAAATGAAATATGATTATGGCCATCAAGTGGATTTTTGCAGTCATAACAATGAGTTTAACCATGATTTTTAAGAAATAGTTTATTTTATATTAACTGTTATGCCATTTTATTCAAAAACTGGTTAAATTCTGATTTCCTCCACTGTCATTACCACAAAAAGAAGAGTGATTTGATATGTGGTGCAGCATTTATCATTTGCTCATTAATATGGGGAGGGGGGGGGTAATAGTGTTATCTTGTGATCTGTTGGACATTGTTAGTGGACAAATTCAATAAAACTAATGAGACTAGACAAACGTGTGTTTTGATAGAGATCAAGCTTTCAAAGTCCACTGGGCCAAAAATGCAGGTATAAAAAAGTCATCATTGTCACAATCTGCAAATCTCTCTAGCTTGAACATATTAAGATGTCTGAACATTTGTACTGAAGTTATGAAGTGTAATCTTACTTAATTCCCCTAGCAGTCAAAGGTTGTACATGTCCCTCATTGTATTTAGAAAAAAAAGCAATCTGGCTTGTTATTATCCAATCTCATCTGGAAGTGGCTTTCATTTGCAAAACATTCTGAATCCAGTGTGTGGCCTTTTGAATCAAGTTCGAATCAACTGAGCTCGCTCATTATATTGATTCCTTATTGAAATCTGCTCCTGAAGCGCAGCCAACATTTTTAAGGCCTTAAAAATGCACAATGTAAACAAGTCAGATGGTCTGCACAGCAGGTACTGACCATGTAATCATACCTCGGTTTGTCAGTTCCATTTAGAGTGCAACCAATCATAAAACTGGCTGAAAATACTCTGCATATGGAATCCTTTTGCTTGCAGTGCTTTGAAAAGAATGATGTGATGTTTGGATATGTTTCCAAACATGTTTGAAATAGTATTCTAAAGAAAGTAAGATCTTTTAAATATATATATATATATATATATATATATATATATATATATATATATATATATATATATATATATATATATACACTTTAAACAAATTTTATGAAAATGAAAGGAATTTTTTTTTTAATTTGCATTAAATGCAAGTAGCTGAAATTCAGAGTGCTTTTTGACAAAGTTCATTGCAGAATGTGCTAACAAGCAAGCTAAAATGTATTTTAATGTAATTTCTATTGAAACTTGTATTTTAATTATTTAAACATATTTGTAATCACACATGTCATGATGAGGTCGCAATTTAGCACAATAATTTAAATGTAGCATAGAATAACAATATTTACAATTATAATCAAGTAATGTACTTCACATGTGGTTTAGCTTGTTTGTCAAGCAATGATTTAAAATGTACTTTAAATTAAAAAGTCTACAAACTGCAATTTTCTAAAATCTGTCTAGAAACATTGTCCTGAAAGTGTGCTGTATTAATATTTAAGTGTCCTTTTATTTAATATTTTTTATGTACTTTTAAGATTAGATTTGAAATACTCTGTAGTGTGCATTCAATACAATTAAGTGTGCTTCTTTTGCACAAGGGTATCTATAGAGCATTATTTAGCATGTATGGTATGATTATTCATTTAGGAAATTACAAGACACTTAACCCATAACACGCACGGCTAAATTTACTACCTTCAATTAGCACTGAGTTGCAAAACTGCTTGTTTTGTCAATATAAATGTTAATTATATATATGTATAACAGTGCTGGCATGGTGATTTCACACCCAGTGCCAACTTCAAGATGGAAACCCAGAATCCCAACAGAAAACCACTGTGATTTAGTGTCAGCGTGGGGGTTTGCAGTCTTACCTGAGATGTAGACAATGCAGCTGGAGCTCTGTGATGTCTGCTCCCACAGATGTAGATTACAGTGAGAGGCAGTGTGGATCACACCTGCAGCAGAAGGACGGGATGTCACCACACTTTACATTCACTCCCCCCACCTAAATACATGCCAGCCCAAGACTCAAACTCACAACCTTTGGGATTGCAAGTCCAACTCTCTAACCATTAGGCCATGACTTTCCCAGTGGGATTTATCAAAGAATCACTGCTCTTAAAGAGTCATAATGTGGCTCACAGCCTATTTTCAAATAATCATATTAAAACAATTGCCATCATTATATTCTCTAATCACTTTTGGATCTGGGTTTAAAGCTAAATTGGTGGACCGCCAGTTCATTTAAAAAGAAAATGCAAGTTTGGTTTGGTTCCCCATGCAGATGATTTCCAAGCATTTTTAAGCCATCAGCCTACAGATTTTTTTTTTTATTTCGACTGAGCTTACTTTGATGTAGCCACTTTTTACCTTCAGAACTTGCAGTTTACTTTCAGCTGAAAGACTGATTGCAGTGTGGTAAGTCACATTGCTTGGAAAAAGAAACTCTGATCAAGTCAATGAAGGCATTCATTGGTGCATTTGTTTCTCAATGGCACATAGAAGGCTTCTGGACGTGCACTTGCATATCATTAGTCAAAGACATTGAAATAATGCATGAGGCTTATTTGTAACCTGGGGTAATATTTTCTACAAATAAGGATGAGGTCTGTTTTATTTGGTCACACCTATAAGGTAACAGACCCGTTCCAACTCTCTGCTTGAATTATGTTTCCCAAACGAGGTTGAAAACTGACGACCCTCGAGATCGTCTTCCAAGGAACTACTCGCATTTATATTTAGAGCATTAATATCCAAAATGAGAATTCATCAAACTTAACATTTAATAGCTAACTTACTCCACTGAGGCTAATGTCACTGACATCACGATAAATTTGAAAAAAATTATGGATCTATGCTGTTTTGGGGGACAAATGTGCTCGGGAATTAAAATCACATGCAAGCCAGAATGACAATAATTAGAATGAATCATGGGGGATCGCAGTAGACTTTACCCGTAATGCCTCGAGCAAAGGGCAACATATGTGTGCGGCATGATTGCCTCGCTGAAAGCGGAAAGAAACATTCTGCTCTCACAAGGTTATAGTTCTCACTACAAATCGGATGCAGATTATAATGTTTAGTTCTCAGAATTTAGCACTAAAAAGCAAATGCTGAAAAAAAATATAATATAATATAATATAATATAATATAATATAATATAATATAATATAATATAATATAATATAATATAATATAATACCCAAATTGCTTGTTTACCACAAATGCTTATCAGTACATTTGGCATAGGCTACAAAGTTCAGTCAGTTGCATTAAAAATACATTTGTTTTTATTGTTATTAGTAATTGCAATTAACATGCATCCAGTTTATGCTTCTTTTAAAGTATATTCTTTTAAACAAGATATTTCCATAAGTAGGCTACTAAAGGCATCCCAAATGCAAATGTAATATGTGTACATATATATATATATTTTTTATTACATATATTGCCATATGATACAAAAAAAATAATACATGAAATCTATTAGAAATTGGAGCAATTATATATATTAACATACAATATATCTTGCCCATAAAATTATGTAAGTTTATGTATATGTAATATATTTCTGGACATGAAACCAATCAACATGCATTATAACATATATAATAAAAATGTATAAATAAAATATGTATATAAATAAAATATATTTAAAAATAACAATACATAAAATATATTGCTGCCATATATGTTTGCCACATAATACTATATAAAAAAAAAAAAACTTTATATAAATATTATTACCATATGTACATACTGTATACAATTTTACTGTGGGGATTATACATAAAGTATGTGTTGTAAACATCAACCCAAAAGAAAGTATGTCCCTGTATTTATGTTTTTATATGAGTGGTAATCATATATTTTATGTCTTGCAGTATTTGTTTTCAGTTTTATTTGCCATTTTGAACTCGTTTTATATATTTGTTTGCAATTTTTAATCTTTAAAATGAATTAAGTGTGGTAAAGGGTGATGATGAGAAGTTTCTGTTGGCTATTTCATGCACATATTGCAAAAACAGTTACAGATATGTATTCCAACACTCAGCGATCCACCCTGATGCATGCAACATGACTTTGATTTCATACTTCCTTCTATAAAAAACAGCAAGTGAACTCTTATCCAGCTGCTATTTGTGTTGGGTTGACCTTCACATCAGTCGGAGCTGCACCTGAACTGAACCTGAGAGCAGAGAGCTTTCATTCAGCAGCTTCAAATGAAACAGGTCTTTCTGATACACTGAGATGGACTGGCTTTGTTTGTGGATGAACACTTTTATGAACAGACAAATCCTGTGCATAATCAAATGACTACATAGAGAGGACATCAAAAGAGTATCCATGGTTTACATTAGAGCACCGCATTGCAGCCCTGCAATCTGTTCCTCATAAGACAACAAGCATTAGCCACCATCATTAAGCTAACAACATCAGTGGATTTAGTTGAGCAGCAATATGAACCGAGCAATACAGTGTAATTCAGCCAGTTAAACAAGAACAGCATTGCTGGACTGTCGCCAGAAGCGACTCGCTGCATCCTTCTTCAGAATTGAGCTTTCTGTCTGTGTGCCTAAAACATGATATATTTAGTGTTTTATTTCACTGTGTTCTTTTGAAGACATGATTTGATCAGATTTGTAGTATTCATGATGGCATTACTGTCTTAACTGAGTTGTGTTTCAGTTTTTAAATGATAAAAGAAAATGCTCCGAAGATGGAAACTTTTGCTATTAGAACTCAGTTAGGTTTCAAGTCAACGTTTTTTCCAAATGTTTTTTTTTTTTTTTTTTTTTTTCAACGTTTTTAGGATTGGATTATATTTCAGAAAAATCTAGAAGAGCCCTTTATGAATGGGAAACTAGAACATAATAGAAAACTGTAACTGGATTATTTTATGGCGAGTTTCCAGTCATTCATCGACAAATCTAGAAATGGGTATATTTTATAAATGTTTGGTAGGGGCCATAGAAAATATGATAAAAGAAATACACTTATGTAAAGAGTTAAAAGAAAATACTAAATTATGAACTGAATAATGTTTGGGATGCTTAATTGCATGTTAATAGCAATAAAATGAAAATGTATTATAGTTTAAATTTATATAAAAGGCAGTTAGCAGAACTTTTAAGTAGGACTTATATGTAATTCCATAATTATGTCTATTGTCTATGAAATATAGTTAAAGTGAACTGCTGAAAGTACAAACATTTACAATGAGCTTAAATATATTGTCACTTCCATTCAAACTGTCATGTCTTGTATTTAAATATTATAAACTATATTAAATATATTCATTTTAAATGTAACATTGTAAATGTAAATGTAATATCGCCAATGTGCATTTATTAGTATTTTAAGGTTTCTAACTTTGCTCATTCAAACAGAATTTATAGACAGAACTACCTTTTTTTTTTTTTTAAATAAAAACAACATTTAACAGCATCTGTAAAACAAATGTAAAGTTACAACTCTTGAACCCCGCTTGGAAAATATTCCAGATTTTTGAAAACCATTTATCTCAAAGAACACGATCCAAAAACATTTAGTCTTGTTTTCAATTTGGAATCATCTGAAGGATCCAGGTCAAGGTTGAATTCCACTCTTCTGATAAAGATTGAACTCAGCCCATTCATTTTCACTGTAATCCAGCTTGTTTCTTTATTTTAAGCCACAGCTCTCAGTGAAAAATGACTTTGCTACTCTCTCTTTATCACCTGGCAGAGCACTGATACCCCCTCACACCGCGAGCAACACCTCCACACTTCTACCCAATTCTGTTTGCTCTTCTCTTTCACTGAAATGACTAAGTATTACCTCCATTAGCGGCCTTGGATCAGCCCCAGCCTCTTAAAATAAAGTTGTGGGCGCTCTCATCAGTCAGCAAGAGCCATTTTAAAGCCAAGCATTTACACAGCGCCTGAGTGATTCATCACAAAGACAAACCACCGCTGTATTCCTGTAAACGATTGTTTCCCTTAAGATAAAAACAACTAGGGATTATGCATCACTTTTTATGGATGCTTTCGCCAAACAACGGGCTGCACAATAAAGGTGTCTGAAATTGGCCTCACGGATCAAGCCAGCAGTTCACAGTGGGACTGATGGGATTGATATGTCAATGCTTAAGGTAGAATACAGAGATTTTGCGTAAGTGATGACAACAAATAGGGAACGTCCCAAAGAAGAAGACGGGATCAATCCTTTAATCCAAATGTTATTGTGTTTTTTGGCTCGGATGCTTCCGCTCCCTAAACGCTAACACATTAAATGCATTCTGAAAAGAAAGAAGAAGAAATAATGAAAAGCAGACATTCTTCTGGAATTGTTCGAGTCAATTAAAGAAGAGTTTGTTGTTACTTCATAGCAAGTCCGAAATCCGTTCTGTGAAATGACTCCAAAATCAGTCACACGATTCTGACAGTGTGTTGTAGAGTATTGAATGCTCCATGTGGACTGTTGTTCTGATGCCACTGTATCCACTTTAGTTAGTCCGAAGGCATTTACACGCTCCAGGGCACTTTCTTCTCACTGGCATTCTCACACAACACTTTGATTTGGGATGTTGACAGATCACCCCGGTTCCCTGACACAAATTGGTTTAATTGGTCAAGTGGTGGTCAGCTCAGAACTGCAGGCTTGAGGATATGTGGAGGGTGGGATGTTGTAGGTAAACAAATAGGAGACTACCACTGGGGAGGTCAACTGAGTTCTGCCACTTTCCCCCAAACAGCAAGGCCTAAAAGCTGGAGCTGGACATGCATATCACCCCTGTTTCAGATACCAGTTGCATTTCCCTTTCAGAATCTGCATGTTTGACTTAAAAAAATTAGATCATAAAAATGTTTTGTTTTGTTTTTTAACAGTCACTGATGCCGGTACTATGGGTATGGTCAGTAAACTTTTGAACAGGATGATTTGTGTTGAAAAATTTGCATATTAGCATATTTTAAAGAGGAGTACTGATGACTTAATTGCATTAACTTGGTTGCATGTAAATTTGTGTTATAGTTAAAATGTACATTAAATTCAACTTAGCTGAAGTATGAAGTGCATTTTAGACCCACTTAAGTAGGGCTTAAGTATCCTTATATGTAATTTCATAATTCTATTGAGTTTGAAATATGGTTAAACTGTCAAATGAAAAATGTAGTAACAAGCATTTATGGTAAATTATACAGTGAAAGTAAATGTGTAATTAAAAATGTAAATAAAGTTGCAATTTAGTAACTTTAAATGAAATTCTGAATAACGCTTTTTACAGTTATGATCAAGTACTTTACATGTGCTTTAACCAAGCGGCAACCTCTCACTCTCTCTCGTGAGGCCAATAAGGAAGTGACTAAAACTGCAATTCATCGACTGGCCGCTTGAGGCTGGCTGCAAAAGAGAGTAGAGCTGTAATTGGGCCTTAAAAGTTAGGCCCGACAGGACCCGAGCCTGACAAGTACATTTTGATTGACAGCTTTTTAAAAGCCCGAACCGGTTTACAGCCCGACATTATTCAAATGTGCGCACGCACACAACTCTTTTGCCTTTTGTCAATAATGAGTCATTTATACATGTTTTAACATAATTTATTAATAACTAACGGAGACTAGACCACTTGGAAGTTGGAATAAAGAAATAAAATAAGTCCTCTTTGACATCGTAACATCTCAGCATTCTAGACATAGGCTCATTTAACCTATAAATAGACCAACGCACCAATAAAAACAAGTCATTTTTGACAAATTAAATTAAGATAAATTTTAAATTAAGATGGTATTTGGCAATAACGAAATTAAGATAAAGGCATCGCTGGATTTGCTTCTCACTAGCAGATGATATTTAATAAAAGAATAATGCCAACATTAGCGTATATACTTTGTCCACATTATGCATTTAAGACTCAATCAATATATAGTTATAATTTGAAAAACCTTTTCATGTTTTTGTGGAGGAAAATGATTGAATCCACTGTAGATGGCTTCAGCGCGTTCCTGCGCTCACTGATGGTGTGCCATTATTCACAAATTTTTCTCATTATAAACATGGTAAAAACTTTTCCACACCTCACACTTTGCTTTAGTTGCTGGTGCAACCAAAACATAATCGCCAGAGGCAAGACTTCGTTACACCTACTCAGCATCCATTTTCGCATCTTTCTCGCGCTAATCGAAACACATCACATGACCGCTCGTTTACCTCACAAACTGGAGCGCGAGCCCGAGCCCGGCCCGAGCCTGTGTAAGATGACATTAATTAAGCCCGAACCCAACCGAACCCATCGGGTCCTGTCGGGTTCGGGCAAATATCTTCAGCTCTAAAAGAGAGTCAATCTCATAGACTCCCCATGTTAAAATGCCCAACTTTACAGCAGCTTTACAGCATGTTTTCAGCCTGGTGCAAAAAAAGATTTTGGTCTATATAGCTAATTTTGCCCTTCATGACAACTGTGAGCGGGGTGAATTTTTTATAACTCATACGTTTAAATTAAATCAAGCCTTAAAGTTCTGCATAATTAAGGGCGTGGCCACTTGAGTGACAGGTAAATTGCCACTGCTGTCACAGCTGTCGTGCTAGGTGGGCGTGGCTTCAGCAACCAGCTCCCGCCCTTTTGCCCATTTTCGATTGTCCGGGAGAGTCGCGCGGATACGTGCTGCCAAGATGGCGACTGCTCGCTCTGCACACTTTAGGCTTCAAAAACTCTCTTCGGGAGTCTACGGGTGACGTCACGGACACTACGTCCATGTTTTTATACAGTCTATGGCTTTAACGCATCCAAATAAGTGCACTTCTTTAAAGCACAATAAAATATTTTTTAAACAATTATTTAAAATTCACTTTAAATCATTTTCCTTTTAATTTGACAATTTATACTTAAAAAAAATGATGTGTTAAGAAACAGTTGTAAGTGTTTTTTTGTTTGTTTGTTTTTTTTTTTACTTAACCTTTTATTTCATTAATATTGCATTTTATGCAAGTACAGTTGTGTGTAAATGTGTAAATCATTGATGAGAAGTCTAAACAATAAGCTAATGAAGCATACATACGAAACACACATCTTGGCACTTATATAAGTGCCCATTCTTCTCTGTTTTGTTCTGGTCTAAATGACTTCAGAGCCATTGGAGGCCAGAAATACAGAAGCTGTGAACATGGACCGCACAGAGGGGAAATGCATGGTGGGTGGTATTTCATGCTGGACTACATTTCAATAAGTCACACCGAGCCGTGGTGGATTTTGGCCCCAGTGGCATTTAGCGGAGTTGTTCTAGTTGTAAATGTATTCCGTAGAGTGAGGTTAGTTCCTTTCCTTGCTATGCTAAAATTCAGCTGGTGACAAAGTGTGACAGGTGAGATAGTTCAAGAAGTCTGACCTTCACTGTATGCCTTAGGAAGTGTTGAAATAAGAGGAGAGCTAGTGCAGTGTGTGAAAATGATCAAGGAATGTTCCTGGTTCAATACAAGATAAGCTTTTTTGACAGTATCTGTGACATATTGTCAAATACCACAGAAAATATTTTTACTCATTGTAAGTACAGAAAGGCACTTACCACCAGGTCAACGTTCCAAAGGGTTTCAAGCACTAAACTAAAGTGGTCAAATTATTATTTGAAACTGTTGCTTAAATCACATTTTATCGTGGAATTACTTTTCTAAGTGGAAGGACTTGTGGTTATGTAATTCCTGTTGATTTACAGTCCAAGTAAGTTAATACGTTTTAAACGCATGACGCAAGTTACAAGACTGGATAAGACTTTGCACTTATTGCATTTAAAAAATGCAAAATGTCCCACATTTTGCCCAAATGTCAGGGCCAGAAGGAAATGATCAAGGATAATTATAAAAATGAAAATAATTTATCTTTAGCAGCAGGTTTGTAAAGTTACAGTGCTTCAGGAAATGAGCATAGTTGCAGGTATAACCCACATCCAGAAACAATACAAAGTTTGGTAGACTTCCAATGGAGCTAAAGCCCAGGAAACACCAAACCAACATAAAAAAAAAACTAGCAGTTACAAACAAAATGGACAACGTCTAAGACCTTTATCCGGAGATGTCCTTAGCTGATGCATTTCCTATAATGCAAGGTATGGTGCGTGGTCCCCTCGTCCCATTCAGGGGGGCACAGTGCTTTTTTAGGTACTATAAGGGTATCAGTATTCAGGCTTTGTATTCATCTACTGCAGTTGTCTAACATGAGTTGTGTAATGTGTAAATAAGGGGACTTCATTTACACTACAGAAGACAGAAAACAAAAGTCTGTTTTAAAGGTGCTTGTCCATTCCATAATCAAGACTTACCACCACACTTCTTTATTCATTACATGGATATGTTCAATCATTTAAATATACACAAGATAACTTCAAGTACTTTCCCAGATGCATCTATGAAAACCCATTATATCTACTTCAATTAATCACACTGTTATTCCACAGTTGCAACACATTGCTATCCTTCATTATTTCATTCTCAGCATTCCAGAGACTCCTTCACTATAGGGTTTTGGGATGTGCTTCATTATGTATGTAAGCTATATGTGGGCTAATAAATTTCCCAGTTCACTATTTAATTACAGGGTTTGATCTTCATCCATGCTTTTGTGAGATGGTAATAACTGTTGTTGAGTTTTATGGACCGTATTGCAATAGAAGTTTCCAGATAAAGACAGGGGATCCAAGCCACAAGCTTGATGGATTAGGCTGAAGGTTGAACAATGAGAGTGGGAAGAGGTGCGAGAAGACATAAAAGCCTCTATGGAATGATGATGGTTGACTGTTCATTGATTGCTGTCATTGCACATAGCAGTCACGACATGCATGCAGAAATGTGCCATTGGCAGTGAAGTGAAATGTTTATGGCTTCTCTTCACATGTATGTTATTTTTGAGGAGGTCGAGATACCTGGAGAAAGCTATGTGTTATTGTATCCTCTTTCATCTGAATGGATCTCAGCTGGAGGTATGTAATGTATATTTTGCTGTCTTTACTCAGTTCTGTGCACATTTGTTTTTTGAGCCAATCTCCAGAGTTGTAAATTTCATGAGACCAATGACTCAGGAGCCACAGGAAAATCGGGCGAGAGTAAACCCCATAATGAAGCTACTTTTATGATCAAATAACTGAGGTAAAAAATGCAACACTATACTTCCATAAACAAGATCAACACATCTAACCAATGATATACATGTATTTTAGGTAATTTGAATGAAATTTACCCTGTTTACGACACTTTTGAGTTAAGTTCATTGTTGTTGACAGTTTTTCACGCTTACAAACTTATGTGAATATGTCCTGCCTTGATCTGTGATAAATTCCCTTTTCAGCATCATAGAAGCTGTTTTAATGTAATGTGGATGATATCACAGAGGGTAGATTTGTCTTCTAAACATTTTTCTGCCTTTACTTATCGCTGTCAGGCAAACTCCTTTTGAAACCATCTGAGCTGTTATTCAAAGTGATTTAGTTCACACATGATTTCCATTTGGAAATCAGATAAGCACCCTACCATAGCAATATTGTATGTTTTGAGCTGGTCATGGGTTTGGTAATGACTTGAGGGAAGCCAGACTTCTGGAGTCATAGAAAGAATTTAATTTATGGTGGATGGTCGCTGTGGAGATGCAGATAGAGACGCGGACAAGAACACATCCTTATCTTAATAGGATTAGACATTAATTTCCCATTATTCCCTCAAAGACTGAATTGGCAAATCAAACGCCTATGAATTTTAACCAAAGCTCTCAATACTGTAATCCAGGCCTTGGCGTAATGCATTTTATTTATGTCTTAGCTGAAGACCAGACTGAAGAGATGATTTCCTCATAAAACAAAATTATTAACTGACTGATAAAATGGATGTTAAATGATTTATATATATATATATATTAGGGGTGTAACGGTTCACAAAATTCACGGTTCGGTTCGATACGATACACTGATGTCACGGTTCGGTTCGGTTCGATACGTTTTAGATACAGCAAAATGTAAAAACATCTCAACTTTTCAGAATGCCGCAAGCGCACCGCGGGTCATGTGACAAGAACCAACCAATCAGCTTCATCCTTTCCCGTAACAACGTTGAGAGCTCAGCCAAGATGAAGGATCAGCTGATTATAGTTGTATATGGATTGCAATTTTGAAATAAATTCAGTAGCTACTGCAAGCGATTTTTAGAGCTGCAAATCCATTTATCCTTCGCTGAAATTTCCGCGTCTCATGGAGAGAGCACATCATTGTTGCTTAGCAAAGACAGACGCCTCATGAGCGCTTCTGCCCGAGCGCTTTGGAAAGGAGGAGAAAGACGCGCTTAGCGTTTTCCATGCGTTTTTAGGCACGATATGTGAACGGCCCCTAAGGCGCTCGCTCACTCAGCACGCGCTGAAGGCTCGTTGCAAAATGTCGAATGCCTTTAACAGACCAGAAATATAAGATCCTAAAATAACCAACAGGTCTGGTGTTTGGGTTGGATTCCCTGTAAGCTATAGTGTCTAAATGCTGCAGGGATAGTTTGCTGCGTGCATGTTTCTCCTTTTTTCGTCTTTTCCCAGATAGTACTGACGCATATATCCCAGATATTCCCACTGTTTTTTTTTTTTTTTTTTTGTAATCCCGCTGGTGTATCCTGTCATGTTGCAGATGCGACATACCGTTGTTTTTTTATCCACCACTCTCTTGCCATCACCATTATAGCTTAAAGGGAATCCAAAGTGCACCCAAACACCAGACCTGTTGGTTATTGGAGGATCTTCTCATTTCTAGTCTGTTAAACGCATTGGCTATTTTGCAACGAGCCTCAGCGCGTACTGAGTGAGCGAGCGCCTGCTGAGTAGCCTAACATAAACATATAAGATGGTGTTTTTTTCTTCTTCGGGAGTGTCAGGGGCGTTGCCTGTTACAGTTGTTTGGGTTATTGGGCTACCTTGTTGAACGCATATCATTATATTTCTTTCTCTCTCTTTTTTTTTTTTCAAATATAATTAATTACTCCAACGAACCGTTCGGTATACATAATGCGTACCGCGTACCGAACCGAAAGCGTCGTACCGAACGGTTCAATACGAATACGCGTATCGTTACACCCCTAATATATATATATATATATATATATATATATATATATATATATATATATATATATATATATATATATATATCTCAGAGGCTTTTTTATGTATTGTGAAATGTAACTTATTCCTTTTAATGCAAAGCTGAATTTTCCTCATTATCCAATCTTCAGTGTCACATGATCCTTCAGAAATCATTAAAATGCGAGTACTGAAGAAAATTTTTATACTTTCGCAGTTGATAACAGTTGCTTATGGCTGCACAGTTGCAGTATAACAAAAATCATAATTGTCAATTATTACACTGACTGTTGAAAATGAACAAGCTGAAAACACCCTAACTGAAAACTTGTATTGCTTTCTATAGTATTAAGACTCAAAAGTCAACCATACATTTGACTGGTTTCTTCTTTAAATAAATAAAGTAAAAATATGTGTGGTATAATGTTATACTAAAACTACGAGTAAAACAATGGAAGAACACTTAAGATAAGCTGAAGAAATAAAGATAAATATCTTAAGCACTCAGAAGCAGCACTTGCTGCTTTGAACAATAATGTAATCGTGGCATCCGGTAATTGTAATCGCAATTTAAAAAATCAATTAGTTGTGCAGTCCTGCTTAATATTTTTGTCAAAACATAAAACTTTTTTTCTGGATAAACTGATGGATAGAAAGTTCCAAAAAGGAGCACGTTTTTGGAATATAAATCTTTTGTAACATTACATGCCTTTCCTGTCATATTTTCATACCATTAGCATGAAACTCAAATTATACTTTATAAGTGTATTATGAGAATATATATGTATATTCCAGAAATATTAGATATATGTAATCCCAACATTCCTCAGCGAAGAAAAACGAACACAGAGATATAGAACAAGATGGCTTTCACAGACCCACTATGATTGGAGCAGGAGAGAAAATCAAGTTCTCAGGATGTCTTAAAAACAGGAGTTCAATCTGTCTTTGTCATATATCATCAAACAGAGTCATTAGGGTGACTGTGCTGCAATTAATCTGCTCCGAGCATCTGTCCGATTCATATCTCCTTTAACAGTAACAGTACATTTACTGCTGAGTTCACAGAGGTGCACGTACAGTAAATTATTGAGCTTCCAAAGAGGAGTGTAACTCTATGAGGGTGTACCCTCTCCTGAGTTCAGCTAATGCTCAGACCAGTAAATCTGTCAGATGATGGTTTTCTAAGACGGCAACAATGGGGCGGTCAGAAAAGGGAGGGTGGGACTCAGAGGTTCAAAGTTTGGGTCTGTAGGGATGAGGGCCTCTGAGATGCTGCACAAATGATGTGATAGATCTGGCCGCAAGGTTGTAAGTAGCCGGCACACTAAGGACTAGGACACCGGGAGGTATACTTTGTACGTCAACATCCTCTCTGAAACATAACCCATCACAATGTTTTACAGCTTTCTCTCTTAGCAGTCCATTTTATAGCTGTGCATGTACATTTTTAAAGTATTTGCAAGAGACAAGTCAAGGATCTTGAAGAGATTTATGCTTCACCTTTTACTCATCAATGAAAAAAGCCCGTTTTATAGTCTTTCTTATGTTTAAATGTAGTAATAAGCGGGTGTTCAACATTGTTTTTAACTAAAAATGGATTTCTGTGTTTTACCAATTCATTTACTGCAGCACTCTTTGTAAAGTAACATCACCAACTGCTTGCATTTAAAATGGTATTCACTATTCACTCACATGAAGAGCGCAGTCAAATCAGTGGCCTAAAGCATGCTGTTTTATTCTACATGGAATCACCTCACATGGCTAAATGAAGACCAGTTAAGGTTAAGGTGATCCCTGTTTTCAAAAATGTGTGCATGATGCTGCATCCATTCCAGCAATTATCAGTATGAAGACAACAAAGATTGTCATATCAGCCAGTAGGTTACAGACCTGATTTGGCTGCACAGTTGTGAAATATTTACCTTATTCCATATGGACTCATAAGGACAAAGAAATGTAAGAATATATATGGTATTATGGTATTAATACACAGCAATTATTTACTTTCATGGCAATTTACCATGTAATTAGTATGGTGTTTCTATCATTTCAGGTACATTTGGTGTCCAAAGTCATTTTTTTTTTTAATTATTGTGTTTTTTGTTATTTTAATAATTTGTTACTCATGTTGTCATGGATCACAGGATGTTACAGGCCACAACAATTAATTAAAGTGTCTTAAATAGCTAAAAATCTTGATTCCTTGCTGTCCGAATTAGTCAGAGTCAATTCTGTTACCATCAAACTCTGTTACCAAGGTTGAGTAACACTATGTAACAGAATAAGACAAAACAAAATAAGAAAACATTAATTTCAGCTATTTAATTCACTTTACAGATTATCAAAGATTATAGAGTACCCAAGATGTGTCACTCGTATAATTTTGAATGGGGAAAAAGGCAACACTCGATATGGTTGCTTTATCGAACGAAGCCCCGCCTTTTGAGTAAAAGAGCCAATCGCTAATCTGTGAAGTCAGCCCGTCACTGCAGCTGCTGTTAGAAGTCCCGTTTGCTATAGAAACAGTCAGCGTTCTAAGACGTAAACTGGTCTAGCCTGAAAAATAGCTTTTTAACAGTGGTGTTTTGTAACGAAGTAATAATACTACGTTACAGTACTTAAGTGTTTTTTGGGAGTATCTTTACGTTACTTGAGTTTTTATATTTCAGACAACTTTTACTTTTACTTCACTATATTTCCTAAAACAAACATTCCTCATACTGATGGTTTGACTGCCTTGAAGTATTTTCTTGATCTTCGGACTAATGATGATGGTTTACCTACTAAATTCATTGTAGATATGTCTGAATTAGTGCTCACTAAAAACTATTTCTTGTTTGAACATCAATATTACCTTCAGATAAGAGGCACAGCTATGGATGCCACTATGGCCCCTGACTATGCCAATCTTTATCTTGGTTTTTTGGAAGAACAGTATGTGTTCAATAACAATCCTTTTTTGGAGAAGATAATATTGTTCAAGAGATACATTGACGACTGTTTTGTGATTTTTCATGGTTCATTATCTGAATTTGAACTGTTTGTCTTATACATGAATTGCTTAAGATCTTCTATTAAGTACACCTATACAGCGAGTGCTACTAGTGTGAACTTTTTAGACACCTGTATTTCTGTTATTGATGGACATATTGTTTCTTCTTTATATAGGAAAGACACAGAGAAAAATAGCTTACTTCATGCCACAAGTGCTCACCCAACATCCCTGAAACGTGGTCTGCCTTTCAGTCAGTTCACCAGATTGCATCGTATCTGCTCTGACAAAAATGACTTTGAGGTAAAAGCAAGACTTCTATATAGAGATTTTAACTCTAGGGGATATCCCAACAATTGGCTTGATACAGCACTAAACAAAGTACGTGCCTCTGGTACACATTCGTCTAATTTGGTCTCCAAACAAAATGAGAACCGCTGCATTCTACAACTGACCCATAGTCCTTTGAGCAGAGAAATTAGAAACATTGTTAATTCTCATTGGCATACAATTAAAAGTGACTACCAACTGAATGGACTTTTTCAAAATTTACCTCTTTGTGTCTTTTCTAGAAGCTCAAACCTTAGAGATAGGCTTGTCCATGCTGATACTGCCACGTCTCCTTCTGGGACTCTTTCTAATGCCCAGGGTAATTTTCCATGCAAAAGTTGCACTTCCACATTACCTTAAACTCCAATCTTTCACACATCCGCACACACGTAAGATATATAAAATCAAGCAATTGATTACATGTAAATCTACTCACGTGGTGTACATTTTGATCTGCCCTTGCCCATTATTGTATGTAGGCAAAGCTATCAGGGCTTTACGAACGAGAATTTTGGAACACTTGAGTGCAATCAGGAGATGTGATGCAACTTTGTCTGTTTCACAACATTTTCAACTAGCTAAGCATGCAATTTCTGACCTGAAATTTCTGGGCATTGAAAGAGTTTTGCCTAAAAGAAGAGGTGGTGATGTAGATAAAAAAACTGCTACAGAGAGAATCTTTTTGGATTTTTGAACTCAACAGCCTTTTCCAGAAAGGGATGAATGAAGAGATAAACTATTCATGTTTTCTGTAAATGCCTTTATTCGTTTTTAGAGATAAATATTGTTAACTTTTCTATTAAAAGAATTGTGTTTTTACTTGTTCTCTGGGTCTGGGCTGAAGCCCCTCCCTTTGCACCTGTTACTTGATTATCTATCGGGTATTAATTGACTGCATGTCTGTGGTTGATTCATTATGAGCATTGAGAATAGCTGGATGGCTGAAACGTCTGCTCTTGCTCTAAATAAATGATTGTTTGTTTTTGTTAAAGACTTTGTCTAGTCTTTCAGAGTGCGAACCATCTACAGTCTCTTCTACATTTTACTGGTTTTTACGCACCTGGACTTACAACTAGCCTTCATCTGAGTGCAACAATATTCCCTTGTCCACTATATTTCCTAATTAAAATGTTTACTTTTACTCAGATACATTTCCCTGAAACATATTCGTTACTTACTACAATTTAGTCAGAAATCAGAAGAACACAGACTCCAGGAAAGCAGGTTTGACGAATCAGTGGTCTGGCGTTTACAAGTTAGACTCGTAATTACACCTTTGCTCATGTGCAAACAAGTGCACACACAACCGCAAATTATTCATTTTCCGCTCAACTCGAGTCAGGGGTGTGTAATAGCTACAGCATCATCTGCGATAAAATGGTAAATGTTGTTGCAATGATGTGCGATCTTACTTTATCAAGTATATCACCACATCACACAGAGTGCACGCACATGATTTATTAGTCTATTAAAACTCAAAATTCCAGGCATTTTAAATAGAAGACAGCAAAAAAATGCTTCTGTATGCTTTTTTGTTTCTAGTTAACTTAATCTATATCACACAACGATTACAGTTTTTCTTCAAATATCAGCATGAACACATTTAATAATTCTTTTATACAAGTTCAGTAAAACAATAAGTGACTGTTTTAGACATAATATTGCTTGTTTTTGCTCAATTTTGCCAACGAAAGTAGTTCCAAACAAAGATCACAACACTATTTTGCGTCTCTAAACAATGGACGGTGTTTTCTTATTGAATCAGCTTTTGAATGAATTGGTTGAATAAATGATTCAGTGATTCACTCATTAACACAGTCAAATGCTTTATTTCTGAATGAATCAGCTGTTTGAATGAATCGGTTGAATCTCAATGACTTACTCATTTACAGTCACTTGCTGCCACCTATTGGCGGTTTTAATTTCAAAGTTCACCTTTTATGTTCCATGATAAGAATAAAATGAGTGTGAATCTGGCAACTTCTAAATGTCGAGGTAGTTAGCAAATGAAGCCAGGGGACAGGGAGGTCATGACCCCCGCACTTTTGATAAGCGAAAATGATGGCGTTATTTTACTGACAAATGTAGAGCGCATTTGTAGCACAAAAGTACATTAATATGACAGAATCGCTGTTTGGACATTTATTTGGAGTTTGTTTTTTTCAAGAGTTTGTTTTCAGTTCTGATGTTAGTACTTTTGTTTGTTTGTTTGTTTGTTTGTTTGTTTTTCTCTCCTCTAGGAGGGACCCCGAATAGTCGAGGAATCAATGCTTTGTTTCGAGGAGCCTAAATCGACTACCAATCTAACAGCCGAATATTCGCGGGGTGTTACTGATTATGCTATTTTGACTATATGGGGGAGCTCAAATGTCTGATATCGCAGGGATTTAAAACTACCAAGACTCAAACTGACACAGGCAGAGACTGGATTTTTTTTTAACAGGGAGGATATAAGATGCATTTGGTTTTGAGTCAAGTGCTTCATTGTGAAATCTCTTCAGCAAACAGTGCGAGCAGGACAAACTACAATGCAGAATATTAATAACTATGACTGGGACTGTTATATACATACTATTATAATGAGAAGATCATTATACTAAAATGCTATGAATTTTTTGAGTTTAGATGCCGTGTTTCTGCACATTGTTTTGTGACGAACGCGTCCACAAAAGGTGTTCATTCAGAGCCCTGTAGATCTGTTCATGTTCATTCAAATAAAATTGTTAATTGTTAAGGTTTTGCCGTGTTAGCTATCTGTTCATCAAAACATAAAACATTATTTACTCCATTTATATCTACGAGGTGTTCATTACACATTTTCCCTATGTGTTAACATCAGTAATTATGTTAGTCGAATGTCTGATTTGACCCTTGTTAATGTATTTTGCCCCGCCCCCAAAACATATGATTCGACGATCAGTCGACTATCTGCAAGATTCGAAAATTCTGATTCGACTATGAAAATTCTTAGACGGGGACACCCATACTATCCTCTAAGACAATAAAATACAGTTATATAACAGATAACAACATTGTCAGCAAATTCATTAAACTCATAGAATATAATGACAAATATTTGTAATGGTGGTATTTGGTCTCTACATTTGAATTATTTAGAGAATAGTGCATCTGACCCTGATCTAAATATTTCTTAATTGTCTTAAATCAGAATATGTTAGACTATTTTGTATTAATTGTTTAGTGCAAGAGGGGTATTATATTCTCTTAAAGGAGCATTTTATCAAAAATTTCTCCATGAATGCACTTTTTCAAAATGTACCTCTTTGTGTCTTTTCTAGAAGCTCAAACCTTAGAGATAGGCTGGTCCATGCTGATACTGCCACGCCTCCTTCTGGGACTCTTTCTAATGCCCAGGGTAATTTTCCATGCAAAAGTTACGCTTCCTGTATACATTACCTTAAACTCCAATCTTTCACACATCCGCACACACGTAAGATATATAAAATCAAGCAATTGATTACATGTAAATCTACTCACGTGGTGTACATTTTGATCTGCCCTTGCCCATTATTGTATGTAGGCAAAACTATGATGAATGGATGAATGAAGAGATAAACTATTCATGTTTTCTGTTAATGCCTTTATTCATTTTTAGAGATAAATATTGTTAACTTTTCTATTAAAAGAATTGTGTTTTTACTTGTTCTCTGGGTCTGGGCTGAAGCCCCTCCCTTTGCACCTGTTACTTGATTATCTATCGGGTATTAATTGACTGCATGTCTGTGGTTGATTCATTATGAGCATTGAGAATAGCTGGATGGCTGAAACGTCTGCTCTTGCTCTAAATAAATGATTGATTCTTTTTGTTAAAGACTTTGTCTAGTCTTTCAGAGTGCGAACCATCTACAGTCTCTTCTACATTTTACTGGTTTTTACGCACCTGGACTTACAACTAGCCTTCATCTGAGTGCAACAATATTCCCTTGTCCACTATATTTCCTAATTAAAATTTTTACTTTTACTCAGATACATTTCCCTGAAACATATTCGTTACTTACTACAATTTAGTCAGAAATTAGAACACAGACTTCAGGAAAGCAGGTTTGACGAATCAGTGGTCTGGCGTTTACAAGTTAGACTCGTAATTACACCTTTGCTCATGTGCAAACAAGTGCACACACAACCGCAAATTATTCATTTTCCGCTCACTTCCGCTTACTTTATCAAGTATATCACCACATCTCACAGAGTGCGCGCACATGATTTATTAGTCTATTAAAACTCAAAATTCCAGGCATTTCAAATAGAAGACAGCTAAAAAATGCTTCTGTATGTTTTTTTGTTTCTAGTTAACTTAATCTATATCACACAACGATTACAGTTTTTCTTCAAATATCAGCATGAACACATTTAATAATCCTTTTATACAAGTTCAGTAAAACAATAAGTGACTGTTTTAGACATAATATTGCTTGTTTTTGCTCAATTTTGCCAACGAAAGTAGTTCCAAACAAAGATCACAGCACTATTTTGCGTCTCTAAACAATGGACGGTGTTTTCTTATTGAATCAGCTTTTGAATGAATTGGTTGAATAAATGATTCAGTGATTCACTCATTAACACAGTCAAATGCTTTATTTCTGAATAAATCAGCCATTTGAATGAATCGGTTGAATCTCAATGACTTACTCATTTACAGTCACTTGCTGCCACCTATTGGCGGTTTTAATTTCAAAGTTCACCTTTTATGTTCCATGATAAGAATAAAATGAGTGTGAATCTGGCAACTTCTAAATGTCGAGGTAGTTAGCAAATGAAGCCAGGGGACAGGGAGGTCATGACACCCCGCACTTTTGATAAGCGAAAATGATGGAGTTATTTTACTGACAAATGTAGAGTGCATTTGTAGCACAAAAGTACATTAATATGACAGAATCGCTGTTTGGACATTTATACAAACTACAATGCAGAATATTAATAACTATGACTGGGACTGTTATATACATACTATTATAATGAGAAGATCATTATACTAAAATGCTATGAATTTTTTTAGTTTAGATGCCGTGTTTCTGCACATTGTTTTGTGACGAACGCGTCCACAAAAGGAGTTCATTCAGAGCCCTGTAGATCTGTTCATGTTCATTCAAATAAAATTGTTAATTGTTATGGTTTTGCCGACTTTAAGTGTTAGCTATCTGTTCATCAAAACATAAAACATTATTTACTCCATTTATATCTACAAGGTGTTCATTACACATTTTCCCTATGTGTTAACATCAGTAATTATGTTAGTCGAATGTCTGATTTGACCCTTGTTAATTAATTTTGCCCCGCCCCCAAACATATGATTCGACGATCAGTCGACTATCTGCAAGATTCGAAAATTCTGATTCGACTATGAAAATTCTTAGTCGGGGACACCCATACTATCCTCTAAGACAATAAAATACAGTTATATAACAGATAACAACATTGTCAGCAAATTCATTAAACTCATAGAATATAATGACAAATATTTGTAATGGTGGTATTTGGTCTCTACATTTGAATTGTTTAGAGAATAGTGCATCTGACCCTAATCTAAATATTTCTTAATTGTCTTAAATCAGAATATGTTAGACTATTTTGTATTAATTGTTTAGTGCAAGAGGGGTGTTATATTCTCTTAAAGGAGCATTTTATCAAAAATTTCTCCATGAATGCATTATATTGAATTAACTGACCATCTTCATCTATCAAATCGACAACATTAACTTTTTTTCTCAAACCATTCTTGTTTCAATAGCGTCTTCCTATTTATTGTAATAATTATATAATTCCAAGTTGTGTAAAGGTGTTGGTAAATATCATTTTCTAGTACTACGATAACTGTTTGTAGACATTTTAGAAATTTGTGATTTAGAAATCTCAAAATCGCATTTCAACAAAAATTCTAAGCCACCAACACTTTTAAATATAACCTTTGGTATATTCAACCAAACTGAATTAGGCCATGTTAAATAAGATTTAATCCAAATAAATGATCAGGCAAATTTAATGATGGTGGTCCGACAGTGAGCCTGAAGTGGTGGTCCTATATCTAGAAATCTGATCTTACTATCTGGGCTTTTAATTACAGTTTGGTTAGTGCTTGCAGCTTTCTGTACACTATCCTCTGCTAACATAATTGCCAAATCACTATTTCGCTGTCAGTGTGTCACAAGGTGACGATCTTTAGGGGCGGAACCAAAATTCGGGAAGTTTGGTTCCGCCCGGAAGTGTTTCCGCCCGGACCGGAAAAACAGAACACCGGAACGTCCGGTAGCGCCAAGGGGCAAGGAACTCGACCGGAAGTTGAAGTCGGGTGGGGGCTGCCATCTTTTAGCAGAACTTCACTTGCGTTAGCATTCCCATTGACTCCCATTCATTTTGGCGTCACTTTGACAGCGAATAACTTTACATCTGAGGCGTTTAAAGACTCTGTTTGTCCATTATTTATTTCTAAAGATACACGACAATGTATAAAGGGCTCCATTACCTTCTATGTTACATTATGGCCCCGTATAAACAGTTTTTGTAAAAAATAGGCTAACGATTGCGTCATAACCACTCGGCTCTCTGTCGCATTACCGTACAGACAGGAGGAGAAGCTCGCAGGCAATTAACTTAATATGGCGTACTGGCGTTACATTTTAAAATACTATACAAAATAATTAATCAGAATACTTACTCCTGCTCACTCACGCCAAAGAACTCCCCGCTCGAGCTCGCCGTCTCTGCAAGATTAACGATGGCAGTTTGCACGCACAGCCACTTAGAAGATTTACATCTGTCAGACAGGTTGCTGACGTCGTCAAGCTTCGTTTGAGTCTGCGCGTCAGAAACGGAAGTGCTAAAAAACGCTAAAACTGGGCTTCATTTGTCTCAATTGAGTTCCAATGGGGTCGCTGTGTCCATTTCTTTTACTGTCTATGGGTAGCGCCGTAAGAGGGAAAATCAGGGAATTCGATGCACCTGTGCCTAGTTAGGGACAGCGGTTGGTGATTGGAGGATACGCTGGACAAGGCAGTACTTAAGGCCAAGTTATTTCACAGTCTGCGAGCTCTTTCTGGTGTGTGTGAAGCACTGTGTCGTGCCTGTCTTGGTGTGCTGCTGGTGGCTGTCTAACTCTCTCTCTCCCTCAGGCTGGAATTGTATGATTGTGAAGACATCGCGAACCTTAAAGGTTGAGAAGTGAACGGATTATACGGCGAATTGAGACGACGTGAAAAAGGGGATTGGAAGCGGCATTGATGTGAGTACTAAGAGCAAGCCGAAAGTGCCCTGTATATTGACCTGGCGTTGTGTAGATCTCCCCAGGAGGAGGAGGGCGAAGGAATACTTATTGAAGTAGTCACAACGACGACATCACTAGCTAGGCCGCATATTCCATCGCCAGATCCGAACCAAGCGAAGTGAAGGAAGACGGGTGTCCTTTTCGTACACTGAGTGTGGTGGGTGAGTCTTCGTGCTGTGAAAACCTAAAATTTTGACGTGGTGCTGTATATTGCTGTGGGTTGCTGTGTATTGCCGTGTGTCCTGTCAGATAAACCCCCGCCTTCACGCACTCCGTCGCGGGAGGACAAGGAGACTGCTGGTTCTAGCCTAGTTCAGTACAGTATATGTTGTGAGCGTGCTTCAGATCTCCGGAGATAGCACGGTACGCTGTGTTCAGCCCAGAGGTGGGAGCTATTCAAAGCAAACTAACTGTGCTTTGTGTCCAATTTGATACCTGTGGAGAGAAAAGGAAAAAGAGAGTGAGTAACACAAGGAGAAACAGAGGAAACCTGTACTTACAGTACGCTGTGTTCAGCCCAGAGGTGAGAGTCATTCAAAGCAAACTAACTGTGCTATTGTGCCCAAGTTGATACCTGTGGAGAGAAAAGGAGAGAGAGTGAATAACACGAGGAGGAATAGAGCGAACCCTGTACTTACAGTACGTTGTGTCCAGCCCAGAGGTGAAAGCCATCCAAAGCAGAGTAACTGTGTTTTGTGTCCAAGTTGATACCTGTAGAGAGGAGGAGAGAGAGTGGATAACGCGAGGAGAAATAGAGCGAAACCTGTACCTACAGTACGCTGTGTCCAGCCCAGAGGTGAGAGCCATTCAAAGCAAACTAACTGTGCTATTGTGCCCAAGTTGATACCTGTGGAGAGAAAAGGAGAGAGAGTGGGTAACACGAGGAGAGACCGAGGAAACCTGTACTTACGCCGCTGCCTGTGGAGAAAGAGAAAGCGAGTGAGCACCCAAGGAACGAACTGTGTGAACCAGTACTTACTGTGAGCTGCAATCAGCGAAGAGGTGAAAGCCATCCAAAGCAGAGTAACTGTGTTTTGTGTCCAAGTTGATACCTGTAGAGAGGAGGAGAGAGAGTGGATAACGCGAGGAGAAATAGAGCGAAACCTGTACTTACAGTACGCTGTGTCCAGCCCAGAGGTGAGAGCCATTCAAAGCAAACTAACTGTGCTATTGTGCCCAAGTTGATACCTGTGGAGAGAAAAGGAGAGAGAGAGTGGGTAACACGAGGAGAGACCGAGGAAACCTGTACTTACGCCGCTGCCTGTGGAGAAAGAGAAAGCGAGTGAGCACCCAAGGAACGAACTGTGTGAACCAGTACTTACTGTGAGCTGCAATCAGCGAAGAGGTGAGAGCAAAACCAAGCCGAATTAACTGTGCCTTTGCGTCCCAGCCGTTGCCTGTGGAGGAAGAGAAAGAGAGTGAGCACCCCGAGAACAAACTGTGTGAACCAGTACTTACCGTGAGTTGTATTCAGCGAAGAGGAGGAAGAAGGAGGGCGCTACGGATACCTAAGACTCTGGCTGGGCCCCGAGTCCCACGCCCCGGATCCCCGTGGCCCCCCTGCTCCCTGACCTCTTCCCGGCCATAGCCCATCTGGAGGGCCGAGTCAGAGTTTAGTTTTAATTGCCCTTTCCCTATTCCCCAAGCTATTTTTAAATATTTAAATAAAGATTGTTTTATCACTTACTTGTTCTCGTGTTGTTTGGCCATTGGGTTGGTTTTGGGGACCTCCTCGAGGTGGAAGTTGAGAAGGGGTGTGGCTTAGTCAAAGCATAGCCGCCCCTGGGTGTGACAGATTTGGCGTAGTCGGCAGGATTTCCACCTCGAGTTGAGTAACCAAGGTCGTCCAATGACCGACGACGCGGGGCCTTCAGCCCAACCCCGTGCTATGCCCGTTTTTATGGGGAGCCCCTGGATCCAAAAGTATGGGGGGACAGAATCCGAGGTACGATTGTCTGAATGGAAGGCCCAGCTAGAGTACCTGGCCGACCTACAGGGCCTTAGTGCAGCCCAGCGGCTTCAATTTGTGTTAAACTCCCTGGATGGAGAAGCGCGGCGAGAGGTGCATGCCGCCCCCGAAGCCGTTAGAGCCAACGCCCAAACCGTGTTCCAGTTCCTCACTGAACAGTATGGTGACCACACCCCCGTAGCTGTCCTTCGCTCCCAGTTCTTCAATTGTAAGCAGGGCCCCCGTCAACCGATTAGAGCTTTCGCCCTGAGGTTGCGAGAGCAATTCGCCCGACTACAGACCCGTCAGGACCACGGGTTGGGAGATGGAGAGACTCTATTGCGGGACCAGTTTCTTCTGGGGCTGAAGGAGGGTCCGGTGAGACAGAGCCTACGTATCCAGTTTCGAAGGGACCCGGGTCTTACGTTCGAAGATCTGAAGAAAGAGGCACTGGCCCTGGAAGGTGATGAGACTGAGGTGAGTGGTCCCCCAGGGTGTGCGGCCGTCAGTGAAGTAGCACCAGCACAACCCGGAGGCCCTGACTGGAAGCAAGCACTGAAGGCTGAACTTTTGAAAGATGTCCGCGATCAGATGTCTGAACTGTCTAAAGCCCTCGTAGGAGAATTGCGCCAAGGACGGGCGCGGGAGGAACCACGGCCGGCGCCCCGAGACCGAGTGTACTCAGAGGGAGGCCGAGAGCCGTTCAGGCGCCCGAACCACTTTAATCGGCCCCGTTTTGAATGGGACGAGCAAGGGCGACCCATCTGCAACCGCTGTGGCAAACCAGGTCACTATAGCCGCCAGTGTGGGCCCCGCAGGGCGTCAGAAGGGGGGTTTTAGGTCGGCCGGCCACTGTGGGTCGTGTGGCCGGGACCCCTCGAGAAGACCCTGGAAGAGGATATGGCTCTAGGAGCCAGATGATTGGGCGTAGCCCCGTGGCGAAGGTGAGAGTGTGCGGCAAGGAGATTCAATGCCTGGTAGACACAGGCTCCCAAGTGACGTTATTTGCTGAGAGTTTATCCGAAGAAGTGTTTGGGAAACAAGGGGCACCAGGGGCGGAGGCCCCCTGGCTTACTCTGAAGGGCGCAAACGGCCTCGACATCCCATATATTGGCTACCGATTGACGGACCTAGAGGTTCACGGAGTGATGGTCCCCCAGAAAGGTGTGATTATCGTGCAAGACCATTGTCTGGGTGCACATCGAGCCCTGTTGGGCATGAATGTCCTCGCTGATTGCTGGGAAGAGCTATTTCTGGCTAGGCCCGTATCTAAGATACCACCTGCAGAGAGGCCCAAGTGGGAGTGTGTGGTAGCTGACTGTCGAAGGGTGCAAATGAGCCAAGTCCGCAGAGAACAGGAAGAGGTAGGAAGAGTGATGTGTCGTTTTGCTTTGTCTGTCCCCGCAAAAAGTGAGGCTGTTGTGTGGGCGCGAGTACCGCCCCGAAGAGCGGGCCCAGAAGAGTGGGTGCTGGTGGAGCCCCATGTGGATTGTCCACAAGTGGAAGTGGCACGAGGACTAGCGACGGTCCGGCGGGGGAGAGTCCCCGTGAGGATACGGAATGTACACCCATACGCGGTGCAACTACATCGGCACCAACGATTAGCCCATCTGACAACGGTTACACCCCACCAAGTAAGGGAAGAGAGGGATATTAGTTTTCGTCAGGTGTGCCCCACTGTCATCGAGGTGGCCCTGACACAAGTAGACACCCCATGGGGTGGTATGGAGAGGAGTGTGCCGAGCCACCTGGCGGGTGAGTCATTACAAGGGGAGGATTTAGAACAAGCACAGACACAGAAGTTACAGGCCCTCCTTCGGAGATGGCAGCATGTGTTCGCCACCCACGATGAAGACTACGGATGCACCCAGGTGGTACAACATCATATACCTACCGGGGATGCAGGGCCCAGCCGGGAGAGGTATCGCCCAATTCCGCCCACTTTGTATACCGAGGTACGTACACTCCTGCAAGGCATGCTGAAGCAAGGAGTTGTCAGGGAAAGCAGCAGCCCGTGGGCGGCCCCCATAGTGCTGGTGCAAAAGAAGTCGGGGGCTTGGAGATTCTGCGTGGACTACCGTAAGCTGAACCTCGTGACTAAGAAAGACGCCTTCCCTTTGCCGCGGATCGAAGATTCGCTTGCCAGCCTCACGCAGTCGGCATGGTACTCTACCCTAGATTTGGCCAGTGGCTACTGGCAGGTGCAGGTGGCCGAAGCAGACCGGGAGAAGACTGCCTTTACAACCCCGTTTGGACTATTTGAATGGGACCGGATGCCTTTCGGGCTCTGTAACGCTCCGGCCACCTTCCAGCGGCTGATGCAGCGGTGCTTGGGAGGTCAGTTAATGGAGTCAGTATTAGTTTACCTGGATGATGTGATTGTCTACTCCCCAGATTTTGATTCACACCTGAGGCACCTCGAGGAAGTCTTTCGGGCCATGGAGAAGTACGGATTGAAACTACAGCCCAATAAGTGTCACTTACTACGGAGAGAAGTCAACTTTTTGGGCCACGTGGTCAGTGCGGCTGGAGTGTCCGTAGATCCTGGAAAGGTATCGGCCGTGAAAGACTGGAAGGCCCCGAGGACAGTGAGGCAAGTGCGATCCTTTTTAGGATTTGTGGGATACTATAGGCGTTTCATAAAGGACTTTTCAAAAATTGCTAAACCCCTTAATCAGTTGCTGGTTGGCACAGGTCGTAACCGGGGCCGGGGGTCGCCCAACGTAGACTGGGATGCAAATTGTGAGTCGGCGTTCCAGACATTGAAGCAGGAGCTGCTACAGGCCCCTATCTTGGCATACGCAGATTTCACAAAACCATTCCTTCTGTACAGATGCCAGCAATCTCGGGCTGGGAGCGGTGTTGGCTCAACGGCAGGACGGAGTTGAGAGGGTCATCGCGTACGCCAGCCGGAGCCTCCACCCAGAGGAACGATGAGGAACGATGCGAACTATAGTTCTTTCAAATTGGAGCTGCTGGCATTGAAGTGGGCCCTAAGTGAGAAATTGAAAGACTACCTCTGGGGTACCAAGGTGACGATCATTACAGACAATAACCCATTAGTACACTTACAGACGGCGAAGCTGGGAGCCGTGGAGCAGCGGTGGGTGGCCCAACTGGCCAACTTTGACTATCAACTACAGTACCGACCAGGGCGTGAACACACGAACGCGGATGTCCTCTCAAGGCTGCCCGAAGCGGAAAGCCCCGGAGGGGCCAGCCCGGAGGAGGGTTATATGGTAGGAGCAGTAGAGGCACCAGGCAGCAGACAAGAGGCCGTGCCTGAGAACTGGGGATGGGATCCCCGTCGGTGGAGGGAGAGACAGGCCAGGGATCAAGATGTGCGGCTGGTAAGAGAATGGCTGGATCAGGGCCGACGGCTGACGCCAGCGGAGAGGTTAGCCCAGACGGATACTGGGAGGAGGCTGCTGGGGCAATGGGACAGGCTGGAGCTGAGAGATGGCGTTCTGTGCAGAAGGGTCAGTGACCCGAAGTTGGGCGAAGAAGTACGCCAGATCGTGGTACCCGCAGATGAGGTAACGGCGTTAGTTTCGGCGTACCACAATCAGTTGGGGCACCAGGGACAGGAGAGGACCGTGTCCCTGCTTAGGAGATTCTTCTTTTGGCCCGGGCTAGAGGCATCGGTGCACGCCCTAATTCAAGCTTGCCCGAGATGCATATTGTTTAAGTCCAGACGGGAGGTCCGAGCGCCAATGGTACCCATCCATGCGAAGGCCCCCCTTCATATCATGGCTATGGACTTCTTGACACTGGGCCGACCACGAGATCGCTACCAGAACATCTTGGTAATAACGGATTTGTTCACAAAGTACGCTTGGGCTATCCCCACCCTCGACCAGACTGCAACCACCACCGCTACAGTTTTATGGCGGGCCGTCTTCCAGACGTTCGGATGCCCGGAGTTTCTGCACTCCGATCAAGGAGCCAACTTTGAGTCCAGGGTAATTAGAGAACTATGCCAGTTGTACGGTTGCACGAAAACTCACACCACTTCGTATCATCCTCAGGGGAACGGCGGCTGCGAGAGATTCAATCAGACCCTATTGGGGCTGCTGGGGACCTTGGACCAACAACGGCAGGACGATTGGGTGAGTGCATTGCCAAACCTCCTACAGGCCTATAACAACAATATACATAGTACTACGGGTTACGCCCCCACGTACCTGATGTTTGGCAGACACATACGAATGCCTACTGACCTGGTCCTAGGAGTGACAGCCGACCAAGAGGAAGCAAGTGTAACGGAGTGGGTGGGGCACCATCACCAGCGCTTGCATTTCGCCTACGAGCAGGTGTCGAAAAGGATACAGACGGCAGGAGAGAAAAGTAAGCGGTTGTATGATCGGACTGCTAGAGAAGCCCCTCTACTGCCAGGAGAGAGGGTGTTGGTGAGAGATAATCGGCGGCAGGGGAAGGGGAAACTGAGTGACCGTTGGGAGGCCACCCCTTATGTAGTCTGCCGGCAGCAGAGGCCGGGACAGCCGGTCTATACCATCCGGCCAGAAGGGAAGTCAGGCCCCGACCGTGTGGTGCACCGGAACATGATTCGCCCATGCCCTAACTACCCTGAAGCCGTGGAAGAAGTCCCCACGGAACCTGTACCAGTGGCCCCCTGGATTGAAGGTTGGGCTGTGGTACCAGGGAGACCCGTGGTGGCACCACCCCCGATCGCCCCGAGAGAACCAGAAGCAGCCCCTGAACAAGCTGAGCCCGATTCACCAGTGAGACGATCCCAGCGAGAGAACCGAGGCCGACCCCCTGCCCGCTATGGTGAGTGGACAGCCCGAGGACGTTCTAGGGACTAGAACGGATTGGCGAGGGAGGATGTCACAAGGTGACGATCTTTAGGGGCGGAACCAAAATTCGGGAAGTTTGGTTCCGCCCGGAAGTGTTTCCGCCCGGACCGGAAAAACAGAACACCGGAACGTCCGGTAGCGCCGTAAGAGGGAAAATCAGGGAATTCGATGCACCTGTGCCTAGTTAGGGACAGCGGTTGGTGATTGGAGGATACGCTGGACAAGGCAGTACTTAAGGCCAAGTTATTTCACAGTCTGCGAGCTCTTTCTGGTGTGTGTGAAGCACTGTGTCGTGCCCGTCTTGGTGTGCTGCTGGTGGCTGTCTAACTCTCTCTCTCCCTCAGGCTGGAATTGTATGATTGTGAAGACATCGCGAACCTTAAAGGTTGAGAAGTGAACGGATTATACGGCGAATTGAGACGACGTGAAAAAGGGGATTGGAAGCGGCATTGATGTGAGTACTAAGAGCAAGCCGACAGTGCCCTGTATATTGACCTGGCGTTGTGTAGATCTCCCCAGGAGGAGGAGGGCGGCCCTACCCCTAATATAGCGTGGTGGGAGAGCCGAAGGAATACTTATTGAAGTAGTCACAACGACGACATCACTAGCTAGGCCGCATATTCCATCGCCAGATCCGAACCAAGCGAAGTGAAGGAAGACGGGTGTCCTTTTCGTACACTGAGTGTGGTGGGTGAGTCTTCGTGCTGTGAAAACCTAAAATTTTGACGTGGTGCTGTATATTGCTGTGGGTTGCTGTGTATTGCCGTGTGTCCTGTCAGATAAACCCCCGCCTTCACGCACTCCGTCGCGGGAGGACAAGGAGACTGCTGGTTCTAGCCTAGTTCAGTACAGTATATGTTGTGAGCGTGCTTCAGATCTCCGGAGATAGCACGGTACGCTGTGTTCAGCCCAGAGGTGAGAGTCATTCAAAGCAAACTAACTGTGCTATTGTGCCCAAGTTGATACCTGTGGAGAGAAAAGGAGAGAGAGTGAATAACACGAGGAGGAATAGAGTGAACCCTGTACTTACAGTACGTTGTGTCCAGCCCAGAGGTGAAAGCCATCCAAAGCAGAGTAACTGTGTTTTGTGTCCAAGTTGATACCTGTAGAGAGGAGGAGAGAGAGTGGATAACGCGAGGAGAAATAGAGCGAAACCTGTACTTCCAGTACGCTGTGTCCAGCCCAGAGGTGAGAGCCATTCAAAGCAAACTAACTGTGCTATTGTGCCCAAGTTGATACCTGTGGAGAGAAAAGGAGAGAGAGTGGGTAACACGAGGAGAGACCGAGGAAACCTGTACTTACGCCGCTGCCTGTGGAGAAAGAGAAAGCGAGTGAGCACCCAAGGAACGAACTGTGTGAACCAGTACTTACTGTGAGCTGCAATCAGCGAAGAGGTGAGAGCAAAACCAATCCGAATTAACTGTGCCTTTGCGTCCCAGCCGTTGCCTGTGGAGGAAGAGAAAGAGAGTGAGCACCCCGAGAACGAACTGTGTGAACCAGTACTTACCGTGAGTTGTATTCAGCGAAGAGGAGGAAGAAGGAGGGCGCTACGGATACCTAAGACTCTGGCCGGGCCCCGAGTCCCACGCCCCGGATCCCCGTGGCCCCCCTGCTCCCTGACCTCTTCCCAGCCATAGCCCATCTGGAGGGCCGAGTCAGAGTTTAGTTTTAATTGCCCTTTCCCTATTCCCCAAGCTATTTTTAAATATTTAAATAAAGATTGTTTTATCACTTACTTGTTCTCGTGTTGTTTGGCCATTGGGTTGGTTTTGGGGACCTCCTCGAGGTGGAAGTTGAGAAGGGGTGTGGCTTAGTCAAAGCATAGCCGCCCCTGGGTGTGACAAGTGCATCTGTATTTAATTGCATTATGAATTAAAAAAAAAATTTAATCAAACTCAAAAAAGATCTACTGTATTGCTACACTAAACGCAAAATTCATACACCGGTTTTTACACCTTTCCTTGTTAAGTACCACCATGCCTGCTGTAATACCCACTCTTTAACATAACACAAGCCTGGGTGTGAATGTGAAGGGACAATATTAACTGAACAGTGTTTTATGGTTGCAGATCCACTGGAAAACAGAGGCAGGTGAAAACAACCCAGCTGAGCAGTGAAGATCACGGGTCTCCAGGACGGACATGTCTGCATGGTGAAGTAAGTGAAAATAGCTTTTCTTCTCATCAGAGGCTTCATTCAAGGTCGCTCAAGCGAGAAGGAGCTTAGTGGGGCCTTTTTTTTTGTATTTTAACTCGCTCTTTTCAAAGCACAAAGAATATGGCTCCTATTTTTCTTGACAGTATCGTATCTCTACTTGGAAAGGCATACATTATTAAAATGTATTGCAGAGTTAAAATGATTGATTAAATGTGTTAAATGTGTACTTTGATTTGCTTAATACCAGTGTTTAATGTTAGGTATTACAGATATAAAGTGGGATTGATAAAAACAGAATCACTGGCTGTGTATAATTCCTGGAATTTGTATCTATTTAATTTGAAATATTACAGATAATGCAGTTGAAGGTAAAGCCTGTTTTCCTAAAGAACTGACATTTTCCAAGGTTTACTAACTGTCCAAACTTTCACTCCATGGTTTTACTCTACTCTGTTGTGATTACACTATTAGTGCTGAGTAAATCAAAGACAATCAATCAGGGTAAAAGAGGAACCTCACGAACCTGCCTGAGAGAACCTGTTCCACTATCCACATACAACAACTCTTCCTTTCCAGTTTAACACATCTTATAGGAAGATGAATAGCATTGACATTGTCACAACCTGTTCATTAAAACAAACCTTTGATACACTGAGGCGTCTCCCCTTCATCAGCTGCTCTCTGAGTAGGTTATGTGACTATAAGCTCTACCAGAAGGCATACTGAATATTAATTGGCTGAACAGCAGATGGTTCTCAATAGGGAGCAGGGTCTGCACTGTGTCTGTCAGACCTCCAGGACCCATAAATGCATGTTAAACAAACAGCTTAATTGCATGAGAAAGGCACCTGAGTAGGGTTATACTTCTCGGTAGGGCACAAGGACAGAGCTACGGCCCTGTCTGAACATCATGGATTGCTAATGTGTCCTGCCCGGACCTGTTTGCTCGTTAGCAGCATGGGCTGCGATGAAATGTGAAGCTAATAAAGGCTACGTTTAGAAGAGCATACTGCCATGCTATTCCTACTGTTAGTACTGTTGCAGTATGTAGTATGTATCCTAAATGCTGAGAATTGGAGCACCAACTGAGTGAAAAAAAGTAGATTTAAGCCTTCTTTTATTTATTAAGTTTTAAATCGTGGCCTAATGGTTCGAGAGTTTAACTTCTAACCCTAAGGTTGTGGGTTCGAGTCTTGTGCTGGCAATACCATGAATGAGTATGGAACACCATACTTGGCTGTACTGTATATCAGTTACTTTTTTTATACTGAGATCTACTATTTAAGCTTAACACTTCAGAGACTAAATTTTTAATAGTATCTCCTTCTAGAGTTTTTGTGCTACAACCACCAAACTGACTCGGGTGGTTATATCATTTCCAAAGAATCAGACATTCAAATTTCATAAAACAGATTATCAAAACTACAAAAAGTCCCATAGATTTTCACTGAGGGCATCAAAACTTTTATACAATAACAGTAACATAATATTCAAGCTGTCTATCACAAGCAAAGCTAAGGACAACATGCCAATTCATACTAGCAGCATGCTAAATCATGTTAGCAATGTGCTAAAACATGTTAACAGCATGTTACATTATGTTATTACACGGCTCTGTGGAAATCTTGATTACGATTGGTCAGTCGCGACATTTCAAAGTATGTTATGCCTTGATAAGCTGATAACACAGGCTCATCCGGGTAACTGAAGTTGGCTCTATACTCTTGCTAGGAACAGATTTTCTTGGTTGGAGCTTTGCATTTGTTTAGGAAATAAAATATTAAATCTCGAATTTAAAAATGATGTACAATTCTATTTAAATCATCCTAGTATTGCGGACTCACTCTCTCGTTTCATTCAAATGCAGCTGCTGCCATTTTGCTACAATTGTTTTGTACGCTGTAACGGGTTATGAGATAACCAACAAACTGGTAAGAATTTACTTTTTTTTTTTTTTGTCTTAAATCTTTTATTGCCTTAATTATTTGTGTGCTGCCCTTAGTAATACTTAAGTGGCCTTTTATTTTGTTAATATTTTATCTACAAGTACTTTTAAGATTTGAAATACAAAAAAGTGTGTACACTTCTTTTTCACGAGGGTGGGTACACAGAATACTGGATCCTACATCTGATCTTCTATTTACAAAATTATAAATTAACTAAAATATAATTTGGTATTTGGACTTTTTCTTGACTCTACTAATGGATGAATTATTAGACTGAAAAAGATTTAACATTCATATCTTATACTTACTGCACATTATGTAGTACAGATCAGGGCTAAACATTTCAATGCCATTTTAGCAGATACAGTATGTGACTAATAGAACTTTAAACACATAATACACATTGTTCTGGATGTTGTTTATGTGTCTACAATGACTGGAGAGGGATAATAAACTTCTATAGATGGTTGACAGTAATGGATTGTAAGAGTGATTGTTCCTCTCAGGGAACATCTGTCAGACACCTCAAATATCTGCTCCATGTTTTCTCTGCATAGAGAGGTTGTTGATGAGAAGGAGCCATCTGAGTTCAGTGTAATTATTTATGAGATGAACAGTGAAACTGATAACTGGTTAATTGTACATTATTGTGAAAAAGAATATTAGTTTTAACGAGACTGATTTAAGAGTATGAATTATTATAATTTCATGCAATGCAGCTGCCAGTTTTTACCATAAATTTAGCAATGCATTGTACAGTCCAGACTTCTGTTCATAATGAGAAAAGGGCAAAGAGCGAAACGGTAATCAGTTTCAAATATTAGTCGCTTAAAGACACTTACATGAATTCAAACAAACTTTTACTTGCAACACGTTTGAGTTTGTGTTGTCTTCTCAGTATTCACATAAGAATGACAATAAACACACTTTGTGTATAGATTATTATGAAGAGAAAGAAACAGATGGAGCCCCCGAGACAAAATAAGGCATTTTCTCATCATCCATCCGAGAAACAACACCTACAGCTTATTTACACCTCTGCAGGATGCCTGTCTTGCTCTCTCTCTCTGTGTGTGTGTGTGTGTGTGTGTTCTGTACATAAAAAACTTGCTTGCAGATATCACCTGCTTTAATAATTTAATGAAATGAAATTCATACATTTTAAGTTTGACTTAACAGTCTAAACACATTAAAAACGAACTAAATGTTGCTATAACATAATTAAGAAATTGTAAAAATGATTATTTCTCTTTTTTGTATCATAAAACACATAAATTTATTCCACTTATTTTGATTTATTGATTTTCTGTTGTTTTATAGCATGCCCATACAGCATTATTTGAGGCAGTGATAAAAGTGTCCTGACAGAGAAGGCCATAGTTTACTTTCACCTTGAGTGAGCAGACACTGCCAGCGTCCAGATGGCCTCAGCCAGAGTGTGAAGAAGACAAAGACAGAGACGAGAGCGAGAGAGAGAAAAAATAAGGATTTGACATCTCGTTCACCTTCCAGTCATCCATGTACAGCTCATCACTCTCAGGCCCATTGTTGATGTTACTTAGAAAGTATCATTCTACTAAACCAGTTCACATGATCCTTCATGTAAAATGGCATGCAGATAGGGTGAGTGTGTCTTCTTCTACAAACATCCTAGACCGGGGACACATTGTCCTTTGACAAATAACGCAAACCAAAAAAGACTTCTAAGCCCCAGTGCTCTGATTTGTTTAACCAAGATAAAGTAAAAACCTACAGGACCATTTAACAACATCCCATAACCATCACAGGCACTGCATTATAGAGTGATATTACATAAATAGCATGAAGTTTGGTGAGGTTAAATGGTTCATTCACCTCACAGTGCATGGGACAAGAAAAGAAAGACTCTCGGCTGATTGTTTGATGACCTCCATCGGGTGACCAGTCTTAATAAGGCTGTGTCAGCTGCCTGGAGTGCACATACTGATTTCAAAATAAGCAAATTCCTTCTGAGTTTGGTATTATGGTGTAGATACACCCCTTCCCCAAATCACCACCGTCTTGTGTGTCTCCACTGCACATCTGTTATGTCTCGAGGCAAACAAATAGACAAATATATTAATTATATTCCTCAAGAGAGGAAGTTGTTTTTGGGAAAGCATGAGTATAAAATATCATAATGGCTGAAATGAACTCTCAAATCATGAAGTCATCTCAGTAGCAGTTCATAATGCAATGACCCAAATCCCAAAGCAACCATGACTAATGTGTTTTTTGTCTTACTCAAGAGGTATGTAGGGGAAAGTATTACAGAGTGAGCTTTACTGTAACACCAGCAGTTTAAACAATTACATGTAGACAAAAAAAAATTAAAATAAAAATAGCTAAAGGGATGGATATCAAGCATATTCATCATAGATGTTATAAAATTCTGTGAAATTGAAAAATAAAAAAATGGGACCCACTTTATATTAAGTGGCTTTAACTACTATGTACTTACATTTTAATTAATAATTTAGTACAATGTACTTATTGTGTACATACATGTTTTTACATTGTACTTATATTTAAAACATATATACGTGTAATTACATCTGTATTTAATTTCTGTAATTACATTTATAATTACACTGTTGACCCATACTTTACACCTTAACCCCCCTTAAACTTACCCATACCTCCAACCCTCTCCCTAACCTTACCCCTATCCCACCTCAATAGCAGCAAAAGTGTTTTACAATACAATATGAACACAATAAGTACATTGTACTTATTTTTTTTATGTAAGTACATAGTAGTTAAGGCCACCTAATATAAAGTGGGACCAAAAAATGGATAATAAAAATCTGTAAAGCAGAGATGCTCACAAGTCTCTGAGCTAGAGTCCAAGTCAAGTCTCAAGTCTCTGAGCTAGAGTCCAAGTCAAGTCTCAAGTCTCTGAGCTAGAGTCCAAGTCAAGTCTCAAGTCTCTGAGCTAGAGTCCAAGTCAAGTCTCAAGTCTCTTTATTATATTAAGTCTCTGGTTATAATAAATGTTGCATCACGTACAGCGACCCATCCAAGCTGCTTAGAACACTGCATAGCTATATATAAGGAATTCAAAGCATGTAATATGTTATTATGACAACTCTATTTATTAGCATACAATATCAACTTTGATTTTGGTATATAATCAGTGTAAACAGGCTATTGCAACATGACAAAAACACCAAGAATGCTTTACTTTTAAGTTAATATCTGTATTTTGCATTTATGGATTCAGTAATGGCCTTCTGTCTGTCCTGGCTGTATAGCTGCACACCTCTTGTCTGGCTTAAGAATGAACAAAGCTACGCTGACTTATGTTATTCATACAATACCTACTCACAAATAAACATCAAAAACAAAGCCGGCTGCAATGAATTTCTGTGCAAAACAGCTTTTACTACAAACACTTCCACACAAGAACATTGTTATCACACAAGAACATTTTGATAGAGAACCAAAAATATTTAAAGTAGATAAAATTAGAATAAATAAAATGGAAATGTCTACATACTATTTCTACTGTAAACTTTGCAAATAGGACATCAGCCCCTTCAAGTCAATGAACAATAACAAAGTGGGCTGCAATGAATATCTGTGCAAAACGTCATGGCTCCGCTCCTACCCAATGACAGAGGCACGCAGGTTTTTTTCCACTGGAGTACTCACGTGAAGGATGCGTGCATAACTAACAACTAATATCATCACGCTATAAAGGGTTGGCCTGCGCTGGGTGCGCCCCTCCCCCTATAACTGTTCTGTCTCGCGGAGCAGCTCATTTGTGTGCATCTGTGTGAAACACGCGCTCTGAAACACGCATAGGAAAAAAAGAGCGACAGAAAGAACGGCTGCCCTCCAGCCGTGACTCGGCTCCCATCGTTCATGTTTATGAGCCGTTCAAAAGAATCGGTTCGTTCGCGAACGTCACAACTCTAACAGCGAGCTCATCTGACGTTTACAAAAAATTAACATTGTTCACGAGTCCCGGAGCTCGAGTCCGAGTCGAGTCTGAAGTCTTTCGAGGACGAGTCTCAAGTCGAGTCTGAAGTCACTGTTTGTGCGACTTAAGTCGCACTCGAGTCCGAGTCTCAAACTCGAGTCCCCATCTCTGCTGTAAAGTAACTACTGTATTTTTACACTGAATTCATAGCCTGTCTAGAAACATGCAAACACATGCAAACAAAGTAATACAAATAGTAGCAAGTCCCAGTGCTATTGAACCTCACATCAGCATTGCTGGTATTTGTCCAATCACATTTGAGGATTGAAACGAGCTAATTTTACATATTGAATTAATCTAGAAACAATGAGATTAAATTTATGAACATTTTACACAAAGTGATTTAAATTAGCAGGTTCAATAGCACATGTGCAATCTGATGGACTTTTTTTTCTACCTCAATCTCTCTTATTCACATTTTAGGTACAGATAGTAGATAAAAAATAAAATAAAAAAACTTTAAAAAGTTCAAAAGAAAGAATTTGTAGCATATTAATGTGTGATTTTATATCACAGTTACAGATGTTGAAATAAACACTATCTAATCTCCCTGCTGTTGCTGAATAAATGGATGTCACACGTATCAGTCGCAGTTACCAACTGCATCTTTGTCTCCCTTGGTCTAGTGGGGTGGTCTACAAGCAGGACAGTTAAAAAAGAAAAATAGTGAGGGAGGACTGGTCTCCATCAAAGGCAAACATGTTACCATATCCAAGACACCCTTACAAAAATAAAGACTCTTACACATATCTTTGATGGGCAGAGTTCAAACACATCTGTATGTTTAAATCTCTGTGCCAGAAAAACACTAGCTACATTTGAAGGAATAATCGGAGCGCCCTCATGCAGCATACTGAGACACTCTTCACACAGATAGTAAAACACAAGGAGAGGTGTTGGGAGAGGAGGTCCCCTCTGCTCCTGGTGGGGTGATGATAGGGGGTGTTGAAAGATTGATGTCAGTGCTGGTAATGAATCAGCCATTATCTGTGAAACCGTGGTGTCCTTGAACTCCAAGGTTTGCCATATGTTGTAAGGACAGAGAGTCTGAGGAAAGGTGAGCACCTTAATCAGTGCTGTTTTCTTGTCTCAGAACAGGTCAGTGAGACCTTGGTGGATTTGAGACAAAGAAAGCCCTTGGGACCAGATTCGGGAACAGTTCAGTGTGGTGAAAGTTGATTTTACATCAATAACCATTATTTACTGTAACTATTTCAAATGGAGTGATTTTGTTTCATAGTGATAAGAAAACATTTGATAGAAGCAGTTTCTTTAGAAATGTAAAGGGGGGAAATTATGTTATAAAACATTCATTTACTATACTTTTATACATTTACTATACTTGTTTCCTATAATATATTCCTACATAAACTATGAATTAAAATATTTTTTATACCACAGATTTGATACAAAAAAATATAGTTTAGAAATGACCCAAAAAACTATTTTTGCAAATTTTAAAGACATTTCAGTGTTTTTACAGCTGTTTTACCCTTTTGAAGATAAATTTAGCAATATCACTCTCTGTTGTTTAAAATGATAAGATATAACTTAATTCCCACCATATTTCTGATATTATCTATCAATCTAATCTGATTAATTTGATCGTTCACTTTTATTTTAAAGCTTGTCATTAGCATTTCCATTCGTACCTATCGCTGTTTTCCTTTCTCCTCTGCTCTCTCTCGCTCTCCAGTTTTTCAAGTTCATCAAACAACTATGGCAAGAATATTTAATCAAGCACAGTGAGTAATGGCTTCTCCTGCTATTGTTATTTGCACTGCTTGCCCCATGTACAGTTTTTCTGTCTCTGTCGGTGATGAGGATTCACATGTGATAAATGCAGGGAAATAGTTAGGTTGACAGAGAAGATTTCAGAATTAGAAACACACATCCAAACTTTAATTGAGGACAATAAGAATGTTAGGGCTCTAGATACGGCTTTGGATGCGTTTAGTTCAGGGATCCCTGTACATTGTTCGGTTCCGGCAACAGAGCCCCCGCAGCAGGGCAATGAGACAGTGGGTGACAGTGAGACGGCATAGTCATGGGTAAAAACACCTCTCTTCTGTTCTGATCAAAACATTAAACAGGCTCTCCCCACTCAGTGATGCACCCACTGAGAAACCTGATGAAAGTGCTCTAGGTATTGTACGTAACGTGAATATAGAGACAGCAGCCACCATAGTCAAATTTTTAACGGGAGCCAAAGCGCCTGACAACTTGGCAAATTTAAAAGTGCTGGGAATGCCCATGGAATAACATAGGTTTTATAGACAATTAGAAAAGGTTTTGGGGCAGACCTGACCTGGGGTGGTGCCGCTCTTCTCTCTAGAAATATAGCACATAGTCTTAGAGTTTTTTACTTGACTTACTGGGGCCCAGGTCAGGAAGCAGACAGACTGGCTAAACTGATCATCTGATATCCGCCACACGTCACAGAAGTCAGTTAATTATCAGCACATAGAGTCTCTTTCACCTAGATATCACACTATAGAGACTGTGTCTGTTCCCGAACTAGAAAATACAAAAAAATGTCCTAACCAATTTAAGAGTAACAATTTAATTGAGGTTCAAACAAATTATAAAGTTTGGCTTAATGAATATCAGATCCCTTTCTACAAAAGCACTTTTTGTAAGTAATATGATCACTGATCATAATCTAGATGTGCTCTGTTTGACAGAAACCTGGCTAAAACCTGATGATTACATTATTTTAAAAGAGTCTACCCCCAAGATTACTGTTATAAGGGGGAGGTTTTGCTTCAATTTATAACAACGTTTTCAGGATTTCTCAGAGGGCAGGCTTCAAGTATAACTCGTTTGAAGTAATGGTACTACATATAACATTATCCAGAGAAACAAAAGTTAATGATAAATCCCCTGTGATGTTTGTTCTGGCTGCTATATACAGACCACCAAGGCACCATACAGACTTTATTAAAGAGTTTGCTGATTTTACATCCGAGTTAGTGCTGGCAGCAGATAAGGATTCAATAGTTGGTGATTTTAATATCCATGTTGATAATGAAAAAGATGCTTTCAGGACCTACTCATTTTCGAAATCATACTCTAGATTTAACACTGTCACATGGAATTGATGTTGATGGTGTTGAAATTATGCAGCCAAGTGATGATATCTCAGATCATTATTTAGTTTTGTGCAAACTTCATATAGACAAAACTGTAAATTTTACTTCTTATTACAAGTATGGTAGAACCATCACTTCTACCACAAAAGACTGCTTTGTAAGGTATCTTCCTGATCCGAATTCCTTAGCATATCCAATACCTTAGAACTACTTGATGATGTTACAAAAACTATGGACTCTCTCTTTTCTAGCATTTTAAATACAGTTGCTCCTTTACGCTTAAGGAAGGTTAAGGAAAACAGTCTGTGACTGTGGTATAATGAGCATACTTTGACCCTAAAGAGAGCAGGCTGGAAAAATTGAGCGCAGCTGGAGGACAAAAACTAGACATATTTCGTATTGCTTGTCGGGAAAGTAACCTATCCTACAGAAAAGCATTAAAAACTGCTAGATCTGATTACTTTTCTTCTCTTTTAGAAGAAAACAAACATAACCCCAGGTATTTATTCAATACAGTGACTAAATTAATGAAAAATAAAGCATCAACAAGTGTTGACATTTCCCAACACCACAGCAGTAATGACTTTATGAACTACTTTACTTCTAAAATCGATATTATTAGGGATAACATTTTAACCATTCAGCCATCAGCTACAGTATCGCATCAGACAGTGCACTATAGACCACTTAATTGCCTACGTCACTGTGACGTGACGCTCTAGCTGGAGGCAAAACATAAGGAAGAACTCATAGCAGGCGCACTAAATGTTTGAGATTTTGACTTTAAAATGTCCTCTTGTTGTGTTTTTGGTTGCCAGAATAGAAGGAACAGCACTTTTGCATGACTGCAACATGACCCTAGTCTTCAATATAACATTGCGAATGTCACACATCAGAATTTCAATTAAATCTTTCCCTCAAGAGTAATACATTCATGACTTCAAAACATATTAATTAGGATTTATAACAGTGGTTGCAGCAAACTATAAATTGTTGTCTATTTACTGCTAAGTTAAAACTTACCCAGACATGCAAGTGCAGTTCGCCATTAAAATGTAACTGTTGTCCTGAATTACGATCACCCAGGTGTAGTACATGTCACCTGTCTTGCCTTGCCACTGAACATTAACAACAATGTTGTAGGCATCCAGGTATTTATATGCCTGTAACTTTTCTCTGCTGTAAACACTTGGTGACTCAATGAGGTAAGTGTAGATGTCCGGCCACTCCACCTTCTGCAGCCCCATCAAGTCTTCATGCCACTCTTGTGGCCGCATGGCATACGGGTCAGGCAGCCTGCTTCCATACACGAGAGTTGATTTACAAAAATAGCTTTCACGGTCCCGCAGAGTCAGTGACTGTACATATTTGGACAGTTCCAAACCTTCTTCTGCATCCATGTTTACTAAATCCCTCCTAAAACGTGCTAGCTTATGCTTGTCAACATTGCGTCCGCGGCTCTTTTTGAATCCAGCTAAGCCCTGTCCACCCAGAGATGTAACAATGTTTGCAAACTTTTAGGGGTCTATAGATCCCCTGAGGAACAGTTCCACTCTTTCTCTACTATAGGAGAGGAAGAATTGTATAAACTTTTTAAATAATCTAAACCAACAACCTGTATGTTAGACCCTATTCCATCTAAGCTCCTAAACGAGGTGCTTCCAGAAGTCATAGATCCTCTTCTGCCTTTTATTAATTCCTCATTGTCATTAGGATATGTCCCCAAAACCTTCCAACTGGCTGTTATTAGGCCTCTCATCAAAAAACCACAACTTGACCCCAAAGAACTAATTAATTATCAACCAATCTCCATCTCCAACACTTTGTTGGCATTAATGGAAGTGCATTAGCATTGTTTAAATCATACTTGTATGACCACCATCAATTCGTAGCAGTGAATGAAGAGGTATCATATCGATCATATCAAGTGAAGTATGGAGTACCTCAAGGCTCAGTACTATGGCCGTTACTATTCACGCTTTACATGTTACCCTTGGGAGATATCATCAGGAAACATGGTGCTAGCTTTCACTGTTAGGCTTATGATATTCAACTCTATATTTCTTCGCAGCCCGGCTAAACACACCAGTTTGAAAAACTAATGGGACGCATAGTCGATATGAAAAACTGGATGACGAGTAATTTCTTACTGCTAAATTCTGAAAAAACAGAGGTGTTTATTATAGGACTTAAAAACTCTCCATGTGATAACCTAGAACACCCTTTAAAACTTGATGTATGCTCTGTCAATCCGTCATCAGTTAGAAACCTAGGTGTGCTATTTGATAGGAATCTTTCCTTAGAAAGCTATGTTTCTAGCATTTGTAAAACTGCATTTTTCCATCTCAAAAATATATCTTAATTACGGCCTATGCACTCAATGTCAAATGCAGAAATGTTAATCCATGCATTTATGACCTCAAGGCTAGATTATTGTAATGCTTTATTGGGTGGTTGTTTTGCATGCTTAGTAAACAAACTACAGTTAGTCCAAAATGCAGCAGCAAGAGTTCTTACTAGAACCAGGAAGTATGACCATATTAGCCCGGTCCTGTCAACACTGCGCTGGCTCCCTGTCAAACATTGTATAGATTTTAAAATATTGCTTATTACTTATAAAGCCCTGAATGGTTTAGCAGCTCAGTATTTGAATGAGCTTTTGCTACATTATAATCCTCCATGTTCGCTGCATTCTCAAAACTCAATTTGCAATTGGCAATTTTATAATACCAAGAATATCAAAATCAACTGCGGGCGGCAGATCCTTTTCCTATTTGGTGCCTTAACTCTGGAATAACCTACCTAACATTGTTCGGGAGGCAGACACTCTCTTGCAGTTTAAATCTAGACTAAAGACCAAACTCTTTAACCTAGCTTACACATAACACACTAATGTGTTTCTAATATCCAAATCCATTAAAGGATTTTTGGGCTGCATTAATTAGGTAAACCAGAACCGGGAACACTTCCCATAACACCCTATGTACTTGCTACATCATTAGAAGAATGGCATCTACACTAATATTAGTCTGGTTTTCTCTTATTCCGAGGTCACCGTAGCCACCAGATCCAGTCTGTATCCAGATCAGAGGGTCACTGCAGTCATCCGGATCCAGTACGTTTCCAGACCAGATGGTGGATCAGCACCTAGAAAGGAACTTTATATCCCTGAAAGACAGCGGAGACCAGGACAACTAGAGCCCCAGATACAGATCCCCTGTCTAAGATGACCACCAGGACAAGACCACAGCAAACAGATGATTCTTGTTTATTTTATTATAATGTTAAATTAAAAGTTTTAAAGTACATTCCAAATCTCGATGTTTTAATAATTGTCATGCTTCAAAGAAGTACATTTGTTTTGACATACGAAACCAAATAATTTTAATTGTATTGTGTTTGATAACATAATAAATATATTTTTAAATGTACAAAATTTTAACTATATAATTTCCATAAAGTACTCTTTTTATAAGTATCTACTTTTTTTCAAAAGGGGTCTTCATCCTGCATGCAATTCAAACAAACAGAAAAGAGGAGTCATGCATCGCTGCTTGGACTGTATTCAGGATCTGTCTGTTTGAAATGAGCGAAACAATGATGTACTAAGACTTTAAGTTCTATACTCTTTCTTCTCTGTGCATATCAAATGTAATTCAGTTAGCTTTGATTTCTTTTGTAGCATAATGAATAATAGCAGCTTTAACATGTTAATGGATTAGTTCCAGCAAACAGTGTTTCAGAAATTCAGAAGGGTACACTGGCATGAAGAAATAATAGATTGTCTGAATTAATTTTGTTTTTCTCACAGAGAGCAAACTCGTGGGAATTCACTTGGAATGAATTGCACTCTCTGATAGTGTTGTCATTCACTTGTAAACGTTTGTTTCTGTGGTTTTAGCACCCAGTTCAATAGAGGAATTATGCACATCGGGAATTGATGTACACATGCCTACTTTGGCAATTTTCTTTTTATGGGAAATTCAATCAATAAATGTAACTGGAATAATAAACTATAGGCAGATAACAATTAAATTAAATTAGTATCAACAAACTCCATCTTTGAGTCATTGATACATTAATTTAGTCACTGATTTAATGAATGGTTCATTGAATCATTCATATGCCAAATTTGTTCAAAACACAGATTCATGCAGGAGCAACAGGAACAACTTCTCTGTCACTCAGGGAATGACAACAGTTGTGTTGTGGCTTCTTTTAGAACTATTTTTGCTGATGAATTAGAGCAAAAAAGGGGGGTCCCACGTTATATCAAATTTCCTTAACTACTATGTACCTACATCAAAACTAAGTACAATGTACTTATTGTGTTCACAATAAGTGCATTGTACCAAATAATTAATTTAAATGTAAGTACATACTAGTAAGGGCACTTAATATAAAGTGGGACCAAAAAAAAGACATTACACAACACTGTTTATGAAATAAGTCACTTAATATTAGCTTCCTGCTTTTCAAACTGTTTTATGTAATCAGCATAACGTTTACAAATGTGATGATATGTATGAATAACAAAAAAAATTTCACCCATATATTGAATTTTGGGGTCAATATTTATACATTTTGATGCCATTTTGTTCCCAAAGCCCCCAAACGAGAGGAGTACTAGAGTTTTTTTATTATTATTATTATAAATATTTTACATAACAGGATTTACTCTAAAATTGGTATAAAATTAAAGCCTTATGTCTGAATAAGTTATGTTCCAAATTTGAAGTTGATCTGAAAAAAAAAATTAGGTTCCTGTGAAATTTTATTTAACGTACCACAAACTCCAGTGAATTTTTTTATGCATTTTTCTGTAGATTTCTCTATCAATATTACTTTTTTCTCCAAATAGAGAGTCAGTCCTTTCCAATGATATGTTTGCTGCCAAGATTATAAAACGTTTTGATTCTAAAATACCATAATGCATTTTGTAATATGACACTTGACACTGCCCACTAAGGGAGAGGATAAAAAGATTTTAAAGTATCATTTCCATGGTAAAGCGAATGTCCGATTTCAAAATGGTTTTCACAGGGTGAATCTTGGGCTTCTAAGCTTTCAAATGATATATAATTTATGATGATTACTAAAAGATTTGATAGAGAAAAAGGACAACTACAAAAAAAGAGCGCAAAGAGTCCCAGACTTGGGACGGTAACAGTTAAGGGGTTGAGAGTTTTCCCTTAAAAAACTCCTAATTTGCTGCTTATTAATATTTCATTAGGTAGTTGTTAAGTTTAGGTATAGGATGTGGTAGGATTAAGGGATCTAAAATATGGTCATGCAAAATAAAGCATTAATATGTGCTCTGGAAGTACTAATAAACAGCCAATTTGCTGGTAATATGCATGCTAATGAGCAGCTAGTTACAGTGAGAATTGGACGTTAAAATAAAGTGATACCAGCTCTTCGATGTGTCACATGCAAGCTTTAATTAAGAAATATGTCAAGAGAAGAGAGACAGCTGCCTGGATGCTGGAAAAAACAAGACGAGGAATTCCCAGTATTTCCAAGTTTCTCGCTTTGTTTTCTGGGCATTTGTTTGTTCTCTCCTCTCTGAATTTTTTTTTTCTTGGAGTGTGCACCCTTTAATAAACATTAACTGTATGATAATGTCTAACTCGGAACATGAATAACCTTAAGTCCTTCTGCAAATCAAATTAAACTTGTAAAGACTTTGCCAAAGCATCAGTCACAATCATGGAAAGTCAGGAGTTCTGGTCAAATTAAATTAATGGATTTTGTTAATCAAATAAAACTGTAAATTCCCCCCCTGCTTAACAACAAAGAACAGCTCCGAGACCACAGAGGTACTATACAGGACATAAAACTGACAAGCAAACTAATTATCTCCAAAATGACTACATCTTAATATCCATGCTCATAAGACAGCTATATGCTCATTATTCAGGGAAGGAGGCCGTTCAATTTGTTGTGAACACAGACAGCTGTGTGGTGTCATAATCGCGCTTGGCATAGAGATGTCCCTCTATCAGCTGCATGAAACAATACAGGAGATGAAGAGCACTGTTGTGAGAGAAATATCACAGTGCTGGGGTAATTTACTGGAATATTGTCATTCTTACTCTTTCTTTGTTTTTGCTTTAAGGAATTTTTATTGTAGAATGTTTATTCTGGGTCAAAACTGACCAGAATGCAATAAGACATAAAACACGTACATAAAATGTGTATCTCATTGATACATTCAGAGTGGTACCCACTGGTCCTTGGCTATGCAGCTCTGCTCTACACCCGTGAAAACATGAGGAACAGAGGCTCAGAGTTTCTTTCTCCCGTTTCCTTTTCTATTCTGTCATTTTCTCTCACCCCACATAATCCTGACGTTTTTGACATCACACTGGATCCAGATTGAAGGCTAATCTTCTATCTGATGTGAGCAGGGCTTTAATCGAAGGGCCAGTAATGAAAGTCACACAGGCTTACCTTTCTTAAGATTGCACAAGACAAGTCTCTGCTGTTCCTCTGCATAGAGTTCAGGCTTTGTACAAGTCCCTTTGTATTTTAAATATGAGATATCTGAGCTGGAAATCCCACACGAATGTCACACTGATGTGTGGGGACCACACAATGTGATAAAGGACAAAGCTCATTCACTACATTGATAATAAAACGTGCTGTAGTTCCTTCTCTTTTATAGCACAGACAGAGATTAACATTATGAACAGATATATTTCTGTAACACTTTAGTTTGGGGCTATTTCCCACTATTAACTAACTATTAACTATGACTTTTGCCTCAATAAACTCCCAATTGGCTGCTTATGAATAGTTAGAAAGGTAGTTGTTAAGTTTAGGTATGGGTTAAGATTAAAGGGTCAAAAATATACAGAATAAGGCATTAATAAGTGCTTTATAAGTATTAATAAACAGCAAATATGCATGCTAATTAACAAATAGTTAATAGTGAGAATTAGTCCCTAAACTGAAGTGTTACTACTTATTTTATATATACTACTTAGCGTTACTATACCCAATTTTTTGAACAGTAGTGTATATTCTTATTTATCTCAATCTTGTCAATTATATTTCTCTCTAGGACTTAGGCGAAATATGCTGAAATCTTAAAATATAGTTAAACTAAAATCTAAAAGTCTCCTGAGCTCATAAATCTATTTCGTGAGTGTGAATGTGTGTGTGTGTGTGTGTGCGTGTGTGTATGCGTGTGCGTGCGTGTGTGCGTGCGTGCGTGTGTGTGCGTGCGTGTGTTCGTGCGTGCGTGCATGCGTGCGTGTGTGTGTGTGTGTGTGTGTGTGTGTGTGTGTGTGTGTGTGTGTGTGTGTGTGTGTGTGTGAGTGTGTGTGTGTGTGTGTGTGTGCGTGCGTGCGTGCGTGCGTGCGTGTGTGTGTGTGCTCTTAGAGAGCGAGACGGTTGTGGTCAGGTGTCCTGCTCTCAGACAGGCAGTTATAGACACTCAGCAGTGATGACCTAGTTAACAGACTACAGCCACAGATCTCAAACAACAAGATTTTACTTTCCTCGGGCTGCAAATGCTAGTTAATCTTACTGTTCATGCAATATTATTGTTTATTCCAGTCATAGATGCCCAACATTTGCAAATATTTATCAAATCAGTTGTTTTTTCATTGACTATTGTGATTCTAGTTTCAGTTTTTGGTAATGGAAATTATTAAACCATTCTGAACAAACAACAAAATTATGCTATTTTGACAGGTGTTCTGTGCTCAACCATTTATTTTTTTATTTTATTTTTTTTAGAAAAAAAGAAAGTGAGTATATTCTTAAAGAAGAAAGCAATCATGAGAATGGATATCTATCTGTTCAAAGCGATGTACACAATAAGTTGTTATTTTAGAGAGGCAATGTATTTCCTGTAATAAAAGTATCCGCATGTATATTTCACCCAGTGGAAACAAATAATTCAGGTCTGCTAAAGTAGCCTCACTCAAAGTGGTAATCTAAAATTATATCTCCATAAAGAAAATGAGAGACTATTTGACGAAATCAGAACAGTCGGTGACCATCAAATGCATTCCCTAAGTCTTATTCAATTCTTCTTTTCAAAGGAGCGAGCCAGTCAACTATTTACCTTTTTACTGCTGGTGGAGGAGAGCTCCCTAATGAATAGATATGATGTGAGCTCAAGGCGCAAGGCTATTTCATAAAAAAAAAAAAAAAAGAACATATCATTTTCAGCCTTTCTTACCCAAGACTATTAATTTCACATGCAGACCTTTCAACAGAAATTATGGCCCGATGCAGGAGAAAAAACTGCATAAATGAGACACGATGTCAAGGTAGTAATTACTATCGCATTTCAACAGATAGATTTTCTTCACACAAAGAAAGAAACTTTAAAATAGCTATCATGACATTCAAATCGAATTACAAATCTCCTAAGATTTAGTCTATGTATGTTTGTCTATGTCTCTGTTATACAAGTATTACAAGTATATATATATAAAGTTTCTTATTTGTTGTGTGTGTGTGTGTGTGTGTGTGTGCTGTTTTATTTATCTGTCCTTTTTTATTTATCTTTTAGTATTTTGCAATGAAAATATTTTAGAATGACTTAGATTTTTTTTTGGGGGGGGGGGTTATTATCTTTGCTTGTGTTTTCTTTTTATTCTTTTATATGGATGCAATGAAAACATTCAGTTTTTTTCTTTTCTGTTTTTTCATTTTGTCTACAGATGCAATGTTAAATATTCTACACTTAATGAGCAGTTTTTTATGGTTTCTCTTTTTACTTTTTTGTATATGGATGCAATGAAAATATTCTATACATATTAAGCTTTAACCTTTTTATTATTGTTACATATTTGTTTGGCTTGCTGGCTTATGGTTTTTACTCTCTTTTATGTCTTGTCTTAGTCTCTTTTGTCCATAAATGTAATCAAATGTTTTATACATTTACAGCAGTTTTAGTTTTTTGTGGGGGTTATACCCCTCGTAGTTTATGCTTGGTGTAACATGAATGAAGCTCAGTGACTGCTCTCACTCTCAATCTGCTTTATATTTTTGACATGATTGTTCTAAATGACAGAACAACGTCTTTGGTTCCAGTCATGCTATTAGATCACCCTCTGTTGGCCAAGTGCAGTATAACTTTGTTTCCAGAGGGAATGAAGAAAAATCTAATTAACGTTTTCAAGCAAAGGGAGTCTCAGCACAGATCTTCCCTTGCAGGACGCTTTGAAAACATAGTTTTATCAAAGTGATATATGATTAGATTTATCACCTCACCCACATTGTTTTTTTATGTAAGTTGTTGTATAAATAGTTCATGGCTCTAATTGGATGTGCCACCAGCTGCTGTAAAAAGCAGAGACTGCACATTCTATATTAAAGTTTCAATTGTCAGTTTTTCCATTTAAATTTATTCTAAAGCATAACACCATTTTCTAAAAGAAAGGCTCCTTTTCAAAACATATATTCCACACTAATGCTGCTAATTCAAATTCTTTATAAAGACGTCTCTTTTTTAAGTTAGTTGCATGTATTTTTTATTTTTTTTTATTTTAAGTCTGAATGAAGTCTGACCGTTTGACTGAATGATGTACAAGTCAAACACTTTTAAAAGGTTTACCTTTGTACCTTATTTACTTAATTGGTACACATTTGTGTGTATCTTTGAAAGGTTTCCACCCCAGTGACAGCTTTTGAACCTTTGTACACTTTCAAGAGGTACTAAATAAATACCAAAAAAAGGACGCTGCCACTGGTCTGATACATCCTCCAATCTCCCGACAGTGTGACAAACACACTGACCTTCCCCCAGCTTTGCAAGATTATTATTCCCAAACAGAGCAAGGAAGTCTAATGACACAGTTTGGGAATATTGTAAAAAGCATAACATGAAATTTAGTATCAATCTATAAATGTAAATATACACTGTATACCTCTAAATATCTCTTAAGTATCCAATAAAATGTAGTAAGATTTATGTGCCAAGTTAGAGATGAAATGTATAATATTTTTACTCATGCTGGTTTCCATATATTCCTTGAATGCATGTTTAGCTTTGTCATTAATAAAAAAACTAAAATGACAAAATAATGCTTTTTAAAAATAAATCATGTATTTTTATGTCCCTTTTAGTTGTTTGTCTATGAATGCAATGAAAATATTCTACACATATAAATATGTTTTTGTTCATTTTTATGTTCTGTTTGATTGTTTGTGGTTTTTAGTCTCTTTTAATTTTTTGTTTATGAATGCAATTCAAATATTCTACATTGTTCATACAAAACCGTTTTAAAAAAATATTATTTTTTTCTGTTCTTCTTCTGTAAAATGACACTACAATAATGTCACATTTCTTAATAGTAAATGCATTAACACTGACTAACAATGAACAATGTATTTTAAAGCACTTTTTAATCTTTGTAAATGTTAGTTAAAATATAATTGGTCATTGTTTGTTTATGTTAGTTCACATGTTAATATTTGACAGATACAATATTTGATTTTAAAACTATTAGTGTTATATTAGTACAAAACTAATGTCGACAACATTATAAATTAAACTTTATTGTGCAGTGATACCAATATGTTTGTTAGTCAAAACATGTTTTTATGTTATGTTATATGTTATGTTATGTTATATGTTATGTTATATGTTGTATGTTGTATGTTGTATGTTATATGTTATGTTATATGTTATATGTTATATGTTATGTTATGTTATGTTATGTTATGTTATGTTATGTTATGTTATATGTTGTATGTTATATGTTATATGTTATGTTATGTTATGTTATGTTATGTTATATGTTATATGTTATATGTTATGTTATATGTTATGTTATGTTATATGTTATATGTTATATGTTATATGTTATGTTATATGTTATATGTTATATGTTATGTTATATGTTATGTTATGTTATATGTTATATGTTATATGTTATGTTATATGTTATATGTTATATGTTATATGTTATATGTTATATGTTATGTTATGTTATATGTTATATGTTATATTTTATATGTTATATGTTATGTTATGTTATGTTATGTTATGTTATATGTTATATGTTATATGTTATATGTTATATGTTATATGTTATATGTTATGTTTAATTTAACTTCCTGACCTTGACACTAATTTTTACAAATTTTTTCTTTTCCCTGTTTAAAATTTAAATTATGACCAACTTGGTGCACAATTTCCTCTCTCTAATTCAGAAATGTAAATATGTCCATCATAGAAGATATGTATTCACGACACAATTCATTGCATAAATGATTTTATGTACCTAAAAATGAATGAATTAAATAATAGTTTGGACGGAAAAGGAGTGTCACGTCGTTGACCCAGGCGTGCTGAAGCACAAAGCATGTCTAATAAGTATGACGCTAGAATAGGAATTCATACCAAATGTTGAGCCTGAGAGCTTTAATGAGCCATTTGATCTTTTAATCAGAAGAACTGTGGAGATCTTTAAAGCACTGCTGCAATACTTGCCAATTTAATAGGTTTCATCATGGAAAAGATCTTCCTGACATCTTAAACCTGCTGAAGTAGGTTTGATTTTGCTCGTTTTCCATAATAGAGAGCCAAACATTTACCTCATTGTCCTATTGCATGAGAAGAAAGTAATTGTTTTCCCTTTTTCCATTTTTCAACCTGAACCCTACCTTTTGCAGACTGACATTCAGCTTTGGGGCAGATGAATCTGGCTGACCTTGCTGGAGCTCTCATATCTGCGCTGGACTCATGAGGTGTTAGCTGAACCATGGAGCTGTTGTCTGGAGGAGAGTTAAGCCCCCTGCAATTAATCTGACATAATAACATCCATCTAATACTGCTAATCACAGACTGGACCAGGGGCCTGTACCATGAAGCCGGTTTAGCTGGCCAGGTAAGTTTCAGGTTAGGTTGCCCCAATCCTGGGTTTTAGGTACCATGTAAGTTGCTTGGCTTTTAGCAACTTTTATTGCCATAGTAACTTACAATCCACGGCAGGTTATGCTGTGGGTTAGAGATCTCAAACTGTTAGATTAATCACCAAAGTTAGACCAATCAGATGTGAGCAAAGTGACACATGTCTGACACAGAGTCACTCCCCCAGTTTATCTTGCTCCAAATTAAAGGTCACTAATAAAAAAAAAAAAAAAGGAAGTCTGGCTTTAATGATGATTACTATTAATTAGATTCGTTTTATGATTTATATAATTATTGTGACTCATATTATTATTATTATTATTATTTATCTTTTACACACAAACAATTTTAGTTTAACAGTTATTATAAATTGTTTATTTTAAATAAATATGAATGTATACATATCATGTAATATAAATAAGCTGTAATATAAATATATTGCACTATTTAAAAAATAAAAAATCTGACCTTCGATGTCTCTATCACTATATATTTTCAAATATATAAACGAACTTAACAAGTTTCACATGTGACTGCACTGATAGACCAAGATTATTTATTTTATTTGTCCTCCTTCATTTTTCATATGACGTTTAAATTTGTCATATTCTTCAATCTCTTAACCTTTAGTAAAAACTTTAACCTTTAGATTTGAATCTTGCTGGATCTTTTGCGAGAAGTAAATCAAACTTTGTGTTGCAAGGCTCGTGATTGGCTGTTTGCCAGTGATGTCACACATTCATGTGCAAATGCCCCACAAACTCAGGATCAAAGCCTGAGTTGACAAAGAAAGTTGGAGAGGTTTGGTTTTGTCAACTCAAAACTAATCCTGTAACTCTGAATTTGTTCAGCTACCTTCATGGTACAGGACCCAGGTCCTCTGCCTTTATTTTATTTGTTTACGTTTTGTTTTGTTTTGTTTTGTTTTGTTTTGTTTTGTTTTGTTTTGACAGTAGAAACACTCTTTGTCCTCAGATTGACAGCTGCACTTGATAAATAATAAAAAGCTAAATTCTTGTCTGAAAAATTATTCTTTTGTCAGTAGGCCTTCTTTATAATGTTATTACATGTTTGTAGACTTTGCTTCAAAAGTACATAACCTAATATTTTAATGGTATTAAATGGGTTTAAAACTTTGAAATGAGGGGGAAATGTTCAACAACTAAAATTCTGCCATCACCTTTCATGTTGTTCAAAACTTGTATGACTTTTTAATCCATACAAAAAAGGGATGAGAGGATAATGTCATTTATTCCTGTGATGCAAAGCTGAATTTTCAGCTAACAGTAAACTGCTTAATCATTTTGTTTTTATATTTTATCTTAATTTTGAGCCGTGATTTATTATTTTATTTATTTATTTCAGAATTTGTTGATGAATATAAACTTCAAAAAAGTATTTACTGTAACTCCTGAACAATTTAGTACATCTTTACTGAATAAAATAATTAATTTCTTTATTATTGAGCCAAAACCTTTAAATGATGGTGAACGTATTTAATGAAAGCTGAAAAAGGAAACGCAGACAAACCTTTTTTTATCAGTGTGATTTGAATGTAAAAAGTGAAAGAGATTTCAGATCAAGGGAAGCCCCCTGCATGTGCAGCGCTGATAATTACCTTCTTATAAGACTTCCTAAGCCCCATACTTTGAGACCACTGATCAAAAACAACAATGGGCTGGAGGTCAAAGTGAGGTGGCAAAAGAAAATACATTGCTGATGTTCAATGCAGATCGAAAAAAAAAAAATCAATTTCATTTTGTTTTTAATTCAGACATCTGCATGTGCTCCCAACATGATTATCATGTAATGCTGACATTGCATCAGTAATGCACAAGCAATCAGTGTACAGTGGCACTTCTGCTGAAGTGTTCTTGAACGCATCATCAGCCACAGGTTTTAATCTACAGCTTTTGGCAGAGATCCCTGTCTGATTGGATGGGTCTTGCTCCCCGAATGACTCCACTGGAATGATATATGGATTGAAAATGATAATCCCATTTTATGTATGAGCAAGTGAAAGCTTCACTCTGGAATAATGCTGGTAATTTATTGTTGCTTTCATTTTGTTACACGAGTGCACTTTATTTCCACTATACCAGTGGGAGGTTTTGTGCATGTGTGAAAGAGTGTGGGAAAAAATAACTGCCTGGCCATTGTTTTTCCTTCATTTTAGTTCTTTTATATATATATATATATATATATATATATAAAATATTTTCAGCAATGAGGTGGAGAGCCGAGGGTCCTTGATGACATACCCATTACCCATTTGTTTCCATCCATGTGTGAGAGTACATCACTTACAACAAGCTGCACCAACATGTGTTTTCCACAGAACAGCAAGGCCAAGGCTCACATTTGCTTATTGAGTTATAGGGCATTGGTGTGAGAGCATAATTTAATTTTCATTGACTTGATTTATGCCAGGTATGATCTGTCATGAAGAAGAGGGTCATGGGACAAAGTCACTAACAAGCTACAGATAAAGGTCTGATGAAGAGACCGACTCAAGAACAGATGTTGACAACATTACTTATATATAAGTATAAGGCATTATAACACAGTAATAATACCCTTATGGTGCATTATAAAGTGTTACTGTTTTATTCACACCTTCGAAAAATCCTTTACAGTGTACTTAATATGGAAATAATATACTTTTAAAGAATATGCTTGTGTGAATTGAATGTAATGTTTTAAGCAGTTAACTGCATGTTGATTGCAACTAAATGAAACTGTAATATAGTTACAGTACATACACTTCTTAAATGTGGAAGAGACATTTCCTCGCCAGTAATACTGAACCAAACCGCTTCGCCTACGGTCACGGGGATGCTGGCGCCTATCCCACCATCTCAGGCCAAAGGCAGGGAAATACCCTGAATGGATATCACAACACATATAAATAATATGCCAGAAAAGTTTTGAGACAAACAGTGGAGAAAGTCTGCGGTGGAGATGTGAGTCAGAGACTGTTGTTTCTGTGGTCATCAATGATCACATATCTCCAGTGCATTGTTCAACGCCTGATCATCCTGCACCTGCTCAGAAAACTCAACTTTTATGAAACACGTAGCTCTGTCTTTGATTTTAATTGAAATGCAGTGACATCTGGTTGCAATATGAGGAGAGGGATATGCTCTTCAATACATCCAACCATGCTTAATTTATGACATACAAAGGCGCTCAAAAACTGCGTTCCAAAGTCATGGGTCCCGTTTGTGGGTCATCCATCAATAAAGAATTTGGAAATGTCAAAAGATGCCTAAGCCAAAACCTTGACACTTTCTGCATGCTTCCTGTCAGACACACTTTTTTATTGTCTATGTGCATTTGTATTATTTTTTCTAGAGCACAGCTTCGAATGCAGATGATTTCTCTGCTTTATGTCGACTGTCAGGCTGATAAAATGAATCAACCTCGGATGTCCAATATGTTGCCCAAGGCTGGAGAGTGATCGGGCTCTTGGATTACTAGAAAGGTATTGGAAAGAATCAAACTGTGTGAAAAAATGATCTGTCAGTAAACAAGTTATTCTGAAGCATGAGTTAGTTGGGTTAGTAACCAGCAGTGATGGGATTTTAAACTTGCAAAAGAGTGCTGACCCTCTGCTAGACTGCCTCACTTCACGTGTGAGGGCATTATTTGGATAGACTAGTGATGTATGGGACCTCAGAGTCATTTTCATGTTGTGGCATTTCATAAAGTGAGCCAGGAAATCCCGTTACATTCTCAGCTGTTGACTGAAGGTCTAAAGTACACAATTCATAATTCCTGAGTGGTATGCACCGGTACTTCATCTTCAGTGTCCCATTTACATTTAAACTCTCAGATTATGGCTTCCTTTTATCAAGGGTAGCAGTGGAAATGTCCACACGTTTGTGCAATTCCCACAAGGAAATTTGCTTAGAAATCTCACAATGTACTATAGGCATAGATCTGTCATGAAACACTATTATCGTAATTGACTGGATCTTCCAAGATGAAAACACAGCCATATCAATGTCTCTTGTTTATCTACGCAACCTTATTTATTCCTTTCTGGTCCAGTTTAGTGCTGTGCACATGCAACTTTTCTTTAGCCCTCCACCTCCCCAGTACCACCTGTCTATACCTGCTGCGAGTTTCTCCCTTCTTTAGCTTGCAGCAGAGTTTGACACAACACAATGAAAAATATTTGAGAATATAGGTTGTTTTCTATCAGTACTGTAGTTTCTGGTGAAAAGGGGGACCAAAATAATACAGTCTTTCTTTAAAAACATCAAGCTATCTATTATTTAAAAAGAAAGGCATTATGAGCTTTTTACCCATTTAGTTTTACTTACCATCCTCAGCATAGATGTGGTTTTCTGCTCACACCATAAGCTCTATATTCCCAGCTACAGTAAAGAGGTTTTGGAATGGTAATTGCATTAATTTTCTGTTTAGATTAAGCTAAATGACAGCATTTGGCTGAACATTTTTAAGAATTGTAGGTCGTAATTGGTCTCCCTTATATGTCACTGTCAGATAGGTGGAAAATACTTAAACAGTAGTTTATAATTAAACAGCCATCACGGAAAACATGTTTTTAAGCTTTCAGCATTCACATGATCTATATCTATGATTCATGTGACATTCTCCGTATGAAATCCAAATGTGTTATTGGTAATCAATGTGTTGCGGTTAAGAACATAAATTTAGTTCTGCATCAGTTACCATGTTTGCACTATTTGGTTTAGTCACTCATATCAACGAAGTGAGTATGTGCAGAGTTATAATTTTCACACCCCTGGAAGAAAATAACTGGCACAAATTGCCCATGAGATCTCCAAAGCTCCTCTCTTCTTAATAGAGGAGTCGCCATGAGACATGTATCATTCTTATGACATAATGAGGTCATAACCAAGTCCAAAGTATCCAGGAACACAACCATTTAGCTGTAAAGCCTGGATATTTCTTTTTTGTATGATGACATTGATGGCTTTGACCAATGCTTTGCATGTATTGGCGGCGATCTCCTCACTGTTTGAGTGATTCCGTTGGTCACCCGGCATGAACCCAATCATGGTCTACATGAAAGCACTCCAGTCAGCCCAGTGGGCCCACAACAGACAAGAGAATGACTCAAAAGTGATTCAGAGCCACAGTTTAAATGCTCGCAAGTCTCAAATCACATTCAGCCCAGACAAGCCTGCTTGATGCACATCCAGTTGCTCACAATACATAATGTAATGCAGACCGCAATGATAAAATGCTATATGCCAATTAAGGATCTAAGGAATGCCATTATGTGCCATCTCAGAAAAAAGTAATAAAAAGATGAAAAATTGTATAAATTGAGTGCATTTCAGACACTTTTATTTGCCATGGTTTGATTTTTATTAACACTAACAGAACTGATCTTTTTTTTATGTGAAGGTCACATTCAAGACTTTCATTTAAAACGTTTTACATTGCTTTTGTATTTACTTTTCAAATGCTTTTTATGCATAAATATTTTGTTTTGTTTCAGACCCAGGCATTCAGTGTTCAAAAATGTAAAAAACGATTTTTAAAACAGTTACAAAATTGTGGGAAAAAAAAATCAAAGCCTACTTTAATATTACATTTATTTAGCAAAATGTATCTGCATTAGTTTATACACAACAAGACAGAATATATTTATTGTTCATAATTTATAACCAAGCTGTAATTTAGTAAAATTATGAAAAGGCAACAATATATACATAAAATCAGTCTTAGCAAGAAAAAAGGAGTCTAAAAATCTTTTACATTTCCTCCAGAATGATATTAAGAGATATCCTGGAGCTGGAAATGCCTTTATGATGGAAATAAATAAACTAGTGAGAGTGTCAAAGGTGTATTTCTTTTCTAAAAGTCCACAGGGTCAAAAGTGCCCATAACTGAAGAAACAGCATAACTGAAACAAATGCATAACTAACCTGACTGACAGTCTTCAGGAAATCAGATTTAGTCAGATTATTTATGTATTTATTTATTTGGTGTAAAAAAAAAAAAAAAATATATATATATATATATATATATATATATATATATATATATATATATATATATATATATATATATATATATATATATATAGATGCAGGAATAACTGTTTAAAATCAAATAAACCAAGACCACAATATCAAAGCTTTGTTATTTTGCAATTTTAGAGTAATTCCAGACATTTTGCAATGCTCAGGGATTTTCTCATGATTATCTGAACGAGGAAGGATTTTGACTTTGTGAGTGAGTTTACACAGTTCAGGACAGCCGACATCCCAGAGACGGTCTGAGAGAGACGAGAGAGGTTTTAAAGGCCTCGCTAGATGTTAAAGATTTTATGGACACTTTTATTCACTTGTGACTCCACATTCTTCTGCCACAGTAAATAATCACAACGATATTTAACACTTGCAAGATTAAGAGCATAAGCAGGAGTCACTAGTCTATAATATTAAAGCTGTTAGTCATCAACAGTTAAACACACACTTGCTCACTTAGGTGGAGGCATAATGTAATATTGATAGACCTATATTTTAAATCTTAACCTTGCTGTAAATTCTGATAAAGATATATATATTAAGGGTGGAACTTATTGTTTTTTTTTTTTTTTTGTTGTTTTTTTTGATTGTTTGTTTTTGACCAATTCAGCCTTTTTACTAAAGATTGTTAAAGTATTAGAGAAAATATTAAAGTGCAAACTGATTGTAATATTTTTGGACACTTAACTGTTAATTGCAATTAAATAAAAAAAAAATATTCATATATATATGAATTTATATTGCCTTTAATATATAGTTAAAGTATATTGCTGAATGTACTAACAAGGATTAATGATTAAATAAAATTATACCTTATTGTTATTTCTATGAAAGCTTGTTTGTCATGGATTAAAAAATAATAATTAAATGTGACATCTAATAACTGTTAAAATTATAAACAAGTTCTTTACATATGCTTTAGTATGTTAATCAACACATCAAAGTGATTTTTTTTAGTAGGTTATATATATATATATATATATATATTTTTTTTTTTTTTCTGACTATGATATATATATTTTTTTTTTCTGACTATGATATATATATTTATTTTTTCTGACTATGAACACTGCAATCACTAAACATGTTTGACAGATTACATTAGAACATCTGAATCAAACAGCAGCGCATTAAGACATCAATGAAACTGATTTTAATTCCTATGTTTACTTCAAACCCCAAAACAAAATCAACCCTAAAAAATGAAAATGCAGCATGAGATCATTTTCAAAGTCTTGGTCCTATATCAGAACCATGGGAACGGGTTTAAACACGAACGCAGACTGAATGTGACTGTACTCCATGAAGAGTGCCGTCATCTCTCTTGAGACCTAAATGAACAGTAAAACATTCCCTTGTGCATTTAGCCATTAAGACCTGAGAGAAGCCAGAAGTTTGTGCATATAAGTGTCACTAAAAGCAGCAGGCCACACGCTGTCAGACCAAACAGCACAATCTCCAAATTAGCTTTACGTGACTGAGGCTCATATCAGGGAGAATAATCCATAAGGCCATAAATAAGTAATTGTGTGGAGTTAGAATGATTCGAGTTTATATACAACATTGTCAAATATTTGGACACAAGCTGGGGGCAAACACATGTGAGTGAGGGTGGTCAGCACGAAGCATGACCGTCCGTTTTCTCAGGACCTGAGACACCAAATGATTCCATCAGCGTTTTGTGTGTTTTTCTTCTCATCTTCTCAACTACTTTCTTTCCTGTGCTGCTCTCTGTTTTCTGATCTTCCTTCAATATCTTTTCTTTTCAGTTCAGATGCATTATATCTAAATGTGTAATGATATGTTTTACAGTTTACAGTACCAATACACATAATTCATGAGCACAGCTCAGTACTGTGTATAAAACTATATCAGTGTGAATATATCTAGCAGTTATGGGCCTCAGGATAGTCATAATGGGATCAAGTGTAAGGTTTAGTTTATGATACATTGAGGAACTGCACTGTGTGAAAACCAAGATAAATCCTCATAAATATGACCAATAAATAATAATCATTTATTTTCACTCCTGTTATCACTCCTATTTTATACTATTATATATATATAAATATCTTTCAAATAAAGATGATTTGAATGTGTTTTACAAAAAAAAAATGTTATTTAAGACTTTTTACTTTTTTTCTTTTGTAATTAATTGGAAAATTTAATAGCAATTTCTGAGTGAAAATTGTATATAAACCAATTTTTTTGCAGTGTCTATACAACCTTACCATTTTTTTATTTTCTTTTTTCTCTTATTTTCTTTTTTTTATTACTAATTTTATATCTAAACTACTGAACCATCATTTTAAACAATTTTTTCTGTTTATATTTTTATATTTATGCTGTTATTAAATAATAAATATAACAATTATTCTAGTGTGTATGTACATGCAACTTTCAATGGTAAATCTCAATGGATTTACTGTATTGTGATATGGTTATTATTTTACAATACTGTCTGTATGTATAGTAAAATAATATTTCTTTTTTTACAAAATGCTTCATTTAAAGACAGTACAACAAATATTACATGCTATAGAAATATTTAAACATTGCACTTCACATTGCAAAAAAAAAAATGTGTGTGTGTGTGTGTGTGTGTGTGTAAGACACTCTTTAACCTGTTGGCTGTAAATATCTGCACATGATTTGTCGTGTCTGTATACAAAGTTTAGAAACATTTTCAGAAGAATGTGGCTGATGCAGAAAAACAGCTGGCGGTATTTTAAGTGTCTGGAAATATTTATGAGTGTTGCTCAAATAAGAAATTCAAGCAGTACAGCTGTGGCAGCTGTGAGATCAAAATGTCACAGCCACGGTCCTCTTCGCTCTGCACCTTTGAATTTCACCAGTATCCCTTTCACTACTGAAGCCAGGATCCATCTCTCTCCCAAACCTGGACTGACAGGACAGGAGCCGAGCGCTTCAGACTGCCACGGGACGGGCAGCTTGGGAGAAGAGATGTGGCACTTCAGCAGATCCTGACTTCTCGGGGCAGGTGCTGAGATGTCCTGCAGTGGGAGCGAAGAACAGCACGGGGTCGAGTGAGATCATGTTCACGTGCATTAGACCTGTTATAACAAGGCTTTCTCTTGCACTCTCTACGACTAGATTATTTTTTCATCTGTTTCCTGGAAATCAGATTAAAGGCTGGACGTTCAGATGCAGTTACAAACCAGGCTACGAAATAGGTTTTCTCTACGATTTCCACTTTGTCCATCAGACAAAGACTAAAGAACTGCATTTCCGGATTTTGTATATTATAAATTGATGGCTAAAGAATTTAGTTTTTTTTTTTTTACTAAATGGGTGCAGTTCTCCCTGTGATCAAGGTTGTGGCCTAGATGATCATTCAAGAGTCAACAATATATATTATATATTTTCTATATAACATGGATTTTTTTTTTTTTATGAATCTTGTTTTTTTATGAATCTATGAATCTTACATAACAATTACCAATATATTTTTGCAGCATTAATAAACCTAACTAATGTTAACAAATGAAACCTTATTAAAAAAAAAGTGTTACTAAAACTAATGCCACCTCCTCCTTTTTTCAAACAATAATTTACTGTAATTTTGACATAAATATGCGTGGACACATAATAATTGTAATTTGAAAATGTAAAAAAAAAGAATGTTATAATGAAGTGGTGTTTGTGTAAAATCAATGTTTTAATGTTAAAAATGTTGGTGTTAATATTACATGTTCTATATATATCATCTTATTATATGATATATTATACAATATTATTATAGATTGTGTTATTTATATAACTGGTAATGCAGACATATAATGATAATCAGTAATAAACCATCATCATATTAATTATTGTTTGTAATATAATGTTTATCATTCACTTTTAAGTTTAAGCTAATTTAAGAAAAAAGAAAAATTATTTTTTATTTAATTAGGCAGAGTTTAATTAAATGTAAGAGTGCACTTACATTTCTTACCCTGTTTAAGGATATTTACCCATAATTTCAGCAGCGCAAAATATTTTTTGATATATCTTGTTTCAATGTGACAAATGTCCCAGGAGCCCTGACAATCCTATCAAATGCACTGAAATCCTTGATGCGCTCCTTTACCTAAGGATGTTGACAGATTGTAACGTCAGCTCAGTATTTTTCCACTGCCTTCCCAGTTTGACAGTTTGGCAGCGATCTGAGGCCTCACACAGAGCAAACCCACCGAAGCCACACTCCTCACCACCAATCACAAAGATTCGTGAAGGCTTCTTCTCCTGGTGATCAAATGTCTAATGCACTCTTCACCACTACACTTCTCCTGATTGCGATCCACTGCAGGCATGTCATAGTAAATATCTGTCACCACCCTGAGTCTCCAGATCCAGCAAGACTCACTTTCAGTCCAAATAACAGTTTAAAAGCTGTTCAGCTTGGATTATTGGAATCTCATTAACTCCAGCAAAGGCGTAAATGATGTATTGTAAATAAAATGTCTATACCTCATGGTTTAGGTTGAATCTATTTCCTGATTTGCATTTTTCACTCTCATTTCTGGTGCCGTCATATCAAACTCATAGTGAAGATAATATGTCATGGATTTTTCTCATCTCTCGCTGTCACTCTCTGATTTTTTTAATCCTTTTTAATGCACAAATAGGTCAGTTTCTATGGAAATTGAGTTTTTATTCTTCTGAGAAAAATGTATTTAATATAAATCTTGTTAGTAGATAACATGCACCAAAACATCAAGATTGTATGAAAAAAAAAAAAAGAATATATAAGGAATATTTTAGGTGCTGTAACTGGCCAGTCTAAAAAAAGACATATTTAAAAAAAAAAAAAAAAAAAAAAAAAAAAAAAAAATATATATATATATATATATATATATATATATATATAAAATATAAAAATACTAAATAATAATAATAATAAAAATCTAAATAAATGATATAAATGATCTTGTTTATTGCAATTAAATGAACTACAGAAAAAACACTCACTTTAAAACTAAAAAAAATTAAATAAAAGGTACTACTGTACACTACAACTACACCTTCAGCTAAGGGCAAGTGTTACTCCGTTCATAAAAAATATGCAAAAATAGCTAAATCTAAAATATTAAATGTCAATTAAGACACAAATATGGAAACATTATATTATTTATAACTTTTTTTCAATGCTATCATAACCATATTATTGAGGTTGAACTTTTACTCTTTGTCATTAGACGTTTTAAATCTCACAACTGACCTTTTTTATTTCCTGAAAAGTGATTTTCTAGAAAACACAGCTTTGAGTATTGTGGGAAACCCATCACCTGAGTGACATTTACTAAATGATCCACCACTAAACTTGTGAGTTCATCCCTGGAGCCCTGTTCATCTAATGAGGCAGCAAATAAAGAGGTATTTGGGAAGTGTGGCCCTCCAAGTATTCACGGTTCACAGCATGCGTGTCACCGGTGGCAGTAAAAGAGACGCTCCTATTGAGTGCAAGTGTTTCCTGAGGCAGTGAGGACTCTTCCAGGTACACTGCAGTCTGCCGAGCTGATGAACCACATCAGGACCAGACGGTTCGAGCCAAAATATTACAGACCGGGACCAGGGAACAAAGAGCTCTATTCACTCATTCTGAAGCGGTCGGTATGTGGAAGTTTATTAAACCACTGATGTGCTCTTTTAAAAGCTGAATCACTGATGTAATTCATGTTAAGGATGAGCAAATTTACTTTTGACCTTTTCTGCTTCCTACTTGGTAGGAAGTTTGGTCAATTTTATATCAATGGCTTGAGATAATGATATTACGTATTACATATGTAATGTATACTTAACATCACAGTACGGGTCAGTTCAATGTTATAATTGGCCTGAAGAAGAAAAAAACTGCCAGTTTTTTTTTTTTCTGAACTGTGCACATTCATCTTTTCCAGCAAATCTTTCTGTTTTCATTTTACATGTTTTTTTTTTATGCATTAGTTTAACAGTAATCTCTGAACAGAGGTGTTTATTGTCGAACTAATAGGATGTAGTTTCATCCTTACAAAGCACAAACTCTCTGAAGATTTCAGTTGTGATTGTGCAAGCAAATAAAAGTGCTGAGTTTTCTCCACACACTGCAACCTCTAACAAAATCACAGAAAGTTATTCAGTTGGACATATAGCATGATATAGCCATTGGGATGTTTAATCTTTTCATCTAGGTATGCTTTATTAATCATACTGAACCACTTTCAGTCCAGGTGAACTCTTTAAACCTGAGTGAAAATATCTATCCAGCCAAAAATGCTGCTGTAACCATAAAGTAATTCATTGAACAGATTCTGACTGACATGTTGAATATGTATTCAACAAACATATTATATAATGTAATATAATCACTCGCGACACAATTAGAAACACAATTAGATCCAGTGTTGGCCATTTTCAAACAGTTCACAAACGTGGTTAATCATGTCAGTTTATTTAATAAGACTGTTTATGAGAAACATGGGAGCTCTGTGGGCTTTTATAAAAATAAAAAATTTTTTTTAATTATTTTAATCTTTATTATTATTATTTTTTTTTATTTATTTTGGAGATACATGGTATAATATAATATAATATAATATAATAATATATTATATTTTTAATCAGTTTCATTATATATATATATATATATATATATATATATATATATATATATATATATATATATATATATATATATATATATATATATATACTTTTTTTTGCAGAGAACAGCTCAAAGACACTGTTAATATGTTCTTTAGCATTTTAGCAGCTGATTATTGTATTACTATTACTCAAATGACTATAAGAAAATATAATTGCGTAATAAATATAATGTCTTGTTTTTGAAAATGCCAACTGATTAAAATCCATATTTAAGTACTGAAAAATTTACAATAATACCCCATTACATTCGTATAAACTGTAAACAACAAAATTGATGTACATTTGAAGAAGAAATGTTCATAGATGTGTCGATTATATGTGTGGTGTTACTGAATGGATCAATATAAGCGTTTATTTATTGGTCTTACACTTGTTGATACATACTGGAAACACACACCTGCACACAAACACACACACACACACACTTCCTCGTTCTCGGGATTTTGTTCCTGACTGAAAGCTGCTTCAGTGTTGTGTTGTGTTGTGTTGTGTTGTGATGGTTGATTCAGGCTTTCTGCTGTAGCGCCATCTGCTGTCCAACAGCTCACAGTGACACGAAGCGAACAAGACCGTTTTTAAAGAGTTTACCATAATTAATATTTCTTTAAATATTAACCCTGGTATTATATGTGGGACGATTTTTCATTTTGTGTTCCTTGGAAAACTTGGAAAAATACTAGCACACTTGGAACAACACGAGAGTCCTTAAATAATTAGATACATGCCTTCTGGGTTTAATTAAGTGCTGTGATTGACACAACTAGACAGTACCTTCGACTCAGATGATGACTGAAAGTGTGAAGGTCTCTCCTGAGTCTGACCAGGTGTGCTCGGTCCACTAACTTAAGAAGGAAATACTTCTGAAAGTCTTTGTAGTCTGTAACATAATGATACTTCACTTCTGTGACACTATGGGGATGTTGTTTGCCCAAGGCTGTTTGTGTGTGTGTGTGTGTGTGTGTGTGTGTGTCAGATTTTGTCTACATTATAGGGACCAAATGTCCCCAAAAGTTACCTGAAATCACCTACATTTTGGGGATTCCTTTTGGCAATCAGTGGTACCCACAAGAAAATATTACATATAAAATAACCTTTATTTTGTGTCTATAAGATTGCATCCTTGCTACTGCAGTAAAATAATGTGTGTATGTGTCCCCAGATCTAATTATAGTGCTTTCTCCTTTAAAAATCAAGGCTAATATCCAGATATTGACTTTTACAGTACTTCAATTATTTGTCAACAGATGGCAATGTTGTCCAATATGATTAAAGTGCAGCTTATTTTCCTTTGAGGACTTCCTGGTTTATTCATTCTATATCATCTCTTTGTGTGCAGCTTGAAATAAAAGAAGGAAATAAAATAATTATAAAAAAAAAAAAAAAAAGCTGTCAAATGCATTTCAAGTTTTAACAACATTCCAATATTAGTAAATATCAACACATTTATATATGTATACTTATTTTGGAAAAAGAGATCATTAGGATTGAAAAGGGCATTGAAATGTCATGAAAACACTGTAGACTTTTCTATCTTTAAAGAAATCAACAAAAACATTTGTAGTTAGTATAAATAGGCATATTTCTAGAAATGCTCAGTACTGTAATGTTTTATTAGCTAAAACTTGCATTAAATAAAAATTTACTAGAAATTCTACAAAGTTCATTAAGAGTCATTCATTCAGTGGTCACATAAAAGATGAGAACCCGGTTCAAACTTCTCTCAATTATATGAGTAAACAATGACATTGATTTAACTATACTGGATTTTTGTATTAATATTCTTCCCCTTCAGTTTCTGGGAACAGGTTTTCCTCTGAAGATACAGAGATACGCCCAGATCCCAGAAATTGTGCCCACACCTGTTACCTGCTCTGTTGACTCACCATGTCTTCATTATTCACCTCATCATGAGACTAACCAGCTCCACAGAAACGGCTCATTAACTATGAGCAAATATTAGACTGCATGTGATGTAGGATGTATGTGAGACGGGCTTTTCAAAGATGTTTGTCAGATGTTTGTTCACAGCAGATGCTTTCCAGATGAAGCGTTTATGTTTAACAGACATCTTGAAGACGTGCTCATGCTATCTGCTCAGCTGGCACAGAAATCACTTTCAAGCTTTCTGTTGTGAAAATTATGTGATTGAGTATCTTTATACAGTGCGAGTCATTGTAAATGCTGTACGGCTGTCCCTCACAACCTCATTTTCATCCACTTCAAACTCAACATGGCGTCCAAGCTGACTAGGTCAAAGTCTGAGTCTGTTAAAACAAGTGGATTTAGCTCACTCTCGGTGGTAAATGTGACCACGCATGACACAGTTTTTGTTTTGCAAACAGGTTTTTGAAAACAACACAGTCATCGTCTTGTGTAAACTACAAAAGTGTGAATTTGGAGAAATGTGAATATGTGCAGAAGCACAGTGTTTCTTTATCAAGAGACATCGCCATCTATTGGCCTGGGATTCACATTACAGCAGTTTCAGTTCAGTTTTCACAGAACCATGTAAACTTTCAGACAACACGGTCAGCTGTGTGCAAAACTTTTCAAAAACACAAAGGAAAAGCTTTTCTGTTTAAAAAAAAAATTGGGTACATTTACACAACAACGATTTACTAAAAACGTAATATGCATGCACATTATTATTATTATACATTTTTTTAAGAGGGTAATTTAACCCATTCGTGAAGTTTGCATTTTCAGGCACCCAAAATGCCATTATTGTGTAAATGAATAGCCAAAACGCATACTTTTTTTTCCCATTTTTAGTTGAAAACAGTGTTGTGCAAATGCCCCCTTAGATGCAGACTTGCAGAAATCTTTCAGTAGGCTTTTTACCTGAAAATATAAGGCATATTTGCTCAGTCTTGTCTCTTAAGAAAGAATGTGATTTTCTCAGTTATTTGATCAATCTAAAGCAGACAATAAAAAAAATATCAATTTAAAATAATACTGAAAGGGAAAAAACAGAAGTCAGTTAAATCAAATTGAACTAACATCTAAAATAGTGCACCTTTCCCACAATAATAAAATACAAACAAACTTTACCTTTGATTATCTCTGCCATAATTTGAAGTGATGTGACGACATAATAACCTTTTGTGAAATCTTTATATAAGCATTCATATTCCATGTCAACACCCAACTGTCTCCATTGCTATGAAGCCTTCCTGTTTTAATATTGTCCAAAAGTGCTTTGTGCCCTTGGTTTTTATCTTCATCAGACAGAGGTCAGTGTCTGCAGTTAGTGTACTCTGCCCTTGAGAGAACAGCAAATGAGAAACATTCCCATAGTTCATTCTGCCAAACTTGCCCTGCTATCTGAACCAAGGACAGCAACAACAGCACAGTCTTCTGAGAGGGTTCTTCTTCTTGTATCTCGCCGCCGTTTTGAACTTCTCCTTCGTGACCGCTACATAGTCTTGCGTCTTCTCCACATTGGCTTGTATGTTCTCGATCTGATGGCCTTGCTCTTCCACCAGCATGAACACTTCTAGAAAGAGATCTCGCAGGTCCTTCATGTTGCTCTCCAGGTTCAGGAGCTCTTTGTGGCGCTGCTCGATCTCTGAGAGCTGCGTTCGGGTGATCTTTGCATCCACTATGATGTTCTCATTGAAGATCTCCCACTTGCCCTGCTCGATCATGTCGTCCACCTCGTCTTCGGACACCTCGCGGCCCGATACCTCCAACTGCCGGATGATGAACTGCTTGCATTTGTGCTGCTTGTTCAGGATCGCGTCATTGTGTTGGCGCATTACCTGCTGGAACTGGTGAAAGAGGGCTGCGTGCTGGGCCTTCTGGATACGGGACGTGGCCACGTCCGGGCCTAGCTCGGCCTCGGTTTGCTTAGCCTTCTTGGAAAGCGCATTTAATCTTTTATGCAGGCTCTCAGCCATCAACTTGATGTCTCGCGTCACGCTGCTCTCCTTTTTCATGGTGCTGAATCGCCTGATAGTGGCCATGAAGTTTCTCTGCTGCTGACCGAACTTACGGACTTCAGAGTTGAGCTCCTCGATGCTGTTGTGAATGCTCTGAGCCTCCTTCAGGAAGCTGTCCTGGACGGGCTCTGCCTCGAAGATCACGGCCTGCAGGCCTATCAGCGAGGATGGGTCCATGTCCTCCTCCTCCTCACTGAAGGGGTGGTTGTCCAGCACCTTCTCGCTGGCCTTCATCTGCTGACGTAGCTCCTCCATGCGGTCCTTCATCACTGCAGAGACAGAAGACCTTGATGGAGACCAGGTCAGATTTTCTCTTGGGTTTGAGTGTTGTCTGTCTGTAGAATGTTCCTCTGCTTCTCATACCCTGTAATTAACCAGAGAAGAGTCACATTTCATCTTTACCGTCCTCATTTTTAATTACTTTTTTGCACTGACAATTTTAATTCCTAAAAGACTAGTTCACCTAAAATGTAAAGGATATTTAATTCACCCTCATGTTCAAACCTGTATCCTGTATCCTATGTGTGTGTGATTAAAAGGATGTGTGATTGTGTGCTTTACTAGTAAAAATCACAGACATCCTAGTTGATACTGAGTAACAGAAACAGATTATATTTGCTGCATGTAAATCTCCTAATTTTGTCAGATGCTTTTCCATGCATTAGGCCTTTAGCTGCAGCTCTTGTTTTAAAAGAGGGATTAAACCAAGGCTTTTATTAGAAAACCCAGTCCACATATCACTGCTGTGCATTCATCATGACCACTGTAATTTATAAAGACTGTTCTGACACTGTACTGAACATGATATATTAACACATTCACTGGAATCTGCTTCCAAATAACTGACTGACTGGCCTGCTTTACAGAAAGTATGATGCATGACTGCTACCGTTTTTTTCCTTGGTCTAGCTGCCTGGACTGTGGTTTTGGAAAGTGAGCATAACACCAAGGGATGGGTTATACCAGAGACAATTCATACCAAGTTTGTCTGAGGAAAGTAACATGGAGTGCTCCAAATCACAGGCTATCTGCTTACTAGAGGGATTTCAAACAGGAAAGATTGCAGTTGCATGTGTGTGTGAGAACAGCCCAAACGAGCTCCTAAGGGCGAAAGCTTATGAATATAAGAGTGGGCTTTGTTTGCTGGAGGACGTCCAAGAAGTCACACCAATGCATTGCACAACACTCTCTAATCCAGCCTTCAGCTGATGTTGCTTTATTATTACTGAATTCAGATCAAACTAGGTCGTATCAAATTAGAACTAGGTGCCTCTTTAGGCTTTTATTAGAATCTCTCTGCTTTCCATATAAACCATTTAATGTTTTATGTTATATTCAAGCTGATATGATTATAGTTTTATGTTATATCCAAGCTGATGTGATGATAGTTTTATGTTATATCCAAGCTGATATGATGATATGATTCCACTCCGCTGGTCTAACTGTGTAATGGTGGTCCTTTTTAACAATCAGGAATTAATATATCATATTGATATAAAGTTGTGATTACACTTATTTTGATGTGTCGACTACCTTGTAAAGTCTTTGTTTATAATTACATCTGCAGTGTGTTATTTGATTATAATTAATTAGATTATCATTTTAACTAGTTTGTTATTCAATAATGCGTTCAGAGTTAATAAGTACTATATTTCAGCGGCATCATTCATACATGACATGTTTCAATAAAACCTTCATTAATGTATATTTTAGTTTGCCATAAATGCTGTGAGTACATTAACCAACACACACACACACACACACACACACAAACTCAAATTAGAAAAAGAAGTACTCTACGCATTTAGTTTGCCCTTAAGTATATACTTTTTAAGTATTGTTTTATTAGTAGGTAATATTACATTTTATATTTGTGTATCAGTTAATATGCGCTGTAATATTTGTTTATATATCTTTTGTATTTTATTTGCATATAGCCTTTCTATGAAATGCTTTTATCCCACCATACTACTGTGAAACTGTATTTTTGTGATAATTTAATTTAACTACAGTGTAATTAATATATCAGTTACAACACTAACAAAAACAGCTGTTTAGTATATATATATATATTTTTTTTCTATTTGATAACAATGATTATGATAATTTCTCTAGCTATTGATATTCAGAGAAGGCTGCATATTTCTTAAATATCTGAATCCTGGATGTCAGTATATCACGGCTTCTCTAAACTAAACTGATTAGTAGAACAATAAAAACAATATTACCTCTTATTGCTTTTAATCCTTGGAAGGTTGAATATTGCTTCATTTTAAGTTGCCCAGAGTTTTAGCAAACACTTGATTCGGCAATGAACTTGTGAAGTCAGAGCAGTTGAAGTGTTCAGGAAGTCCTTGGCATATTCTCAGCTTCCAGCAACACAAATATGTGCAAGTGTGAGTTTTCCCTCTGCTCCACTGGTGTCAGATATGGATATCAGAGGAACAAAGCACAGACTCCTGGGAAATCTGGTCAAGCCAGTTTTAAACCACACCCCCAGTCACAGTTATACGTCTGTTTGACCAATGCTGGGCGACGCTTGTCAGGCAGAAGAAGCGTGGGTGATGTGATTCAAAGGCATTGAAAGAGCCCATGCGGTGACCCAAGCGTCGGCACCCGTTATTGTGTACGAGACAACAATGAGCTCAGGAATAGTATTGTATGAAGTATTGTTGACAAAGCTTTGAAATCCAGGACAGATCTACGCAGACATGTTTCTGTTCTCAACCACTATATTGTTTCCTCGTAACTTTACATTCATCTGGTTTGTAATAATGAGAAGAATGTGATTGGCTGGTTTAGCTGTTTTTTGTCATGTTATGGCAGGAGAGGGAGTATTATTATATGGGTGTGACAGACTGACAAACTTGTTCTGTTGAAGGATAACGTTAGAAAGCCTTGATATACCCGTTATTTCTGTTTCCTCTTTATGTTTTAAAGGTTTTATACTTTTCTTTTAGCCTACTGTAAATCTTAAATTAAACTTAAACCGAAATCAATTTTCCATCACTTTGATGAATGATGAAAGTTTCCAGCATACTGCACACATTTAAATATAAAGTTGCTGTGGAAAGGCCAAAATATGAGTTAAATACAAAACTGTTTACACTTTCCAGCAAGACATTACATGGCCATGTATCTCTGACACAGACATAAAACGGCTTTATTTAGGCCTTGATGAATATGATTTATTATAATTAAAAATGCTTTAAAAAGATTCATGAAATAAGGTGGTTTTCAAACTTTTTAAAAGTGATTGTTCACAAGTGTCTGGGTCCCTTTTAATGCAATAAACACAATTGTTTTTGTAGCAATGCAATAGAAGAACCATTCTGGCTTTCCCAGAGACCCTTTCAGTAACAGATCATTTTCGTTGGGTTCATTGCGCCCTCTGCTGTTTTTAAAACTACAACACTTTTCAGCTCGAAGGGCCTCCAAATCATGTGTAAACAGATTTTGCTGTTAGTGAATTAGACTTGAATTAATGCTTGATTCTGATTGGTCAGTTATTCCTTAGGTGATGATGCTGAACTGTTAAAACTATTGTCACAAACAACAGATTTCCCACATCGCTGTGCAAGTTTCATGTATAATTCATATGACATGATAAAATAATGAAAACTCAAATAAATACTTCATGTACATTTATTAATTTATTAATAAGTGTTGTAATAGACATGATCATGTACAGTCAGAAGGTTACTACCACTGATCTATATATATATTATAGATCAGTGGTTACTACTCTTTTTAGGCTGATACAGGATCCGATCATCCCATTGTTGCTGAACTTGAGAAGTGGCTGTCAGATATCATTAACCAGCAGTCCTCTCTCTTCTGTATCATCTTCTGGTTTGTCTTCCTCAGTCTTCCAGCACGACTTGATCTGCAATGAACAGACACAGTACTTCAGTTCAGCTTGACTCACACTGCAGCGCTACATTGTAAAGGCAATCTATAATATGTTTGATATTCAAAACTGGATACGGTTGTACCTGAGGTGAGAGAATCCTTCTCATTGGTCCAGACCGAAGGCCCAGTGACTGCCTTGGGTTTCCACTTCAAGACGGTGGTTATGAAAGGCTCGTCATCTTCTGCATCTCCTTTGTCCTGCAGTACAAAACTGCCTTTAAGATTTGGCTTCACACAGATTCATTATGCATAAGAATATTATATTCTAGGCAGTGCCCCTAAAATGCTTGATCATTTTTGTTAAATTTGTTCGAAAAAGAAAAAAAAAGAAAATCGATTTAAAAAAAAAAAAAAAACTAATTTTAAACATTAAACCTTTTACTTTCAAATCTGCTGGATGCAGTGACATTAGAAAACTACTTTAAAGTACATTAAAACCATGATTCGAAATCGGTTTTCAAAGTCAAACTTTTAATTTGACTTAATTTCCATTTTTAAAGTGCATTAAGAAACATAGTCATTGATGCTGTTATCTTTAAGAACACTTCAGTTGCCTTTTATTTCATTAATATTAACTGCATGTGTGTTTTTAAATATACCAATAAGATTTAAAATACACTACTCATGCACATTTCATACAATTTAATGCAAAAACAACAAAACACTGCTGAGACTGAGAACACATTTTCTATATAGTATATATGACCATGGCACCTCTCTTATGAGGTTTAAAGATGTGAAGAGACATACCTGATCTATCTGGAGATACTCTCCATGCTGCTCACACCCGATGTCAAACACATACTTCCCTGGACCAGAGGGCTAGAAAAGAAATAACAATCACAAGAGATCATGAGATCACTGTGTCAGAGAAGTGCAACTTGTTTGCTATATTTAAGATGAAGTTAACAGAGAACAATTTCAACTGATTTGAACTGATATACAAAGCGTTTGCTACGACCCACCTGCTCAAAACCATACATGTAGAGTATAACTTACATTATTATTGATAAAGTTGCCCCGATATCTGTGGTTCTGATGGATCAGCTCCCCGGCGGACTCCATTTTACCCATGATCCATGTGCCCATGTACTGAGACCCTGTGTTGTGATGAGTGTATGTTCCCTGCCCATGTCTAACAGAGGAACAGGTACTTAACAAGCATGTTTTCCCATACACTTTCAGTTGAGGTAAAGATCTTATGAATACTGTTACAACCACTGATCTATAATATAGATATATTATATAGATCAGTGGTTACAACTCATATCCATAGAGTAGACAAATTAGATTACTAGATTAGATCAGTGAATCAAGTTATGTACTACCTCTGATGGTGCATCCATTCCCCATCATATGTGTCTCCATCGGGGTATGTGTACACACCATGACCCTGCCGCTGGTCATCAACCCAACTTCCTGCAGAACAGAAAGACACAAGATATGAGAAGACTGCATTTTAGACTCTTAGAGTCTGGGTCAGAAAGTCTGAGAACACCTTTTAAAAAGCTTCTATTTGGAATTTTTATTTCTACTTGAATACAATATTTTCTTTATAAATTATAACATTTTTAAAACATTGTATTATTAGCATAACACTTAGTGAAAAGTGAAAAGTCACCATGCAAAAATTTACAGTAATTTGAAAATATTTTAATTAATTTATAAATATATACATTGTCAGTTTATGTAATGTTAAAATTATATTAGTATTTGTAGACATTAACATAGATTAATAAATACTGTAAAAGCAATGTTGTATTAGTATTACTTTTATACTGTTATAGTCTTATTGAATATTTTGATATTATATATGTATAATTTACAAAATATATAATCATTAAATATACTGTATAACATATACATATAATTAAAACTATATATATATATATATATATATATATATATATATATATATATATATATATATATATTTATATATATATTTATATATATATATACATGTTTTTTAATTTTAAAAAAAAAATTATATGCTGATACGTTACCATTTTTTAAACACTGTTGTTTAATTGTTTTTTATTTCAGTAATTGTAATATTTCTACTTCGCACTTATTTCAGTTAACAGTTAGTTGCCAAGGCATTTCAAAATTGTCATAAGTTTTCAACTAACGTTAGTATTTTACTTTATTTCATTTGAGCTTTTTTGTTATTTTTCCGTCTTTAATAGTTAAGGTAATAACTAAAGATAAGTTCATGACACATGACGAATTAACATATCTGAACCTAAAATCACATATAATATGTAGGCTATTTGAGATGATATAGATAACGACTTACCTTCATATTTGGAGCCATCTGGGTAATAAAATGTACCCTGTCCGTGTTTTAAATTCATGTACCATTCTCCAATGTACCTGGCCCCGTTCTTGAACTTGTAAGTCCCCTGATAAACAGAAACACGGTGATTATCGCATGTTTCCATTGTTTATGGGAACAGAAACGGCTAAAGGGTCAATGCGTGTTTTAGCAGAGCTAACGGGTGTGTTTGATGAGCAGAATGACCTGGCCACATCTCTTGCCGTTTTCATAAGCTCCTTGGTAAGTGTCTCCAGTCGGCAGGACAGCTCTGCCCTGTCCATGTCTCTCTCCTGCTTCATTTCGGTCACCCTCGTACTCCTGCAACACACACGAATACTGTCCGCTAACTTACTGTCCACTCACGGTCAGCTGAAGGGAACTACTGAGAGTAACTCACCCCCAGAGAGCCCTGCTCGTCGTCAAACTCTTCAGAGCCCGCGTCTGACATGATCAACTAGAGAAGAGCTGAATGATCAGAGAAGAGAGAACTATCCCAGAGGAACAGATTCCGTTCCAGACTGTTTACCGTTACCATAGTAACGAAACACGCACGCGCAAATGACTATCAGCCCAGAACGCGCTTGCTTTGACAAAACACTCTCAAAATAAACCACTAACTTACTGTTAATGTTCAAATTAACTCACACACTATCTATCTATCTATCTATCTATCTATCTATCTATCTATCTATTCTTTCACATTTTTAACACACTCTGTTAGCTTAGATAATTTAGAAGTTTCATCTGGTCTCGTTGAGATATATAGTATCATCATCATAACAGTGGAAAGGAATCCCGTATTTTCTAATAATATTACCGGGGGAAACATGTATGTTGAAGATAGAAGAGGACCTAGGACAGATCCTTGTGGCACTTCATATTTTACCGGTGATAAATGAATGCAGCACTAAGATCAAGTAAAATAGTCTGTTTTCTGTAACTCAGTATCAGCAAGGATGTCTGTGATTTTTACTAGTAAAGCACACAACCACACATCCTTGTTTTCATATCTATAGCTATATCTATCTATCTATCTATACAGAGACGGACTAAAAAACACTTTTACTTTCAGAACACACACATTTATATATATTCAGTGGTTGAGACACTTCACTGAGCGTTTCTTATTTTAATCCTTTGATCAAAAAGCTTGGCTTAATGCTTGAAGTTGAATATTTTTTCTTTACAAGTCCTTTTCAAGTCGCATTTTAAAAGCATCAGTTGTTCCTCATAAAGTGGCTATTGTATAATATAACAAAGGTTAAAGAATTTTAAAAGGTTAAAAAGGTTTTAGATTCATGTTTTCAGTTTATATCCATGTGAAAATTAATGTGAAAATATACAAAACAAGTCAAAAGTTTTTGAACAGTAAGATTTTTAATGTTTTTTATTAAAGAATTCTCTTCTGTTCACCAAGCCTCCATTTATTTGAACCAAAATACAAAATACAGTTTCATTTTCAGCTGGTTTGTGGTTAACTTCTACATCCCTAAGTAGTGTAACGATTTCAATTACTTAAATTTGATTACATTTCTAAATGTCTATTGTTTTCAACTGTTAGTCATTTTCAAACATTTAAACCAGGCAGGGCTAAGCTTACAGTGGAGCTCAACACCACAACCCCAGTTCCAGAAAAGATGGCTAGTTTTGTAAGATGCAATAGAGTCAAGAATCTGTGATCTTTTTCATTCTCTTTACCTTTGTTGAATTGAATTCATTTAAACTTTTCACTAACCAACTTAAATGTATTTTGTAAATAGAAACATATTTAGATTTAATGGCTGCAGCAGCACACTCCCAAAAACGTTGGGACAGAGGCAAAATAAAAGTGAAAAGGTCATAGAAAACTGTATTCTATGACCTTTTCACTTTTATTTTGCCTAACTGTAAAGGTTTGATAGAACTGGCTGGAAGACCTGCCAAAAGAGCATTGCAATAGTCCAGCCTGGACAGAACAAGAGCCTGAACAAGCAGTTGTGCAGCATTTTCCAAAAGAGAGGGCCTGATCTTCTTGATGTTGAATAAAGCAAATCTGCAGGATCGGACAGTTTTAGCAATGTGGTCTGAGAAAGTTTGCTGATCATCAATTATAACTCCAATGCTTCTGGCTGTTTTTAAAGGAGTTATGGTTGATGTGCCTAACTTGATGGTGAAATTGTGATGAATTGCTGGAACAACAAGCAGTTCTGTCTAGGAAGGTTGAGTTGAAGGTGATGGTCCTTTATCCAGCAAGAAATGTCTGTTAGACAAGCTGAGATGCAAGTAGCTACTGTTGGATCATCAGAATGTAATGAAAGCTAGAGTTGAGTGTCATCAGCATAGCAGTGGTATGAAAAGCCATAATTCTGAATGAGAGAACCTAATGATACCATGTAGACAGAGAAGAGAAGTGGTCCAAGAACTGAGCCCTGAGGCACCCCAGTAATTAAATTTTGTGACTTGGACACCTCACCTCTCCAAGAGACTTTGAAGGACCTATCTGATAGGTAAGACTCACAAAATGTCTAAACTTTTCTGGAATTGGGGTTATAATTACTGTCCAACTTTCAAAATCCTTCATCACCTGAATTAAGGTTATAATAATTACATTTTAAAGCACAGCCACCACAAAATCATTCTGATACAGATTTAAAAGCATAATAAGAAATTTGTTTAACAGCTATGATACTGTTCTTGAATCAAATTTTTCCAGTGACAGGAAACACTGGAATCTAACAATGTCTTGAAAAAAATAAATAATAATAAAAAATAATCAGATGTAACCCCCTTTGTAATCGTGTATATATATATATACAGTATTGTTCAAAATAATAGCAGTACAATGTGACTAACCAGAATAATCAAGGTTTTTCGTATATTTTTTTATTGCTACGTGGCAAACAAGTTACCAGTAGGTTCAGTAGATTGTCAGAAAACAAATGAGACCCAGCATTCATGATATGCACGTTCTTAAGGCTGTGCAATTGGGCAATTAGTTGAATTAGTTGAAAGGGGTGTGTTCAAAAAAATAGCAGTGTGGCATTCAATCACTGAGGTCATCAATTTTGTGAAGAAACAGGTGTGAATCAGGTGGCCTCTATTTAAGGATGAAGCCAACACTTGTTGAACATGCATTTGAAAGCTGAGGAAAATGGGTCGTTCAAGACATTGTTCAGAATAACAGCGTACTTTGATTAAAAAGTTGATTAGAGAGTGGAAAACCTATAAAGAGGTGCAAAAAATGATAGGCTGTTCAGCTAAAATGATCTCCAATGCCTTAAAATGGAGAGCAAAACCAGAGAGACGTGGAAGAAAACGGAAGACAACCATCAAAATGGATAGAAGAATAACCAGAATGGCAAAGGCTCAGCCAATGATCACCTCCAGGATGATCAAAGACAGTCTGGAGTTACCTGTAAGTACTGTGACAGTTAGAAGACGTCTGTGTGAAGCTAATCTATTTTCAAGAATCCCCCGCAAAGTCCCTCTGTTAAAAAAAAGGCATGTGCAGAAGAGGTTACAATTTGCCAAAGAACACATCAACTGGCCTAAAGAGAAATGGAGGAACATTTTGTGGACTGATGAGAGTAAAATTGTTCTTTTTGGGTCCAAGGGCCACAGGCAGTTTGTGAGACGACCCCCAAACTCTGAATTCAAGCCACAGTACACAGTGAAGACAGTGAAGCATGGAGGTGCAAGCATCATGATATGGGCATGTTTCTCCTACTATGGTGTTGGGCCTATTTATCGCATACCAGGGATCATGGATCAGTTTGCATATGTTAAAATACTTGAAGAGGTCATGTTGCCCTATGCTGAAGAGGACATGCCCTTGAAATGGTTGTTTCAACAAGACAATGACCCAAAACACACTAGTAAACGGGCAAAGTCTTGGTTCCAAACCAACAAAATTAATGTTATGGAGTGGCCAGCCCAATCTCCAGACCTTAATCCAATTGAGAACTTGTGGGGTGATATCAAAAATGCTGTTTCTGAAGCAAAACCAAGAAATGTGAATGAATTGTGGAATGTTGTTAAAGAATCATGGAGTGGAATAACAGCTGAGAGGTGCCACAAGTTGGTTGACTCCATGCCACACAGATGTCAAGCAGTTTTAAAAAACTGTGGTCATACAACTAAATATTAGTTTAGTGATTCACAGAATTGCTAAATCCCAGAAAAAATTTTTTTTTTTGTACAAAATAGTTTTGAGTTTGTACAGTCAAAGGTAGACACTGCTATTTTTTTGAACACACCCCTTTCAACTAATTGCCCAATTGCACAGCCTTAAGAGCGTATATCATGAATGCTGGGTCTTGTTTGTTTTCTGAGAATCTACTGAACCTACTGGTAACTTGTTTGCCACGTAGCAATAAAAAATATACTAAAAACCTTGATTATTCTGGTTAGTCACATTGTACTGCTATTATTTTGAACAATACTGTATATATATATATATATATATATATATATATATATATACACATTTTTTTTCTCTATTCCTCCAAAATATAACAAAACAACTAATTTTTTTTTATTCTGGATTAAACCAGTAATTGTGGCAATTTTACAATCTTCTAATCTTACAATTCTTCCGGTCTTAAACTCTTACATTTCACATGAAAAATGGTAAACTCAAATGAAAAAATAAAATAGACAACTAGCTAAATACCATTGTTGACGCATTTACAAAACTCAAAATAGAAAATATAATGAGCAGTCAATATAAGAATATTGGAGCCTGAAACTCCCCAACTTCATCTTCACTCTCATGTTTCCTGTTCTATCAAGATGTTTTATTTTTGTTTTATTAGGTGAGATGTTCAATGAGATGACTTGCTGGGTTCAGGAAGACAATGAAACTTTAGTTTATTATGAGACTTGGACAGTAAAGTCAGATGCTGGTGTAAACGCCAGTGTTCTACGACTGTTCTCAGATTGTGGACCTCACATATAAGAATGACTGGATATGAGTGCTGAGCTATCCAGTCAAATTCACACATATTACACAAAGACCTATCTGTACAGCAGAGAGCTGCTGTATTTGGGAGACGACTCCAACAGTCTTCCACGAGAGACCTGGCCAGAGACATCAAGAAGTTCTTCCAGTCATTCACCAGTCTGCTGGAGGCTTTGGAAAAGATGCTGCTAGAGAAGACCTTCAATATCTACTACCACTCTTAATATTAGAAGCTGCCGATTAAATATCCTTACATTAAACTATGAGATGTCTTTACCATAACCATCATATTCTTTATTCTCGAACCGTACTAAAAATAAATATATATTTTTGCTACTAAATAAAATTTTCTAATTTCCATTCCAGATGATGTCTGATTTATCAGATGTGTTAAGTTACACTAACGCAAACATCATTTTAAATGTTATTGATTTTGCTGCACAGCTCATTTATGAAAAAAAAAAAGATCTGTAAAACATACACACATTTTTTCCACATTTATTCACCCTTATTTCAATAAAAGACAATTTTGATGTTTTTACAACACAAAAGAAATGTGATGCTTTCATATTCGCAATACAAGCAATACCCTCACTTCAGAAAAATCAATTACATAATCACTGGGTTTAACGCTTTTTGTACATTTATCTCAGTCTATGCTCTGGTTTACATTGAGTTGATGTAATGCTCAGCTTGAACTTCCAAAAAGTCAGTCTAACAGAAGGTTTTTGTGTTTCAAATTGGCAAGCTATGCGCTTCCAAAAACAATTTCAGCTGGCAGGAATCTCGGTTTACTTAATTTAGTTGCTACAACAATTTGCAAAAGCAAAAACTGCTCTAATTCTGGAAAATGGGCAAAGAAAAATGATTACATGCTATTGACTTTTTATAACTGATATAATATGCATATACATCGACAAGGAGCAGCTCACTCAAAGCTAAACCACCAATACAAGCAGATTAATAATAGTAAAAAGCATATCAATAAATTACACTGATGAGCATCTCTAATTACAAGGGTACAAAGATGCATCAAGGAGTAATTCCCACTCGTCTGAAAGAGATCAGCACATATACACTTCAAACTCCACAGAGGGTGCGCCAGAATTAAGTCTAAACACACAGCGTTTTATATACAGACACGTGGGACTTCCTTCTTAAAGGAAAACGTTTTCACTGCTTCACTCCAATACGGAATCATACTGAACTGAAACCAAGGGGCGCATGTCGTCTGTGTATCCAGACTAACGGTCGTATCCCATTCAGTTTGCCATTGCACAACGTTCCTCATGCAATCTAATAGAAATTAGAAACCAATCAACGCTTCATTCTGTCATTCTTTTCTTCCGAATATTAATTTCCTTCCTCTCTGACGTACCGAAGAGCTTGAAAATATGCTGTTATTACTATTCTTCTGCACCCTCTTCCCTGCTACACCAAACTACGAGCAACAACATTCTCACCTAAACCACCAGAAAGAAATATTTCAATTTGGCATAAGGCGCATATGAAAGCACTAATGCCAAATGTATGTAATGCAAAATGCTTGAATCATGTAAAATATAAGATATAGTTCACTATCTTCAGTAACCAAAATCCCAACCCAGATGGCCGTGCACTTCTTTTAAACCTGTATTTGTGTTGGTGAACATAAGATGTGAGGGAATGGCGTTTCATGCCATTGCTGAAGATTGCTTAAAACGCTTTTAACTAAATCCCACAGTCTGTGCTCTGATATAAGAATGACCTTACTTGAGATTGAGTTTGGAAATATGGTACAATGTTGAGCCAGAGCCACCGAAGAAGAAAACCCATTTATCTTCATAAAGAATAATGAATATCTGTATCTAAATAAGTTTTCAGTTTCTTTTCTAATTTAAACTTTTTCCCCACTTTTTCTTTTCTTTCCACAAAATAATCTTAAAGTGCAACATACAGTATATACATGGTGTGGCATGTACAGCCTTTCTTGATTTAGTTTCCTAAAGGAAACGCTTCCGAAAAGATAAATTAGTAAATCTTACAAAATGTCCAGGTTATACTACACCTCGAAAATCTAAAATACAAAGTTTTTATTCATAAATAACATTAATTTTCTTTCCTTTTGCATTGTGATCTAAACTGTAAAATACTTAAGATTCTGGCGGGATTAAATATAGATCATAGTGGATTTTGATGCACTGCCATATGCTGATTACAATCACTTTATTACAGTAATGAGAATGTAATTGGATTAATAAGTCAAACAATAATAATCATATTGAGAATGACTGGAAACAATGCTTAAATGTTATTAATGGTAAAAAAAATTTAATGGTCCTTAAATGTGCTTCATCTCTTTTTGATCTAATTCAGAGGAATTATAATGTTCTGAGTTTTAATAAGAAGGTGAAATGTTATTTTTTTATAAGACTTGTTAAATGGAGATTTACCACAACATGTCATTAAGAAATGGTTCACTCAAAAATGGAAATGCTGTCATCATTCACTCACCCTCATGCCATTTTACAAACCTGTATGACTTTCTACTGTACAAAACATACATACATATATAAATATATTCACCATTCTTAAAAATATCTTCTTTCATGTTCCAATAAGCACTTAAGGGTGAGTAAATAACAACATTTTCCTTTCTGCATGAACTGTCCCTTTACAACGGTCCACGTTCATTCATTATAGCAGTGCGGGACTTTACATCTCAATTCACATCTATGTACAAACCTTGTGAAGCGACTTGGAAACCATCGAGTCAAGATTACCAAACTTTTTATAGTCTTCTGAACACATTTCACCAGGTGGGCATCATATCTGGAAACCAGACGCGGCCGAGGTGCTTGGACACTTCCCAGTGGATCTCATCCAGGCTGTATTTGTGGTCTGGGATGAGCACCTCCTCCATGATGGAGAGCTGAGAGAGACGGCGGCCGCACATCTTCACGAACTCCACGAAAGCGCTGCAGGAGACCTCGCACTCGCCCAGTCCGATGGCCGACAGGTGCTGGCAGCGCTCGGCGATACGGATCAGCTCCTCGTCCAGCGGCCGCAGACCGTTGGCACACACCACCAGCTCCACCAGACGCGGACAGTTCATGCCCACGCGGCCCAGGACCTCTTTACTGACCGAGCGGCCGAAGTACAGGTGTGTGACGGGGATCTCGTCGCGGAAAAAGGGCCCGAACTCGTCCTCGTACAGGAAGAAGTACATGACCAGGTTGAATTTGGGCGAATGGCGCACCATGGCGTCCCAGCTGCTCTTCTTGATGGTGTGGAACTGCTGGCCGGGGTTCTCGCTCACCACGTCTATGCGCAGATGCTCGAGGTGCACGTGCTTCTCGGAGGACAGCGCCAGCAGCAGCTCGTCGCTCAGTAAGTGATAGTTCAGAGCCAGCTCTCTCAGACCGTGACACTGATCAGCCACGCACAGAATACCTGCAACGACAGCAGACGGATGGGTTTCACCTGCGCTGGACACTACAAGTAATACAGAGTCTGACTAAAACCAATGAGAAACAAGATGTGAGCTTCAATGTGAAAGAATCTAATGGTGCTTGCTGTCTGTGCTACATATAAGTCTAGTCCACAAGACTTTTCTGACCCATTTCAGATTCTAGTCTGGAGAGATTTTCAATGAATAAGCAATTAATATGACATGCATCTGGCTTAGATATCATACCTGCAGGAGACACATGTGGGCAGCTGCTCATCTTCAACAGCTTGAGTGTGTCACTGTTGTTGGCCACCAGGACCTTGAGCGAAGGATCATCCACTGGCGTGTCGTCAATTTTCAGAGACGACAGAGACTTGGAGTTGACAAACACCACGGTGAGTGCAGAGATGAAGTGGGACTGTAGAGAGGAAACAATCAGACATCAGGAAACATCAGACCCATCATCCCAAAACACAGATCAGTCACAGTAACACAGGTCCTGATACCTTCGGCAGCTCCATGAAGCTCGGCCGAGCAGTGGAGATCAGCCCAAGCGTCTTCAGAGAGCAGTTGACCAGCTGAGACAGGATGTCACACGCAGCCTCCGCTGACTCTGTGCTGCTGTCCACCTGTGCACACGGACCACACACACTTAACATCAGCTCCAGCAGTAAAATACTGTAAGATTATACGCACACCTACTGATTTTTTTTATCTAAATATCTAAGGATTTCTTTTTAGGTGCATTTTCATTAAGAGCTGGGGGGTGTAAACTTTTGAACACTATGAAGATGTCAACATTTTTGTTATTTTGTTGAAATATATATATTTTTTTTCCATTTAGTTCTGCCCTTCATAAGCAACAGAAGATACTTGTATGTTTCCCGGTACACAAATTAAGTACAATTTACCTTGATCTTCAAATTCCAAAAGTTTTCACCCCCCAGCTCTTAATGCATCTTGTTTCCTTCCGGAGCATCAGTGAATGTTTGAATCTTTTTAAATAGTTGTGTTTGAGTCCCTCAGTTGTCCTCAGTGTGAAAAGATGCATCTCAAAATCATAAAGTCACTGCTGGAAAGGGTTCAAATCTGCAAAGATGCTGGAAAACTGAAGAATCTGCAGGACCTTAAAGATTTTTCTGAAGAACGCTGCTCAGTTTAACTGTTCAGAACAAACAAGGGACTCATGCACAACCATCACAAAACAGAAAGATAGTCGAGGATCATCAGGTAACAGCACACAGTATTAAGAACCAAGGGTTCCCAAACTTTTGAACAGGTTTATTTTAATAATTTCAGCAATTATTTTGTGTTGTGGACTATATGCAAACATCTTTTATGCACAATATCTCACTCAGGACAGAACTAAATAAAAAAATAACATGCATTTAGTATGAGCTCTCTTATTTTTTTTTAAATTGTTCACATTTTCACAGATTCTGCAAGGGGTTCCCAAACTTTCGCAGGCCACTGTATATTTTAGAATATAAATATTTTCAGTTGTATTTTGAAGATGCACAAATGTCTTACAGTTTTGGAATGACATGATTGGGGCAAGTGGACGATGCCAAAACGGTATAGTTCACCCAAAAATTTAATTTCTTATCCAGATCACGTTGTTTTAAGCCTGTATAGCGCCTTTCACACTGCCATTCCGGCAAATACACGGGTAAAGTGCTCCTGCAATTGTTCCCGGGTCGCTAGATTTTGCACTTTCACATTGCCAGTGATGACCCAGGATGTGTGCGTGCTTTCACACACAACCCTTGAAGATCCCGTAACGACATGTGACATCAGCGCGTGACGTGTAATGTACGAGTCGAAAACATTAGGCAATGTTATACTTTCACTGAAGCAAGCAAACGATCTCGGCGTCAGCGCGGAAAATGAGGAACTAACTGATCTCTGCTTTATTACAGTTTGCACATATTTTTTCGTTGTGAATGTTGACCTTTCTTTAAAACAGCCGGTAAAAGAGTCGCGCGATAACGTGCGTCATCACTTCGACACAGAATTAGATCTGGGTTTTGTTCACACAGCACTTGTCCCGGGTTGAACCCGGCAATGTTACTAGGTCCCCTACCCGGGTTCAATGCCGGAATCAATCCCGGGATGTGTTTGCTTTCACACAGAAGGCAACCCAGCAATGTTCCGGCAATTTGCCGGGTCCGACGCGCAGTGTGAAAGGGGCTTATGATGAAAGAGGATCTATTCAAGAATGCTGGTAACCAAAACAATTTAGGTTCCCACTGCCATCCATCAGAAACCAACACTGTTTGGTTACCAGGATTCTTTGAAACATCTTAATGCTCTGCAAAAACAAAGAGAAAGACATACAGTTTTGAAAGAACATGATTTGGGTCAGTAAATTTGGCCAGAAATTTCATGTTTGGGGCAACGGCCCCTTTAAGTTGGGCATGATTAGTGAGCTGTAATGTTTATAGCGGTAATGTGGAACCGTCCTCTTCCTCGTGAGCCTCTCACCTTGAAGCTGACGTACTGTAGATGATTGGAGTGCCTCTTGATGATTTGCTTTATCAGGTCAGGATGGGTGGCCTTCAGGTAAGAGCTGGCCGGCTGGTTGAGCTCAAACTCAAAGCACCTCCACAGCTCGGGCATGTGGAAGGCCTCGTTCCAGCCGCGGCAGACCTGCGAGGCGAAGGCGCGGTCCAGGAGAGGCAGGAACTGGAAGATGTGGAGCAGGATCTCCTGCGGCAGGCAAGCCCAGTCGGGCGGCAGATCTCCAGAGTCCACTGTGGGCTGTCTGACCCTCTTGCAGGAGTCCGTCGGCCCCTCACAGGATGAGGGACTGTCTTCACCATCTCTGCTCAACCTCCTTTTCATTCTCGAGGGCCTGAGAGAGCTGAGAAGCATAAGAGGTATAAAACAGGCCTAGTGCAAACAAACACAGTCACAGTGGCAGATGCAAACATGCAGAGGCACATTTGAACACATGCAACCTAAAACACGTTTATTTGACAGGTTTGGCAATATTTATTACATTTAAATGGATTTGGACGTTCCTGAGAACGAGTTAAACTGATTTAATGCAATTACAAACTAATTCCTGTTTGGCTCTAAAGCATGTTCGCAGCGATTTTAAGTTTCGTTATACTCGAGACTAACCAGCTAGCATTGGTTTTAATTAATAGAAGCCACTGAACTGACGCGGGGAAGATATTATTCGTGAATAAACACGTTATTAACCTAGATAACACAATGCATTCACGCATTCAGTCACAGAGACGGTGATCCAGTTAGATTAAACCAACAACAACCTTACTGCGCAGCTGCAAATCCCAAACAATCGTTAAGTTACCTGTTTTGCGTGTTACTCATGTTGTCTCCCTTCAGATCGATCGCAAACAGTTGAAAAATAAGCAAAATCCCGACTTCTCTTCTGAACGTCAGCCCGGACCGGAACCTGAACACATCCGCGCGGCGCAGAGGACACACATTGGGGACGAATGGGTGAATTTAGGTCGTTTTACGCTGTTGTTTTCACGGGAGTCTGGGTGCGTGCGTCTCGGCGATGTTGCTAGTTGACCTACTTTTCTGGCTGAGCTCTGTACCGCGGGAGATCTCCGTGTCCCCGCCTTCCTCCGGCTGGAAATGGCGGAGTTGTTGTCTAGCGAGAGCGGCTTATGACCAGACTCTTCCTCCAGGGGCGCACTGCGGCTCAAAAACCGAGCCCTTCATAAAACAGCATTCAGTACGATAGGCATTCATAAGTGTACACTTTTAATGCGCGGCTCTAATTATTAGTATGTGGAAACGTGCTAATAGGAAGCCATCCAATCATTCGCTAGTGTCTCGATGTGTGCTTGCTCACCCTACTTGGAGCAGCGCGGAGAAAAGTAACACGCACCACGTGACAAATGTTGTTATTATTGTGCTTTCAAATCCGCCAGTTTACTTAAATGCGCATATACGATTTCAAACTTATTTTGTAGATAATGTCGGTGTTAGGTGTGCCATCTGATTGTATTTACGGAGTCCAAACATAACATTTTAAAATCCCCTTTCATCACGTCAAAGTGCAGTATGTTATGACACGAAGTACATTGCATATAAATGGCTTGCTCGCATCTGTTTTGCATTCTGGATTGTGATTGGTTTTATCGCGCGCACACACACAAACAGACAGTGTTGCCAAGTCCGTAATTTTCCCGCGGAACTGTCTCGGCTACTTTAACATACATTTACATTTATTCATTTAGCAGACGCTTTTATCCAAAGCGACTTACAGATGAAGACAGTGGAAGCAATCAAAAACAACAAAAAGAGCAATGATATATAAGTGCTATAACAAGTCTCAACTTTAACACTATGGTTGCGGGTTGTTTTTCATGTCCGGTCCCAATAACACGATATTTATCCCCTGGTTAAATACAATGCTGATTTTACCAGGTGAACCCTACCAAAAATGTGCATTTTACCATTGAGAATGCGTTTGGGTGGGGTTTGTTGTAAAAACCTGGCAACCCTGCACACACATACTAGTATTGTTCAAAATAATAGCAGTACAATGTGACTAACCAGAATAATCAAGGTTTTTAGTATATTTTTTATTGCTACGTGGCAAACAAGTTACCAGTAGGTTCAGTAGATTGTCAGAAAACAAATGAGACCCAGCATTCATGATATGCACGCTCTTAAGGCTGTGCAATTGGGCAATTAGTTGAAAGGGGTGTGTTCAAAAAAATAGCAGTGTCTACCTTTGACTGTACAAACTCAAAACTATTTTGTACAAACATTTTTTTTTTTCTGGGATTTAGCAATCCTGTGAATCACTAAACTGATATTTAGTTGTATGACCACAGTTTTTTTAAAACTGCTTGACATCTGTGTGGCATGGAGTCAACCAACTTGTGGCACCTCTCAGCTGTTATTCCACTCCATGATTCTTTAACAACATTCCACAATTCATTCACATTTCTTGGTTTTGCTTCAGAAACAGCATTTTTGATATCACCCCACAAGTTCTCAATTGGATTAAGGTCTGGAGATTGGGCTGGCCACTCCATAACATTAATTTTGTTGGTTTGGAACCAAGACTTTGCCCGTTTACTTGTGTGTTTTGGGTCATTGTCTTGTTGAAACAACCATTTCAAGGGCATTTCCTCTTAAGCATAGGGCAACATGACCTCTTCAAGTATTTTAACATATGCAAACTGATCCATGATCCCTGGTATGCGATAAATAGGCCCAACACCATAGTAGGAGAAACATGCCCATATCATGATGCTTGCACCTCCATGCTTCACTGTCTTCACTGTGTACTGTGGCTTGAATTCAGAGTTTGGGGGTCGTCTCACAAACTGCCTGTGGCCCTTGGACCCAAAAAGAACAATTTTCCTCTCATCAGTCCACAAAATGTTCCTCCATTTCTCTTTAGGCCAGTTGATGTGTTCTTTGGCAAATTGTAACCTCTTCTGCACATGCCTTTTTTTTAACAGAGGGACTTTGCGGGGGATTCTTGAAAATAGATTAGCTTCACACAGACGTCTTCTAACTGTCACAGTACTTACAGGTAACTCCAGACTGTCTTTGATCATCCTGGAGGTGATCATTGGCTGAGGCTTTGCCATTCTGGTTATTCTTCTATCCATTTTGATGGTTGTCTTCCGTTTTCTTCCACGTCTCTCTGGTTTTGCTCTCCATTTTAAGGCATTGGAGATCATTTTAGCTGAACAGCCTATCATTTTTTGCACCTCTTTATAGGTTTTCCCCTCTCTAATCAACTTTTTAATCAAAGTACGCTGTTCTTCTGAACAATGTCTTGAACGACCCATTTTCCTCAGCTTTCAAATGCATGTTCAACAAGTGTTGGCTTCATCCTTAAATAGGGGCCACCTGATTCACCCCTGTTTCTTCACAAAATTGATGACCTCAGTGAAAGAATGCCACACTGCTATTTTTTTGAACACACCGCTTTCAACTAATTCAACTAATTGCCCAATTGCACAGCCTTAAGAGCGTGCATATCATGAATGCTGGGTCTCATTTGTTTTCTGAGAATCTACTGAACCTACTGGTAACTTGTTTGCCACGTAGCAATAAAAAAATATACAAAAAAACTTGATTATTCTGGTTAGTCACATTGTACTGCTATTATTTTGAACAATACTGTATATGCCTAAACCAAAGCCCAAACTTAAATGTACCTAAATAAACCGCGTTGCTATTTCGGGAAAGAACCTCTTTAGACGTACCGTGTGAGAAACGACCAATGAGACATGAAAGAAAAGCACAGGACGCTCCTTTCTTAATGTACCTTGCTGAACAGAGAACCCGGTTTATTATTACTACTCAGCTCCATTCACAGATAATTATACAAAGCAGATTCACAAGTTGCAATTTTTTTTCTGTTAATCACACCTCACAAACAATCCTCCCTATATGCCTCCAAAAACAACCACAATTTCTAATATAGCTCTCGTTTTGCCTCACGGTCCTTTGATTCGGTGTGAAGACCGGCCCCAAGGACAACATACTCACCTTCGTTTTAAAATGACAGAAAAGGGTTTATACCACGTCATTGAGACAACAGGGAAGACACCGCAGACAACAAAGCCCTCGATAACGACCTGACTACAGAAAAGATAGCACACTTACAGGGGAAAACACAACAGCGTGTGTATCACTGTAGAAAATGTACAGTGGCTTTATTGACATACATTCCATATGTTTACATCTGCGAGGAGGAGGCACACCCAGTATTGCACTTCATTAAAAGTTCTGGCTCAAAACATAACCCAGAATATCAAACGAAACTGAAGTGAAGAGAGTAGCAACGTCGGAAAACACATATGAAGGGTTACTGCCATTATATACAAGATTAGATAAATCGTACACTATTTTCCTCCAGCGTCACATATTTAAGTCCTCTTATAGCATTTGAATCTTAACCATGATGCACTCCGAAAGTGAAGGAATACTGTACAGGATTACGAAAACAAAGTCAGTTTACATACAACAATAAAATCTTAAACGTGTATTCGAGAAGCTGAAATCATGGCCCATCCCCGGTGGTCTCGGATCCCAAAATCCTCTATACATTGTTGCCCTTCAGTGGTCAGGAGGTGTGCAACGTTTCTACAAGCCGCAGGGTTACAACGGCTGCATGCAAACACGTCACAACGTTACTTTTTTTGTTCATTCTTCAGCATCTACAGAGAGGGGAGGATGCACCCTGGAGCACAGCGGCCCATCACAGCCCCCTCAGAATGGGACGTCCGGTGTATCTGCTCTCGGGCTTCGCTGAAGAGGGAGCCGGCCGCCACAGGAGGGTGAATATATATATATATAGAGAGAGAGAGAGATCACTGTAGGCGTTTAGAAGGTATGGGCATTTCTACACACGCCACAGCCCAGAGCGAACTCCTCTCCGGTGGGAGGATGCACCACATGCAGGGGACACTCGCTTCCTTCCAACTGCTTTCCTTTTGGTCCTGTGAGGGGAGAATGAAAATGATGTCGACATGTTGTCTCGCCAGTTTGTTGGCTTAAGCAATTTCAATAACAGCTTGTCATTAAACAGAGGCCTAATTCAACAAGAGAAGGATGATACATGAGTTTCTGGGAAGCTTGGGTGCAAGCACTTATTATAACACGTATGAAGTGTTGTACCAGCGGGACAATGAGGCAGCTCTTCTTTCGGGACACTGGTCATCCTCTGGAAATCATCATGACAGGCGTTGCAAAAATGCGTCGTCCCAAAGCAGAAGAACACAGCCACAGAGCAACAGTAACGACATTTATACTCCAGGAAATCTGTCCCGTGTTTAGAGCACATCTGCAAAAAATAGAAGGCACTCTAAACAACCTCATTCCAAAGCAGTATATTCCTCACAACCATTCTCTTTATCTCCTTTTGCTGTGATTCGTCATCACAAACAGTCAATCACATGCTTAACCATAAACTCATTTAAAAAGCCATTGACTTTGGAACAAGGTAACTGGGTTTCTAGGTTTTTGGACTCATTTCTGCAGCTCTATATTGTGTTAAAAACAGAATCGTAAAACAAGCATGCAAGCACATGTTTTTTTTGTCCCACTGACCTGTGCTCTGGACACATCTGAGCACGCACCACAGATGAGCTCACGGGGATCATAATCGTCGCCTTGTCCTGCCTCGGCATCACAGCGAGCTTCTCCCCCAAAATAGGCCTGGATGAGTCAGAAGACACACTTAGCACAACAGCTGGAGAAATGGCTTCCTTATGGCATATCTTCTAAATCTCGTTTCATGCTGGAAAATAGCTCTTGCTTTACAGGAGTGAGCTGCGTTTAATCTTTTCCATTCTATTCATAGTAAACGGAGACATCCTTAAAGGGGCAGTTCAGTCTAACCCAAACTGTTCTCTTTCTGAAAGCTTCCTCAGCTATCATATAACTACACAAAACCAAAGATCGAACCTTTTTGCACTTGTAGCAGACGTAGTAAGCGTATCTGTTCATGGCAAATCCAGCGGGGTTGTTGTAGAACCGAGCTCCAGACATCGTGATGGCTTCACTCTTGTGCAGTCCTTCATACTCCAGTCTCATTAAAGCCTTCCTCCTCACGTCCTCATACAGCTCTTTGATGGGGTCCAGCAGATCTTTTAGGACGGAGTGGTTGATTTTGTTCTAAAATGGAAACGCAAAACAAGAAAGACGCATCAAATTGCAGGTACAGGAGCTGTTAAGAGTTTAGACTGGCTTTGGTTTGAAGAACAGAGAAGTCTAAATGATTGAGGACTAGATGACTGGAGAAGTCTGACATACAGTATGTAACCAGAGAGAAGACGGTCTTTGTGATTATGAAATGTCATTATGTCATATAGTTATTATTATTATTAAATTATAATATGAAAATTACGAACAATTACTGCTGTTCTATTATTTCAAGTATTTGAGAAAAATTATGATTTTAATTGACTGTGCAACAGTAAAATTACAATACCGATATTAATATCTTAATTGATTTTCAAAAATTAAACCATCAGGTTTTTATCTGGTGGAGAGAGCCCTTGTAGCTTCTCAGTCTGGAAATATGATTGGTGCACGTTCCGGAATACGTTTTTTTTAATTTCCTCTGAACTGAGCTGCCCTGAGACTCTGAAAACACTGGATTATGAGCTGCTCGCGTGTAAATGAACACAGTGCTGTCCCTCACTTTGACTCAGCACATATGTCTAATTAAAATACAATCTTTGCAATTAGATTTGTGATTTTGATTTTATTCTGATTAATCATTCAGCCCGACCTTTAACTCAAAGTGAGTCCAGACCAGCTTATTTACCTTGCAAATAGGGCAAGACATGAACCCGAAGGTTATCCTGGGCCCAAGCCAGCGGTTGTCCAGAACCCTTCTTGTGCACTGAAGATGAAATACGTGACTGCAGTCCAGCTGCACATAAACCAGGACAGACAGTTACATGCGGATCTCCTGTATGTATGTAATTCTTTATCCATCACACGCAGTGACAGTATTCTACTGTACCTGGATTGCTGGAGCAGCAGACAGAGCCTCAGTGAAGCAGATCATGCACATATCATCAGCGTCCTGTTTCAGACAGGCTGCGCTTTTGTCACAACCATGTAAACAGGGCAGACACAGCTCTTCATTTTTGACCCCTCCGCACTGGTGACCGCACGGATGAGTCTTACTGCAGGCCAGCTTTGCGTACTCCTACACAAGAATTTAAATACACCAGTATGCTTGTGAGTACACTGAGTTCCTGTGAAACATTTCACAGTTTAAAAAAAGCATATCATTCTGCCATTTTGAGTGAATACCTGACAGTCTTGGTCTGAACATACACTTCCTACTGCGGACAGCTCTGTGCCGTTCCTGGTGCCACAGAAGCGGCAGACGTCTGAACTGCTGGAAGCTGGTTTACCTGAGGGACAGTACAATAATGCCATTTTAGCTATAACTAGGCACTAGTCAAATAACAAAATATAGGACAAATACTGAATATAGGACATATCACAGCTGCGATCTAGCGGTCAGACGTCAAAAATTATGCAGGGCACAAATGCCACCAATAGTGACTAAAACGCCGCAGAGATTTAAATTATGGCGGCTAAAGAATCCCTGTTGTGAATTGCTCTCCTTTGTTATCCGTTATCTAACATTTAATATATTTCATAATATTCTGCTCCAGGATTATGTAACGCGTCTGTAGACACCGTAGTGAGCTGTAGCTGTCAGATCTGAAGATGTATTTACAGTTTCACTGGTAAGTTTTGTTGATGGTGTAGGTAATATAGGAATTAATATTAAATAAACCAAAAAATAAAAATCAGTGAAAACACTGAGTAGGAAGAAAACACTTCCAAAAACCCAAAAGGCAATATTTAAGAATCTACAGTAAGAGATATGAAATATATATTAAAATACTGCAGAAAATGAGTTGTGTTTTAATATCTTGCACATTACTTGCAGCTAATTTTGTAAATACATTTTTGATTTGGCATAACTGTTCTGACTTAGAATTAAATGGACATTTATGCATTTGATGACTTGCAGGGACACATTTGTTCAGTTCTTGCGTTCCCTGGGAACTGAACCAATCATCTTGGTGTTTCTAGTGTACTGCTCCAATTTCTTGATGTTTTGAAAAATAAAGCTCTAAAAATTAAATAAAAAAAATTTAGAGGGGAAAATACTGTATTGATAAAAATGAACAGAAGGGTTTATATGGACAAACATGTCCACTTCCCCCGCTTCTCTTCTCTTCACATTATTAACACTATAATGAACGGAGGAAGTCACCTGTGTGCTCGCGGAACTCCACCATGGCCTTCATGGTCTTAGAATCAGCCAACGCCATGAGCCAAAAGAGTTTGGTTCTCCCACAGCCTTCGTGTAGGTCCACCTTAATGGCCTCTTCCTCCTCCTTAAAGACCTGCGCATAAACCAGGGAATGTGTTGTGAAAAAACTTAAAATGATCCTTTTTCTAATTCAAACTCCACATAATTATTTCCCATCATGATTTCATTAACTTTCCTAGAAGCACAAAACATGACTGTAGAACATAAATCTTATATTTTTATGATCTACCATAATAATCTCGGTACCATTTTTTTTTAAAGCAGCATTTATTATATTAACTCTGCCCCCTGTGTTTATTTTTAACATGATGTCAAACGGACAACCGGACCGTAATTAGGTGATTTGATGTGTTTGGGCATTCAGGTTCACCTGTCTCTGGTGGGTCCGTGTGCGGCGGTGGAGATGGAGGAAACGGTCGCAGTCGGTGCACAGGTTTCCACAAGCATTACACAGAATGATGGCCGCCGTCTCCCCGTCATCATGGTTATCACACATGGGCTGCAAATTAAAGAGGTAAAGAGCTCAATCTCAGCAGAAGGACTTCATGTGCCTTTGCACTGATTCTGCTTTGTATCTATCAGACCCAGTGTGCTGTACCATCTGCTTCTGCTGCCCATCTTTGCCCATCCAGCGACCTGAAGACAGTCGGTCAACGTGGTCCTGATCCAGCACACACAGAGAGGCCAATGCGAGCCACAGCTGACGAGAGGAAGCAGAACAATTTGAAATTTAAATTCAATATGTACACATGACTCCATGACTGTAGGAGCCTAAAAGCAATCAGTTGATGTTTCATTTCATTCTGAGCATTATATGCTGAGCTGTATAAGATCACATGACATGGTAAACCCCACCCATCAATCGCCCCTGATCCTCCAGCTGAAGGATCCCGAGTAATACTGGCCTAGTTGGCAAACGTTCAGTTGTGACAGATGAAGCGTACCCGAGTGGTGGCGATGCAGCGCACTGGACAGCGATGCTCCTCTTCCATCTTAGTGAGCGCAATGATGGTCTCAGCAATAGCATTCTTAGTCACCCTGGACCAGGCATCCGAGAGGTGGCCCTGGGGTAAAAAGACACTTAAATGATGGAGGAACATTTCTATAAATTCATTAAAACACATCTGCAGACATGAAGCTGAACAGCGAATCCATGCATATTGTCGAGGCAAAAATGGTGTTTATTATTAGATGAGGCATCATTACTCACAGCAGCCATGTCTTTGACAAGTTTAATGATAATCTCAGCGATCTGAGGAGGAGTGGAGCCCTTCATCCACCAGTGACTGACTCCTCGCCGTATGTAGCTGCACAAACAGACAGAAAGATCAATGGAAAGTTAAATATATATATTCCCTTAAAGTTCATTTCAGACCCTTAATAAGATCATTTCAGACTCCGCATTTAAGAAAAAAAAGTGATAAAAATGACCAAAGAAATTAAACGGGATACTCTAAACTACAGAAAAAAAAAAAAAAAAGCTTAATTAAATGTGTTTTAATGCTTGAAAACCCCTTTCTATCTTTGACCCATATATTTATATTTTAGCTTTACTTTACTGCACTAAAATAACAAAAGTTTTGAATGATAAATAGTAGTATTTAAAATGTATAATTGAATTTAAAATCTGCAAATAAGTGGATAAAATTTATATGAGGATTCAAGCCTTCAGATCAGCTGAGATTTAAATTAATAATTTGAATCTGGCTCAGAGGAAGCTTAGAATCAGGTCTTTTTGGCATGTTTTTCTGGCAGGGACATCACCTTACAAATGGTTGTCGAAAGCAAAAATGCTATAAAATGCACGTATTTTGTGATTTTTGGAATCAACACTCCTAAATTACTAAAAAACAAGTAATGGATTCCATTCAGCAAATGTGATGCATGGTCGTGTCATTTTCACAATGACACAAAGCGAGCAAGCTGACCTGGAGTTGAAGACCATGGGCAGGGTGACTGTAGTGACCCCTTTGCCTGCAGCCGTGCCAGCTGTGCCAACTATAGTGGTGCCCTTGGCCTTGAGCTGCACAGTGAGGGCCTTTGCGATGCAGCCCAGAAACATATCTAAAATGCCCAGCTTGCTCCAGTCGCTCTTCTCTGTGGAGTGGATGATATCACTGATGTCTGCTGGCGGTAGAGCCTTCACGCCGATGACGCTGGCCAGACGCATGGGAGTGACCTCAGGAAGAACGCGTCTGAGCAGAGACGTCACCTGCACGGCAAGAACAGTGTTGCTTTCCAGATCCTGATTCTAGAAAGTCAAGTTCAAGACTAGCAGTTGTCGATGTGTTCACAAACCTGTCTCTGGACGCGTGGCGAGGCGGTGTGAAGGAGGGAGAAGAGGTCCTGCAGTAGGGTGAGCTGCTGGGCCAAGTACTGCCGCCCAACGTTAGATCCACTCAAGGCCAGCACCATAGACAACAGCTCAAAGCAGTACGCATCAGAGGAGGCGTCGTCGTCACTGGGCTGAGAGTTGGCGTTCTCCTTGCTGGAAATGGCGTGCTCCCATTCCTCCCGCACTCGCGTGGCCTCCATACGGATGGCCTGTACGATATGGGCACACACCTGAGGAGGCAAACAGTCAGGTGTGACGTAACTGGCATTTTAAGAGAAGCAATTTATAGAGACTTGGGAACAGAATATATCGCTGAATATGCGCGATGGCCGGATCAACATTCTGTCCAACGTTATATAACCAATCCAGCGGTTTTTCTGCATTTATCTTTTTTTTGGGGGGGGGGGGGGGCTGTCAAAGCCTTATTTGATCGGTGAGTGATGTAGAAAGACTGCTGCGCCTGACAGGGTGCATACGAGAGAGAGCCCCAGCTGTGCCCACACTCACAGTCTTCAAACAACACGAGCGCTGTCTTGCGCTCTCTCTCTCTCTCTCTCCCTCGTGCATATTAACCAAAATCATCAGACAAGATAGAAAAAGGGCGGAACGCCAAAGTTTCACTTGGAGCATCAGGAGATTTTTTTTTTTCTCCATGACAGGCTGCTGGCTCCGACTGTTAAGTTTTTTTTTTTTTTTTTTGGAAAAGCACTCTCTGTATTAGCTTAAAGCCCTCAAGTTTACATTGGTTACTGTATTCTTTCAATTGCTCTAAACAAGTATTTTGGGTGACCTTTTTTACTGAATGCTAGACATCAAGTTGTTGTTATTTTCATCTGAAAGAAGAACTTTTTTTCAGTAAGCTAGGCCCTATGTGTTCAGTAAGCTTGTTTCAGTAAGCTATGTGTTTTCAAGGCTTCAAGGTTTTATTGAATGCTATCTCTATACAAGTGCAAAGTAATGCATTCTTAGTCAGTCTTTTATTTTGTAATTTTAAGAGCAATACATATATACAATGTTATACATATATTGCAATGTTAAGGAATTCATGTTTTTTCATTCAGATATGTAAATCAACGTATAAATTGTTAGTAGTCAATTAATGGGGAGATAATCGAAATCGAATCGGTCTGAAAAAATTCATCGTTAGATTAATCGATGCATCGAAAAAATAATTGCTAGATTAATCGTTTAAAAAATAATTGTTTATCCCAGCTCTACTGTAGTGTTAACATTGTTTTTATCTTGGTTTAAATATGTGCTATAAATAAACAATGCTCATAAACAGATGTTGAGATTCTGAATTGAGAATTCCTAAAGAGGCTTGGACAAAGAAACAGTATTTGATAGGTCATGACTTAAAGGCGGGGTATGATATGGTTCAAAATAATTTTTTTGTCAAGCTGGTTGAAAGTAGGACCATAAAAGGTTCATCCAATCGTATCCTTCAGTCTGTGTTCCATTACATTAATGCAGACTGAGTGAGAATGGAAGGTGTTATTGTAATATTATGTGCTTTGTATTGTAATATTTTCTCAATGGTGAATGCAACATGAGGTAATCTGACAGATTTGCATTCAACTCTCCACCAACCCCATCTCTCATCATGTTTCTAGATAGACTCTGGTCTGCTGTGTGTGTTCATGTGTGTCAGAGGAGGCGTGGCTTTGGAGACTGATTTGCAGGGATGGTGGGATCACCATCTTATGCTTTCAAAGCTAATTTATCCAAAATCATCTACCAACTGAAAAAGCGAATTGATTTATTAGTGGATTGGTGTTAAATGACCTTTTCACTATTTCCAAAACAAACAACAATGTGGAGTTCAAACCATAAGCATATGCAGAATTAGTTTTACCCAATCTGAGGTTGCGTTGAAATAAATGAACTTTGGTGAATTGACCATGTGTGACTATCAGTTCAAATATCAGTTCAAATCAGTTCAGTTCAAATATAATGTGTTTTAATCCAAAATAGGAGCTTTAGGTAAGAATTACCAAAATGGTAACCTTTAAACATTATTTCTGGATAATGGCTGGTTATGAATATCTAATTGTTATAAAATATTATATTTAGCCCTAGAAAACTTGCTATGCTTTTTTTTCCAAACATACTGGTGGTCATGCATCTTTGGTATTCATACATTCACTATTCATTCATTTTACCTTTTTGGGGAAATGTATTGGTACTTCATAATCAACACTTCTATCACTTCATCATCCATCTTGGATGGATTTTTAGGCAGCTAGCTTTATTTAATAGAGAGCTGAGAGTAGTTTCGATGGTGTTACCTGTTTCTGAAGGTTGGTCAGTTTGCTCCTGCTGAAAATAATGCCAACCATGTGCTCCTTCAAGTCTGCATCAGATGTTGCCTGAAGACAAAACATTTAGAACATAATTTGAACAACTTCATCTTATGCTTCAGTGCTAGATATGGCATTGAGCAATGGTTGTTGTAACAGGCCACCAAACACAAGGGATTCTGGTACTGACCTTGTCTTCACCCTCGGGTGAGGAGAGCAGGTTCTTCTCTTCTTGTTCTGGCGTTGGTTCTGCATCACCACAAATGAGTTTTCCAAACACCTACACAAACACATAAAAATGACTTTAGCCTTGCTTTAAACAGTACCTGTGGACGAGTGTTTTACACTGCAGCGTTTGATGTATGTTGGTACTGACACTGATGATGCAGCCTTACTGCGGTTTGTGCCTTTGAGCTTGTTTACCTGTGATGTAATGAGGCGGAAGACACGCAGTGTCTCAGCCTCGCAGTTCTTCTGCTGAGTTACACTCGCTGATATCTGCCCGGCAATCTTGATGCTCTCGCCCTCCTTCCAGCCAAGCACTTTGACCTGCCGTACCCTAAGCGTGTTCTCAGGACCCTTAAGCTCGATCTTGATCACATGATGGTCTCCTCCAGGCAGCTCGCTGGTCACCCAGCCCATGTGCCTCGAGTCTAAGTCAATCTGAGACAACAAAACGTCCATTCAGTGAAAGGACCCTGGAGGCCTTGAGGGACCCCAGGCTGAGCTGGTGATTTCCATGCAGACATGCTTTCATAAGCATTTTGGTTGTTGCCTAGTAGCTCTTGGACTTCAGGACTATGAGTGTACTGCCTTTTTCAAACTTAATTAATGTTATATGCAGAAGTATAGATAAAAGGGTGCACCAAATTGTAAAAACATTCACTTTTGGATAGAAGTCCCACCTGTTTGATTCTGCAGAGATCTTCTACAGCCTTCCCACAAAGGAATATCATTGACGTGACTTTATTCTGACAGAACACAAAGCACAGGTTATGTAAATCACTAGCTGTTTACAGATGCATGCATAAATACAAAAATATTACAAAACAATTCATTCAAACTAGAAAATTGTCAGACAAAATGTCATATCTGAAGGTTTGAAGGTTATATAGGCCTTATGCACTTTAAACACTTTATAAAATGTATACCGAATTAACAGCTGGCCAACACAGAGAGTGCTATTAATATACTAAGAATGGACAGAAAAACAGAGAACACACGCAAACTCACTCCAATGTCACGAGAGTTGTCGACATGGACAGAGACATATGTCGCATTGATGCCTTTGACGCAGCTGATAGTGATGCTCTTTGTCTTGTTCTTATCTTCATCTCCGGACTCCCAGAACGTCTCGGTGGAGCCATCAGTCAGGCTGCCAATCATGGCTGGTCGGCTGGACGTTTTAATGTCTACCACGCTGGTCAGATCTTTCAGACAGGTCACCACACAAAGTTCCTGCAGTGCATGTAAAAGGTATACCTTCATTGCAATGTAGACCAATTTAGATAAAAGCTTCTGCCAAATGCATACATGTAAAAGCACCAGGAAAGAAAGTCTTGTCAATCAACACAGATGAAGTTAATGGAAAGTTTCCCACCTGACTAATCGCTTCGTATCCCGACTGTACGCTGATGTTAAAACTCTCCTCACTGTCCCCATCATCTGATTTGGACAGGATGTTGTTGATGTGGTGAAACACGTTACTCTGGTGCAGGAACTGATGATCTGATTGCTTGAATTTAAGACTCCAACATCTAGTGAAACAGCCAAACAAATACTAGATTTATACATTTCTGAAGACAATGTAGGTTGAGCGGGTGTTGTGGGTTGTTGTAATTGCAGTATGTGGTTACTAGATTGCTAATGGTGTCTCTGTGAACAGGCGATCGATACCTGAGGGCCATCTGCTGAAGTGAGCTTCCACTGGGAAGTGACATCATGAGGTCAGAGATGGTCTGGAGCAGACGGTGGAAGGTGTGGGGCAGCGGGTGAGCCGCCTCGCCTGCAATGAGAATGTCAGACAGAGGGTGCTCACAGACACCTAGATCCTTCTCCTGCAAGAAAAGACGAAAACAGTCCCATGTCAGAAAAACCTGTTCATCTCAAGTGAATAGTGACTTATTAAAAACCATTAGGTGTGCTGTCGTAAGCCCACACCTGCTCGAGGTTCTCCTTGTTCCCTTTGTTCTCTTCATCCTCCTCATCTTCCGTCTCAAAGGGAGACGGAGTCAGAGACGCCACAAAGTGCCACAGGATATCATGGAGGGAGCAGGTTTGGGTAACATTACACAGCAGCCAATTAAAAGCCTGAGAAGGAAATGAAGAACAAAAGGTTTGTTAAGAGTTCCCAGAACTACTTCTGACTAAATTTCCATTACTTCTCTAGTCAATTGTGATAATTGGATAATGATTTTAAATACATGTCTTTGCAGTGACGTCATTCATTAAAAAATAATTTAAAGAAAAACAAAAAACAGCTGTAATATATATATTAAAAGTACTTTCAATCTTATTTACTATATTTATTATTACAATACAATTTTCCATAGTATGTATTAATGTACTTTTCCATGATCCTGGGAATCCACAGTTAAATCATAGTTCATATTCAACAATGTCGGTCTATGACGACAAGAAGAGGGGGAACGAAAGAGAGAATGTCTGAGAGAACGCCGCTGACCTCCATGGCAAACACCCTGCAGGCTGATTTGCGGAGTGCATGCTTCATAGCCACCTCCAGACCCTCTAGATCATGATGCTGGATAACAAATGCCAGCACAGGCCACTGGAAGTTCCTTTCACCCTTGCTGAGAGAGCCATGGGCCGAGATCAGTCGAGACAACTCAGGAGAAGGGTGACGCAGCAGAGATGACCCAACTTCTGTAAAGATCAGTAGAAATTAACTCGCACTTAAAATTTTTAACTCAACTTTTGAATTGTAAATTATCACAATAGTAAAATTCTGTACTGGCACTGTCATTATTGCAACAGTTAGCTTAATTAATTAGACATTTGTTACGGTGTTGTACAAAGTGACAACATTACCTGCATCTCCGCTGTGTACCCTGCGTCTCGGTACTGCTTTGACCCGTGCTGGGGAGGATGAGTGCTGCTTATCATACTCTGAGGCAACCACTGAATAGGAGCGCTGGAATACTGTCCGCTTGGCTGTGTCACTGTCTGTGATTGGACTTGTTTCCAAACTAAAGGAACAAAGACATCATAAATACATAATAAGCATATCATAACATAAAATGTTCATAAGACACAGTACTTTGGGAGGTGGGAAGCTTAATAGAGTACCTTGGGGGCATGGACTTCATGTTACTTCCTGGCTCTTCAAAAACATTGGGGCAGGCGTCTGGAGTGACTGAGATGTAGGGAGCAGGAACTGACGTTGAACGCAGGTAACGCATTTCATCCTGAAACAGGTTGTCATCTTGATAGACCCCAAAGTTCTCAGTGTGTTGGCTGCAAAAAGGTCATTGAGAAAGACTCCATGAAATATCCAAAACACTGAATTACTTTAACAATGCAGCCTACAGTGATCAAGGTGAACACAAGGTATTTACCGGGCTAGCGTTTGCAGATAGAGGCAGCCCGTCTTGTTGGGTAGTTCCTCAGACACACCCTCTTTGAGGCTGGGCAGATATGCGTGGAAGGGTTTAGGTGGGTGATGGCAAAGTAGACTTGGCTCAGCAGCACTGCTCAGAGACAGCAGGTAGAGTGCATTGGCACGGATCACCTGGTGGGCCTCCATCGTGGGCAGAGCCCGTGGGGTTTTCACCTGGAGAGGTTTCTTCCTTGACTGCTTAACCTGATCCAAGAACCACAGGGTCGAACCCAAGAAAGAATTATACACTGTTTTAGACATGCGATATCTACAAATATTATGCATCTCCCTACATTGGTCATGACAGGTATACCTTTTCTCTGGCAGCTGTTTGTTTATCTCTCAGGTACTTCTCCCTACAACGATCACACACCAAGTACCAGGTGCTTCCTCCAATCCCACCATCTCCACAATTACCAGCCCAGCCTCCACAAAAGTGACCAATACTGTTATAGCCCTGACCTCCAGCATACCGCCCACAGCCTGAAAGAACACAATACGGAGAACTGATGATATGCTTCATTCTATTGGACTGTATAAACTTTGAACTGCTCTGAATAAATCAGAATGGAGTAAGACCCAAGAATTGACGGCACTGTACCTGGGTGGGCCTGTCTCATGTGGTAGGTAACAGGGTATGGGTGAGACTCTCCACACAGCTCACAGATGGTATCCTTCTCTGGGCCTCCCATAGCTAACTGCGCCATCTCCCCAAAAAGGTTCCCCCTGGGGCGAACCTCCGCTTTCTCCTTCTTCTTCTTCTCTTTCTTGGTCTTCTTGCTGTCCTTTTCATTCTCCTTCTTTTTAAGGATAGCACTGGACCCCGGACTGGGGAAGATCATATTCTGTGAAGCCGCTTTTATGGTAGCCATGGATATGTCCTCCCAGAAGGCTACTAGGTGCTGGAGGGTGAGAGGCAAGATGGACTTAGACCTCACAGATGAGTGGCTGGTCATCTCATAGGAGACCACATCACTTTTTCCATCCTCGCACTTCTCGGGCAAGGGTGGCTCTTTTAGCATGGACAGAACCTTGTTCTTGTTGATGCTACCCATCTTGGAAATGTCCGGGCCATGTGGTGATATGTTGAACATGTTGAGTGCCGAGGAGATCTCCAGAGAGTGGCGGTTCTTCAGTTTGCTCTCCTTCTCCTCAAAACCCTGCTGGCAGCTGAGAGAATTGCGGATGGGTGCATGTTCTTTGGTCAGCTCAGGGTTGAACTTGAGGAAGGAAGAACATGCCATGGCATCATGCACTATGCCCTCATGCCACAGGAAGGCAGCAAAAACAGCACGGGCACATTCTGCAACAGAAGGCGACATGGCTTGCTTGGCGGGTTCAGTGGGACGCACGTTTTCACCCTTAAAGAGTGGTCCCGATTTGTCTTTTTTGGGTCTCACATGTCTGCTGGAGGTTTTACGGCTGACTTTGGGTGAAGAACGACTTTCAAGTTCCTCCTTTACCGGGGCTTTTCCGATACTAAAGTGGACCTTGGAGGAGCCCTCTTCAGCATTGTGCAACTCTGCATTCTCATCATTGACTTCATCGTTGGATAGCAAGGTGCTGGACCTACACACCTCCACCACTTCACTATGGAGGTTTTCCTGAACTACATGAGGAGATGGGGCTCGGTTCTCTGCATTGCTGCTTCCTCCTTTGCTCTCTTTGGGTGAAATTTTTGGCTTGGGAGACGTAGACCTGCCCCTCAGAGGTTCCATGAGAGGAACCTTCTTCTTTCTAAGAGTGTCAGGGTCTAGCGTATAAGAATCAGATTTAGATCTCTCACGTGGAGGGTCCAGGTGAGCTTTAGAAGAAGGACTAACTTTAGAGGGCAGGTTCTTATCATGAGGAGAGGAAGAACGTGGGGAATTGTTGCTGGAAGGGCTAGATCTGCCCGAATTTATGGTTTTCTGTTTGGGTGAGGAGGAACGGGAGCACGAGTTTGGAGACTCAGCCCTAAGGCCTGGGGTTCGGCCATCAGCTTTCAGGGCTTGTAGAGTGTTGTGGTTAGGGGAATGCGAGCGGCTGTGAGAGTCAGACCGCAGTTTGCCGGTGTCTGATTTGAAAATAAGGGCCTCGCTGGCAGACAGACTCTCATTGTTCTTGCTCTTCAACTGGTCAACAGATCGGCTAGAATGACTGTCTGTTTTGGAGGATCGACTCTCTTGACGATGCTTGCTGCCTGGAGACATAGACCGACTGGCCATGTTATCCCTGTCACCTGTGTATCGTAACACACCATCAGTTACCAAAGTGCAACTCAGCAACTCGTTTGTACAGGAGGCACTCCAAAAATACTTGTCAGGCCTTTTCACATACTTAAGAATAACAACAATAATAATTAAAAAAACAAGACAGTAAAAATGACAACTGAAAATGTAAGGGAAAAATGTATTTACAACATAAGAGGAACTTAAAAAATAAAAATGTAAAACAATAGAAGTTAAAATGACATCTACAAGAATTGACTGAAATCCAAGAATGAGCTTACATTTAAATTAGCTGACCAACATTTATTTACATAAGAATTAAAGTTTTCATATGACTTTAAAGGGATAGTTTGCCCAAAAATGAAAATTCTTTCATTAATTACTCACCCTCGTGTTGTTCCAAACCCATAAGACCTCAGTTCATTTCTTTAACACAAATAAAGTTATTTTTGATGCATCCCGAGAGCTCTCTGACCCTCCCATAGACAGCAAATGTACTACCATGGTCAAGGTCCAGAAACGTAGCAAGGAGATCTGTAAAATTATTCATGTGACATAAGGGGTTCAACCGTAATTTTACAAAGCTACGAGAACACATTTTATGCTCAAAAGAACTTCGTTTCTTGACCTTGATAGTGGTAGTACCCTTGCTGTCTATTGGAGGATCAGAGAGCTTACGAGTTTGGAACAATATGAGAGTAATTAATGTCAGAATTATACATTTTGGGAGAACTATCCCTTTAAAGTAGCAAATGTATAGATATTGATGCAAATGGAAAGCACCCAGGTCAGATAAAACGTTTTGTCAAGCTTGTAAACCTGTCCCCAGGTATATTCCAAACCACTACATACTCTGTTGCCATGCCTAAGAGGCCAAATAAATGGACTGTGCAAGAGAGGATGACACGAAACCCCTCCCTGTAATGAGTCTCCAGGGTGCTCCCAGGAGAAGACATGCATTACCCACCCTTTTGTCTGAGAACAAGAGATGAGAGAGCGGTACCAGGGCCGGTCGCACTGCTTTTGTGCACACGCTCACGTGAAGCAAGGCTGCGTGATGAAGCATCTACAGCGGAAAACAGTGGCAAGGAAAGTAAGCAAATAGGATTGAACTAAGGAAAACCATCAGAGAATGAGAAAGAAAGTGAAAGCCAATGAACAATGGAGACTGGAAAAAGGATTGTATGAGGAAAAAAGGACTCTGAAAAAGGGCCCAGTTTGCACTTGATATTAAAAATCGTCTTGGGTGATCTAATCTCAAATGGACCACTGAGAAATCACAGTTTACATCTGGTATTTACATGCATTTCAAAGTGGTCTGTAACCACTTTGTTTTCAAGGGGAGGGGGTAAAAGATTTTGTGACTACATGTATAATTTTAATTTTGAATCCTGTTCTAATTCTAAGGCAGCATCACAATTTATTTATTTTTTGCTTCTAGAAATACTTTAAAAAAGTTTTAATCTCACCCCAAAAACTGTTTTAAATGAAATGCTCAATATTTCAGTGAAGCTCCAACATTAACTGAGCATTTTAGATTATCTGAGCTTCACGAAAGAAGATCTGTGAAGTCTTGTTCATGTAGACGTATGATTTTTAAAATAAAATTTAATTCTTTTCTTATACATGTACAAATTACACAGGTAGTTTAAAATTAAAAACCCCTTGTTTTTGTGCAATGAAGTACTAGCAGTTCAGTAGGTGGATGGTGTTGTCTGGGATGCATTAGTATTTACACAACCAGCACAGTGTGGTGTGTTTCTAACTACTTTTGACTACTTTCAAATTGGCAGTCAAAAATAAATGCAACCCCATTTAAGCCCTGTTATTGGTGATTAGTTCACCCACGATGGATGTTAACACTAAGAGTAAACAGGGCCAGATGAGCATCTAGTTACTTGGAAAGATTTATGAATAGAGAAAAAGCAACAAGTAGAAGGACAGACACTGGGAGAGAGACAGAGACTGGTCGAAGCAGGCACAAGACTAAAACAAAACTGGGCATCAACCAGTGCAAAGAGGGTGGTAGAAGAGTGAGAACAAAATGTGAGGAACTGTAATGAATCTGAAACGCAGATTCAGAGTATTTTGACTGTGGAAAATATTGTGACACTTGCTCCTAAAATATCCAAATAACCCAAATTCATTTTTTGTTCTGCAGAACTATGGGTCGTGGATTACACTGGGGGATGCAATGGTAAAGCACTGCAAGGTTTTGATTGGGTGGACAGATTCCTGGACCTCTTGTTAACTGTTTAGCTAATGAATGATCAAATTAAGAACTGTACATTGACATGAAACACACACTGTTAGTATCTACAATAGAAACACAGAAGAGGAACTTAAATGTCATTGAAGTTCAAATGAGACGAGAAAGAAAAAAAAACAAACAATTCAAACACAGAAAGCAAGCGGGTGGACGCCGACAGAAAAGCAGGGGAAATAACCCTAAACGGATCTCAACACAGCCTATGGGATGCTAAACAAATAAGCGCTTGAGAACAGAACAAGCAGCACCTGTGCAAGCAAGCACCGCCACTACCTTACAGACGGACAGACTTACTCGGAAGCTGTGGATGCGGTTGAGGCTGCTGGGAAAGGGATTGTCCAAACACAAATGGGCTGTGGACAAGGGAAGAGGGAGGTTTGGCAGCTTGCTCAAATATGGAAGGAGCTGGGAGGAAAGGCCCAGACTGAATGGAATTCAGCATGGCACTCAGCCGGTCACCTGCAATGCGGAAGACAATGGGAGTGCTGTTGCTTATATGATCCTTAAAAGGAGCCATACAAAACGCTAGTCAGTTTAACGCCCCACACAAACACGCTCACTGGAAATAATGGGGTGTGTGAGTGGGTCAGCTGAACCAACGTGAGGGGAGTAAGGAATGGGCGGGGGAGCCGTAGGTCAGGTTTTCATGTTTTCATGAAACCCAGGTCTGAACACATTGGCAGACAAAGCCAATGCTCTGCTTTCATCCCTTTTATAGTGCAACTCATGGAAATTCTGTCAGGTTTTTATTTTTTAATTGCATCAAACATTTAACATTTTAATATTAACCTAACAGGTATCCTACTGAAAACTTAAATTCTGATTGAGTTGGTAAAGTCAACATGAAAAGATGATGTCTGACAAGTTATTAAGGGGAAAAGAGAGGGGAGGAACTGATTTGATCTCAGTAACTGTTTGAATCATAAAAAGTAGGCATTTCATATGAGAATAGTACATGTAGCATTGTTTGCAGTGAATTCTGAGAAGACTTTTTGACTGTTTAAGGTCAGGTTCACCCTAGAGAACAGGTCGAGGTATCCCAATAGATGTATTTATTATCATTCTTATTTCTTAACCTTATTTGTTTAGTGCTATCACTGTAACATTATCAAATTACTGCATTTTTAATTATTTGCAAATACTGGCAGGTATTTAGAAAGATAACCTGGACCTCCTAGGTGACACTGGCCAAATGCTAAGTCTTTTTAGAGAAAGAGCAAGATATTGCTTCAGTTTTTTTTCTTTCTTTGGAACATTGAGCAATTCTAAGGTTAATATTGACCTCGTGTCGACTTTTAGTCAAGAAGCATTTAGTGGGGCACCATAGTTATGTCAAGGGTCTTTTTTTAATTCAGATAGACTATATCTAAGTATAAGAGGAGATGAAGGACCCATCGGACAGCGGCCTATGGGTAACGCCACTAAGCAGCGGTGCATGAGAACAGTATGGTGAGAGCCAGTGGACAATAATTGGGTAAGACCCAGCTGCAGCACACAGAGTCTTGCCCATGCACACAATGATGCCTTCACACACCACAGACGACAGCCAAGACACACAGATCACAGCATGCACAGAGCTGAATTAAGACAAATGATTGTTTGATTATTAATTAGGGCTCATACAGCACTTTAAATTAATAAAAGACAGTGTTTTGATATCCACTATATCCAGGGCTTCATGAAGTTTCCAAGACTTCCCTGTTTTTGTAATTACTGGATAAGGAATTTAAAAGATCATCACATGTACAGTATTCACTAGCATTTGGGATCAGCAAGATTTTCTTTTTTTTTTTTTTTTTTTTGAAAGAAATTAATACTTTTATTCAGCAAGGATGCATTAAATTTAAAGGGACAGCAAAGACACTTAGAATAATACTGTTCTTTTCAATACTCAAAGAATCCTTAAAAAAATGCATCAGAGTTTCCACGAAAATATTAGGCAGCACAACTGTTTTCAGCATTAATTAGAAAGATAGCTGCTGAAAATTCAACTTTGCCATCACAAAAAAAATTTCATTTCAAATACATTAAATAGCATATCATTTTTAAATTACTATTTAAATAATTTATTTTGAATTGTAATTATCATAAGTATTATTTCAAGTAATAATGTTTCTCAGTACTCCTGTTTTACTGTGTTTGACATAAGACACTTCTTTCAAAAACATAAAAAATATGACCAATCCCAAATGTTTGAACGGTACTGTATGCATGAAAAAAAAAAAAAAAAGATTTATGGTCCACATTTAACCTAAAACGTTTTAAGGAACATATTAAAATATGAATACAACAAACAAATCCTGTATGGCTGGCTGTTCTACTACTGTTGGATTGGCATCAATTTTGTAAAGTAATGTTTAACATCATGAAACAAATTTACCAAGATATATCAGATTAAATATGACATATTTAGCATAAAAATGTTTCATTGGCAGATGCACTGTAATCATATTAAAAAAGGTGTTACTGTCACTCAGTAATAAATCACATTTTATTTCCACCTCTCCGGGATCTTTCCTCTCACCTTTGTTGTTGATGCCGTAGTCAAAGCCCTGCGCCCCGGAGCCGCCCACGCCCCTGTTAAACGTCTGGACTGAGAAGGGGCTGGGAGGAGGGGTCTGCGCTCCATGCTCCAAAATCACTTGCTCTGTTCCAGAGAGAAACAAAAAGCATTAATAATAATAGTCATCAGGAACTAACAGCCAGATGTCTTTCAACTTATGGTTTATGAATGCTCTTTCACATTACTGGTTTCCTGTTTAAAGGAACAGTCTCTTTTAAAGTATTCTTAAGTGGCCTGTTATTTCATTAATGTATTTTTTTTTTGTTTCTCAATAGAAGTACATTAAAAGTGCACATTCAATACAATTAAGTGCACTTTTTTTTTTGGAAGTGAGAGGAGTGTGTTTGCACTACCTTCGTCGTGACGCAGGTACTGGTTTCCCCCTCTGTCTCGGGCCAGAGACCAGGCCTCCCCATCATCACTCTCACAGAACTCCACCACACTGTTCTTATCCAGCTGAACCCAGGTGCCCTCCGGGTTAATCACCTGATACAGACACAGCTTCATTTACCTCATCTCTCGCGCTCTCTCTCTCTCACACAAACACACACCTGACCCCACATCAATCCAGAGGAGCACATCTGACTAGCAAACAAAACTCAGCGGAGATGCTAAAATAACGGCGCATGTAGAAATGTGAAAAATACATGCTGTACCATTCCATTTTTTATGATTTCTGCATTGAAACGGGAGACACTTGACTTGATTTGTGAGAAGAATAGCAGTATTTGTGTAAGTTGGGAGAGCGTCTGAGGACAGCATGACACACCACACCCTCTACTGAGAGAAGAAAGAGGCAAAGTCCAGCCCTCCATCATTCATCACACATGGAGACCGTTCAAACGCCATCAAACAGGTGATCACCAGAGCTGTGCACCATTCAGAACTTCCATTTCACTCCTGAATTTGAATTCAACCATAAAACAGGATGCAAAATTGTCATTTGAATTTAAGTAGAATTATCATGAAATACGATTTAAAGAAAATGCATATTAATTTAAGTATTTTGAATAATTTGTAGTATGAATTACATAAAAATACTACACAATATTAATAAAGTTTGAAATGCTATTTTTAGATAATATAATATAATTTACCAGAGCAGTATTGAAATGATAATATAATATACTAAAGTTTCTTCAGTACAGAAGTTATAATATAATATAACATAATATAATATACCAGGGTATCTACAGTAGGGATGGGTATCATAAAGGTTTTAACGGTATTACTACTCTTACCGATACTGCTTAACGGTCCGGTACTTTAAGGGTATAACCACAATTTGGAACGTTTTGCTCTCTCCGCCATCGTCATTCTTTGTATTAAGCAGGAGTTTTCATACTGTAAGGGGCCGTTCACATATCACGTCTAAAAACGCGTGGAAAACGCTAGGAGCGCTGCTTTTTGATTTTTTTTCTCCAAAGCCTTCAGGCACTTGCGCTCCTGAGGAGTCTGCCGTTGCTAAGCAACCATGACCTGCTCTCTCCATGAATACGCTGAAATTTCAGCAATGGATAAATGGATTTGCAGCACTAAAAACTGCTTGCAGTAGCTCTGCTACTAAATTAATAAAAAAATCCACATATAGCTATCAGCTGTTCCTTCATCTTGGCTGAGCTTTCAACGTTGTTACGGAAAAGGTGAGGAAGCTACATGACCTGCGGTGCGCTTGCGGCATTCTGAAAAGTTTAGATGTTTTAAACTCGATGCGGTGTGGACACGCCTGGAGAGAATGAGCTCGTCGCACCGCATGCGCGTCGCTTCCGTTATGAACGCGCATACATTTGAAATAATGAACTTGAGCTCGCAAAAGACGCGATATTTGAACGGCCCCTTACCCGTGTGTGTGCGCCGCGCTCGTTGTGGTGTGTGTGTGTGTGTGTGACTGACAGACAGCCTCCGCGGCGCGTATGAGAGATCTCGCAGATCTCACAGACAAACGTCTTAATATGATCGCACATCAGAAATGTTCGGTGAGATAAAATGTGCACGATAACATCATTAAGCAAAAATACATAGTACATTATTTTTTTTTCCCTCCAGTACCGAAAGCAGAACCGATAATGTCAGATCTTACTGATACTACGGTCTTTCATAATTTAGCCCCAGGACCAGTTTAATACCATGTTTCGGTACCCATCCCTAATCTACAGTACAGAAATAATATAATATAATATAATATAATATAATATAATATAATATAATATAATATAATATAATATAATATAATATAATATAATACCAGAGCTTCTACAGTACAGAAATTATAATATAATATAATATACCAGGGTATATTATATATCTAGTATTGAAATTAGAATATATTATAAAATAACAATGTAACATATAAATAACATGACGTATATAATAAATAGGCATAATTAATCAGAAATTACGCAATTATGTTTTGTTCCACAACATGTGCTTAACCAATTCAGCTCTTAATTCCACATGTATCTTTTCCTGTAATACCGTTTCGAATTCCCGTTCCACATCCTAATTCAATTCAAATACAAAAACTTGAATTGAAAAGGAACAAATTCTTAATTTTGCTCAACCCTGGTGTTTAGAAAGTGGAAACTGAGATGACTTCAAGATTTTTTTTCCGTCATCACTGTTAATAGGTAATTAGGAATATTTATTCCTCGTCACATCACACAGATTTTCCTACAGAGCATGCCAGATTATAGTGCACTGTTACTGTGCAAAAGCTGAAGCCATGCTTGGTGGTTCTTGAGAAGGGGCTTTAATAATGTGTACAGAACAACAACACACCCACGCCAGAGCCATAGCACATATGGCCTCTATCAGAAGACGCGAATGAAGAATTTGTGTTACAGAAACTGGAGAATTAGCAAGAAATCTGGCTAATTAGTCATTAATTGGCAGCCACAGTAACACAGTTGGGAGTCCATACCTCGCCTACCGCCTTGACTTTGTTCCCCAGAACTAACATTCCAATGGGGATACCTCTAAGGTTTGGGCAGCTTCTGATGTTGTGACCCGAAGGTCCGGTCTTCACTACCTTATAAAGACCCGGTCCGCCACCCTGGCCTGCGCCCAGGTCACCAACATTGGCGTCATGGGAAGGGCGGCCACTGGTCTCCTTTCCATAATCATCCAAATTTGACCTGCCCTCCTGCAAAACCAAAGGACACTTGTTAATTGAATTTGAAAGCAAGTGGTACACTCTAAAATTATGTTCTTAAAATATTCAATCTATTTGGGATAATAGAAAATTAGTCTTCATTTTAGGGTCAATAACAAAAAGGATGTCCGATATGATGAAAAAGAAAATAACACTAACATAATTTGCCAACAGCATGAATTACCTGCTTACATCAACAATACTGCTTCAACATACAAACAAGACAATCTTTACAAAGATCATCTCATCCTAACTGTAGGTTGTGGGATGAAGATCATTATAACACACACGTAGAAAAGTGTGCTCGGTTGACTACTACTATACAGACATGCTGTACATAAACTGACAAAATCTTTTCGACTTTGTGTGAGAAAAAAAAACCATGCATTCACATTCAGATTTTTGTTAAAGGAATACTCCCCCCCCCAAAAAAATTCAATTATTATTATTATTATTATTATTATTATTATTATGCATCATATTCTTTCTTTTTTTTTTTTACAATGGAACACAAAAGTAAAATTTTGAAGAATCTTTTCCAAAAATGGTTTGACGTCATTAACATCATCAAAATTATATGTCTAAATTATTTATTATAGACATATAATAAATAATTTTTTAGAGTTTAACAGATGTAGTCAATATTAACGGTCATAAAAGTGCGCTAAAAATAAATTCACCTTTTGTGTTCCATAGGAGAAAACAGCATACAAAATTAAAATGAGATGAAGGTGAGTAAATACGAACATTTATTTTTGTGGGTAAACTATTCCTTTAAATCCTCATGCAACTGACTTTCAATTGTTTTAATAGTGAACTAAGACATGAAAACGCAAGAAGCTTTACCCAAGATTAACATAAATGTAATGTAATGATCATTAGGTTCTTATAACACATTTAAAACGTGTTACTGAAAACACTGTGCATACAAGGAAACGATAATGAAATATTTTGTTTCACTCACACAATTTACAAAATTAAACATGCAACTCTGATGATTCTCCAAAAATCACTGGTGAAAAGCAAAGCAGCAGCCAAGCTACACACATCTCATCTTCTGACAACTCACCTGGGGAAAACAAGATAAGGTCGTCCAAGACAAAAAGTCGATATGCCTGACTCCTTGGCTAGCGCTAAAGATATTCTAAGCAACAGATTATAAGCAAGTCAAAACACGGTTGGGAATCACCTTCAATTAGAAACGCAGATGGTACGGTCTTTTTTTTTTTGGAAGAGATGGATTATAGTTTTCTTCACGAGTCAGTCAGAGAAGAATTTAAAGGCTGAGAAAAAGGTCTAGTAAACCAAACAAGAAGACTGATCGCAAATGCTCCAACTGCAGCACAATTTAAATCCCATCAAAACACGGCAAATGAAATATAAGTCACATAAGAAATATGAAGATGCATAATCTTCCAAAAAAGATTGGTGGTGTGTCATGCTGTTCCTACTGGGAGCCTAGACGCCATTTTCAAATCCAGAAGTAATTATACTCTCAGAATCAAGGCCTTGGGTTAGGACTAGGCTTGTTTCGTGGCAGAACCTCATCAAAGTTGCGGGACCCCGACAGCTAATTTAGGGTGAGAAATTTCAACAGATCAACCACTTTTAAACCGATTGTTGGAAAAGCCTAATTGTGCAGATGAATCTTTGTCTGTTCATGAATGTCGATTATTTCAGATGTGTTATGTGAAGAGATTCAAGTTTTTATTGGGCCGCACTGAAGCAGCTCATCCATCTATACTTTCATGACCAGGAAACAGCACAGCTTTGAACACTGATACTCATTATCACACAAGGGCTATTTTTCACACCACATATGATGAGTAACACCACAATAGGGCTGCACGATTAATAACACAGATTACGATTACAGCTGTGCAATAAACGAATCATGAAGCGTCAATGAAAGAATTTCCTGAAGCTGTCACCTTGTTCTCACATTCGAGTCTCCAAGTCTGCTTTGTGTTTTATTTCTGTTACTGAAGAAACATGACCTGACACTCAAAAAAAAAAAAGCTGTAGAAGCAAATCAAAAATAATAATGACGGCGTAAAACCTAAAACATGCTGGAATACGCTTCATAACTTTTGCACAGATTTTTGCCCTCGATTTACATTGTCATTTGGCAGACGCTTTTATCTAAAGCTACTTATGAATGAGGACAACAGAAGCAATCAAAAACTTACAGAAAAGAGCAATTATTTTCTTGACAAGGCATGTAATATTTAATGTGAACACTATCCATCAATCGCAATAAATAAATGCGTTTAAAATAAAATATAATCAATAAATTATAAACTTTGTCATAATCATGCAGCCCCACAAAACAATGTGCATGAGTTAGTGTCTTTCAACCAGGAGTTATTAAGACAAGGCACTGGTAACATGCACCCAACCCTTAACACTTTCCATCCTGGTCTAAGAGTGATCGTGCCCAAACTAAACTACACAGTAGCCCTAACACATGCAAAGACACATGTTGCTGGTCTCTCGAAGTAACTGACACAGCATGCTTGTAGACATTTGGGAGAGGGTCATTAGATGCCCATTATTCACTGGTTCAAAAAGAGCCAAACAAGCCTAAACATGACTGTAGTTAAGCTGGCAGTTACAAACCCCGTCCCCAAATGAGGAGAGTAGGAGCTCTGGCTAATCTATGAAGGGGGAGGCCTTTTACTTACGTCGACAGGGACCAGGAGGCTTCTACCCAGATGCTGGTTAAAAGAGAGGCACCAGGCTTCAGTGTACCCATTCATGTTGGGAACATACTTCTTAACTGTCTCATCATTCAGTCTGAGCCAGACACCATCATCATTGTGGATCTATGGGAAACAAGCAACAGAGCGGAGCCATGCCCTCCTGTAACTGCTAACACGGCCCTTGCACGAGCCTCCGAGGCTGCAGAGCCAATCGTGTTAATGCATAGCGCCAACCAATTGAATTTATAGAGGATGTCGGAAAATGAGATGCATCATGTACACAGTTTGAAGATTTATGTATGTGTTATTGGTGGTTGCCAGCAGGGAACAACAGGACCTGTTCATGGGTCTCATGTTGAGGCTTCAACATGCTCAGCACAAGCGTCATGTGCCTAGGGCTGGGTATCATTCAGAAATGTTCGATACTGATACCTTGACTTCGACACTTGTTCCTAGGGCTGGGCGATATGGAGCAAAAAATATATATCGATATATTTTGCTATCTCTCGATATACGATATATATCTCGATATCTTTATAGGAAAAATAACCCGCCAAAACTACTGCAAAAACAAATATGCCAAATATTACATGTTTAGGGCCCAATGAAATGTTTTATTTTTTTCTTCACTATATGTTTTATTGTTACCTAATTCTGTGTTTTAGCCTGTGTAATTATTTAAATGCATAAAAACAACTTAATTTTTTTTTTCTTAAAATAGCCTTACGTGAAATGTTTTTTCCCCTCTGAAATTCTGTGTATTTACATTTGTCTGGTTATCAAATGAAGGCATAAAATATTCATTTAATTTCTCTTAATTATTGAAAATTAAGCAAATACTTAATTAAAAAAATAAAAGTATTTTGGCAAATACTTTTATTTTGACGGGTTTACCTTTACAGTTCTGCTTATGTGAAACTACAGTCTATGATGTGATGTGACGCTAGTTATACTCAAATTAAACGGTCAAATGCTCATGAAGTGACTCTCAGTGCAGTTCTGGAGATGTTGTTCATGTGTTCATATCCTCGTTTAGTGAGAGGAAAGACGCCAAAATCACTGCGAGCATCACGTGCGTTTCCGTATGTGTAATAAACGAAGATGCGCTTCTGCACCATTCATTAACACAGACACGCAGAACATACTTTAAATAGACTTATAGGGCTTATATCCAGTCTAACAAGATTACATTACCTCAAAAACGCATAGTTTACACAAAGCCATCATTTCTATTCACTTTCCACTGATTTACACGATCTGATGTGCATTAGCTGCTTCCAGCGCTGTCTGAATGCGTTTTCTCTTCCGTGAACGCTGTTCTGACTCGGAAGAAGCTGCTTATTGTATTTATCATATTACGCGTTCATAAACCGCCCTGTTTCCGATGATGAACCTGCATTACACTTCCAGAAAAACATTTACAGGGATGAAAAATAAAGCTATTAAACACATTTAAAGTGAAAACACGTTTTCCTGGAAGCCTCACCAGAGCCAATCACTGATTTATGTATACATCGCACATTCTGCAGTCTTATTGGCTCACTGACTTTGATGAGAATAACCCCTTGGGTATCGAAATTTGGTACCGAACGACAAGACATTTTTCGAAACGTGATGGTATCAAGGCAATCCAGTTGGTGCCTAAAAAGTATAGAAGTTGATACCCAGCCCTACATGTTCCACTCTGAGCATGTGGAAAACGCTGCAGTGTCATCAAAGGGTAACTTCTACAAGTTTGCCACTTAACAAAACAGCAGGAAGTTTACACTACCACTCAAAAGTTTGGACACGGATAGAAAAAAAACTACAAACATTTCCTTACTATGCGTTCCGAAAAAGTAATTTTGGAGCTTATTTTAAGCATTAAACACAGATCCAAATACTTATTAGACATTACAATACCATTCAAAAGTCTGGGGTCAGTAAGATTTAATTATTAAGAAATTACAGTAAGATATTAATACTTTTATTCAACAAGAATGCACTAAATTGATCAAAATGGATCAAAGATATTAAAGATTTTTATTTCAAATAAATGCTGTTTTCTACTCAAAGAATCCTGAAAAAACTTATCAGTTTCCACAAAAATATTAAGCAGCATTTGAACTATTTTCAACTGATAATAATAAGAAATGTTTCTTGAGCAGCAAATCATCATATCAGAATGATTTCTGAAGGATCATGAGACACTGCAGACTGGAGTATTAATGCTGCAAAGTCAGCTTTGATCACAGAAATAAATTAAATTTGTAAAATATATAAAAATATTTTACAATATTACTGTTTTTACTGTATTTTTAATCAAATGAATGCAGAACAAGAGATTTCTACAAACCTAAAAATATCTTATTGACCAAACTTATGAACAATAGTGTATATTAATATAAAAACAATAAATAGCAGCTATTAAAAGATAATAATGTAACTAATAAGATAAATACACAAAGTATTCTTTTAAAATAAAAAATAAGTGTGTCCAAAATTTTGACTGCTAGGTGTTTTTGTAATATATACATAGCTTGTCCTGTCAAGCAAACATCATGCAGTTTTTCCAATCAGGAGTGCTTTGAAAGGTCAATGACAAACGGTTGAGCCACGCTCCATGGTAAGGCTGTAGATGTCATGTGAACGGGTCTTCAGAGCAACCGACAGCACTGCAGATGTGAAACATGGGTCTAATAGGAGCTATGAGTGTTTGGCATGCAGCAATGGGCTTTTTAGAAATTGGCTGGGATAGATATTATCTGTTTGAGATTGAACTACAGCCTCAGAGTCTCCTGCATGTGAATGAAGCAAAGGATAGGCAAATAAATGCTTCCGACCAAATCAAAGTCAATTTGAAAGCATTTGAAAGAGTAGCAGAAAATGTTTTAAAAGCCTTTCGTTTTAAAACAGAGCATTAATTAATCATTCATAACTATGTTCACAGATGAAAGAAAGAGAAGTCAGAAAAGGAGTTTAATTCAGAACAGTCTGGCCGTATTCTAGTCCGGTTTACCTCGTCAATGAATGTGATGGTGCCATTGACTTGGACTATGCCTATCTGTTCGCTCTGCAGAGAAGGGTGACTACGCACGCGCAGCCCTGCGCTGTCCTTGGCCACAAATTTGCGCACCTGAGAGGAGCAGAGGGGGAGAGACAGAGAGACAGTGAGACAGATGAGAAGAGAAACTGCAGGAAGCAAGGAGTCACAGCACAGAGAGAACAGAACCAGCACATCCTGTTAGACGAGAGAAACCTCAGTCCATCTGATGAGCTGAAAGACATTCAGCAGCAAAGAGCAGGAAAGACATCTGATTTTGCGCAGTTGTGTTGCTTGTTTCCCAGTTTAATACACAGTAAAGAAATAAACAGTAGCACCATTTTACACTGGTATGTATAAATAGCATTGGCACCACACAGATATCTGCACTCCAATAGTCTAGTTTCTAGCTGTCCAAACTACCTTTTATTTATTTATATATATATATATACACACATATACACACACACGCACAAGTATATATGCATGTATATATGTATATATATTCCATGTAGTCCCTCAAGTAATATGATCTACTTGTAAGCTCAGCATAAAATAATTACAAAATATTTATAATTAAATAATAATTACAAAAATTCTGTTTAAAATAGTTTCAGATGGATATTAGCATGTCAAGCCACTGGATTTCCAGAAATAATTCATCGTTTTAAAATCCATAAAACAAATGCTGTAATCATAAACTATATTCTTTAACAAAGAACATTTTTGATCATTTCTGGAGAATAAGTTGTGAACATTTACACCAGTTTCTTTCAGTTGAAAAGTTTGGGGTCAGGATGATTTCTAAAGAAATTAATACTTTTATACAGCAAGATGCATTAAAAGTAAAAAGTTTTCAGTTTTCATAAAAATATTAAGTAGCACAGCTGTTTTTAACATTGCTAAAAATAAGAAATGTTATTTGAGCAGCAAATCCGCATACTACGATTTCTGAAGGATTACGTGACACTGAAGACTGGAGTTATGATGCTGAAAATTCAGCTTTGATCACAGGAATAAATTACACTAAAATATTTTCAAATAGAAAACATACAACCTTGGTGAGCAGAAGAGACTTCTTTCTAAAAAATCTTACCGACCCCAAACCTCTGAAAGGCAGTGTAAAATTAATGGCTGAAGTGGTCCGGCTCGAATGAAAGAATCTGGGAGCTCACCTTGCTTGGCTGAGGTTCAGCTTTAGGTTTGACCATCTGTGTACCTGGAGGGATCATTCCTTTGGGTGGGTCTTTGACCTCCACCTCCAGGCCAGCATCTGAAGATACACTATTCTCGTCAGCAAACCCATCTCATGAGCTCTTGATACACAACAGCAATAAACCATTTTATCATGTAAACACAATTGTGTTTTTTTTCTAAATCTACTTCAGTGTTTCCCACAGACTTACACTCTGTGTGGCGGCACTTCCTCTGGGGGAAATATATATGTATATAAAGTAAATATAAAACAGCAGACGGGCTGATTGCAAATTCATTCACTGCCAGTAGGAGGTGCTTTTGGAGCGGCAGAAATAGCGGTTTCAGTGGTAACGGGTGTAAACAAAGCTGCTCTCGTGAATGCTACTTTATCAGGCATTATAGGAAAGATTAAATGAATATGACATCAAAACTTTTCTGAAGACAATCGGTTCCATTCAAAGATGCATACATATAAAAACAGACGTTGCATGTTGACTTTGAAACGTGCAGTGCTCATGTTTTTTCAACGAAATTAAAGCCTTCTGGAAAATCTATTGTGGCAATCAGTGTTGACATTGTGGCGGGTCGCTACAAATAAATAAGTGGATGGGAAACACTGTACTTGAGCACTAGGAAAATTTGACCACCCTCCGAACAAAGAGCTCAAATATGAAGATTCATAAATACTGAAAAGCAGTTACCAATCTCAATGCCATCGATGGTCACATGTATGGTGTAAAGCCCGACAGCACCAGGGGTCCAGTTAGCACTGTACGTGCCGTCTGTGTTTGCCCGGATAAGCATGTTCTCACTGGGTCTGAGTAAACAAACAAACTGAACATGACGCCTGTTCTGATATTTGAATTTGTAAATTATATGTGACAGGTAGAACAGTAATCTTTGCACCTCTTTGGTGTCGGTGAGGCGAAGCGAAGCTCTTCAAAGGAGTAATTTTCATATGCCTGAATAAAAAAAAAGCCCAAAAAAAAGCAAGTGAAGTCATGCATTTTTTTTTAGTCGACATGCAGTGAAAATTCACCCTATTTATTTTGAAAATTAATGTTTTTGATCTTCATCCATGCATTTTTCGCTCGGTTGTACATCATGATACAGAAGAAAAGATCTGTTGCCAATTTTGTTACATCTCAACTTTAAGTGTGACTTAATTGTCCAAATAAATTTATTTTGTATACATTTTACAGAAAATGTTTATATATATATATATATATATATATATATATATATGATTTTTGTTTATTGAACAATGTTTTTCCTGGTTTCCACATTAGTGGCGTTTGTTCTGATGACAGAATTCTCCTCTGAATTTGATGTTACTGATTCTGTGGCAAATTCAATTGCTTTCTTCCCTTTCTTCGCTCTCCCAGCGCTGTTTATAACGGTGTTGCGTAATCGAGATCAGTCCACAGCTCTGGCTCGAGCAGATAAATGGTCTGCGCTGCGTAGCCTAAATGAGTAGTGCAAGTTTGTTTCACTTTCGGTTCGTTTATCCAAGAATCGCAGAATCTCAAAATCCTGGAGGGACTGACTTTACATTCTGACCGTAAAATTACAATACCAACATTTATGACTGGCTTGGTTTCGTCATTGTCAAACATTAAATTATTGAACTTTTATTTTGTCAGAAAACAAATTTTGTTGTTGCATCTCATTACACGTTCGGGAAGATTATAGTAAAATTAAAATGGCGCCTTTGCAATTTGATAATCGTATTAAGCCGTCTCACGATTCCAGCTCTATATTAATCAACTGGGCATTCCCAGTCCTACTCATTTTTGGAGCTACCATAATTATAAAGTCAAGAGATGAGAGGAACCTTCATCATGGTGATGGCGATATAACGGGCCTCTTTGATGATCATGGGCTCATATGTCGCCTCCAGTTTGGGAGGTGGGTGGCCCCCGTAGGTGAGGTCAGTGCCTGATGTGGAATTAGAGGAGCTGCCTGGCAAACGCTGTAGCTTCTTCATGTTCTCCTGCTGGATGGACTTCTTCTGAGAGACAGGAACAGCCTTGACTTCAACCTACAAACACAGAGCAGAGACGCTTAAATGTGCTGGTATCATAACACACCATTTGATTCAAGAAAGATGCTAACCTTCATGTTTGGCACATGCACAACATCTCCATATTGGTCTTTGGTCTGCACCACAACAGTAGTGGGCCAGCCACAGCGGATGTCGTCTTTGTTCAGGATGAGCGAGGTCTTCTGAGGGTCTGCGTAGGAGTCTGGCTGAAGCCACCTGGGATAGCAGAATGGTAAAGATGCTAGTACGAGGGCCAGGTATTGAAGGATGTATAGATGGTACATATTAGATCCTTCATGAATAAAGGGAGCTGAAAAATGTTGGAGGCAGACCTGGCGAGCCGTCCTCCGCTGGAGTTCTGCACACAGGTGATGAAGTCCTCTAGGAAGGAGTGTTCGTTAGTCTGCAGGTGCAGTGGCAGGTTCCCCTCCAGCGCCTCTAGGATTGTGGGCGAGTGAGAGAGGGCCAGTCCCTTCCCCAGGAGCCCTGAGTGGGCTTTACAAACCTGCTCGACACAAGCACACCATTAGAGTTTCACTATGATGATGATACTGCACTCACAAACACCAAAACCAGTTCTAATCCAATACCTGGAGTGAGGCTTCCTCTAAAATCTCCAAATCCTCCTCCAGTTCATTTCCTGTAAGATGGCACATAATTCATATAATCAGATCAAGAAGCATTACCGCCATCGCCTACTGGAGGTTATGGATCAGAGACTTATCATGCACTTTTTTGATTAACAACGTTACAAACCGTTTACATAGAAGCATAGCTATGACAGAAACGGCTAAAAAATATATTTTTCGAAAAGCCATATGAACTGCTCTTTAATGTTAATTAATTTTCAATTTTCAAAGCTGAAAATGTATTAAAAAATAATTACGAGCAGTTTGATCTTTAAATTATGAGCTGTTGGTATCATTACAGTTTCTCCATGCATCTTCTTCAGCTCTGGAAAGCAGCAGTCATTCTTACCTATGGGTAGGGCAAGATCCTTTTTCATGAGTGCAGCCGCACACACGCTTCCCAAATAGGCCAATTCCTTCTCCAGCTGAATAATCCCCTGAAACCACAGCCACATTTATATTACATTCAGATTTACAGCTACATGACAGATGCATCAAATACAGAAGCAGTATGGATCACTAATCCTTCCTCGGGTCCAAAACCATCCATAATTGAGATGCTGCTAGTGGTAAATATAAAATAACTTCATTTAGGATGTCCAAGCTGAAACTGTTTCCAGCCAGTTCAATACACATGCTTGTACGAAATGTTTCGTTTCGATAAATTTCTATAAATGTTGACCTGCAAATTGTGTCATTTAACAGTGAAGGGCCACATAGGGTAAAAAGTAGGTTAAAAAGGGCTTACTGATTCTTCATTTCATGCATTGGGCTCAGGTTAAGACACATCCATATTAAATTTTATACCTCATCAAGACCAGGGTTAAACTCATAACCGACGGCTACACATTTGAATCCGTAGAAACAGGCTTTCTCGTCCTTCACATAATCAGATGCCGTTTCCAAGGAGAAGTGGGCTTCGTTACCTTACATTAGAGAGAGTAAATCAGTTAATGAGGGACTCACTGTAGCACAACTCATTTTGAATAATAATCTTATAAAAGTTGCAAGGCTATTAAAGTAAAACTACAACCTTGAGCATTTACTAACTGAAAAAAAAAATTAAAAATAAAAATAATAATATAAAATCTTCAGGTATTTAAATAACAAACTAAAAGAAAAATGAATAAAAACCATATAAACTAGGGCTGTCACGATTCCTCGATTCAAAAATAAAAAATAAAACCTCAACTGCAATATGTCCTTGAGTAACTGGCAAAATACTGAGAATCCATGAAACACGTTATTTCCATTTTCCAAGGCTGCATGATATATTAAAATCAATAATAAAACACAATGCTACTGTAATTCATAAACGCTACAATTAAATTAAATAAATGTATGTGATGCAGGTATAATATGTGCACTTTAATTATTTTCATGTGTTGGTTATGTACGTGCGTGTCAGAGTGGCTCCGTTCAGAGTAAATGCTGCTCCACACAAACCGTTATCATTTACATGTGTGGTGCATGTCTTTGCAAACTGCTGTGAGTTTGGGTTTATTACAACATTCATCTGAGAACACAATGCGCTCCATTTCATCAGACCTATGCAACCTATGCAAATACAGGAGAACACCTCAATTTCTTTCTCAATATGCTAACTGTTCATCACAACTTCAAAAACGTTCAAAACGTCGCTCTGAGTTACACGTTTTGATGTCCACATATTCAAGAATTACAGTGGCTGTAGCATTACTTTCTTGAAGTAATGGCCAAATATTAAAGATTAAGTGGACTTTTGGGTAACACTTTCTATGAACCCTGTTTTAATAACACATAAGGGTATGCTTAAGGCATTATAATGAATACACAATGCCTTATAAAAAACCTTATAATGTTGTATCGTCTCATAAATAAACATAAAACAACTATAATACATTGTAATACATTGTAATACATTGTAATACTTACTACCATTTTTAATCCACTTGGAATGGATAATATCGCATGGTGACATTGTTTATCTAATATCTTGTGAGAAGTTAGGAGTGGTTGAGTGTATTTGAGTGTTTCCTGTGAGGTTTTGCTGTGAGCTAGTCTAAAATCACTTTCATATTATTATTATTATTATTTTATTACTATATTGGTATTATTATTTATAAGTGATCTTTGTCTGCTTTAAGTAAAGTGAAGTTACATTATAAAGCCTTTTGGATGTTTTCATGAAGACTTTTACAACATATTATAAGGTTATTAATAATGCATTATTCATATATTATAACGCCTTACAACCTTATAATGTATTATAAATACATATTTTTCTTACAAAAATGCTTGGATGCGCTACAGGGGGTCTTTATTCACTTTATTACAGATCTGTGCACTTTATTTTATGTCTTCTGAACTGTTGACAACAAATTCCCGCTTAAACCTCAATGAAAGACTTGGAAGAGCAAGGAAATATTTTTAATTAATTTTTATATTTTTAATATAACTTTGATTGGATTATTCTGAAATAAGAAAGTCACATACAACTAGGATGCCTCGAGGGTGAGTAGAAGATGGACACATTTTTTTCTCGGGTGAACTAACCCTTTAAAGGCTATTGTTCACTTAAGTCTATATTTATTATCACAAAAATTCACTATCCGTTCACTTGATTAATCGTCAGAATAATAGACTGATTAATCATTACTTACAGCTGTAATATAAACAAAACAAAACTACAAAAGAAATAAAACCGGTTTCAAAAAATTCATAAAAACTAATAGTATCTTAACGATACAAAAATATCACTGATAAGCTGGCATCTGCGAATATAATCACAGTCCTCGTAGAGATAACATTCTGTAAACAATCCCACAATCTTTCTGACTGGGCTCTGATGATTACCAACCCTCTGTGGGACAAAATAAACCAGATTTATCTGCTGACAATGTAAAGACTCCTGCTCAAGGGCCTGAAAGTGATGTTAAGTAAATATCTCGATAAATGTCTTCTTTTTAATTACGGAACATTAACAAATACCCAACAGCATGTTAATCAGAATGAATGCCCAAGTAAACATTGATAAAGCTCTGAATTTGGCTGTCTGGGAGATCGCTGTTACCTGGCAGCACCAAGACGGTGGTGGGCCAGCCAGTGGAGCCAGAGAACTTCTTGAGCTCGGTCCAGCTGTTGATGGTCTCGTGAGCCAGAGCTTTGGAGCCAAGCCCAGAGAAGTGCATCGAACGGCTGGGGATCAGCAGACGGAGGACATCTTCTGGCTGTGCCGTGCCACACTGAGGATCAAACTCAACTGTTATCCAGCGAACGCAGTCTGGAAAGGAAACCTGGAAACCAGAAAAGGGGAATGTGATTGAACCACTCTTATGAAGGTAGACTGATAGTACAGCATCTCAGTTTGTGACAAGCTGACTGGATGTTCTAGGTGGTTGTTTAGGGTTTACTGGGTGGTTGATTGGGGTGTTGCTGGGGATTTTATTGGGTGTTCTGGGTGGATGTTTAGGGTGTTGTTGGGTGGCTGATTAGGGTGTTGCAGCGTAGCTGATTGGGTGTTGCTAGGTGGTTGTTTAGGGTATTGTTGAAATGGTTGGGTGTTCTGGGTGGTTGATTAGTGTGTTGCTGAAGAGTTGATCTATAGTGCTGGGTGGTTGATTGGGGTGTTTTGCTGGGGAGTTGGTTGGGTGTTCTGGGTGGTTGATTAGTGTGTTGCTGAAGAGTTGATCTATAGTGCTGGGTGGTTGATTGAGGTGTTGCTGGGGAGTTGGTTGGGTGTTCTGGGTGGTTGATTAGTGTGTTGCTGAAGAGTTGATCTATAGTGCTGGGTGGTTGATTGGGGTGTTGCTGAGGAGTTGATCTATAGTGCTGGACGGTCGATTAGGGTGTTGCTGAGGAGCTGATTGGGTGTTCTGGGTGATTGATTAGAATGTTGCTGAGGAATTGACTGGGTGTTCTGGACGGTTGATTAGGGTGTTGCTAAGGAGTTGATCGGTGTTCTGGACGGTTGATTAGAGTGTTGCTGAGGAGTTGATTGGGTGTTCTGGATGGTTGATTAGGGTGTTGCTGGGGATTTTTTTGGTAACTAAATACCAAACTGACTACTTTTTTATGGTTGTCAAGAACAATCGGACAATGTTAATATCCAGTGTTGTAATCAGTTTCTAAAGTGTTATGGGTGGTTGCTAGACCAAAGTTATTCTAGTTAGTTGGAAGGGTGATAAACAGGTTAAACAGGTTGCTAGGTAATAAATAATTACATTTGACCTTATTCTGTTGAATATTAGGAAATAAGAACTAATGTACCTTGTACTGGGTGACTGCAGCCTGCTTGTAAGGGTGATCACTCTCTATGACAGCATAATGATTAGAGGTTGTGCAAGCTGACAGGCCCTGCTCCGGCTGGTTCCCTGTGGTGCTGTCTGTGGACTGGTTGGGATTGAAAGCAGGAGGGGCATATTTCTGGTTCAGGGCAGAAACAGCTGGAAGAAGTTCCTGCACCAAACCAAACACCTCCACCGCAGCCTAACAGAACACAACAATTACAAATATAACACAGTTAGACATCAAGAAAGATACTGTGAGAAAATGGAAACTAACAACACTTGACTTGGTGGAGGACACATTATCACATCAAGAGCTAAGGTTGCCAATTACACACACAAAAAAAACTCCCTTACCTTAGGGACAGAGGCAGCCACAGGACCAATGTATGCCAAAATAAGTGGAAGCAGCATTGAGAAGAGACTGGAGGAACTCAGGAGTTCTGGAATGTCTTCAACTGTGGAGACATCATTAACGTCAATCAATCTACATCCAACAGAGTAAACCTCAAAAGTTATCAGACTATACATCATTTATAAAAAATGCTGTATCTCATGCTGTAGTGAACATTAAATTTGAATTACATTCTGGTAATAAGAATGAGATCATTTACATAAGTTTAATGATAATCCCAAAATAATGTAACAATGTGAAATGCTCGTGTTTTAAGCAAAATATAATTCCTTATCTCTATCAAATTAACATGAGCTCACAAATGATGTGATTGTGGTGTAGGACTATGCATTTTTCAACCAATCGCAGATGGGGACGTCTAAAGTGGAAGCCTAAAGAAGTGATCCTCACCATCCACAGCAAAGGCCCTGTGGAGGAGATCTTTGGCCGCCCGTACCACCACACTGACTACAGAAAGAGCACGACTGCAGTTCTTGTCCTCTTCATTGGCTTTGCTTAACAGCTGTGACTGCAGGTCGCCATCATATTCACTCCTGTAGCAAACAATAGGTGTCAATAAGATGTACATCCTTCATAAGTAAGAAGGCAGAGAAAGGAATACGGTACAGACCTGTAATAGAGAATCTGAGGAATCTGGCCTCTGGTCTGGTTGGTGCCATTGCTGCTCAGGCTGCAGGTGCTGAAGGTGAAGGTAACTCCATCAGAGCACTGTACGGTGGTTATGCCTCCATCCCCATTGGCTGTGCGGCTGCCATAGTTCCGCAGGCGGACAGCATACTTCACATTCTCCTGCAACATCAACAGGGTGGAAGTGAGTTTGCGCTGAACTCAAGTTCATGCTTCGCGTGATTCATGTGTAAAATTCGCAGCACCTTCAGAGGAACAGCTTTGTCCAGACGGATTTCAGCGATGTCACTCGGGGAGTCGTCGGTGCTGTAAGTGCCTTTGACCAGTTCTAGAGACGTCCATCTGTGGGAGTGGGTGGAATCTCCAGGGTGCTCCGTCTGAGCCTGACGAAACGGGACAGATGGACAGAACAGGGACACAGAGAAAAACAACAGTGTAAGACATCGGGACAGCTCAATCACATGCTCAAATTTGAAGGAACGGTTCACACAAAAATGAGTTGACTAGGCACCAAGTACCATTTTTTCATAACACAAGTCATTTTTTTATTGTTTGGAACAAATATGCATAGCAGCCTATTCATTAAAAAACAAAAATGCAGTCAACCAGACAAAGTTAGACAACTCAGTTTAAATGATGTGTTGTACAGTAGAACTGTGCTGGACATTGTGACAGTGCCCCATCCTGGTGGTACACCATTTTTGCCCATGTGAAGGTTGGTGTTTTATATGGATACTGGGACAGAGGTGAAGAACAAAGCCATGCTTACAATAGTTTAGCAATCAAACAGTCATTAATATGGAAACTTTTGGATATGTGCAAAACTGAGAGGTATGTGGGCCCACAAATTTGGATTAAGTTTTGTATTGTTTGGCGAGCCACACACCTTTTTTTCCACGATTGTAACAATATTCTATGAGTTATTGTACTGGACTAAACATGAAATCTTTTGTTTCTCTTCTCAAATTCTCACCCTCTGTCTTAACTGCAGGGGATTTCTGTTTATAGTATGGGATTTAAACATTTATTAAAGTTTCTTTTCCTATGTTCATTCACTTTTAATCAGTGTTTTAATTCTTTAATGTGGTAAAGTAGAAAAACACTGTTGATCTGCTATATTTTTATTTCTCAAATTCATACATTTTTGAAAGATATTGTTCAGTGCAAGAAGTCAACTGAAGGTGAATTAGAAATGACTGCTGCCTGTGTGTCCGTACAGAAATGCTGTATCTTTTGGTTTCAGTTTTTATTTCTCTCAGCACAGCACTTTTCCCACACGCCATCTTTCAGTTGCTTAGGCTTGGCGTTTACAACAAATGACACTATCATTTAGTTTATTAAACTATATTGTTTTATTCTTGTTCTGATTACCATTAAATTAAAGGGAGGTTTTGCAGAGTAAGAGCTCTGTATTTCACATTTCTGAATGCTGTAATATTAAAATTAAATTTTTGATTAACCACAGATGCAGTGTTTTTTTCCCTTTTTTTCCAGAAAATACAGTCATTTAGTCACATGGACTACTTTTATAATACTTTTCTGGTGCTTTTTTTGGATCTAGACAGACATGGGCACAATAAACTCTTGTTGTACAGAAAGGATCTGTATGAAGATAAATGCTTGTTTTATGTGCCACGTTAAAAAGATCAGGATATGGGTATGAAACAAGATGAGGGTGAGTACTGTTGTTTATTCCTTTAACAGTCAGAAGTTTAGCTTCTGAGACTTACATCATCAGCGAGCACCTCCAGCTCATACTCATGGATGCCTCCTCCTCCGTACACACAGAAGCCCACCAGCACCACCCCTGGCTTGTCCATCATGAAGCAGATGGCATCGGGGGAGCCGTTGCCTGTGTTCCAGCTGCGTCCTTGGCTGGTCTTGGTGAAGCGGTTCGGGGTGGCCTTCACAGAGTGCAGGGAGTTCAGTCCGTCCACCTGCACAACAACAGTGATGAAGTTTCAAAAAGTGTAGGCAGATGCAACATTTGTAATTGTTTTGGAATAGCAGCACATTAAAGGGATAGTGGGGTCATTTTAGGGTGAACTGTCCCTTTAAGATGAAGCATCACTTGTTTTCCCAGCAGGTGGCAGCGGGCCAGGTAACTGAGGGAGGATGTTTTTGTTATTGAACAAGAGCCTCTATGAGAACCACCACCTAAAACCATGCTTTTCCTGTGATACTGCAAACAGCCAAAACTCTGCTAGCGCTCATATGATTTATATTCCTCCTTTAGAAAAAGACATTGTAACAGAAGTAAAGCAGCTGTAACACTCTCCATAACACACTCTAATAGAGCATGACAAGCCAGTTGCTACAGCAACGAGCCAATGGCCTTTCCCAAGTGGCCGGAGAGAGACAGACTGCAGCAGACTGTTGTGTTCCTGTGGAGGACACACCTGTGCTCATGACTCATGACTAGTACGGTCTTATTGATCAAACTGCAAGTCCAGGTACTAAAATTACATTAAAAGAAAATGTCAAATAAAATAAAATAAAATAATAAAATAAATAACTGTTAAATTAAAGATCAGTCTTTCTAAAAGATAGTAATATCAAATCAAACTGACAGCAACATTAAATTGTTTTAATTACACACACACACATATATATATATATATATATATATATATATATATATATATATATATATATATAATATATATATATTTTTCTTTTTTTTTTACATATTATAATATTTATATTATAATATATTTTGAATATATCTTGAAATACTTTCAAATATATTGCATACTAAATTCTTTTTTTTTTTATGTCTCAGACACACAACCACATATAGTATGACATGCAGGTAATTTGACTCTCTGCAGATACTATAAACATTAGCATAAGAATAACATAGAAATAATGTATAAAAAGTCAGAATTTAAATTATATAAATTGCCATGAATCAGAAATTTCTTGGTTCAGGGCTAAATAGCTTAAATATACAAATATATCAATAACTATTAACACACCGAAATGAAACCTTTTAAATAAAGGAAACCGGATGTTTAGATCTTTCTGGATGTGCAGATCTTTCGGTGGAGCTCTATGGATAAAGATTCTGTGAAGGATCCTCTCCTTGAGGATCTGATGATGTCATTTCTGCTGCACCATTTAAAAGCTATTTATGGCCAGTCAGTGGCTGTAATGCAATTAGAGCAGCAGGCGAATGCTCTGCGGACAAAGAGATGAGGAAGAGTGTGTGTGTGTGTGTGTGCGGATGAGAGGGAAGCGGGAGACTCGTCCTCCTAACCTCAGAGCCGAGAGCAGAGGCGGTGAGCTCACTGACGATACTGGCCAGCAGGCCACAGGTGTTGGACACCAGATGAGGAGAAAAGAGCTCAACCTCCTTCCTCAGACTCTTCCTCACAGGAAGCACCACAATGACAAGCATCTTCTCCAGAACCTCCCGGAAAGTCGTCATGCCCATGAGATTCTCTTCCGTCTGAACAAAATACGATATAGAGAATTCAGTAACAGCTGAGAAAGATAAACGTCTTAATTTGAAAAACGAGGGCTGTTAGTACTCACGTGGCTGAGCTTCTCCATGTGTGCCACCAGCAGGGGGAAGCGGTGAGCGAGGGCAGAGTCGTTCTCAGTGCTGACCTGCTTGGCGAGGGAGCGCAGCAACACCTCCCCGTCGTACGCGATGGGCAAGATGGACGTCAGCTTGACCGATGTGTGACACAGCGCTGACATCACCGCGGCCAGTAGACGGCTGCTCGACGTGCGGAAGTTCGCCTCCTGAATGTCCTGGAGGTCAACATGAAGGTCAATGTTACGATCAGTAGAGCCTTTGCTGCATCTTACCAGACTGTGTGTCTGATAGCAGTAAAGTGATAAATATATTGCTCATAAATCTGAAAGCAAATATATGGAGGCTGCGCCTCTTTTTCTGAGAGAATCTCTTTGATTTAGTGTGTCACTGGAGATATTTTAGAGCTCAGATTCATCATCTCTAAATCTGTCTGGAGCCTCATTTGCAATGTGAGCTGGGAACTGGAAGTGGTTCAGCTGAAAAAGCATCTCTGTTAAAGAGGATCTTTAGATTAATGTAAAAAAAAAATAATAATAATAATAATTATATGTACATTAATAATAACAAAATTATGTCACATTTCACCCCCTGAAAAATCTAAGGAAAAAATAAAATGTAATTATTTTTTTCAAAGGTATTAACAAAAAGCTTAATTGAATTGCAAAGTTGTATATTTTCCCCTCTTATATTAACATTTTCAATCAAAATAAAATATTCATAAAATATGAACCATTATTACAATACAAAAGAATTACAATATAAGAATCATAGTAATAATAATAATGAAATGTATAAATAAGTAAAATTGTAAAAATACACATTTACAAATTAGCATATTATCCATATAAAAAAATGACAAGCATGTGTTATGCTACATGTATCCTAAATATAAAAAAACTGATTACATTTTGAACAATAACTACCCTATAATAGTATTTTATTTGATTTATACAAAATATAATTGATTTTACTTATTTTTGTGAAATGAAGACAGTCTTGACAGGATTATTGAGATTCATCGATTTATGATTAATAGACTAGCAGAAATGAGGCCGTATCAGTCGTTTGCAGATTTAAGAACAACGTTAAACTGTAATGACGTGTTCACACCAAACGTGAAGTGAATATGCCCATCTCGGCCCTAGCTCTAGATTACTCGCAGGATGTTTTTATTCGCGTAAGTGATGCGAAAAACATTCGCGCAAGTAATCAACCATGGTGAGGATAAATACGATTGTACACCATACAGAGGTGCACACAAATCAGGATTTCGGGCTGCCCGCAAATGGCTACAACAACGCAATCCTCCATTTTCTGATTCAATAAAAAAATGCCAATGAGCTCAGGCGAGTTTTCACTCGAGTAAGAATTTGCTTAGAAACTTGCACGGAAAACGTGATTGAGACGAATATCTCACGTTCGCGGCAAACGCGTTGAACTTTTCACGTCATTGCGAATTGGCCTTTATTCACGTCTTTGCATTGACTTTGTATGTAATCTACTCTTACGAATAATTAAATTTGCGCTTGGTGTGAATACACCGTTGCTCTAGATGATCTGGTGCTGCTGGTGATCACCTGGTCCAGGCAGTTGAGCAGGTCACAGAGGCAGGCCCACTGCAGGGCCGGCGTGGGGTAGAACGAGTGGAAGCAGGCGGTGAAGGTGTTGTGGCACTCTTGCAGCACGGCCTCCAGCAGAGTGAGGGGTTGACTCAGGTACCCCTGCGGGTCGTTGTCCAGCTTGGTCAGGCAGTTGTCCATCCCCTCTGACAGGATCTTCTTCAGGAGGCTGCGTGTCTTTCCTACACACTCCGCCAGCTTGCTGGACTCCTCCACAACCGCTTTGGTGCTGGCTAGATAGGAGACACAAACAGGCATCTGTATCTCAAGGGAACTCCACTTGTGACACTGACAGCTCGACTCAGCAAGAAGTGACAGCACAGATTCAGTCTATAACAATAAGTCCGGATGACAAGGTATAGTAGTACAGGGTCAAAAGAGTGACAGCTGTGCTCAAAATCAATCTAACTTAGCCCCGCACCCCACTAGCTGGATTTTCAGTCAGTTTTCAGTTGTTGGCTTTACTTGCACACCTGCAGGAGTAACAGAATGACTGAAAGTGGCCTGTCTTGAGTGCAAGTTTTCAGCAAAAATAATATGCATGTGTGATATACCCTACAAAAACCATTCGAGCTAATGGGACGCCATTTTAACATTATGAGCAGAAATGGCATATAATACCAGAAATGGGGAAGATCTCGCAGATGTAGACGCGCAACAGTCGCAGGCAGCAGGTCCCCACAAAGCGCAGGCGCTCCAGGTCCAGAAGGGTGGCTGTGAACTGGAAACCCTTCAGGCCCCTCAGCTCCTCCACCCCCAACACCAGCGTGGTCCAGCTCCAGTGCAGGACGCTCAGCAGAGACTCGAAACAGTCCTGATTCAAGAACAAACACACATCGCTGGGAAATGAAGCAAGGAGCTGACCTATTATTAACTTGGCTTGCACAAAGCGGAAGACCGCATGGAAAAAAAGCACCAAGAGTCAAGGGATTTCCTTAAAGAATAACAAGCAATAAAATACACTGAAGTATAAACCCATCAGGATTGGCTGCTGTACATCTGTCGCTTGCCAATTCTATTTTTTAAAGGGTATAAGGGAGGAAATGTTGTGTTGTGTAGCTAACATATCCTTTTCAGGAAATACCAGGTCAACACGAGCACATTTATGGGTCAGTGACAAACAAGGTTACTAGAGATGAAAAGGAGATATTTGAACATCTAATATCTAACGTGTGCCAAGTAATTATATATTTATGTCAGTTTCGTACATTAAAAAAAATAACTTTCAAACAAATTTGGACTCAATAACTTCAAATGCTGTAACCATCACATAAAAAAAGTCACATCCCAAAAGATTTTCAGCACACACTGAATACACACGAGTATATACATTTGATTCATAAAAATATTTTTTCTAAATATTTTTTCACAAATATTATGAATTTTTAAATTGCTTATATTTTGATGCTTTCTTGTTTTCTTGAACCATGTAAAAAAAAAAAAAGACTGTCAAAATGTGAGCATTGTTTTATATATTTTGTATTTTATGTAGATAATATCAATTTATTATGCTAGTTGTTATTATGCTACATACATACATATATATATATACAGGTCCTTCTCAAAAAATTAGCATATTGTGATAAAAGTTCATTATTTTCCATAATGTAATGATAAAAATTAAACTTTCATATATATTAGATTCATTGCACACCAACTGAAATATTTCAGGTCTTTTATTGTTTTAATACTGATGATTTTGGCATACAGCTCATGAAAACCCAAAATTCCTATCTAAAAAAAATTGCATATTTCATCCGACCAATAAAAGAAAAGTGTTTTTAATGCAAAAAAGTCAACCTTCAAATAATTATGTTCAGTTATGCACTCAATACTTGGTCGGGAATCCTTTTGCAGAAATGACTGCTTCAATGCGGCGTGGCATGGAGGCAATCAGCCTGTGGCACAGCTGAGGTGTTATGGAGGCCCAGGATGCTTCGATAGCGGCCTTAAGCTCATCCAGAGTGTTGGGTCTTGCGTCTCTCAAATTTCTCTTCACAATATCCCACAGATTCTCTATGGGGTTCAAGTCAGGAGAGTTGGCAGGCCAATTGAGCACAGTAATACCATGGTCAGTAAACCATTTACCAGTGGTTTTGGCACTGTGTAAGGTCGTGCTAAAAAACTAAATCTTCATGTCCATAAAGCTTTTCAGCAGATGGAAGCATGAAGTGCTCCAAAATCTCCTGATAGCTAGCTGCATTGACGCTGCCCTTGATAAAACACAGTGGACCAACACCAGCAGCTGACATGGCACCCCAGACCATCACTGACTGTGAGTACTTGACACTGGACTTCAGGCATTTTGGCATTTCCTTCTCCATAGTCTTCCTCCAGACTCTGGCACCTTGATTTCCGAATGACATGCAAAATTAGCTTTCATCCGAAAAAAGTACTTTGGACCACTGAACAACAGTCCAGTGCTGCTCCTCTGTAGCCCATTTCCTGCACACGCCTGTGCACGGTGGCTCTGGATGTTTCTATTCCAAACTCAGTCCACAATCTTCCTCAGGGTCCGGTCACCTCTTCTCGTTGTGCAGCGTTTTTTGCCACACTTTTTCCCTCCCACAGACTTCCCACTGAGGTGCCTTGATACAGCACTCTGGGAACAGCCTATTCGTTCAGAAATTTCTTTCTGTGTCTTACCCTCTCGCTTGAGGGTGTCAATGGTGGCCTTCTGGACAGCAGTCAGGTCGGCAGTCTTACCCATGATTGCGGTTTTGAGTAATGAACCAGGCTGGGAGTTTTTAAAAGCCTCAGGAATCTTTTGCAGGTGTTTAGAGTTAATTAGTTGATTCAGATGATTAGGTTAATAGCTCGTTTAGAGAACCTTTTTTTGAGATAGGAATTTTGGGTTTTCATGAGCTGTATGGCAATATCATCAGTATTAAAACAATAAAAGACCTGAAATATTTCAGTTGGTGTGCAATGAATCTAAAATATATGAAAGTAAAATTTTTATCATTACATTATGGAAAATAATTAACTTTTATCACAATATGCTAATTTTTTTGAGAAGGACCTGTATGTATGTATGTATATGTGATATATATATATATAAAATTACATTCAAAGCTGCCCTCAAGAATTGCAGCCTTTTAATTCACCTTTAAAATGAAGACCTCACACAAAATATCAGACAATCATTTTAATTAATTAATTCACTTAGCTCTTAGAAATCTTATATTTGTAAGTTTTCAAGATTTTCCATAAAACATTAAGGGGGGGGGGGGGGTGAAATGCTATTTCATGCATACGGAGTTTTTTACACTGTTAAAGAGTTGGATTCCCATGCTAAACATGGACAAAGTTTCAAAAATTAAGTTGTACGTTTGAAGGAGTATTTCTGTTCCAAAAATACTCCTTCCGGTTTGTCACAAGTTTCGGAAAGTTTTTTTCGAGTATGGCTCTGTGTGACGTTAGAAGGAGCGGAATTTCCTTATATGGGTCCTGAGGCACTTCTGCCGGAAGAACGCGCGCTCCCGTATAGCACAGCACTGAGAGCAGAGGCATTCACTGATCAGAGAGAGAGCGTCGCGAAATGTCACAAAAGAAGTGTGTTTTTGGTTGCCAGGGCAAGACAACCCTGCACAGATTACCAAAGAAAAACAGCATTAAGGGACCAGTGGATGAAGTTTATTTTTACAGAGCATCAACGGAGTTGTGCGAGTGTTTGTGTTTGTTCCCTGCATTTCGAAAATGCTTGTTTTACAAACAAGGCCCAGTTTGAAAACGGATTTGCACATCGTTTATTTCTTAAGGATAATGCAGTTCCAACGAAAAAGGGTCACGATCGTGTGTTGGAACCGCATGCGGTGAGTAAAACTGCTTAAAATATCTCTGCCTCCTTGTTAGTGCGTCCGCCTCCCATCGGAGACCCGAATTCGAGCCCCGCTCGGAGCGAGCCATTGCTGCTGCTGCTCTCGTTCAGTTTCAGCCTCAGGATCTGATTCTGGATCATAAATTAACGGCTGACTGTTAGCCATGGTTTGTTTTGGATGATGGTTTTGTCCTCGTGATAATGTCACAGCTTCCAAACGCTCTCAATGCAAAAGCCTACTGGCGCTCGTGATTCTTTAGCTCCGCCCACACGTCACGCCTCCAGCCGGTCGTGTTTTTCCGGGAAAAATCGGTACAGACTATCTTTCTCTTATGAATATAATAAAACTAAAGACTTTTTGGAGTTATGAAGGATGCAGTACTACTCTATAGGTACTCAAGATTAACAGGAGATTGAGTGAAAACAAGCATTTCACCCCCCCTTTAAAACAAATTTCAGCAAAACTTGGATTCAGTAACTTAAAGTAATTATCAATTTAAAAGTACTTTCCGTACACTCTGTACCCTGTATTTTCATATCAATTGCATTGTATATTTGAGGAAATTATTAGACCTGAAAATAATAATAATAACACCATAAGCTTCACGTTATTGTCCCATGAGCAGTCAGTATGTTTTTGTACACGTACCACAGACACGGTCCTGGCGAAAGAACGCTTGAGGATGTGCACTGGCTCACTGGTCTGCTGCTTTCCTTTGGATGCGTTACCATCATTAGAGGGCAACCTGGAAAATCATGACCAAACGGGTGTGAGAAAGAAAGAATACACCGGATACACCGAAGGTACAGAACTAAAATTCCCCATGTACCTGTACAGCAGCTGAGGTATCTGTCCAGCATTCACATCAGTACCGTTGTTTGATTTCTTTGAGCTCTTGAACTGAAAGACCACTCTGCAGGAGAGAGTTCACAATCATGATCATGCTGTACTGATCACACAATCACAGTAATGCGCGTGTCTGTACCCGTCATCAGTGGTGATGGTGGCCTGGCCGTGGGAGCCGCAGTCACTGCTGGGTCCAGACACACGAGCCCACGCCACATACCACCAGCCCAGCTGCAGCAGCACGGGCTCATCAAACATCATGGCATACTTCTCCCTGCACACACCAAACAAAGGGTCACAAATAACCACAGCAGTCTTCACAAGCCATTTGTGATCAGCTAGTGTCTTCGTGATTTTTAGTGGATGAACAAAGTCAGATCTCCTCAGACAAGTGTCCTATTAGAGTAACAACAGATGTAGCTCAGCATGATCAAATGTTTAACAACTGCACACACACACACACACACACACACACACACACACACACACACACACACAGTGTCAGCATTCAATTAGTATTTATTTTGGACAGAATATATAGAATCTAAAACTTAAGTCCTAAAAATATAAATATAATAGCAATAAAGATGAAACACTTTAGGTAACACCTATTAGTTGCTTATTAGTATGCATATAACTAGATTACTAGCCATGTATTAGTGCTAATTAAGAACATATTAATGCCTTATTCTACATCCATTATCCTACTCAATACCTAAACCTAACAACTACCTTACTAACTATTAATAAGAATTTATTAAGAGAAATGTCATAGTTAAAAGTTAACAAGTGTTACCTATTCTAAAGTGTTACCGAAAATAACTTAATAAATATCTATTATAGAAACTACTGTATTACACTTGTTTATTAAGTGTTTATTACACATCTCAGAGGCACTATAAATAGTAAATACTATGCAAATATTACAGTTATGAAAACTACAACAAAATATAAATACTACTCCAATATTTATTTTAAAATTGAAATAAAAATAAACTAATAACAATGACAAAAACCATACTGCAAAAATACCAAAATATAAACTAAAATAAAAGCAAATATATATAAATACTTAGGATTATTTTGGATGTATACCAGGTACAGGACATTTTCTCAAGGAAATAAAAACCTCTCAACTTAAGCTGTAAAGTAAACCTGAGAGTCAATAATAATAAAGAAGGTTGAAATTTGCTGATTTGTATACAAACACTTAAAATATACTGTGCTTGTGATATTAAAGTTATAATACTACTTTTAACTTTCAACATAATTATATTACATTTAAATGATGGTTGTCACAAAAACCTGACGGATTTATTTAAATTTAAATAAATAATTTTATATTTAAATATTGAAAAACTGTATAAAAGAAAAAGAAATATTAATGAATATGTTATATGGGGCATATTTAGCAAAATGATCCTCTCTAGAGTTAATTTTTCTGGCTGACTAATGAGTTACCATGTTTTTCTGTGGTAAATAAGACGTTACGTAACACATTTTTACAAGCTATTGTTGTCTTTCCGCTGTTGAAACACTGATTGAGCGATTACACGAAACAGGATACAGATTCAGTAAGTTGTACTCTCTCTTTTAACATACCTTCAGATGTTCATTCATGTTTATTTCATGCTGTAACCGATATTAAAGCGGAGGAGATGATCAGCTCGTGCTACATCTGTCACTCAACATCAAACAGTGCCAAAACGCCATTTCATATTTGAATAGTTATAAAAAGGACAGAATTAGAAATCTCAGACTTTGTTTCATATCAAAAGTAACAAACAACAAAGCTTATTGCAATTTACTGGATGGGATGCGCGCTACAATGCACCCTTCATAATTTGACAGACTAGACTAATTGATTTTTGGGATTTATGATTTGATCTAGTTTCATAAAAATGAGAATTGATTTTTTACCCAGCCCTAATAAATACTACACTATTTGATGAATAACAAACTTGCTGATATTATATATATATATATATATATATATATATGTGTGTGTGTGTGTGTGTGTGTGTGTGTGTGTGTGTGTTTACATGCACATAATTATAGCAGTTATCCTGCACTCAACCAGCACTCTTAAAATAATGAAATGATATTGTTTTGGATGGTATAGATGTGTATAGCCATACCGAGCAGCACAGTCATATGCCAGGACATCAGTCTCGGCCAGCAGGTCTCCATCAGTCTCATGATCTCCTCCATCTGGTCCCAGCTCAAACAGCTGCAGACAAAATCACAGCTCTCAATCCCAACCCAAAAACCATCACGCTCGCGAGGAATCAAGTGGGCTGATACTTAGATAGCACCTGACCTTGATTTTTGCAGTGTACTCCCCTCGGCCACCAAACAGACCCAGACCCCCTAACAAGATGTCAGCATCGGCGCAGAAGCGGATGGCCTCCACCGAGTGGGCGGAGTAACCCCAGCCTCCTCCGTGACCTAGAGAAAACATTGAGCAAAAAACAACACATCAATCGAATGCAACCTGACTAAACATTTGACCGCAATTAGCAAACTTTTATTGTGGAGGTTGGCGGGTGGCTCTATTTTCGATCGTAATGGATGCTCCAGGTGCTTACTGACTCACGTAGCTTTTGAATATCAGTTCACATACTGGATATATCGCTCATGTTGCTGGAAGTTGTCAAGCTGCTATATGTGAATGTGCCTGAACAGTCTAAAATTGATTTTGGTGATGTAACAGCTGTACTCACTCTCAAAGCGGTTGACCACGCTGTAGTCCTCTTTAGAGTAGACCTTCATCACAGCCTGAGTCTCTTCCTCAGCACTGGCCACGCCCATCTTCAGCTCCTGCATCGCAGCCAGTGTGTCCAGACACCCTGCACACACACACACATCCAAACACAACAGCCCAAGACTAATGAGAGCTCCACGCACAAATGTTCATTTAAGGGTTAGAAGTATAATAAAGTTTCAATCATCCAATAATATCCTTTTTGTAAAGCAAAGATCTTGGTCAAAATAAACTTCACGTCAGTGCCACAAAAAAAATCTAAAATACTTTTTGCTGCTCATTATAATTAAAATAATTAAAAACGTATTATAATAATCAGAATAATTAAATATAATTATAATAATTTAAAATAATGTATTTATTCATTATAATAATTAAACACACTATGTTAATTTCCGCCACTCATTTGTAATGCTTATACACTTGGATCCATCTGAACAATCTGCAGAGCTCACAGTCAGGAAGAGTAATGGTCTGAAGAAAGAGAATGGCATCTACGCTAATATTAGTCTGTTTCTCTCTTATTCCGAGGTCACCGTAGCCACCAGATCCAGTCTGTCTCCAGATCAGAGAGTCACTGAGTATACTTTCACCATGACTGGATGAGCAAGGTTTCTGAATAGTTAACAGGTGTGGCTGACGTGTAAACATAGTTTATCACATGCTCAAGTGTATTCATTTCTCGTTAAGCTACAAAACTGAGAAAGAGCTGTTTTTGCTGCTTTTTTATTAGTTTTAAGAGAAGTCGTTCTGATGATTTCCCAGTAAAATGATCTCTTATTCTCAAAAGATAAAGGAAAATCTGATTTGACAGACACAAAGCTCAAAGACTGTCCTCTTTCTTAGACAATGCCAGTCAACCAGCTCCATTTCCTCTCTGTACAGCTAGCAAGCTTTGAATGTTCTGCCATCACGTGACTTGGTTTTGAGAGTGCTGTGACCTGCACATTAAACAGCAGTAAAGCTGAGGTAGTGAGTGGCAGTGTCATGCTGTTGTCGTACCCAGGATGTGCAGCGCTCCGTGGGAGCGGGTGGTGGTGGTGTGGGAGCCCGAGGGCAGGGCCAGCTCAGGACTCAGGATGCTGCAGAGGGCCTGGATGTCCGAGGCAGAGGGCACATGGGCGTCTGCTATCACCGCGTTATAGCAGCACATCTCACGTGTGGAAGGAAGAAACCTGGAACAACATGTCATTCATCAGTCAATATAAGACACTAATTATGATTTATAGCAGATGTCAAAGCTCTGAGAAACTCTGTAGAGTGTTTTTTTTTTAGGTGACTTAATCGTAATGGCATTCCGGCTGACTGAGGATGAGCCTCACCTCCAGATGACATCATAAACGGGGTCCAAACAGAGGCCGAAACCCTGGAGATCCTCCTGCTCTGAGTCATTGAAGGTGCGGCAGCTCCCGTCCAGCTTGTTGATCAGCAGACATCTGAAGGGAGGAGGCTCAGATACCGATGTAGGAACCAAACCTAGAGAGAGCAGAATGGGAGGAAACGGTTTAACAGCAAAGACAATGCATAGGGCCTTCTAAACCAGTGAGTCTAACAAGAGAGCGTACCGATGATGTGCTTGCTGGCGAAAATCTCGGAGGTGGCCAGGATGTGGGAGTTGATTAGCGCCTCGTCGATTCTGAGGAAGGTTTGATCACTGCTGGCCCCGATCCATGTGGCTTTTCGACCATACTTGGCGCCGATGTTGGGCATCGGAGAGGGCTTGGCGTTCCAGTAGGGCATGTCTAGGATGGGCCGTCCTAACTGCCCTTTCTGTTGAGACAACATGAGATATATTTTCAGGTTCTTAAGCAGCATGGCCAATAATGGATGGATATATATGAACTTTATTGATCAGAGAACAAGTTCTGCTTTAAGTGGAAACAGCTAACTTACAGAGAAACTCCCGAAGGTAAAGACCTGTCCATCCGTGAGAAGCACTGCAGTGTGGTTACTGCCTGCCGTCACCTGAGTACAGGGGCCGGCCAGAGCTTGCACCAGAGTGGGAGACCCCCTGTGTGTTTGGATTAAAACAAGATAAAAATAATCAGAGGAGCCATGGGTTATTTTTTACATTTTATTTTACAGATTTTATTTATTTTGTTAAATTTGCAATTAATCTTAATTTTAGAACAATTCATTATATATATATATATATATATATATATATATATATATATATATATATATATATATATATATATATATATATATATATATATATATAGAGAGAGAGAGAGAGAGAGAGAGAGAGAGAATGGAAAATAAATCATAAAAATAAACAAAAAAATAACTAAACGTTCAAATCAAACAATCATTAAAAATGAATGAATGAATAATCATTTATAATAAATATAAAATAAAATACATAACTGTATGAATACATAAAATAAATGTAACTACAACAAATAAATACAATAAATAAATTAAATTAAAATTAAATAATAAAAAACAATTAAACTATTAACAAAGTAATATTAAATATGTATTAAATATTATATTAATAATTAAATATGCTAAAAAAATAAGCAATTAAAAAAATTTATTTTTAAAAATAGTTAAAATAATTACATAATATATACAGTCATATATAAAAACAAAACAATTAACAATTAAAATGAATCATTAAAATAAATGACAATACTACATGATTTAAACTACATATTTAGAATAAATCTTAAATAAAAATATTTACAATAAATAATTATATTAATAAAATCCAGAAATACATAAAATATACAATTAATTACTTAAATACTAAAAATTATGCAATTAAAATATATTAAACCCCTCATTAAACCTTCATTACCTAGAATTAACATCTCCGTGTCCAAGTTGCCCATGCTGTCCATAACCGAAGGTGTAAACATCTCCGTTCTCCATCAACACCACTGCCAAAAAAACAGGTTTACCATTACAAATGGACACATGTCTTCAATTCATTCTTGTCATATCAAAAAACAGGAAAATCAAATATCGACCCAAAGTAATGATGGGGAACATGAACAATGGCTTCCTGTCACATTATCAAGGTCAGATGTGATCTTGACTCACCGGAGTGGTGGAAACCACAGCTGACCTGCACGGCTCGCAGCTCACAGTCGAAGCGTACGGCCCCCGGAGGATATGTAGTGATCTTACTGGCATCTTTGTCCCCGCGTTCACTGCTGCCATCTGTAACAGAACAGAGCGTGAGTCTGGGCGGACGGACGGACGGATGGAGGGTGAAGGGCAGACGAGGACAACGAGAGATGGAGAGATGGAGCCAGTGAAGCCAGTGAAGCCGGGGCTGTTAACGTCCAGGGAAGAGAAATGATCTGCTCCCTCAGAGGAAAGGAGAAAAACAGAGGAGGAATGAGATATTGGCATGCGAGGCAGAACAGAACAAAGCAGAGAAGATAAACTGAGTGGGAAGTTGTGATTGTATACAACCTTGAACACTCTCGATCAAGGGTTAATAAAAGAGATTAGGCATTGATCCGTGGCACCAATCCAATGAGGGAACAGAGCAAAAGTGGGCAGATTAAAATAGAGTAGATCAGAGCTGTCACTTTTCATTCGAAAATCGCACCAACCAAAAAAAGTTTCGAAAACGAAAATAGGGAATCGTTTTTAACCAAATATGTACACTATTGAGTTTAAAAGAATAAAAAAAGTTAAATATATAAATGTAGCAAAACTCACAAACAAGCAGAAAAAGAAGACAGCTAGACAGAAAATACCCAGCAATTTTACGCGCCTATAGTTTCACCGTTTCAATCGCTGCATCTAGTGTTTCGCAAAGAAAATGGAGGACAACGGCAATAAGCCTGTGCAACACGAGAGACGAGTGATAACCCCGAATAACTTGAGGAGTTCGATATGGAAGCACGTCGGGCTTCGGACTGAAAATCTAAATATGAAGAAGGACAAGGTGGTATGCAAACTGTGCGATCGTGAGTTCCCATATCACAGCAGCAATACCCCTGTGAGTGGCCATATACAGCTTCATCATCCAGATGAATATAAAGACCTAGAGCGGGAAGAGCCACCTGTTAAACAACTAAAACTGACTAACTAACGGACGAACTAGGGCTGTCACAGTATACCAGTATGGACAGTAATTGTGATTGGGTAAAAAATTAAATACTGATATCTTGTTAATTCTACACACATTATTTATATTATTGAATTTATTTAAATGTATACTATATTAATAATCATTAATGCACTGGCCAAATATTCAGATTCAGCATGGCTCTGATTTCAATGTTTCTAAAAATAACTACAAGGCACACTGTTCTATTTATATTGGCCATGCACTAGGATTTATTTTAAGCCCTTGTGAAAACAAAACTTGACACAAAATGATAACAGATTGAGATGCGTTTTGCTATTTTAAGCAGAGACACCACATTAGGCCACATATTTCCCTAAAACAGTTAACACAGTATGACAAGTCTCTAGTCCCACTCCAGTTGAGAAAAAAAGAGCCGTGATTTATTTTATAGTGATATTTTTTAACAGACAGTAGGATCTTATTGTTTAACATAGGATAAATCCAAGGATAGATCCCACTTCTGACAGACCTATCCTTTTGGGGGAAGTCGTGGCTTTTGGGGGAAGTCGAAAGGTTGTGAGTTCGAGTCCCGGGCCGGCAGGAATTGTGGGTGGGGGGAGTGCATGTACAGTTCTCTCTCCACCTTCAATACCACGACTTAGGAGCCCTTGAGCAAGGCATCGAACCCCCAACTGCTCCCCGGGCACCGCAGCATAAATGGCTGCCCACTGCTCCGGGTGTGTGTTCACAGTGTGTGTGTGTGTGTTCACTGCTCTGTGTGTGTGCACTTCGGATGGGTTAAATGCAGAGCACAAATTCTGAGTATGGGACACCATACTTGGCTGAATGTCACGTCACTTTACTTTCAACAAAGCAATGAACACAGCATACAACATATGGCCAATTGACTATCATGTTAGAACAGAAAAGAGGTCGTTCTTCATTCTTTCACCAGAGAGACAGAGGAAGAGATGCAGACAGAGAGAAGGGTAACTGTGTCCAGAGAAAGCTGGAAGAGGCGGTAAAGTAGAGTTTGTTGAAGGAAGGGAGAGAGAGGGGCATCATGGGGTTCCAGGTGGTACCTTTGAGTTTCTCCCGCATTAGCTTAAAGGCCTGAAGGGGTCTTAGTCTGGCTAGCACCTGCTCACGCATAAAATGGGGACCAGGGAAAACAAGGGGGCCTATGGGGGGGAAAGAGAAACTTTCACATGCATGGGGCAAAGGATCTCACAAATGGATAATAAATAGGGATGCAGCGATACCATTTATTTATTTTTTTTTCAGAACTGATCCAATCCCAAAGATTAGAGTTAAAGGGTTACACCACCCTAAAATGAATATTTTGTCATTAATCACTTACCCCCATGTCGTTCCAAACCCGTAAAAGCTTTGTCATCCTCAGAACACAATTTAAGATATTTCGGATGAAATCCAGAACCATTCTGACTGCCAAGTAAATTACAGCGTCAAGGTCCAGAAAAGGTATGAAAGACATCATCAGAATACTCCATCAGATGTGCAATCTGGCTTATACGAAGCAACAGGAACACTTTTTGTAAGCGAAGAAAACAAAAGTAACAACTTCATTCAATAATTCCTTTGTCGACGGTCTCCTCTGTGTCTCTCCATATCACAGTATACTGCGTATGCTCTTCTGTGTCAGCTGCGCCACAACGGGAAGTCATGGCCTAATGGTTAGAGAGTCGGACTCCCAATCGAAGGGTCGTGAGTTCTAGTCCCGGGCCGGCAGGAATTGTGGGTGGGGGGAGTGCATGTACAGTTCTCTCTCCACCTTCAATACCACGACTTAGGTGCCCTTGAGCAAGGCATCGAACCCCCAACTGCTCCCTGGGCGCCGCAGCATAAATGGCTGCCCACTGCTCCGGGTGTGTGTTCACAGTGTGTGTGTGTGTGTGTGTGTGTTCACTGCTCTGTGTGAGTGCACTTCGGATGGGTTAAATGCAGAGCATGAATTCTGAGTATGGGTCACTTGGTATGACCCATACTTGACATTCAGCCAAGTATGGGTCATACTTGGCTGAATGTCACTTCACTCACAAGGATGTGCTGTTTTCTTTCAGATAAAAGCTAAACACACATAGAAACAGCGCATCCTGTGGCGCAGCAGACACAGAAGAGCATACGCAGCATACGGTGATAAGGAGAGACACAGAGACTGCTGACAAAGGAATTGTTGAATAAAGTGAATATTTTTGTTTTCTTCGCTTACAAAAAGTATTGTCGTCGCTTCATAACATTACGGTTCAATCACTGATGTCAGATGGAGTATTCTGATGATGTCTTTCATACTTTTCTGGACTTTGACACTACTTGGCAGTCAATGGGGCAGTCTCAAGCCTCCAGGTTTTCATCTAAAATATCTTAAATTGTGTTCTGAAGACGAATTAAGCTTTTACAGGTTTGGAACGACATGGGGGTAAGTGATTAATGACAAAATTTTCATTTTCATATTCCTTTAATGTGAACTTGAGACCACTTTATTTACCTGTACCAAACATTCAACTATGGAACAGCTTCAGAAGACTTGGAATATAGTGCACAAAAAAAACTTTCTTTATAATGTTTTTGGGCCTTTCATGGGGCTTAACAATACCACACAATCCAGCCAAGTTTGGCTGTATCGGATCGGTGCATCCCTAAAAATAAAACATGGTATATAACACATGGTATAATATGAGAACACAAGCAAGAAGGGAACATCCACAAGCAACCCACTCCCAGAGGAAAAAAGCACATGTGAGGTAGAAGGGAATGCCGACAGTCTGGATGATCAGTCCACTTTGGAGTATTATTAAACCCAGAGGAACATTTCATGAGAAATGTATAATGTGCTCATAATCAAGTATGTATATGACAGAGTGAACTGGAGAATGGATTATGGATATTTTTACCAGAGACTTCTAATAAGGTGATGAGGAATCTGAGTGATGATGTAAGTAATCCATCAAATCATCATTTGCAATTAAATTCAATATCAATCAGTTTACTAAAACAGTTTTATGGAAATGCTGCAGTGCCCTTTTTGCTACTGAAGTTGCTAAATTCATCTCAAATATTGTAAAGATCCACATATCGGACAGCTCTGGCTTTACATAGTAAAGCTGCATCATAGTGGAGTAGTATGTTTGTGCGGCACACGTGTGAGGTGTCTGGGTTTATCGTGGGGTCCGGTCATGTACTGCTCATACCTCGGCCCTCTTCCAGCCGGTGCCGGCGGTTGATGCGCTGTCTCTTCTCCTCCTGCCGAATCTGGGTGTGCTCCTCTATATTGACGCCTGGGGGAGGAGGGACAGGCACAGCTAAAATAACAGAGGTCCAGCACAGACGGGGCCAAAGGAGGAGACAAATGAGAAACAACACAGGCGGGTGAATGATGAGCATGAGACGCAACACAAGACAGTGAGAGACAAGAGCAGAGAGATGATCTAAACAAAACACTAACACAGTGCTGCTTCACTAGGCCAATATACAGAGACGACACTGATCTGCATTAGGACTGCGCAGAATAACTATAGCCACATGAACTAACTGTCCCTAAGCTGGATATCATATGCATGCAGACAGTATGGTTGAACATGACATGAACGTGGTCCGCTGACAGGAAAGCGATGTGATTTGATGGCTATGGAACTGTAGTGAATGTGATGGATGACACTTCAATACCTAACAGCAGGTCGAGCGGTATCATTTCCTTCACAGCATCAAAGATTCCTCTCTGTCTGGCCTCCTGACCATCCAGCTCTCTGGCACAAGCCTTACAGCAGCCACATGACGAACATCCCGACTCACCAGAGCCGCAGCCACAAATCCTGCAGAGGACAGACACAAAGAAACCCATGAGGGCTAGCACTGAGGCAATGGACTGCAGTAGTGCATCGTTTAATCCATATACAGAATCATAAACATCAGAAGTAGAAAGTAACTAATTACAGCAACTCCCATTACAATAAAAAGTACATTTTGCAATATTTTTCTACTTTTTATAAATAGAAGGATTTTTTTTAATTGTGGAATGTTTGATTTTTACTTAAGTTCTTTAAAAACAGAGTATTCATCTTCGCTAGATTAATTTTTCACAAAAAGACATAACATGCCTACGGTAAATAAATGTTCTAAACCTATGCAATGGAATATAATATTTAGCAAAATTTGCAAGAAACAAAATTGTCTAAAAGTTAAATACTGTTGTGCTATCTTAATTTACTATGTACACTATTTGGTAGATCTGTTTTTTTGGTTTCTTAATAGGGCTTTGAAGAACAGTAGGATAAAAGTCTTTTTTTTTATGATTTGAGAAATTTAGCAATACATCAATGGACCTTCTTCAGTGAATGGGTGCCGTCAGAATGAGTAATAATTAACATGACTCCAATCCATTTCAATGTCTTGAAAGCAAAAAGCTGCACGATTATAATAAACAAATCCATTATTAAGGTGTTTTAACTTTAAATTGCCGGCACCCATTCACTGCTGAGGATCCAGAAGCAAGCAAGCAAGGAAGTGCCAAATTTCTCAAAATCTGATTTGAAAAAGAAATAAACTCATTTACATCTCGGACGTCCTGGGGGTGAGCACATTTCAGCAAATCTCCATTTTTCGGTGAACGATTACTTTAAATAATGAGCTAATAGCTTTCAAGAGCTACCTGGTAGATTACTTTTTTACTTACACCTGAGTCACATAATCTTTCAGCAAGTTTACATGAATTCAAGTGTAATATTTCTTAAGTTGAAAGACTTTTACCAAAGCAAAAATTGTGGTAAATATCTGGAGCTGACATGCAGACTCAAACCTGTCACCAGGATCAGGCCCTAAAGCTCAACATACATGTGCTACATCGCTTGCTATTTATTTACATTCTAAAACATTCATAACTGAGAATGCTGAACATTTAAACAATCAGTTAGCAGTCTATAAATTAAAAGAAAAAAAAAAGAAATGAATCACTTTTCTATTACTGTTCTTTACATTTAAAAAAAACTAGATTTTTAATTGACAATTTCATTTGATTTATTTGTACATTTGAAATTTTTTATATGCAAAAGGCCTGTTAAAAAAAAAAAAAAAACACAGTTTTGACATGTATCTGATTCTGGAGCTGTATAATCGAGATGATCTGTGTAAAACATGTGGGGTTTGGTCTGTAGAAATCACTGTGTGTGTGTGTGGTTTGGCTTCTCTCACCCTCCTGGCGCTCTGTCTGGTCTGCCGCTGCTCACACAGCTGGCTCCGTACCCGGTGCAGTCTCCACACACGGTGCACACCATACACTGGTCCAGCTTCCACTTGTGCATTCCTGGCTGACACATCATAGATTTCTCCTCCTTCTCATCCAGCTCGTCCTCCAAGTCCTCGTCCATTGCGGTGGCCATGTTCTCTACTCCGAATGCTACGGCAGGAAAACATCCAATCACAAACACAGCTGATCACACCGCCAGTGAATAATCACAGCATGACCCAGCCAACTGAGGAACATTTAGAAGATCTGCTTTGGTGCAGTAGAATGCAGTAGTAATACTAGCCTTTTTCCCCCTCATGTTTTGGTGAAGAAGCTCCATATAAAGATCAGGAAGAATGACCTAGCTAGCACTCTATTTGGTGTAATTTTCTGAAGATGGTCAGGAATATTAAGGGCCTTTGCTAATGAATAATTTGATGTTTGGTGTGCAAAGCGTTTAAAGGCTCTCACCTTTCCCTGCCTGGCCCATGGCTCCAGTGTCTCGGCCACACTGCCCCTTGTTGTTCACTCCAAATGTCCACACCTCCCCGCTCTTGGTCAGGACACAGGTGTGAGCTTTTCCCATGGCTACCTGAGTTACAAAGTGTCCCTTCAGATCGGACACCTGACCTGTGATGATGAGGAGGGATATTTAATATAAAAGAGCACTGAAGCATTTTTAGATTAACCTAATTGGTTACAATTCTGTATACTGCAGTCAGAGACAATGCACCCATCTTAACGGTGTTTAAATACTTCATGCTAAATATAGAGCCAAGTGATTTCTGTGATGTGGAAAATAGAGACCGAAATACAGAATCCAGTCATAAAAATAGAATTTACAATAAAGAAAATGTTGGTTTAACTTAAAGAGATTGTGACATAAATATATTACTCTTATACAGTAGAAAGTAACAGTAGAAAGTACTTCAGTAATAATAATAAATTCAAATATAATTCTTAAACTTTCAGAAATCGCAAAATTTTTCTAGCAAGTTTTAAATTTAAGTTGTGCAGCACTGTTTGTCCAAAAATGAATGGAACCGTTACGTTTTTATTTGACTTCATTCGAAAAAAAAAAAAAAAATCTATTAAACTGTTAATGTTGTATGTCTTCATTTGATTACCACCATTTTTGATAATCAATTTGTATTAAATCATTATTCCTGAAAAACACGCCAATTCTGAAAAGATCAAACATTTCATAGGGCGCTATTATTGTAAAATATTTAATAAATTATTAAATTGCTAAAGTTTTCTGAATTCAGTTGATTAGAAATGCTTTATGAGTATTAACATTTATTTACACCATCAAAATGGAACGCAGCAAAATTAATATGGAAAACACAACATTTGGGGAAAATTCTAAGGAATTTGAGAAAAAATAAAACTGCTTTTATTGGGGCTTAAAATGTATTTATTTTTTAATTAATATTATATTTATATTTCATAGGGGCCCCTGAGTCAAATGCACACAGTTTGATGTTTGAATATGGTCACCATGAACTAATCGATGATGATGGTATTTGAATATTTTGAAACATCCAGATATGGTGTTTTCTAAGTATGTCCCCCTTTTGTGAATGTGAGGCATTTAATGGCTCCAAATAATCTCTTCCACAGGAGACCGATACATGATTTAACAGACAGCATTATGACAGGCCATCATTTCATCGCTGCCAGCATCACGAGCCTCTGGCAAGTGACACTTACTGGTACTGTCGCTGTAAACGGCATCCTTGCCAAACATGTAGAGCTCTCCATCTTTAGTGACGATGCTGCTACTGCCGTTGTTGCAGGCCGTGTAGATGGCCGTCTTGGTCTCGAGTTTGATCATCTTCTTGGGTTTGTAGGGCTTTGGCTGTCTCCTGCTCTTTGCTAAAGACAGACACCATCACAAGCGGTTGATCTACATGCAAAAACGTCATCTCAGATCAAGTATGTACAGGATAATTATTTCCGTCATACTTGACTCTCCGTCCTCCCCTTTGCTGGCGGAGCCCGTGAAGAAGACGCTCCCATCCTCCGCCACCAGCAGGGCGTGGGAGCCGTCATGGCCCACCGAGAACTGCACAATCTTGGGCGACTTAGTTACTGGCAGCTCCACCCACTTCCCAGCCGACGGGCCGCCCTGCTTGATACCGAGGCTCTGATACTTTCCGGTATAGTAGATCTGCATCAGAGGAGAGGAAGTCAATCCTGTTTAAGTCTCCCTTGCGTGTTATTAATTCTGCGCACAACGGCCTCAACAAATACCTCGGTCACACACTGAAAGATACTGCAGATCTTGAAACTAAATTGTGTCATGTGAGAAGCTAATACTGTACTTCTGGGATGGAAAACACAATAACTACAATCAAAGATGACAGAAAACACACATCAGCATTTCTGCACTCCTTCTTTTATATTACATGCCACTGCGTTCTTTAAGAAAGTTGCCCAGTCATGACTGTGTTAATGCTGCACTCACTGGACTGGACAGTCTCCAGATAAGAGCTTAGTCTTACAGAATGATAAACCTAGAGCAGCTCTCCTATCTGGCACACACTCACCGCTCCTCCCTTAAACACACTCCATCACTTCACATAATGAGACACACCCAGAGTCCATATTTAACTTTCTGCCACACCTGACAACGGCAGGTCAACGGAGATAATAAACCATCCATACATTTTGAACCAACATTTTTTTTAACAAAGCATTTTTTTTTTTTTTTTACAATTTTATGTACTTGCCAAAGCTGATTTGCACTTGCATTTAGTGCTCATTGCGTGTCAGTTTTGGATCCGCTCCCCTGTATTTGTACTGTGTTAGTATCACGTGTAAATGCACACACGCTGGGCTTGCTTTGGCCTCTCAAAGGCTCCAGCCTCACCGCTCAACTGGAAGGGTAGAATAATCAAATTACTTCCAGTTATTTAAGCATGTGTGTGGCTCTACAGGCTGCCCTTCTCTGCTGCTGCTGTTTCTTTCACACCAGACAGCATCACTGCCATGAGTGAGCCCTGCCTGCAAGACCTAGTGTGAACCTCACACACTTCCTCACTCACGCAACCTCCATCTGATGAAGATTTGAGATTAAGATTATGAAATAAATGTGCATATTTAATGGCCAGATGATTGCGCACTAGTTGATTTTATTAAGGACTGTGCTTCAGTGCTCTTTTATCAAAGAGTAAACAAAGATACACACTCAGACAACACACATTTCAAGTTGTACTTAATTCAAAACATCTGCTTTATCTTTACTTCTAAGCTGATGCTGTAATAATGCAAGACAGTAGCACTTCCACCACCACATGAAAAACTGTGTTCAGATTCTGTTCAACACTTATGCAGAGAAACAGAGGAATATAGAGAGGTATGTCTACCTTCCCAGATGCCGTTTTCATCAAAGCAAACTCTCTGCCAGCTGCAATCAGGGCTGCTTCCTCATCAAACCCTGTGCCTGAGGACACAAACACATTGCAAAAGAGACAACCCCAAGTTAATTCTCGTACGCATACTTCCTCTTAAACACTGATGTGCATGCAAAGACGTGTGTGCACTGGAGCACTGCTCTCACTGATGATATGAAGGTCTTTCTCCAGGTCAAAGAGGGAGATGCCACAGGCATGAAGACACTTCCTGGCCAGTTTGAGCTGCAGTTCCTGCTGTAGGGCCGGGTCTGAGCTGGTGGCGTAGATCCGCACCACAAAGCCATCCTAAATAAACCCAAACATATACACAAAAACATACAAGCTACATTGAATCGGTTCATAATTTCAAGCAATCATATCTCTTCAGGAGGTTCAAATGGATTAAACAAGAAAACTGCTGGACTCATAGAGATTATTAGTAATTTTCGATGGAGACACAGAAATCTCTTTAATTAAAAATATCTTCACTTGTTTTTAAAAGTTTTGTTGGTTTGAAACGACATGTAGGTAAAGGTCTGCAATCTTGTGGTAATGTACTGACTGCATATGTTCACATTTATTTATTTATTTTTATTATTACAAACAGAAGCCTAGTGTCATAATTTCCTGTTTGTTACAATAAAGACAGAAGTTCAGCATGTTTAAAGTCTAGTGTGACTGCGTCTTAATTAGTGGTCGACCGATATATCGGTAAAAGTCCCGCCTCAAACACATCGGCAGAGCAAAAAAAACTTATCGGCCAATGCTGATATTTGAAAAAATGCCAAATATCAGCATTGGCCGATACGTTTTTTTGCTCTGCCGATGTGTTTGAGGCGGGACTTTTATTTTGACAGCGTTGAGAGCGGCAGTGCCTTGTCACACAGTGCTCACACTCTCTCTCTCTTGTTCGCTGTTGTTGTTAACAGTTCTGTCTAATACAGATAGAAGTCTGTCTAATAATCAGAAAAAATGGTTAAAAGAATTAAAATGTATCCACAAAGTATTATAATGTTTGCGTTTATATTAATAGTAATAGAAAGGCAAACATTATAATACTTTCTTGTTTTCTGTCAGCATTAAGCAAATACACATTTCATTTAAAAAAATCTTTGAATGACTAATGAATAATTAATTTCACAGACCCTGCAAAATTAGTCGGATCCAGCTGTGAGATCTTGTGAAGTGTGTATCCAGCATGATCGCGTGTTCTCTGTGTGATGGTCGTTCCGTGTGAATTGAATGCTTTGAACTTGTGATTTCAAATTATTCTGCACTTTATGCATTCACCCACTGTCATATTCATGTCATTTTCTCTGTGTGCTGTATGTAAAATGAGTGTTACCCTGACTTTATTTGAAAAATATGATTCCCAGTGCACACAAACTTCCCAGAATACTGAGTGCCCTGTTGGTTACAGTGTTTACTTCCTTTTTAATTATATTTTTATTAAGTATATATTTATTTGTGAAAAATACCTTGTCATCTAAAGTATAAGTATGTTTATTTTACACATTTATTTTTTAATCCATTGTCAAATGATTTCAAATTTCTTAAATCTGAATAAAAATGTAAAAAAAAAATAAAAAAAAATACATCTGCTTTATATCGGCTATTGCCACCATGCTTTCCAAGATATTGACATCGACAGTCAAAAACCATTATCGGTCAATCACAAATCTTCATACCGAACAGTTAAACTCCCTCCTGAAGACAGGGCTAGTTTGAAAGCTCAACAGAATTGTCATAATCGCAGAGGCTTTGACCCGGTTAGAGGCTTCAGCCTCTCATCGGAGGAAGCAGTGAGTGTGTGAGGGTCAAAGGGAGAATTTAACTGTGTTAGCATTACACACGAGAGATGCAAAGCAGAAACGCACCCTCACTACTAGCAGCCGCCTCAAACATACTGAGCTAGTTCCATCCAGAAACAGCTCAGAGTGTGTCAGATCAGCAATGTGTGTGCAATTTGCATTAGTGAGTGATAAAAAAAATAGAAGACAACACACTGGAGTCTTTGATATGCCGCTTTTAACGAGCATGTGAGTAAGCTTTCAAAAATCTCACTCTTGCCTTTCATCCTCACTCCAAGATATGTGGCATAACAGTTCATAGCATTAACCCTTAAAACTCCCCCCTTAACCCTCAAGAGACCAAGACAGCCGCCCGCGGCAAAAAATAACTGCTGTTTTTTAATGTTTAATAACTTTTGAACCACTGGATGCTTTAAAAATTGATGTAAAGCAGAGATTCTCTCATTTGGATATTCAGAGGCGCCATAGTGTACGTGATTACGTCATCACATTTTGACAACATTGATTCGTAAGAAGAAACCAATGCATTTCGTTCCTCTGAGCCAAACAGAAATGATTGTTGAAGCGTTCTGAATATTTCTCACTCATTGTTGACGACAATTTGTGCAATTGTTTTTACTATATGCTGCATAGTTTGTTTATTGTTCATACTCAAGATTGAAAATATATTTCTCAGAAGAAGAAAAAACTTGTTTTGTTTGGTTTTGTTATCAAATAACACTCTTTCCATTTTCTTTACACATTAAAATGTTTTTGGACACATCTCTATTGTTAGTTAACGAAATAGGCCGGTTTTTCACTTAGCGCAGATAACAATACTGCAATAAATGGCTATAACTTGCTTGGGGAATGGTATATCGAAACAAAATTTTATTTGGAAGTGTAAAACACCCAGACACAACTTTCTAAAGAAAAATATCCAAACTTTAGGAGTTTCTGTAGGAGTACACCGTAAAAAACACCCAACTGTTTCTTGCATTTTCTTAAAATTCTGTAATTTCATTCAATCTTTGAGAAAAAGTAAAATTGAGACTTTAAATAAGTTACACTTAAACTGTAAGTTATCCTGTTTATAATGATATATGGCACTTGATGCTGACTGCTAGAATAGGTCTGAGAAGCAAAGAAAAGTGCAGGTGTGTCAGGCGCCCCAAAAACCTCTAGGTCTTTAAGGGTTAACCCAAGCACTCACTCACTTATCTCTTATTCATGTATGCATAAAGAGATCTTCAAAGGCAAATATGAGTTATCACGCCCCCTCCCCGAACTGCTGCCCACTCACGATCTGCCAGTGGGTTCAATCCTAAGAGAAATGCCCACATCCACTGCTGCGGCCCTTCCCCTGCCTACACACACATGCAGCAGGTCTGAAATCGGCTAAAACAAAGGAGATTAGGTGCTGCAGACAGCCACAATCACGCCACTTGAGAAAAAGGCGCTGATCGTGTTTGTATGACGTGCAGGGGGGGAACAGGGGAATCTGTTATCGTCTGATGAAGACCGCAGCATGCTGAGAACAGGCTGTTCAGTTTGGATTAAACACACTAAACTATTCTTGGGGTTCATGCATTGTTACCCATCTTTTTCATGCTTACTGCAGTCTAACAGTTTGAGAACTACATCACCCAGTCATCTAGCAGCTTGGCTTGAAGAATTAACTAAACAGCTCCTGCAAACAACATTTTTAGTGGATATTATTGATTCCATGATATAATATGATTGAGTTTAACATCAGCATATTAATAAGCTAATCGCAAAAAGAAAAAAAAGCACATGCAAGTATTTTTATACATACTATAACGTAAAATAATTTGGATCCAGTATGATATTTTAAATTCATTTGAGTTTAGCCTTCACTGCTCATTATGGCTGTGTTTATTTAATCAAAAATACAGTAAAAGCAGTAATTTTGTGAAATACTATTACAATTTAAAATGATGTTTTTATATATTTTATAACTAAATGTATTCCTATGAAGGCAACACTGTAATTTCAGCTTCATTACTGTCTTCAGTGTCATAATATTCTTCAGAAATCATCCTAATATGCTGATTTGCTGCTCAAGAATCATTTATTATTATTATCAATGCTAAAAACTGTTGTGCAGCTTATGACACACACACATATACGTTAAATCGTAAAATATGTTTTTATGACTGGATTCCACGATTACGTCCGCATCGAAGAAATCATAGGGTCCTAGATAATGCATTATACTATATTATACTCTTTTGAACATTTTTTTTAAATCGATACCTGTACTGATTAGTATAATTCTTACCAAAGAGAGCCAGATACAGATGAAAGTATAGCGTTTACCTCCAACTTACACTGTTTTTTACTTGGCACAATGCATTGTGGGATTGCCTTCACCCTGAAGAATTCATACAGTGTTGCCTTTTCATTTGGCATACTTACGCAGCATGGTGTTTGGAATTGCCTTCGTGACTATGCTGCCTAAAATGTTGCCTACAAAGATAGCTCACTGGATATTGGAAAAGAGGGACATTGCCAAAGAATAAAACCACTTACATCTTTGCAGGCTGCTATCTGGTTGATATATTCTCCATCAGTGAAAATTATGTTCTGACCATCTGCTTGCAGGCCTGAGAAACAGAGTAACATATAAACAAAGAGAAAATGTGTTGATACTGTTAAAACTTTACAGTTCCAGATTATAGATTATTTAATCTTTACCAGATGTATTATTTTAAACATAAACTGCTTAAAATTACTACATGATATATCCATTGCTACACATATTCAGGGAAATATGTCCATTTTAAGGGTGTGCGATATGATAATTTTTGATTGTGGAGGAAAAAATGTCTCCACGATCTGTGCCTGATTATTGAAGTTAACTTTTGTGCTAATACTGTGAAAACACACAATGTTTACATGTAGATTCAGTTGGGTCTTGCAAAATAGTAAAACCAACATGACAAAGATTTGTGATAAAAGCGTGAATCTTGATATTTCTAAAAAAAAAAAAAACGCCTAACACAAGAAAACGTGATATATTTTTTCCATATCAAACATGTTAAGACAGGGAAGAGTAGTGTGTTGGTCAAGTCATTTATTTGCTCTGGTCTTAGCGATCAACAACACGTAAGAGGGGTGTTTGTACCTGGCATTGTGACGGTGCCCTCCTGCTCCAGAGTCTCTGGGTTGATCTTAATGGCCGCCATGCTGTGACTGTTCATGTCTCGATACAGCAAACAACCCTGTAAAGCAAATCGCCACAGGAACATTTCTTTTGTAAGGCTGTACAATGAATAACATTTCTGGTTGAAAACATCAAAAGCATGTAATGCCTTAATTTGAGGCATGATCAATAAATCAAACCCATATTAAGTAATATACATGGAGTACAGTGACATTATATAAGCAGAGAGACAATCAAGAGAAACATTTCATAAAACAAGAGATCTATACCTGGGCGAATCCCAGCCATGACCTTTTCTCCTTACGGTTCCTGATACGTGATGTGGAGTTGTACACATGGCCCTGCAACGATAGCCTCTTATTAGCACCCAAACAAACACAACAATATACAACCTGCCGCATCAGCACTAAACTACAACCACGACTTCACAAATTTCAGAACTGGAGATATGAATATAAACATTCAAACTGCACATAAGAGAAAGAAAAACAAGCGTTTAAACAATGGCTTTCGATGGCAATACTTATTGACATGAATTTTTCTGATATGCTAGTAATTACTAATCAATTAGAGATAATAACCAAACTATTTATTTCCTTTGAGATCTAGCTTGTATCATTTCTAATGTAATCAGGTAGATAAAGAATGTCCTCACCCGCACAGTGCCACTGTATCCTGAACCCACTTTGTAGAGGCCATCTTTACAGAGCAGGTACAGGAAGGAACCATCAGTCTGAAGAAGACAGCGTTCATCTTCATCGATGTTCACCTCCTTCAGAAGCCATTTGTTCATCAGTGCGGCTCGCTTGATGCCGTTCCCAAACCAGTCCTGGATCTGGATCTTTCCCACCAGCACTGCCTGCACGCTCCTCTGAAGCGCATTCAGGATTGTTGGAACCTGTAGTTACACAAACACAGTCAGGTCAGATAGTTCTTGAGCATCCTTCTTCTAGTGAAAGCACACGAATACAGAATTAATTTTGTGGCTTCTTGCACTTAAACATACAAATAAACAAAAATGTCAAAATGTTGTTCTGCTGAGTATCCTTGTAACCATAGTCTGTTATGTCTGAATGTAACACGTGTAACATTATATTTTTCCGTGCAAAACACTGTTAAAAAATCTATTACATTATTGGAGTACACTCCTTTAAGCTAGAAATTTCTTGGAATCCAGCACGATTTTTTTTTTTTAACTGTAGGTCTTAAAATGACAGCAGTCTAATATAGCCAGGGCTGGGGAGTAACGAAATACATGTAACGGCGTTACATATTTAAAATACAAAATATGAGTAACTGTATTTCGTTATAATTACATTTTAAATAAGCGGTAAACAGATTACGGTTACATCTGAAAAGTATTTTAGATTACCAGTGATTACTTTTACTTTGATGTCATTAAGTTAATATTTAAGTAAACAGTTTCGGGATTTTAACCAATGCTGCAACTGATTCGCTGTTAAAACAAAAAACTGCGTGCAGCAGCTTTTCATTCAGCAACTCGTAGTGAGCGTGCACACATGCTCATCATAACGACACAAACACTCTCCTAGAACTCACACTTTGCATTCAGTCAACAGATCCATACGAATCATGCATGAAATAAAAGTTTATAAAGTCAAACGATAGCTTATTGTGCTTTACAGATGAACTTTATTCAGTCTTTATTCATACGAAATGTTCAATAATAGACCATCTTATGCAAGTTCATGTTTCGATTCGTGAACAGATGATTCTTTTGAGTCAATCTTTTAAAATAATAATTTATTTTGTTTAACAAAATCAGTGTGGAAACCAATGGTTTACAGACTGGATAGATCTGAAAGGCAGGCTCGCAAAATCGCTAGCCCGACGTCCCGGGGCTATTGTGTTTTCCAGTCGGGCTCCAAAATATAACACCGCCCTGCACAACGGGCTCTGTTGAATAGTCATGTAAAAATCCTAACTTGATTCACGTTGTTCATTTGCTTGAAGGGGTGAAACGGATCATAGTTGATAGTTTGCACTTGTTTCTAAATCTTGCCATTTTAAACCATTTGCGCGCATTCAGAGCAGAGTTTCAGACCATGCGCTTAAACGGAAGTGATTCGCCTTTCGCGTATCCTTGCTTCTAAATGAACACATGGACACAAAATTATTTCAAAATAATTGTCTCTGCAATATTCTTGTAAACACAGTCGGTTATGTCTTAAGTGACTAGGGGTGCACCGATATATATCAGCCGATGATTAATGCACATCTCGTCAGTAAAGCCGGTTCTCTAATCAGTGGTAAATTCCATTAGGTTCATGATTTCACATAGAGCAGCTGTTACTACACAAAGTTGTTTTTAATTGGCAAGCTGTGCAAATCAATGGTGATAATGAACGTGGATTTGCGTATCTTCTCAGTTAACAACGGCTCTGTGTAGTAACAGCTGCTCTATGTGAAATCACGAACCTGATGGAATTTACCACGGATTAGAAAACTGGCTTTACTGAGGACATGCGCATTAATCATCGGCCGATATATATCAGTGCACCCCTATAAGTGACCGTATAGAGTGGGTTAAGAAATCTCCTTTGCATTATTATACTGGATCCGTGCACTTGGTCTTTAAATACCTGCTGTTCCATTAGTGGCACCTGCTGTCAGAGAGTGACATTTGCATCTCATTCACAAAGATAAAATCGGACCATTCTGTTTTTACTTAAATTTTTTTATAATACAATCCATCCAAAACATGTATTTAGCATCTTTTTTTGGATAGTAATTCAAATGGTTTCCTCTGATTTAAAATAGAGCACAATTTATTTTGTTTAAATTTAGATATTTCTTTTAGTTGTATGATTTTCTTATTTGATTTAGGATTTGTTTTAAAATTCAAGCTAGTTATTATTTAACATTTCAATTTCACAAAGAAATATGCAGGATTTTGTCTTTTGTCTAATAATAAAAGGACACATTTTCATTTATAATTTGTCTTAAATGTCATTTTGTGAAACTATATATATATATATAAATTGTATGAAAATTGTATGGTGTAATCTGTATTTTGAATTTCACATAAATTTAAGGAATCGTTACATCCCGATATGCTACTAGTTTTTACCTTTTTTTGTTGTTCTTAGAAATTGTGGAAAATTGATATTCTTAAAAATAAAATGCAAAGAAAACACAAATCTTATAGCTGGTAGATGTCGGAAACCATAAAAAACAAGACGTCAAGTTAATATTTTCCTTTGTGTTACAAAGCTTAAGTTTTTTAAAGTATTCTAAAGTATTTAGATTAATTACTAAACCCAAGTAATCTAAAGTAATTTGTAACCGATTACTTTTTAAAGCTTGTATTTTGTAATCTGTAGTGAAATATATTTTAAAAGTAACCTTACCAGCCCTTAAATATAGCCTACCTTACATTTGATAATTTTTTTATTGTTTTCTGTTGCATTGTACCTGTATCCTACTGTTAAAACAGTTTCAGTTTTCTTGTCTTTAATGATGTCTGAACTTTGATGTCTCTTAGTTGGCTTGTAGTTTTCATGGTGGGGTCAAAACTAAAATCAAGATTTGGGACATTTTTAATTATATCTAAAATTCTGTTGTCCTAACAACGCTGTTTATTAAAATACAATGTTACATGGGTAAAAAAAGAGGCCAGTGAAAATTTCAGTAGGAGAAAAATTGGCACTAATCAAAACGGCTTGGTTTGTCATTGGTCTGAATCAGTCTAATGACTCACTCCTTGGCTGAATAACACTGACATGACTCACTCAGTGAAGTTACATTTGTGTCAGGGCAAAAAAACTCATGGAAATCCCTGTTGTTGTTTTTTCAAATAGAAAAAATGCACAAGTAAATACTGATGTTCAATACCATGTAACATTATATTTGTGAATATGAATTAAACTGATTAAATACTGATTATGCTTAAGTCCATTTAGTCTTTAATAAAGTGGAAAATGTGCCTTGATTATTGCAAAATATTTTTTAATTGTATTTTACTTAAGTGCATTAAACATGTACACACTGGGCAACGATGGCTGATTGGTTTAAATGAATTTCTCAGATTACAAAAAATAAATAAACAACTGTTTAAGCCATTAAAAAGCAAATGCATATATATATATATATATATACATAAATCTATTGCAACATTAAAAAGCTGAAAAATATCGCTATGCTCTGCAAAGCACTTGATCTGGACAGACACAGCAGCATTTGCCTGTTTTCGGTTTCATTCTGAACCACTTTAAGTTGGCTGTGTGCACTGTTAAACTGACATTGAGCGACGGCTCAGATATCACACTTTACACAAGCTATGCAAGTTACTCATGCTCCAATTAGGTTGTAGTTACCTTGGTTACAACAAATGAACTCTGACCTTCTCTGATGTCTAAATCAGTATGATATGGAAAGAGAGCATTAAAACATTTAAATAAAGCAAAAAAAAAAAAAAAAAAAACAGACCTATATCATTCAGATTGTAGAAGACTGATGAGTAATTGGCTGGAGACTCTGCACTGGCAGAATAATATAATAAAGACAGGAAATCAGAGAGATTTGACATTTTCAGGCAATTCGATTGTTGACCTCCACATGTAGTTGCGGTTCTGGCTATCATACGCTGAGAGATGAGCGGTAATGTGCTGTCATCGTGACTTCAGATGAACAGCAGCTTTTAATGCGGTCTAAAATCTCAGCCTCGCTCGCCAAGCCAAACATCCATTAAACTTTTTAAACTTCAGGTAGTTTTCTGAAGTTTGGATCCTTTAAAAGGAGATTTTACACACAACCAGAAACAGCACACATTTGACAGACTTCACCACATTTTCCTTTCATCATTAGATTTTCTAGTGTTTAGGAATAATATACATTTACTTATACCTATCTAGAAACAGTTCAGCGGCATCGGTGGAAGGAGCTTCTTCAAAACACATGCAATCTCAAAACACTGACTCACCTGGATGGTCTGACATGCATGACTGCCATTGTTGGTGAGGATGGCCGACACAGCCTGGAGGATTTTGCCCGTGTCTCCCCAGGCCACCACCAGGCTGAAGAGGCAGGCACAGGACAACGCTGTGAGGGTCTGACCGGTGGGGTCGTTCATCCCTGTGCTCCGCACCGTTGTCTCCAGCAGAAGATGAAAGAGAGACTCTGTGGGGCCAATGGTGGAGTCATTATTAAAACATACAGACTCGCTTATACATGTTACCACTTTATCTGAACAGGACATGGTATCTCACCGAGCACATCTGGAGGTTCGGTCTGAAAGCTCTCTGGCTGCTGCCCCTGGAGCATGTCTAGAAGTGCCTGGAGGCTCCGTAAGCACAGTGATGGGTGCGAGAAACGAGTCTCTTTGATGAGCTCAAACACTCCACAGAGCCCAATACCAATGATCTGAGGAGCAGAGGAGCATAGCTGTGAAGTAACATTCATCCACACTGGAGACTGACCAAAATTACATTTTAATGGCCAATGCCAATATCTAGACCAGTGGTTCTCAAAAATTTTTTCCACCGGGCCGCATTATGGTCCAAGTGCAAGTCTCGCGGGCCGCACGCATATAATTAACATATTACATCACCAATACAAACCGACCTGATTTATAATATTATAGCCTAAATATTATGATATCTAATCAATTAGATTCATTAAAATAAATAAATAATTATACTCCCCATGAATAAAACACCTGATGCAAGCCAAAAATCCTCCTTCACTACTGATACTGTGACTATTCTTTTTTGTAACATCAATTAGCAGACACTGGAATAGACAATTGACTTGTTTCTTAAGAACATTTTCTTGTTTAAAATCGATGATTCAATAAAGAGCCAAGAACCAAACAAAACAACTCAAGGGTTAAGTCACACATTACAAACTTTTATTTGAACTGGATTGGCGGATATCTCTTCAGGATTGTGGGTAATGTAGTATTTAAGAGGGAATTCTACAATTAAACACGACTTGTGGCTTTTGCAGAAGCATTTAACAACACTGAACCACTGAGACATTGATAGGTTTTTTTTGGACCATCACACTCTGTTTTCTTACTCTGCAAGCACAGTAAGTCAAGTGATACTTATTCCATCACACACACACAAAAAAAAAAAACCTTAACAGAGATATTTTAATGAAGGAATCTTTGGGAAGTTTCTTTGTGGAAACTGTTCGTTCCTAAAAGTGCTTCCTTCTTGTTACAAGACACTGTGTTGGGCTATCATTGCAAGAGACCTGGTTCATCTTTCAAGGTCATCGTCTAAATCAGGAATTTCTGCTTTGTCCATAGGACGATCAGGAGAAATAACAAATTATCCTGCATAACGTCTCTCAAGGTTTGGACATGATATAATAACAGACGTTCAACTATCAATAAAATGCCCTTCCTTGAATACAAAACACAAAAGCATCTTCAATAGTGAAGCTTAACACCCTAAAACTATTTACAAATTTCACTGCAAAATACAAGATGCCTTGTTCTTTTTTACATTTTACAGTATTTTACTGTAAAATCGTATGTCATTTTCTGTTAGATCTATGATAATTTTTCACTGTATATAATAAGGGAACCTACCATTAAAGAGATAGTTCACCCAAAAATGAAAAATTGATGTTTACTTTGTTGTTGTTCTTTGTTTTTGTTTTTTATTGTATGTTTTAGCCGTGATTCCCATCCACTTACATTATAAGACTGATAGACTGCAACGGTTTGAGCTAAATATCTTTTTTGCCTTCTACATTTGTGTTCTACTGAACAACAAAATCCCCTACATCTTGGATGCCCTGAGGGCAAGCAGATAAACATCAAATGTTCGTTTTTGGGTGATCTATCCCTTTAACAACTAACAGGTTTTCACCATAGTATTTTTAAAGTCTTTAACCATAAATATTACACTAATATTTTACAGTGTAGTAAGCTGCCTAGTAAGACAGTTACTTAAAGAATCACAAGTGAGCTTTCAATACTCTTAAGAAAAACAAAAATGGACTCAAAAGGTAGGCAGCAAAATGCTTCACAGCTTAGGCAATCACATTCAATAGAAAGTTAGGCCATCAATAATCAATCTAAAACTGGTATTAACACCACGCAAGAATCTCAAATATTATAAACAATACTGAAGTAATATTCTCATAATATGACACTGCAGTTATCATGAGAGATATAAAAGGCAGAAATAACAACAAAAAACAATATATACTAAAGCACGAATGATAGAATTTAGGGATGGGCATTTTCCGCAAATATCACATTTGAATATTTGAGCTCACAAAAAACGAATATTTCGAATATTTTCATTTATCCTTTGCTGAAATTTCCCCATCTTCATGGAGAGAGCGCGTCATTGTTGCTTAGCAACGTCAGACACCTCATGAGCACTTGAGAAGAAAAACGAGAAAGCGGCGCGCCTAGCGTTTTCCACGCATTTTTAGGCATGATATGTGAACGGCTCCTTATTCATTCATTAATTATTTTTTGCTTGCATACATCTTCAAATATGCTGTGGAGAATCACAGAAAGTGACCAAATTAGGTTTTGTTGTGAACTTTTTTTTTTTTTTTTTTGAAATTCTAATATTTTTATTAAGCGAATAATTCGAGCAGAACGAATATTCAAATGTTCGATTATCCGTGCACACCCCTAATAGAATCATGAGATTGGGCTTTATTAATGTCGTCGACTGACCTTGGGGAGTTTGATGGCGGGTTCGCGGTACTCTTCCTCCTCCTCACTGTCTGAGTCGCCGCTCTGCACAGAGTTGCGGGAGGCCAGGGCCAATGCGGCCTCCTTCTGCTGCCAGTCCAGCACGCAGTGCCGTACATTACAGTAGACGTTGAATGCAGAGGGGTTGCTGTGGAGTTTGATGTCAGGCACTGGAAAGGCCCCATCCAGAGTCTCTGTCTGCCAGATGACAAAAAGACAAACAGAATTAGGAGTGATGCACAGGGAGAGAGACAGGGAGAAAGACAAGATGGTTATGATGCATGTAGTACTACAGGCCTCAGGGAACACTGCACTTTATTGATTTTCCTAGGGCAACTAGCGGTGCTACTGTTTGTAGGTCTACATATACATTTTGACATGCTTTTTGATATTAAAGCATTAAAAAGTAACCCAGAACAAACAAAAAAGAAAAATATTTTAAATTTTTTGTAAATGTTTTGTACATTTTACATTGTAAATCTTTTTTATTTAATCATTAAAAGAGTCGGACAAAAAAAGGAAAAAAAAACTAAATCTGGGATAAAATAAAACTCATATGGCCATAATTACTGTAGGATTTGAAGAAAATTATTGGCATGTATTTAGGGGTGGGCTGCATGACCAAAGACTTATATCGCTATACAACAAATTTTACGTTAACATTTTATATTATGTTGTATAAAACATTACAATTTTATATTAGTATAAATAATATAATAAATTAGTATAGCAATAATATTACACACCAGACTTAAGTCTGATGTGTTACATTGTAGCATTCCCAGTATACACACGTCTGTATCTGCACATCAGTTCAGTTTCTTTTCAGTGCGTCTATTTGTCACAGACAATGTACTTTTTAACAACTCTGATAAGTAACAATTTAACAATTTTAACAATTTTGATGTTTCTTCACATGCAACCTGTTAGTAACACAAAGCATAATAAACAGTAGCAAAATGTCACACGTTGCACATGTATTCGGTCTTATCGTCCAGCCCTACAATGTATCTTAAGTTTCATTGTCCTATTCATCAATCAATCCCCTGACAGTCTTAACTCACCCATTTGTCTTATTTGTCTATCAGCCCAAAATAAAGTATAATGTCATGCAGAGGTCATTCATTTTAAGGCGGACACCACAGAGAAAACTACCCCCATGTGTTTGGCACAGCGACACCAGACATCTGAAGTCATTAGAAAGCCACACATCTGAGCCATGCCTAGCAGCTCTGTTCACTTCCTGTGATTTGCTATCATCACTGCTGCAAAGCAAAAACAGCTTGGTTAAGGTGTTACCCAACTGACTCCAAATCAGCTTTGTTTCTGAAATCCTGTCCTCATCAGTCAGCAGTGTGGTTGCTGATGCTGACAGACTACACGACTGCCTCTGACTTTGCTCCCCAATTCAACATCCTGGATTTGCAATTCACCACTTAGGCAGTAAAATCAATGTGAATTTCACTGAAGTAAACCATGTACAACTTGAATGAGAAAAAGAAAGGCTGCTTTGCCTCCAGTTTTTATTGTATTGGTCATTTAGATATTGAGAAAAACCTCTGCCTCTAATATTGAAACTATTTAAATGCTGCTGGTATCCAGCTGTACAGTACCGTTTGTGGAGCAAATCTACAGCAGCAGGGAAATTATCCTGAAAAATATATAATTTCACCCAAATTCTGAATTGAATGTGAAATAAAAAGTCTCTCTCTCTCTATGTGTGTCTCTCTTTCTGTCTCTCTCTCTCTCTCTCTCTCTCTGCTTGTTCTTATATGCACCCTGTTAAACTGACAGGACTTAAAAACACATGCAAATGATAAACTTTCACTCTATGATGGTTAAGCTGTGCAATTAATCTGCGAATCACATTTGTCAAGGGCCGGGGAGCAGCTGGCCCGTACAGTTAATGAATAACGGATCAACTTCGACAGCCTACATCGTACATCCTGCGATGTGACTATCGTGGATTCGTACATCACAATATCGATGCTTAAACGACACAGCTTGCAGGCACTTTTTGAGACCGTGTGGACGGATGCGTGGCTGTCCGCGAGCACTCTTGATGATGAAAATTATATAATTTGAATGGTGCATGGATGCGGATGGTTAAATTATACTTTGGCCTTTATCAGTAGCACACAAGATGCGATGACAATATAAAAGTGTCATTGCATTGGAATGTTTTTGTTAACCTATACAGTTGAAGCAACTAGATGCAGCGCTGCTGCGATGTTCAATCAAAATATTGCAGAATAAGAGAATGTGGAGAAGATCTTGTTTACGTCAAAACTAAAACCAAACCATTCACACAGAACGCATATTTCACGCATTTTCTAGAGAGGGACGTCTTCTATTACCCTTGCACTCGTGTCTCACACAATAGAGCTGCATGTTTAGAAAGCCATTGAAATTAAGGTGGGTTCAGTTTTTCTTTTTTTTTAAAAAACATTTCTTGAGACTTTATGGTTGGTTTTCCCCATCCTACTGTATCTCATGTTTAAATGAAAAATGTACTCTGTGTTATTGGCTTTCACCCCTTTGAATTAACCTATGCATGCACACATGGTGCTGTTTTGTTTCTAGTTCTTTAAGCTACTTAATTATAATTGGTTTATAAACATTATTTTAAATATGCACTTTTTTTCACAGTCATATTTTCTTATACTTTGAGTAAACGTGCATTAGTAATATTTTGTCCAATGTGCACTCTTGTTGCCTCAGAAGAGAAGCCAAAAGCTTTTCTTCACCCTGACTAAAATTATGTATTTTAAAATTCGAATATAATTCAATTTTGGATAATATTTAATTGCAAAATCCAATTTAGTTTTCAAGCCATTTTGACAGCCTTAGTTCGCGCAGCTGCATTGTGGCACGAAATCTCATATAAACAGTAGTTGTGAAGATCGCGGGCACAGAGGAATGCAGAAACTAGTTGTCAGTGCTGTCCTGTGATTTATCACTAAAGTAGCTTAGAATCTCAAAACTTAATAAAGAATATTTTTCTACTTTTGAAGGAACTAGGCTATTTACAACCCACAGCTTCACAATAATATAGAGACGGTATGACTAATTCACACACGCAATCACTCGTACTGGTACTGTGCTAATTTATCTTTATCTGATCTTTATTTATCCCTTACATTGAGCAATAATCTGTAAGAAATGTTACGAACATACATATAATACCTGCTGATAGTGAGCTATGATGTCAGATCGCTCTTTCAATAGGAAAAATATCTCACCTTTAATAGTCATTCATATTTACAGTACAAACCTTGTCAGTGAACTATGAGGGCAATAAAACAAAACAGAAACAAAATAATCGTTCATTAATCGTAATCGAGGTAAAAAGTCCAATTAATCGAGGTTTTGATTTTAGGCCATAATCGTCCAGCCCTATATATATGCGTCCAAAATTCAACATTTTTCACATTAGCTTGCATTTCCGGTCTGATGCATATGCATGCGTAAGAAAGGAAGTCAATAGAACGAAAAGTGCAGTGTGACCGCCCCTTGAAACAGGAGGGGATGTTTCAATTGATTAAATCAGCCTGAAAAAAGGAAATTAAACTTGTGTGATCAACAGGGACAAATAAAGGCCGGTCTTAAATTAAGGCCGGGGGAAATTTTTGTGGATAATCAGCAGAATCAGATAACGAACGTACACGGCCACTGCCGAAGCGGTTCTCGTTCTCGATTCAAGAACCGGTTGCATCGGTTTTCGGATCATCAGTACACTGAACCGAGAAGAGTTTCTGTCAGACACGTCCGATTCGAGAACCGAGGAGCTGATGATACTGCGCATGTGTGATTCAGCGTGAAGCAGACTGACACACACAGAGCATCTCAACTGAACTGATTCTGTGCTAATGTTATGATCTCTGTCCTGGAACGCTTAAAATGGAATATTTATAACAATTATTTATCAACACCATTATAGAAATATATATAAAAACAATGGCCATGGCCGATATATCGGTCAATATTTGGCATTTTTCAAATATTGGCATCATCCAATACATGTTTCTGCTAGGCCGATATGTTAGAAGAGGGACTTTTATTTTGCCTGCGTTGAGAGCGGCAGTGCCTGAGCACATAGTGCTCTCACTCCCTCTCTCTTGTTCACTTTTGTGGTAAACAGTTCTGTCTAATACAGATAGCAATCTAATAATCAGATCTCACGGTTAAACAAAGGAATTAATGTATACAACAATTATTATAACTGTGAATGCATCGATCTGATACTCGGGATCGGTATCGGCTACGATCCTGCCATTTTCTGTGGATCGGGTATCGATCAGACGAGACCCATCCAAATCCGATCCTGTGTATACTATTCGGTGTTATTGTTGAGCTCCACGAAAGGCACAAAACATTATAAAGCACCAAAAGGTTTTCAAGAACATATTTCAAATGTTCTGAAGCTGTTCCATAGTTCCATGTGGGGTACAGATTTATACTGAAGTCATTACTGCGGCTGTCTGTCATCCTCCATTCATTAATCAAACTGCATGTCGCATTTGATACTACAGTCCAAACGATGAAACTCTCTTCGAGAGCACACAGTAATGAGGTTTATAACAGTTCAAAGAAAAGGCTCCTTAAACTAACGCACAGATTTAATAGACTACGTTTCAAGATCTCTTCCCTTTGTACAAGTGATGTCTGGTTCACGAACGAATCGTTTGATTAAACCGGTTCTGTCAGAAAACTAATAACAGTTGAGCACTAGTCAACACTGCTACACTGAAAAAATATATATAAAATCTTGTTGTTAAACAGTTTTCACTAATGAACTGTTAGAAAAATTCACCAAAAAATTGTGTGACTCTACAATTTTCATAGTCATGAAAATAAAGAAAAATCTTTGAATGCGAAGGTGTGTCCAAACTTTTGGTCTGTACTGTATATCGTCCAATCTTAGTCATCAGTAGCACAAAGCTGTCTGTGATTGTGTAATATATCACAGACAATGAAAGAAATTAAACCAGAAGAGCAGCACACTTATGGAGCCACATTCGTATCCAATCAAACAAAGCAAACTGAAGTTCTTGAACATGACATTTCAGCAGTACGTCTTCAAGACGCGAACCTCCCTGCTGAGCAAACAAAGCCAAGGAGCTTCTTTTAAGAAGGCTGTGGCAGAGAAGGAGAAATAGAAGTGTGCTCCTTCTCCTTAGCCAGTAGGGTTTTAGGGAGGAGGTTTATGACTCCATATCTACAATCACATTATTCTCTCTTACCCCTGCCTGCAAAGCACTCGCATCCACTAGGGAAAACAGAGTGCCTGGGAAAGGATATCCAAACACAATCAGGCATTAACCCCATGCTTGGGGGAACGGCAAAACAATACACAATATCCAATAGAAGACATTATGGGTCTCTGCCTATTTTCTGAGCGCTGGTAAACACTGCAGACGTAGTGAGACAAGCCCCGCTGCCAGGCACCGCATAGGTGCTCAGTGCAGGAGATGGAGGAAGCGGTTGCCATGGAAACGTGCATCACATGGGTCGCCAAGCAACAGCCAATCGTGACCCCTGCCACTCCTGCATTCTCCATCGTGTGTGTGAGAGTTTACTGCTATCTTCTCAACGGTGATGACTAGAAGCAGTTTCCAAGTAGGAAAATACGTATACATATGTATTGTATTATGATCACTGTCAAAACTTCTACAAAAATGGCCAGAGAGAAAATTCAGACTGCTACATCAAAATCTGGTAACAGAGCCATTGTTATCTGATGTTAGCAATGACATATTTTTTGAGAAAGAGGTTCACAATTCTCGAAAGATGCATTGTGAGAGCCTAACAGAGAAATACAGACAGCAGAAGTCTATGAAAGGATACTTCTTCAAAATTTGAATGAACTGAATATTGAAATGATGCTACCAAAAATGGTTTTTAAACAATATAAGTGCACTGTTTGAATGGTGCAAATGAGGAGCAATGAACGCTGCAGTATTCACAGTCAGAGTCACAGTCTTCTTACCTTTGATCTTGTTTTCACTTTTGATTTGACTTTTTGCCGCCTTTTTAGCTTCTTCTTGCTCAAAGCTTTCTTTCCCCTGGAGAAGAATGGCACATGTTAGATGTGGTTTTGCAGTGTCATCTAGCAATGAAACATTCTTAAATCAAGACAAACAGAGGGGCAAACTGACTTTTCTCGAGAAATAAGCCAAAATGAAGTGCGTTTATGATTAAAACAAGGAACAAATATCTGCCAATGGGGTCAGAAAAATATGCTTGCTTAAAAAAATATATATATATATATTTTCATATTTCATATTTTCATTTTGAATCTCAAGTAAATGTATATTGATTTAAAGAAAAAAAGACAGACAAAATCAGTCAGGAATTATTTTTTTTTCTTTCTTCCAATTTTTAATGCAGTGACTTTCTGCTCCAATTTAATACTTTTTGTAGACCGACAGAAACCCTGAATTAATACAAAGGTCTATTTAGATGATAACATACAAAGGGCATTAATTCTGGTTCAACACTGCAGGTTATTCTGGCCATGAACTGTCCACTTAAAAAGGAAAAGATTGTCTAACACATGTGAACTGACTAGACACAGTTCATTTTTTGGTTTCATATGCTGTTCAGAGATGGATTTATGCCTAGAAAAAGTGAACGGCAGCATGTCAAAAAACATGCAGTGTGTCAATCCAGTACCTCATAAACACGACTCTGCAATTCAACCGAGTTCACAATGCACGCGGTGAAAACAAGCCTCCCGGTTTTCATCCAAAATATCTTAAATTGTGTTCCAAAGATGAACCAAGCCTTTACGGGTTCGGAACGACATGGGGGTAAGGGCTTAATGACCACATTTTCATTTCGGGGTGGAGTAACCCTTTAATAGCTCAGCACATGTAGTCATCCCTGTAATGTGTGGTTTTAACATGAATTTTTAATAAGCATGGATTTTAAAAGCAGTAATATCTTAAAGGGACAAAGATCAAAAATTTGAGTGCTGCCATGTTAACACCTTCACAATTAAAAACATGTTGGAGTTTTTCGCACTGGTTTACACACTGAAAAACTGTTTGACTAACATGAGAAACTGCAAACTGCCCGAATCCTTATGGCAAACCCTTCACAAGGAAAGCGCTCTTGCAGCGGGCGATCATAGTTTTATTTTCATCAAGACAGCCATCTGAATCTGTTATTATGTAGAGCCTCATGTAGGAACGGTGTTGAAGTGCTAGAGCTTGTGTACAGCAGTAAACAATGGAACAACAGTAGTTGATTACACGCAGAGAACAGTGAATGCACAGAGACTGCTTGTGATGAAGAGCCTGAAGGTTGGGAGGGATGCACTTTGCTTGCTATCAATGCTAGTGACATCATGAGTGGATGGTGTAAGTGTACACTATGAAACCAGTGGTAAAAGGGTTATTAAACATCAAGGAAAATCATTTATCAAACTCCTATCTCCCAGAGATTGGAATGAGAAAAAAATAATGCTTGCATTATTGTCGATTTTGCAGTCTCATAAAAATTGTTACATGCATTCATCACAAATATTCATTATTGTAAGCCTATTCTTGCCTAGAGAAGTCAGTAACACCACAGCATATATTTGACTCTTCTGATGTTAATCTCAAAGAGCTTGAAAAAAGCTTCTACTGGTCTCTGTTCGTATTCATTTTTATCTTGAGTAGTATTTGTAAATTTAAATTTAAACCATATGATTTTGGGGGGTAAATTTAATGCAAATTAAAAGCATCTGTATTGTGTATTTTGTGCATTTTTATTGACTTTGATTTATTGATTTAATCAAATAAGAAATCTAAATCTACGCTCTAATTTACTAAGGAACTGCATATAACTGAAGAGTAGGAATACAAATTTTTAATTGAAGATTTTAAATACTAAGTTACTTGTAAATGACTCCTAAAACTCAATGAATATTACTTTGGAACTAATTTGAATCAGTTTCATTTTGCTTTTCTAATATAATTTGCATCATTAAAAAATTTTATCACACATTTTATTATAATCAAGACTTATTTTCTTGACAATAAAAAACTATTTTGCATAGAGAAGCCAGTAAAAAAATACAGTAAATATTATTACATTTTATATGTATTATATAACATTTTGACTGATGTTGCTCTCAAAGATCTTGAGAAAAAACATCTGATATTTTTTTATACTGACCTCTAGTCGAGCTGTAAGTGTAAAATAAGTGTTATTATTGCCGTTGTTACTGCTGTTATTTTCATATAGATAAAATCAATTCGGACAATCTAAAATGAAAAACAAAAATCATTTTTAAGAGTTTGCTTAATTTACTGAAACTGTCACATATTCAGAATTTAATTTGCTAAAGAATACAAAATAAAGAATATGAACACAAAGTGTTGCCATTTTCACTTTGTCATTTATTTAGGTTGTTTTACTACTACTACTACTACTACTACTACTACTATTATTATTATTATTATTATTATTATTATGTGACTTTGTTATATTTCTTTGCTATTGTAAAGCAGGTCTGAGTGTGTGCGTGTCTACAGCAGGGTGACGTCAGGCACAACACAACCCAGCCCTTCGCCAATATGTACGATCCGATATTTATTATCGTTGAATAATTCACAGTAAATGCAGTAGCTGGATATGCATATCAATCCCTTGAACATGCAATTCAGTGAAGGAGGCTGATATCTACAACCTGAACTGAGACCATAAGACATTACACAAGCCTGACAACATTTGGCTAGCCTTAAATATAACGTTATACATATCTGACGCTAAAGGTTTGATATCATTGTCTGTTCACTGTATTTGAAGAACGTTGAGTTTTATCATACAAATCAAACTCATTCAGCCACGTCCTATTAGCAAACACGAACACTCATGTTACATGTTTGAGCCTAAGCATCTATTTGTGCACGATGTCTCAAAACGGCATTGTTGATCGTGACAGCAGCGTGAAGGTGATTTTAAAATGCACATAAATCAAATGCAACACAAGCTGAGCTTCTCCTTTGACCTGCGTGAGATGAAACGAGTGTGTAGGCTGCGCTCGCTAAGGAAGTTAGCCGCATGCTAACTGCTAACCTACCGCTGTTTGGACTCAAGTGAGCTCAGGTTAAACCCAATGGGTTTTGTTTACAAACACATCAATCCGTACGCCATTGCAGCCGGGTTTCTCATCCCGAACCGAGACCCACCTGCCGAGGTTGAGCCCCTGCTCTTTGTCGGTGATCGCGGTGGTGTAGATCCTCCGGTACCGCTCCGCAAGAGCTCGCCCTGAGAGAAGAAGCTGGTAGCGGCTCCGACAGTCCGAGCGGGCACCCACAACGGGACCGGAGCCCATCCCTGATCCGATCGATGCGAACTCGTTTCCAGCTCCGGGAATGACCCTGACTCCCAGCCCCGTGGAGTGGGACGAGGAGGACGGGATCCCGCTACCCCCGGCACCCGCTGCCGCAGCAGCACACATCATCGTACAGGGGAACAACGCATATATTAGATTACAATGTCAACAGAGCTAACTCAAAAGTCCCAAGCACACCCCATAAATCCGCTCCGCAAACCGGCGAATTACATCCGAGCTCCTCCAATTAAAACGACGTTTACGGTTAACATTAGCCGCTCTGCTGCAGCTGCGAAATACGCGTCCCTTCCTTCGCTCGGGTCAAAAATCGACCGTTATTTCCTCGACTGCAGGCGATCCGGCTGACTGAAGTGAAACCAGTCAAATGCGCGAGCTGCCGTCCGCGCTTCGCGGGTGTTCCTGCTGTTTCGCTCGACCCTGTGAAGACAGCACCCCTAATAGCGCTGCCATCTTAGCTTCATCATTCTTCCCTGTTCGTGTCGCTGACTGTCAAGCATGCTGGGATACATTCCCATCCATAGCACACAGCGGATCTGTTTCAAATCGCAGTGTGCGGCCTACCTAGACACAATTCGAGAGCTCGAGTGAAGGTTCTAAACGCGCCTAGAGTGCTGTCTAGCTAGTGAACTCGGTGGATTTTGAAACGCGCCGGCTGTTGTAATCGAACCGCCGAGTATGAGGCGTCAAATGCGGGTTTTGGACGATTTAACGTTCGTTTCTTCTCGAATAAGAATTTGAAATTCCTGGACGGTTACAAAAACACACGTCCAGCGACACGTTCTCTTCCTTACAAGAGAAGGGCATGATGAATCCTACATACAATACATATTTATGGTTATTTTTATGCTCTGACAAAAACACGGGTCATTAATTTCTGGCGTATTTTATAATATATTTATAGGTTTATATTGTATTTAAATATTATTCTGGAATTCTTGATTCTGATTGGCCAACGGCAGCATGCAACTATAGGACTCCACACTCTTTCCTCACATAATATATATAATTTTAACTCATTATTTCATTTTTTTTTTTTTTTTTTTTTTTACTCAGTAGACATGCTTTAAAGGCATAGTTCTCCCAAAACCTAAAAATAAAATTGTAATTAATTCCAAACGTGTATGAATTATTTCTTAAGAGATAATTTGATAAAGGTTTTTGTGTATTTATTTATTTACTCGTTTATTTTTTGGCAATACAATTAATGGCTTGGTTACCAAAATTTTTTCCAAATTCTTCCTCATATTAATATTGTTTTTTATGGGCCGCAGAAGGAAGAAAGTAGCCTCATCCAGATTTGGAATGACATAAGGGTGAATAAATGATGACACTAAGCCAGTCGCTAATTCAAAAATAAACCCCTTCATGTCAACTGGTCACACGAAAACCTAGTCTTGTTGTCAGAATGTGTTTCCATGGATTATGTTACGGCATGTTTTCTGGCACACTGTTTCTGGTATAGGGTTACCACTTAAACACCAGTGACCTTTATCACAAAGGAACGAGGGATGTTACCTTGTAGAGGTACGGTAAGAATGTAATGTTAGTTTAAAATCACCACAAAAGCACAAACAAACAAACAATAACTAAATAAATATAATTATATATTATAATTCGTATTATACTAATATTATAAATATAGGGTGCATGTGAAAAAAAAGAAGTGCACATAATTTACTGAATGTGTTGAACCCTAAACAAGGCTTGAGCATAGTCCCAGACTAAAATGCATGTCTGAGCTGTTTCAATTCAAAGAAACGTGCACTGATATATTTTAAATCATGATCTAACACACAAGCCACTCACACTGCACACTTAAAAATAAAGGTTCCAAAAAGGAACACAGTGATTCCATAGAAGAACCATTCTGAGATTTCAAAATTGTAATGCTAAGTGCACAACAGATTGAAGTCTCACTAGAATGCCTATGATCTGCAGGTATGAGATGAAATAAAATATGTATGTGGATGTCCATAAAGCAGGAAAAGAGATAGTGGTGAGAAGGTTATGTGAGAGGAAGTGAACGTCCTCTGACTGGGGACACAAATACTAGACGACATTTTCCCTCCTCCCTTCGGTGTGTTACAGACAGACGATGGTTTGTGTCTGCAGCACTGAAGTCATTTTACTCTGCAACGAACCCCCCTGAGCTTCAGTGATAGAAACAGATGTGAGACTGAGAGTGAGAACATCCTCATCTGGCCAGGGACTGAAGGTCTCCTCAGTCCAAACAAATTACTGTGGAAGGATTTTATCTAATAACATTTTAGAAGAAAATGCGTTTCTAACAACACAATATGCACAGGTACCCTCAAATTTAATTACATTTTAATGCACTGAGAAAAGTATCAATTCTATAATCAGCTAATCCTATTTTTTTTTTTGTCATACCACAAAATATGACTTGAACTGCTTTCTTTTATTTCGTGCGCCATCTAGTGGTGAAAAACATCGGTCCTATGCAACCATTGAAACAATTCTAAGTAAATGGTAATGCAATCTTGATCCACTGAATTAACCTTACTTATAAGGTTCGTTAAATTTATATTCTGAGAACAATATTGAGGAAAGGATAATATAATTATAGCAAGTGTTAAAATCTGATGGACCCAGAGACATTTCAGCTACACTTCAGTGATAGGTTACATCAACAAATTCTTAAACAAAAACTACAGTAAAATATTGTATTGCAAAAATTAAAAAGCTGCAAATCACTTAAAATAGCAGAGGCACTTTTCCAATAGTCAAGACACTTTATTAAACACAGTCAATTGGAAGTTTTGCATTCAACTATTGCTCTTTCTCTCTCTTTCTGAAATTCTAAAAAAGTGGAACAAAAAGGATAAAATTGCTATGATTTTTAAGAAATCTGATGAATGTCTTATGACATACATTTGGATGTCATTTCAGTTGCCATATAATATATATATATATATATATATATATATATATATATATATATATATATATATATATATATATATATATATATATATATATATATATATATATATATATATATATATATATACACTGTCACATACTTGAATGTTAAAATGTTAAACAATATGATTCACTTTGTCAAACTGCAATCCTGACAATGATTTTCTGTTATTTAATTATGTTAAATCTATTTGATCTATGCTTCGATATCTTTTACCGTTTCTGTAATTAATATTAATTTGTATTAGATGTCCAATCCTGCTCCTGGAGGGCCACTTTCCACTCTGATTAAACACAAACTAACTAGTCAAGGTCTACAGGATCACTAGAGATCTCCAGGCAGGTGGAAGTGAAGCATATTCCTCACAGAATAACAGAGCTTGCTGCCTTCTAAAAAAAGTTCCTTTAAAGCCGCAGATTCAACTTATGATTGAATCATCTCTTCATATGCAAGTGTGCACTCAGCTTCATTTATTTTTGTCTGAGACACACAAATGTTTAATCGGTTACTGCACTGACATAAGCACAGCTATGATGAATGAAACAACTAACACCATAGTTATATAACCATCATAGATCCTAACTCTTCAGCACAAAGATAACCACAAACACGTGTACAACAGAAACTCTTTTAAGTCTAGCTGAACTTTAAACATGGGTTTGCCTTCACACAAAAACATAGAATAGCGCTTGATTTCAACATTTACTCTTGAGTCCTGCAAAGCATGCTGGGGACTTAAAACTCACGCATATTTCAGTTAATGCAGCAAAAAAAGATTTAAATGACAGTTTGACATATTTGAGGGGATTAAACCCAATGAAATTAAATTGTAATGAAATGTTCAGCAGTTGTGTTACTTAAGCTTGATAAAAACAGATAAAATAACCTTCTAAAGCACTATGTTTCCTGTGAAATAAATATAAACATTGCATTGTCACCCCTCCAAACCTCCTACTTACAAATATTAATATTTCCATAAAAAGATGAGGCATGTCTGGTATAACATAAGAAGTTTCTTCCTCATTGAATGTCAGCAAGTTTGATTGTCTTTTGCATATTACACACTTTAAAACTATTGAGTAAGGGTGTGATTAACATGAAGCGCAGTGTCACACCCCACATACGTGTTTGCTCTCAGACAAACTGTATCGCAACCTACACTTTACCCTCCCACAATAAAGCACAAACCTAACATGCCACATGCTTCTGCAACAACACACCTATTCATCTAGAACAACCAAAGAAAAAAAATCAGGCTCAGTGGGTTTTATCTTTTGAGGTTCAGAGTGCTATTATTATCACCAAACACTACAGAAGGCCTTCACGCTGACTTTAGCCTGCTCTAGTACGCTGACAATGCTATAGATAGACTGCAATAGTTTCTTGTAATATATATATATATATATATATATATATATATATATATATATATATATATATATAATTACAATATCATTAAAAAGTTGATTTATTTCACTAATTCCATTCAAAAAGTGAAACTTGTATATATTTCAAATGTTTATTTCTTTTAATTTTGATGATTATAACTGACAACTAAGGAAAATTTGAATATAACTTAAGACCAATACAAAGAAAGGATTTTTTGAAATCTTGGCCAACTGAAAAGTGTAAACATAAAAAAGAACAGGGATACTATAGTCCTTAAACTAGGTACTGGTAGCTTTGGCCCTGTGTGCAGGTGCCAAGTCCTGTTGGAAAATGAAATCTGCATCTCCACAAAGTTGGTCAGCAGCAGGAAGCATGAAGTGCTCTAAAACTTCCTGGTATGCGGCTGCGTTGACCTTGGACCTCAGAAAACACAGTGGACCAACACCAGGAGATGACATGGCACCCCAAACCATCACTGATGTGGAAACTTTACACTGGATATCAAGCAACGTGGATTGTGTGCCTCTCCTCTCTTCCTCCAGACTCTGGGACCCTGATTCCCAAAGGAAATGCAAAATTTACTTTCATCAGAGAGCTTAACTTTGGACCACTCAGCAGCAGTCCAGTCCTTTTTGAAGCGAGAAGCTTCTGATGCTGTCTGTTGTTCAAGAGTGGCTTGACACAAGTAATGCAACAGCTGAAACCCATGTCTTACATACGTCTGTGTGTAGTGATTCTTGAAGCACTGACTCCAGCTGCAGTCCACTCTTTGTGAATCTCCCCCACATTTTTGGATGGGTTTTTTTTCACAATCCTCTCCAGGGTGAGAGGAATATCCCTATTGTTTGTACAAATTTTTTTCTATCACATCTTTTCCTTCCCTTCACCTCTCTATTAATGTGTTTGGACACAGAGCTCTGTGAACAGCCAGCCTCTTTTGCAATGACCTTTTGTGTCTTGCCCTCCTTGTGAAAGGTGTCAATGGTCGTCTTTTGGACAACTGTCAAGTCAGCAGTCTTCCCCATGATTGTGTAGCCTGCAGAACTAGACTGAGAGACCATTTAAAGGCTTTGCAGGTGTTTTGAGTTAATTAGCCGATTAGAGTGTGGCACCAGGCGTCTTCAATACTGAACCTTTTCACAATATTCTACTTTTCTGAGATTCTGAATTTGGAACTTTTCTTAGTTGTCAGTTATAAACATCAAAATTAAAAGAAATAAATATTTGAAATATAATGAATAAATACTGTATAATATACAAGTTTCACTTTTTGAATGGAATTAATGTTCTAAATCAACCTTTTGATGATATTCTAATTATATGACCAGCACCTGCTTAAAATGTAATTTTTACTCAGTAATTTCCATTAATTTTCACAATTACAAAGAAACAAGTAATGAATAAAACATTCAATTTGAATTCCAGTCACACAGTAAGTGCTTGATTGTTAACTGCAATAATTGCTGGCGAAATATTACAAGCAATAAACAGTCAGAATGGCATACTTTTGAACTTTTAAGCCTTGAGAGCAGCACCCAAACAGTTTAATCTTGACATCTCGGGTGGAGGCTGTGATGGTGGCCTTCACATAGTTTCCTAAGACAGACAGTTTGACTGCTGATGTCCTGACATTCATTGCTTTGTGCTTTTCATCAGCTGGAGGGAAGACCTCATGAAGACACACCCCTGCTGTAAACTACATTGACAAGTTGAGTTGCTCTGGTGTGTGTCACATGAAGCCACACCTTTCACTGGTCTTGCCTTCTCTGCCTAGGACAAATATGTAAGAGGGGAAAAGAAGAGCAGTAAACTATATGTTATTCTCCTCTAACCTCAGTCAGATCCAGCGCACCTCAAATACCAAGGTATGACAGACTTCTACCTGTATGTGTGTCTCTGAATTCTGTTTTAATTCTATTTCAGTCATGTTCATGGTTAATATATTTAGCCTATTTGTTTCTAAAATCAAAGCTTTTATTTTATTTATTTTTTTTAGGTTAGTGATCATATCTAAAGCATGTCATTCAAATGAATTCTCTTGTGATGTAGATGTATTGTATGACTGTACACAATGAAATATTATGTTTAGAATTAGTTACAGAGTGCAGTCTTACTAAAGAACAGTTCACAATGTCAAGGTGAGACTGAAGGACAAGACATTTACTGAAGTGTAATTAGAATAGTGCTTCTATACGTCAGAAGTGGGACAGCGCTTTTCTTCTCAAATCAAAATACAAACACACTAGATTTTCCGTCTAGTAGTTCCTGGACTGTTATTTTTGGCAATGATTTGCAAACCATTTTGAATGCTCGCAAAAAAAAAAAAAAAAAAAAAAAAATGTAATTGTGATTCTGATTTGTAATTGTTTATAATTGGGTAGTTGATGCAGAATGTGTCTTTTTAAATGTGACTTTTAAATAAACACCAAGATTTCATTTAAACATTTTTATGTGATATATATTTATATGATGCATTAATTTAATACAAAATAAATAAGTTGTTTGTATATAATTTGCTTATTGTTTATATATATATATATATAATTGCATACGTCTAAATGTTTAGTCTCTCTTAAAGGAAGTAATAAAAGCTGCATATAAAACAATTTAAACAGAATTTGTGAAATGTTGTTTAAAATTGTTTTAAATGGAGTTTAGCATATCGCTTTCCTAAAAGTGTTTAATGTCACCTACCAAAAATGTAAAAGGGTTTGACAAAAGTTTTTACAATTTTAACCAATGCTACAAGAAATCGGGCGAAACCTCCCCTGCGTGATGTTCAGTGCATCTGAGGTTTATTTCCAAGCATGAGAACATTGCCATGGTTTCAGCGGCAGGTGTTTGGACAGGGTGTGTCTGCTCAGCGATCAGGACAAACTAGTTTTGGGTGTATCTAGGAAGGCATGAAGTGAAAGGACAGGGCTACATCATACAAGGAATGGAATGTGTTAATTTCATTTGTGAAATTCTGCAATTTCATGTTCATTTGCAACGACACGCTCAGTATGTTGTCTAGTGGCACCATCTTGTGGATAGTAGCCTAGTTAGAAAAGACACTGTATCTACTGCAAATGTAATAATGTGTAACAATTCCATCTCACAGCGTAAACCATGGCTTTCACTCCAAAATCATACAGTAAAACAGGTGAGGAAAACTCCTTAAAATGACATCCTTCTCATAATAAATCATGAGTATTATAATCAAATCATTTTGTAATATTGTTTATTATTATTAAAAACAGTTACAACATCAAGCACTAGATCCACTAAAGTGGATGATGGCAAAAAGAAATCCCTGCTGAAGGACAATAGCTGGATTAAGACGAATGTGAACGAGGAGGAGAAAGTCGAGTAAGTAAATGGTAAAATGGTAAATCTGTGTCTGTGTCTGACAGACAACTGACATTCTGAACTAATGTTTTTTCCGTTTCTCCACAGACGTGATGGTAACTTCGGCAAAACTGTCCTGAGTCGCTATAAGTCCAACGAAAGCCTTGTCAGGTAGTTCATATCATTTGTTTTTTTATTTATCCCACGTGTTGCCATTGAAATATGAGGCCCTTATGCTCTTTTTTTTATGAAGCCCTCAAGATAAAACTAGCAAAACTGAGAGCAAAACCATCACCGTCAGCCCTTCATCAGGGAGCACTGTCCAGGCGCTCTCTAAGAGGTAACAGACCGCTGAAGACACACTTATCACCTTCATATTTCAGATTTCAGATGTGTTACAAATGTGCATCAGATTACACTGTATAAAACAATACTCACAATACTCAGTGTGAGAGCCCTTTCCACCACATTAGAAACAACTGTTAAATCATTTTGTGACCTAAAGTGTGAAAAAGAGTCAAAATTATTAATGAAAGAAAGTCATAATTATGACAGAAAGTTGAAAACGTGAAAAAGGGAAAAAAGGCAGAAATTATGAGATTAAAAAGTTATAATTCTGATTTTGAATTGTTTTATAATTATGACACAAATTGTTGAAATTATGACATAAAAGTCGTACAAAGTTGAAACTGAAATTATGTCAGTCATAATAAAATGTTGAAATGATGACATAAAAAACTATGATATGAAAAGACAATGAGACGATCTCATAATTTGACACAATTTCTCATTTTTATCTCATAATTATAACTCATATATTTCGATTTTGCTCCCATAATTTCTACTGTTTCAAAATTATGAGTTGGTATCTTATAATTTAGACTTGTCACTCCATGGTATTGCCTTTTTTTTTTTGCTCATAATTAGGATTTACAAAAGCATGATGAGGTTCTTAGGAAAAAAGTAGATGTGATAAAACCGAATTAAATAGTCTCATGTGATTGTTTTTAATGTGTAGATTTGGCGGCAGCCAGGACCAACTGAATGAAACCAGGTAAAATAGACACACTCTTTTAGCACTGCAAAATCACAGCTTTTATTCTTTAAATCTGTTTCATAGTAAAAATGTAGTAATTCATTTAGAAAAACAGTGTATTTATCATACACCATACTAATAATTCATGTGTTAAAGGAAGTGGACTTGAACATGGACTTACATGTACAATATGTGACCCTGGAGCACAAAACCAGTCTGAAGTCACTGGGGTATATTTGTAGCAATAGCCAAAAATACATTGTACATTGTATGATACAAAAATCATTAGAATAGTAAATAAAGATCATGTTCCATGAAGATATTTTGTAAATTTCCTACCATAAATATATCAAAACGTAACCTTTGATTAGTAATATGCATGGCTGAGAATTCATTTGGACAACTTCAAAGGCCATTTTCTCAGTATTTTGAGTTTTTACACCCTCAGATTCCAGATTTTCAAATAGTTGTACTGTATCTCGGCCAAATATGATCCGATCCTAATAGACCATATATCAATGGAAAGATTATTTATTCAGATGTTATTCAGTTTCAAAAAATGTACACTTAAGACTGGTTTTGTGGTCCACGGTCACATAAGATTAGTCACCAACGTTTGCTGTATTTAAAACCTGTTAGTAAGAGTGATCAGAAGCCAAAAATGTTGGGAATTTAAAATATTGAAGAGCTCATTTATCTTCCCTACCCAACCCTACAGAACAACAGGAACTAAAACAACTGTGAAAGCGGAGCCCAGGAAAAGGTAACGCCTCTGGGACACACCTGCTTAGATGACTGATGACTGGCTGAATGAATGAATGAATGAAGACTAGCTTCTTACAAACCTGATGATTGCTCTTTCAGCTCTACTTCTACAACAACAATCAAAGATGGTGCAAAGATAACTGAGACAACTGTGACCACTACCAAGTAAGATGCTGAGGAGACATCACATCAATGTCATAACTAGTTCACACTATATTCATCTTATCTTGCAATCACAGAACAATGTTATGAGGTCCAGGTCAGGCACCGTAACTGTGTCGTCTTCTTGTCCTCAGGCAGGATGTGGTCAAATCATCTACCAAGTCTGAAACCCTCACTGATAAAGACCTGGCAGGTTTAAACACCAAGACTTCTGGGTAAATCAGCTCAGTTCAACATGCATGCGATCATTTTTAATAAACATTCATTCCAAACCAAAATATTAAAGTGCCATTTATTTAAAAAAAAAAAAAAATTATATAGGCTATACCGCAACACACTTTTCACACACACACACACACACACACACACACACACACACACACACACACACACACATACACACACAAAAAAAAAAAACCTTGTTTGGTTGTAAATGATAACTAATAGAAAAACTGTTCAAAATAAGAGAAATGTATTGTTATGTCATGTTTTCTAATTAAATGAAATTCATATTCATTTGTGGCTTAAATGTTCAAATATGTCTCACTGCACATGTAATGTGTTCCTAAAGTGATTACAAGACTGAAGTCATTACCATCAAGTCATCAAAGGACACTGTTGATGGGTGAGGGTTATAGAAAATCCTAAGTTAAAAAATAATAATAATCTCATTTTTTACATATTTTTTTGAGTGTGTTAAACTGAAACCTATAATTCTTTTTGTCTAGACCCACTTCACCTGTCAAGACCACCACAAGGTACAGTAACCACCGTCTTTCTTAAAATACTGTCTAAACCCAAAAGTGGCTACTTTCTTAACCTCTTAGCATTTTCAATTCTAGCGTCAGAACCTACACCAGAGGGGATGTTTCACCGACTAAAACAACATCATATTCTGTCCGGTCCACAAAGAGGTGTGTTTCTGAGAGATTATTACAAATAAATGCATTTCAGTCATTCTAAGACAAAGAAAATCACTGATTGAATGCTTTTCCTCAGCACTGAGGATCAACTGTTTGATACTCTCATACCAACATCGATCAAGTCAGCCAACACTGACAGCACGTATGTGACATTTACATATTTATAAACTAAACAACTTAACATCTTACTCCACAAAAAGTTAAATAATGCACATTTGTGTCTCTAAAGTGACTACAAGACTGAAGTGGTTACTGTGAAGACATCAAAGACCATCAGTGATGCGTGAGTGACATATATACATTCTAGAAAAAAAGATGCATATGCATTAACCTTTATTCATGCAGAAATAGAATTGCGGGAAAAAAATACGTTTTTTTATGTTGCATGTGTATTAACACTGAACCTCTAAATGTTTTTGTCTAGACCAACTTCACCCCTCAAGACCACCACAAGGTACAGTAACCATCGGGTTTCTTACAGATTGCTGAGAAGAGATGTGGATACTCTTTAACCTTTTAACAATTTAATTTACAGCATCAAGACCTACACCAAGGAGGATGTTTCGCCCCCTAAAACAACATCTTACAGCACAAAGAGGTGTGTAAATCAATGATAATGCAGTGCACTGAAATGAACTCGCATTTAGAGACTGAAGTGTTGCTCACAGAACATGTTTTGTGTCTGTAAAGTGACTACAAGACTGAAGTGGTTACTGTGAAGTCTTCAAAGGACACCGTTAATGTGTGAGTGTCATACAGTAGATCAGTGCTTCTCAACCCATGGATGACTACAGGTCTGCAGGAGGAAATGCTTAATAAAAACTGTCCATGCAATGTATTATATATTAATGCATAAAGATACAGAAGCAACATTTAAAGTTCTGCCACGTTTTGTTGGTTGCATTTATAAAACAAAATTGTAACAGCTTTTGTCATTTTTTTTTACATATGGTGAAGTTTATTTATACAGTTCAGATAAATGAATTTCAATATTTTGATTTGAGGACATTTCGGTTTGCTTTTGAACAAACTGTTTTGGATAAACTGCAACGAGTCACCATTTGATGTGCAATTGTAAACTGTTTTGGAATACGATAGGATCCGTTTTTTTTTTTTTTTTTGTGCATATTAACACTAAATCTGTATTTTTTTTTTTATCTAGACCAACTTCACCTGTCAAGACCACTACAAGGTACAGTAACCACATCCTTGTTGGCTAACAAGAAAAACAAATACAGCTCTAGATTGCTGACTAACCTGGAAAAAATGTGGCTACTAATATCGTTTATTAACTTTTTAACCAATTTCATTTACAGCATCAAGACCTACACCAAAGAGGATGTTTCGCCAACTCAAACAACATCTTACAGCACAAAGAGGTAGGAACTGGTCGAAGGTTGTTCACATATTGCAATGATAATGCAGTGCACTGAACTTGCATTTAGAGACTGAATTGTTGCTCACAGCACGTGTGTTGTGTCTCTAAAGTGACTACAAGACTGAAGTGGTTACTGTGAAGACATCAAAGGACATCAGTGATGCGTGAGTGACAAGATCAAACCAAAATGACTTGCATGACATACATCTTTGTAGAGTAAAAAAAAAATTAAATGCAAATAATAATATGTAAAATAAAATGTATTTAATCGTCCATAAAAAGAATAGCTAAATAAATAGGTTTATCAACTTCTAAAAGGGAGGAGAAAAGCTTTCTATATACAGTATTTTGTCAACATTCTCAATTTAGACACTTAATTGCAATTCAATTCAATGTATTATTGTTTAAATTTGTAGTAAATGCAATTAGCTGAACTTTAGAGTGCTTTTTATGACTTGTGTAGAGCGTAAGCACATGTAATTTAATAATAACTTCTGTAGTCTGTGAAATATGGTTAAAGTAAGTTTACTGTAAATATACCAATCTGTTGAAGCATGTATAGCATGTATCTTTCAGTTCCACATTCGAAATGAAGTCGTAATTCAGTGCATTTCAAATATATCAACTTTAGATGTAATACTGAATAACACACTTATTTATAATCAAGTACTTTACATGTGCTTTAGAACCTTAGTCAAAACATCAAGATAGTCTGTGTCTTTAAGTACAACAAAATATGATTAAATCAGAATAAATGTACCTTAAAACTGTTGCTTTTGTTATTTTGAAATGCATTAAACTGAAACCTTTCATTCTTTTTGTCTAGACCCACTTCACCTGTCAAGACCACCACAAGGTACAGTAACCACCGTCTTTCTTGCAGATCGCTGAAATAATGAGGTTGCTCTATTAACCTCTTGGCATTTTCAATTTCTAGCATCAAAACCTACACCAAGGAGGACGTTTCACCCACTAAAACAACATCATATTCTGTCCGGTCCACAAAGAGGTGAGTTTCTGAGAGATTATTACAAATAAATGCATTTTAAAGTCGTTGTTAGACAGAGAAAATCACTGATTGAATGATCTTTTTGTTCAGCACTGAGGATCAACTGTTTGATACTCTCATACCAACATCGATCAAGTCAGCCAACACAAAGTATGACAGCAGGTATGTGGCATTCAGATATTAATAAGGTGTGAACCCATTCGTTTTTGCTTTGGCCTTTAAGCAGTTTAACTATTATGACTTACAAGCTAAAAGCACTGAGCATACTTTCCATTCGAGCTTCACTCTCACTGCTGCAGTGTTTCTTCTATCATGGACTTTTGTCGTTCTTACAGTCGCGAGGATATATCAGTCTCCAAATCCACCAGAACCGTCTATTCTACAAATGAAGGGTAGGATGCTATTTCTTATGCAAGCGTCTTTGCCTGATGCATTATCTGTTGTTCATTACCCTTCTTTATCTGTTTTAATATAGAGATGAGTGGAGCACGGTCACGAGTCCTTCTTACAGCAGAACATCATACACAGAGAGCAGGTTGAGCACATTCAGAGACAGTATCATGTCATTTACAGCTGCGTAACACTACATTACTCGTTACATTTAAGCAGGTTTGTAGACTGCATTTCTTCATTTTGTCCACAGGCCTGTTGACTACCTGTCTGACACGCTCACATCAAAAAGCACTACGACTGTGTACACTTCACCCGAAAGGTATGGAAGGGAATAGACGTTCGTATTTAATTCTGCCTGATATTTAGTGCACGTGTGAAATGCGTATGATTACGTTGCAGGGTAGTTAGTGGGAAGGACATCTGCACGGTCTGCCATAAAAACATGTACACGGATGAGAAGATTATCCTGGATGACATGAACATCAACTGTCATGCAAGTTGTTTCAAGGTTAGTTCTTCTTGAACTTTTATAAAAGGTGTAACACTTTATTATTGCTGTCAGTATGCAAACTAGGCCTATATGAATGCAGAATTAAATATGAAGGTTAATGCATCAAAATATTTTTGTGGTAAGACCCTCTTAAGACCCTGCAGCCTCATATGAGGACATTATATTTGAGTGAATTTCTTTGAGACTGTACATGCTACAGTTTTAAGTCTGGATGTCCTGTACAGAGCACATTCAGGGCTTTTCTGAATGTTTGGATGTTTCACCATCACCAGTCCTTTTCCTTGGTCTACCAAAACATTCTGAGATCAATTTCTCTTATGGAAATATAACAATATATTGTAATTATCATTTAAATCTGACTCATTTTTAAACTGTGTGTCATACATCAACATCCCAGGAAAATGTCATGGGGTTTCAAATCAGAATATGAATTTCTTTTATGAAACAGGATGTTGATTTCATACATTTTCATATGAGGACACCGGGACTAAAAGCATTTTTATTACATATTTTAGGAGACATAACAAATGAATAGGGAAAGAAATTATATTTTAGTGTTCTATGAAATATTATATATTATTATGAAAACCTTGTCAATTATTACTCCCATTATTACACTTCTTTTTTCATTACATGTTGCCCCAAAAACACATTGATATGCAAATTAGATTTGTATATAATGAGAATACTTGTTTATGGCCATTTTACACACATTTTGCATAGAGACATTTTTTTATATCAAATCATTCTGTATCTTTATTCAAAGTTTGGTAAAAAAAAAAAAATCTTGAAAACTAAAAATGTAGTGGTGATTTAAAAAAATCAATGTTTTCGCCTATGCATGTTCATTCATGTCTTTTTTTTTTTTTTTTTAAGAAATTGAGTCCCGATGTCCTCTACCGATAAGGATTTTTTCTATGAGGATTTTCAGATTTTAATTCAATAATTTCTATTGAATTTTTTTTTTATTAATGAAAAAGAATGTAAAAGTATTTTTCTAATTATAGTTTTGAATTGTTTTTAGTGTGGGGTGTGTAATGCGTCTCTGGGACTCCTGAAGGCAGGGGACAGTTTGTGGGTGTACCGTCGTGCCATTCACTGCGAGAGCTGCTTCGGTGTCACTAAGGGTAAGACTCACTCTACTCTGCTTTTCAGTAGAATAATACAGTAAATATGTTTGCTAAATAAACAAAAATGTTTGTTTTACAGGCAAATGGCTCCGCTGAAACTATATTAAGCGATAATGAAGTGATGTTCTGAAAGAGATGGCAAATATACATCCCTATTCCAAAACCTTCCCACGGCTTTGGATTCGGGCCATTTGAAGTTCAGTTTTTGGTGGTGGACTTCTGTCTGATAGACTTTGGGGTTTATTAATTGCATTGATTGCTATCCTCCACGATGATGCAACAAGGATCTTATCCAATTATTAAAATAATAAGAATATCTTTCCTCATGCATTATATTTTTTTGAGATGCTTTATTTTTCTTAACTAATGTTTTTCTTCTTAAAGAATAAATGTGAATGCTGTGAAAAAATATCATATTTCTCCTGACTTTTCATCTGATTGTCTTTTATTGTAAAGCATCATTCCAGAGACCAGTTCTGCTGTACCTTTCACCACTGTAGCTATAAATTGAATATGCATTCAGTTTTCTAAAGAGGCTTTCAAAAATATTCTGTGATCAAGATCAGACAATTCAGCTCGAGTTATGACAGGATTCTTAAGAGGATGCAAATAAAGAGCTAAAATTAGCCATTGCTCTGAGGGATTGAGAGAGTTTGCTTTCATGAAATGTTATCTGCGTTTCTGTCATTTTATAAAGAGGGAGAAAAACCAACTAAACTTCAAAACATAATAGAATTCTTTAAATCAATGACATGTTTGATGTGCTGCTGTTTTCACACCAAAAATTATGTCATTTCCTAGAAGATGATGACATTAATCAAGTGATTTTAATTAGTTAAGGCATTTTACAAAGACTAACAGGAACAAAGCTGATGAGTACACAGGAAAACAATTCAAATGTTATCAGTTAAAACTATTTGAAATATTTCAATTAGAGAAAAGAAAAAATTTACAAATTATCAGATATTCAGCAAAAAGTTTCAGACCAAAGAAAATAGGTGTAGGATGTACTTTAAAACAATTTACACCCAGACATTCCAAGCAAATTTTACAATTACAAACAAGTAACACTAAAACAAGTTAAGCTTAACATTTCAGAAGACTGAAATCTAAAATTTTACACTAGCTAAAAAACACTAAAATTGTGAGTTTAATACCTCATCCAATATATTAAGAGTAAGACATGGGCCGCTATACCATTCAAACATTCGGGGTCAGTGAGATAATTTTTGTTTATTTAAAAAAGTATCTTAAGCTCAATGAGGATTATATATATATATATATACATTCCTCCAGTCTTCAGTGTCACATGATCCTTCTGATCTTTCTGATCATCACTAATGTTGAAAACAGTTGAGCTGCTTAATATTTTTGGGTGTATTCTTTGACGAACAGAAAGTTCATAAGAGCAACATGCATTTGAAATAGAAATAGGCCTATAACTTTTTTGCAACACTGTAAATGTATTACTCTCACTTTTGTTCAGTTTAATGCGTCCTTACCGAATAAAGTATTCATTTCTTAAATAATCAAACAACGTAATGACCTTTGAACGGTAGTTTATATTATGGAAATGTGAAACTGAATAAGCCTACAAAGTTGAAGTATAAGGAATAGAATAGAGTAGAATAGAATAAGAAGGCACCATTTTATTAGTCATCTGAATCAAATGAAGGCTGGCGAGAGGTGGTGTATTGCCTGGTGATGTGTGTTTGTCTGTCGTGTTTTGAACTGGGAAGGAGGAGACAGAGACACATGCATGAGCAGCACATCAGCGTCTGAATGAAGCGGGCAAGCCGCCTGAAAGCACTGCGAGTCTGGGCACACAGGGTAAACAACACCGCCACCATCTAGCGTACAACTGTTTACATGCTTTTCTCTTCAATGGACGGACTATTGTTCAAGCCGCAGATGATTGCGGACGTCAATGGCAACAGTAAGATAATGAACGCAGAACTGGAGGTGAAAAAGCTTCAGGAGCTCGTGAGGAAGCTGGAGAGGCAGAACGAGCGGCTCCGGTCGAGAGCGAGCGCCGGGCACAGCTGCACCTCCGGCGGCCGTGTGTCAGCAGCTCCGGTCACCGGGGGCTACTGCGCTTCTCCTCCTGAGTCTCCATCTTTTGGACTATCGGAGGAGCGCTATCCGTATTTTCATCCGCAGTCAGTGACTGGTGCTGATGAGGAGGATGCCACTGTCCTGGATGAGTTGGAAATACTAGACCTTCATCTTGTTCTCCCCATCGATGGAGAGTCTGATTACAGCTGGTACTGATGCTGTATCGTTAATTAACTGAGTAAACTGGTGTCATTTTTACCTAGACTGTTAGGATTTGATTTTTAGCTTTGCATGCTCTTTGTTATCCCTTAAATTCAGTTCCCATGAAATATACCATTAGTGGACTACTGTATGTGTCCAGGTTCATTGTTACTGTAGGTGCATATCTTATCAGTGTTGCAGATTGTTGATGTGAAAGATTTCCATATTTTTCTTCAGATTGTTTGTCTTCTAAATGTGTAGTGCAAAGATGCATATTTAACTGGTCATTTGTGATGATCTCACACCAGATGGTCAAAAGTAGTCTAACCTGTACCTTTGCACTATACAGAGAAATGACAAATACAGACAAATCTGGCCTGCCCTTGTTATGGGATGAAACATTAGTCTTGAATGCACAACTCCTGCAGTGGGACTAAAGTTAGTCTTCTTTGCAACTTTAGGGATCTTGTCTATTCACAAACTAGCTTGTAATTCTTCAAAGAGAAAGGTAAACTTGAAATCGCATTATATGACCCCTTTAAGAACACTTGAATGAATACTTATTGTCTCTTTCAAACATGGGACAAAGATTTACTGAAAGCAGATAGTGGTCATATAGCCTTTTAATATTTTAGGTGTTGTCTCAAACTGCCTTTTGATCAGCTGAATTAATACACATATAAGGTTAATGATAAAATTCATGATACATCCAGGCAAACAAAAGTACAGATGTTTTGACCAAGTGTTTATGTCACCAGGTTGTACGTGTCTCCAAAAGCCAAGCTGTTTCCTCATCTTCTTCTCCTCAGTCCTCTTCAGTGGTGCAGACACGTGCTGGACAACCCCAGACCAGAGGTGGAGTTAGCCAAACGCTCATTGTGCAACCAACTGGACCAAGGTACTTACCATCAGTCCCATGAATATAAAGTATGAAATTTGAATTTCTAAAATATCCTTGTTATTTATGGTCCAACTGAGCTTGAGGGTTCGAGATTGACCATTCTAGCTTTTCTTTAAAGAAATAGTTCACCCGAAATGTATTCACCCTCAGGCCATCTAAGATGTAGATAAGTTTGCTTCAGCATCTGAACAGATTTGGAGAAATGTATCATTGCATCACTTGCTCACCTGTGGATGGGTGCCGTCAGAATGAGAGTCCAAACAGCTGATAAAAACATCACAATCATCAAAAAAGTGTCCTCTATCCATATAGTGTATTCACTTTGTCTCATCTGTATCAGGAGAGAAATATGCACAGATGGATGAATTTGTTTATTACAGACACACAGCTTTTCTCTTCACAAGACGTTAATTAATGGACTGCTGTGGATTACTTGTGGATGATTGTGATGTTTTTATTAGCTGTCTGGACTCTCATTCTGACGGCACCCATTCACTGCAGAGGATCCACTGATGAGCAAGTGATGCAATGTTAAATTTCTCCAAATCTGTTCTGATGAAGAAACAAACTCATCTACATCTTGGATGTCCTGAGGGTGAGTACATTTTTAGAAAATGTAAAACTTTTTTTTTAATGCAATCTAGATATAATGCAGATACATACACTATTTAATTATAGAAATCTGTAAGATGTCAAAAAAAAAAAAATCTGAAAATGAACAGTGGAAGACTGTGGTCTGTTTTAATGTTACCCAATATAATATATAACTGTATAAGATCATAAACAATACGAACTTGAGGATATGTAAAGTTATCACTACAGTGTCTTGGCAGCTAAAAGGTGAATAGATAACCTACATGTTCTGCACTTGGATGGTATCCATATAAACAACTCCTATATAAATCTTCCTGCAGAATCAGCACTAAATAACACAGATGTATCGAGGACCGTCCTGGGGACATTGTGAAATGTTTTTGTATCAGTTGTTTCTTTGGATTAGTCCGTACATAAATGATGTATGAAGTGCATACACAGAGATGTGTGTTGTGGAGTTGCGGGCGCTCTGAATGGCTTTTGAAAGGCCAGATTCAGCGAGTTTGGCTCAGTGCAAATGGGGTCATGAATACATCTTTGTTTTTCTGGGTAGCCGTGAATGCTTGTTTTTGTGCGATCTGGGAAAGGCTAATTGTTAAGGTATGCATAAGTACTGTGATCCGCTTGACTACCAATAACTCATTCAACCCATTTTCACTCTTTAAACTGAACAGTTTGTCCCAAAATCAAAGTTCCAAACCTCCCCTTCTTCCGTGGAACACAAAAGAAGCAACTGAGAAGAATGTCCTAGTTACAGTTTTCCTGAATTTTCAGAAATAGCTTAAATTTCTTTATTGTTTATTTTTGCAGTTAAGTGAAAATAATTCAATATTTTTAATGTGGTCAATGTGAACCCCTTTGTGTAAAAATGTATGTTTTTTTATATATCCTCATTCACTACCTCTTACTGTTAAAATATGACTGTTGTTGTGTGTAATGTGTTTTTTTATTGATTGCACTTCCTTTTCCCGTTAGCCAAAAGATGGAGAAGCGTGCTCTCTTCAAGCGTTCTGTTCAGTCCTGTAGACGAACTCTCTTCTTTAAGCAGCTCTTCTAAACCCTTTACTAAACCTGCACTAACTGAGCAAACAGGTAACACTTGCGCCTCACTCATCCTAACCTAAGAACAGAAACAACTCTCTCTAATCGCTAATAAAGGTACTGTACTGTGTCACTGATAAACTACATCGTCTGTACTGTGTATTACACAGTCCATTGTGAAAAAGAAGTACAATTTAGAATACTTTTACATAAATTATATAGCTTAAAAGAACAGTCTATATTGTGTAGTTTTACTCATTGTTTTTACTCACCATAGTCTGACATGATATCTATCATCTCTCTCCTGACCCAGATCCACCTTCACCAAACCATCAGAAGTCTCTCACAGGGAGGAACTGCTCCAGCCTAACCGAAAGATCTCCCACATTCCTCTATCACATGGCTACACACAGTAAGATCGACTAAGATCATCAGCATTTATTTTATTTTATTTTATTAAAAACCCAAAAAGTTTATTTCTGTGGAAACAAAAAAGATGCTATTTTCAGCATCATTACTACAGTCTTCAGTCACTTGATGGTTCAGAATAAAATGCTGAATTAATGCATTAGGAAACTGCTTACTTTACTTTCATTTACTGCTTTCTTATTATTATCACTGTTGAAAACATACAGAGTTTTTTGATGAACAGAAAGTTTAAAAGAATGGAATTTATTTGAAATAGAAATCTTTTGTAACATTAGAAATGTCTTTACTTTCACTTTTTTGAACTTTCTGAATTAATGTTATAACAAATATGTCTGTTATAAAAGTCAACTATTTCAGACCACTTTAAAACATTTTTTTTTAATAGAAAGTAAAATGATTATATCATGATATTTTCTTTATATATGAGCCAAACTTTTACGTAACATAGGTCAGTTTAAATTAATTTCACCATAAATCATATGATATTACAATATCATATTATCGTATTTCAAGATAAAACTTGAAACATTGTTAGTCAACATTTAATTTATCAATCATATTTTCTGTTATGTATAAAAAACTAAAACAAAATTCTTCAGTCTGTAAAGCAGTATGTATTCTGTACATGAACACCGTGTGTCAGGCAAAAATACTATTTAAACTAAATTATCTATTTTATTTTATTATGGGGAATGGTTTAGTTATTAGACAAACTAGACAAAACAGGACACCATAATTTTCAAGCAGTATAAAAATGCAGTTTTAGTTTTCTCAGTCAGTGCTTTATACGTGAGGCTGAATTCTCCATGTCTCTTTCAGGTAATAGTCATTGGCAAAGGCCTCTCAGTCCTGAGTCATCCATAGACAGTGATCTCAGTGTCTCTGAGCTGGAGGACGACACCATCTCTATGAGCTATAAGCTTCAGGACATGACGGATGTGGAGGTCATGGCCCGACTGCAGGAGGAGAGTATGTCTGCTTTAATTCATCAAATTGTAGAGGCGTGATATTTGCAATGATTTAGATTAAAGATTTGGTTCATTCAAAAATTTAAATCCTGTCATCATTTACTCATAATCATTGTTATTTCAAACCTGTATGACGTTCTTCTGTGGAATATAAAGACGATTGAAGAATGTTAGTAACCAAACACTTTCAGTTCCCATAGGCTTCCATTGTAATCTTTGTCCATACAGTGGAAGTCAATGGGAACCGAAACTGTTAGGTTACCAACATTCTTCAAAATAGCATCTAAAAGTGTGGATTGGGGCCGAAAAAAGTATTTTGTACTCAGGATGCTTCATGTAAATCCATAGAAACACATGTTTGTTTTTAGGTCTACGGCAGGAGTACGCGAGCACCTCTGCCACAGCCACGTGCCGCAGTGCTAGTTTTTCGGTGCACCCAGGTGCACGCAGGAGCATGAGGAGTGAAGCCGAGCTAGAGGAAGAGTACGATCAGCTGCCGGCTCCGCAGCCGCGGCTCTTCCGTACGTCCTCCATGCAGCGCAGCACGTCCCACTCACAGAGCCTCTCCAGCACGCCTCAGTACCTCAACAGCCTGTCCTACCAGCAGCTGCACATGCCCAACCTCAGCTCCAGCACAGCCACAGAGACCCAGAGCTACAGAGCCCACACAGGTCAGACTGCACACAGGCTGGAAATATACTGATAACAATAGCAATTTTTTAAGTACACAAAAAGTCTATTTCTCTCAAATATTGTTCACAAATCTGTCTAAATCTGTGTTCGTGAGCACTTCTCCTTTGCCGAGATAAACCATCCACCTCACAGGTGTGACATAACAAGATGCTGATTAGAGAGCATGATTATTGCACATGTGTGCCTTAGGCTGGCCACAATAAAAGGATACTCTAAAATGTGCAGTTTTACTATATTGGTGGGTCCGGGGTGGTCTGAAAACCAGTCTGGTGTGACCACCATTTGCCTCACACAGTGCAACACATCTCCTTCACATAGAGTTGATCAGGTTGTTGATTGTGGCCTGTAGGAGATTGGTCCACTCCTCTTCAGTGGCTGTGTGAAGCTGCTGGATGTTGGCAGGAGCTTGAACATGCTGTCGTGGGTGACATGTCCGGTGAGTATGCTGGCCATGCAAGAACTGGGATGTTTTCAGTTTCCAGGAATTGTGTACAGATCCTTGCATTATGGGGCCGAGCATTATCATGCTGCAACATGAGGTGATGGTCGTGGATGAATGGCACAACAATGGGCCTCAGGATCTCGTCACGGTATCTCTGTGCATTCAAAATGCCATCAATAAAATGCACCTGTGTTCATTGTCCATAACATACCCCTGCCCATCCCATAACCCCACTATGGGCCACTCGTTCCACAACGTTGACATCAGCAAATTGCTCACCCTCACAATGCCATACATGCTGTCTGCCATCTGCCCTGTACAATGAAAACTGGGAATCATCCGTGAAGAAAACACCTCTCCAAAGTGCCAGACACCATTGAATGTGAGCATTTGCCCACTCAAGTCGGTTACTCTGAGACGGTTTCTGACAGTTTGTGCAGAAATTCTTTGGTTATGCAAACCGATTGTTCCAGCATCTGTCCGGGTGGCTGGTCTCAGATGATCTTGGAGGTGAAGATGCTGGATGTGGAGGTCCTGGGGTGGTGTGGTTACAGATGGTCTGTGGTTGTGAGGCCGGTTGGAGGTACTGCCAAATTCTCTGAAACGCCTTTGGAGATGGCTTATGGTAGAGAAAGTAACATTCATTTCACGGGCAACAGCTCTGGTGGACAATCCTGCAGTCAGCATGCCAATAGCATGCTCCCTTTAAACTTGGGACATCTGTGGCATTGTGCTGTGTGATGAAAGCACATTTTAGAGTGGCCTTTTATTGTGGCCAGCCTAAGGCAATAATCATGCTGTCTAATCAGAATCTTGATACACACTTGTGAGGTGGATGGATTATCTCGGCAAAGGAGAAGTGCTCACGAGCACAGATTTGTGAACAATATTTTAGAGAAATAGACTTTTGTGTTCATAGAAAAAGTCTTAGATCTTTGAGTTCAGCTAATTTAAATTGGGGGGAAAAACAACAGTGTTGCATTTATAATTTTGTTCAGTGTACATTTTAGCCAAGATATAAATTAAAGTTTTTTATTTTTATTTTGTAGTACAATCCTTTCTTTTTTTCTTTTCTTTTAAACTGTTAATATATTATCACATCTCTAAAGACAAGGATCTGAATAGGGACATAGCTAAAGTTCTATTATTATTCCAAACCTTCTCCACAGCAACACGCTGCTTTATCACTCAACTCTCTATGTTTTGATATGAATGCAAGGTAGAATATCAGTGGCTCTCCAACTGTTTCTCTTATCTGACACACTCTGGTCAGTTCATGAGCTGATGATCTGAATCAGGTGTGTTAAGGAAGGCATACAGAGGGTGGAAGGACATCTTAATTCTCTAACTGCACCATGAGGAGGCGAGGAACGAGTGAGGAAGCTTTCAGAGGAGTTATGTAGTGGGTCCCGGGCAGCCCTCTGGTTGAGATCCACTGCTATAGACTGTGCTTAAATAGACTATAGACTGTACATCACGCTTTTCCTAGATACTTTCCATTTGTGCTAGATTGGCCGTTTTAACACACATTGTCTTTCTTTTTTTCAGACAAGCTAAGGAGGAGCATGCCAAACCTGGTTCGAGCTCCCAGCACCCCCAGTGTCTCCAGTGTGCCTAATGTTCCTATTCCCGCTCACATTGCCACATCCTCCTCATCTTTGTCGTTACTCCGCAACAGTCAGAGTTTTGATTCCCACAGCGGTCTGACCAAGATACATTCTGCAAGTGAGAAGTCAAAACATCACATTAAATTTGATGATAACTTTCTTGTAGCAGATTATATCACACTTTGTCATGAACCTCGGGTCAAATTTGATTGCTCTCTGTTCAATCTCAGTTCCCTCTCCGGGCCAGTTACAGCAGCGGGTTCAGAGCGAGGGCAACTTCTCAACACGGCCCCCTCTGAAAGCCACGGCGTACGTGAGCCCTACCATCCAGAGTGCCCCCACAATGCCTTCCTCTGTTAGTCTCGGCTCTATCCCCAGCAGCAGCAGCAGCATCTCTCTCCCAAGCAAACCCAGCGCCCCCTCGTCCACTCGTAGCGCTCTACCTCGGCCTGCTTCCTTTGTTGGGACAAGTGGGGCCTCGCGCAGTAAAATCGCCCAGCCTATACGAAGGTATATCATTCACAATTCTTCCTCCTTTGCTTGAGTAAACTACTGAACATTCACCTGTCAGCCTGTACTGTTTGTTTTTTATAACATAGGCCATTCCAGAGTTGACAAGTGTTATTTTGTTAGACATTTACTGTTAATTACCAAGTTTCATAGTCAGTGAATCAAATATACATTTAGTTACAGTTCAGACAAACTCGGGCAATATGAATTATTGTAGGCTGCAGACTAGTGTTAGGCTTATGTTTAAAGATATGGGCATAAAACAAACAATACATTGACCTGAAGTCACTTTTTGTAATTCTATTAATTCATTTAACTGCAAAAACGTTTTCAAATTAACTTTTTTAAGCAATTATTGTTATTGCAAATTGGTCAATAATAAATCAGCATATCATGTAATTAATTCATTTAATATTTGTATTGGTTGACAGCCCTAAAAATACTGACAGGATTGATTGATTCTTAGAAATCCCAAGTGGATATTAATTTAAATAAATTTACTAACTTGCAGTTAGCAAGAATATTTTTAAAGAGATATTTTTTACTTTTACTATTTTTTACTATTACTTTTATTATGAACGTAAAGACATTTTATGTTACAAAATAAATCTACTCTTCTAAATCTATTTCAAATAAATGCTGTTCTTTTGAACCTTCTGTTCATCAAACAAAGAGCAGAACAACTGTTTTCAACATTTTGATAATAATCAGAAATATTTATTGAGCAGTAAATCCTCATATCAGACTGATTTCTGAAGGATCATGTGACATTGAAGACTGGAGTAATGATGATGAATATCCAGCTTTGCATCACAGGAATAAATTACATTTTAAAATAAAATAAGATAGAAAACAGTTGTTTTAGATTAGAATAATATTTCTGTATTTTTTTTTATCAAATAAATGCAACCATGATGACTATAATATATTTTTTTTCGCAAACAATGAAATCTCTTTCTGAACCAAAACTTTCGAGCAGTAGTGTAGCTTAATGTTTTAAAATTAATTAATTCATGTTTGTTCATGATTTATTATATATGTTTCAATATACGTCGAAATTTGCATTAACAAATAATAGTAAATGCTGTCAAAATTGTTCATTGTTAGTTTGAGATGAAAATAAATTGATCCTTATTAGAAAAATGATATTTTAATATTATATATATATACTTTAATGCATAATACATTTGAGTATTGCTGTCATTAACACTAGTCACTGTCTTTGCAGTTTACTGACCCCACCGAAGAGTGTCTCTGCTCTGAGCGCCCTGCGTGACGGCAGCTGGAGGGACGGATGCTATTAAACTGCTCTGACCTTAAATGTCTCAGGCCCAGCTGGCTGGGCACAACTAGACCTGAAGTGGAAATAAAATAGCATCAAGTGTTTCGAAGTTGAAAAGTACTGTTAACAAATGCAATACAGCTCTACTGCAATATTCCTGATGGCTGAAAACCAGAGAGTTATGCATACAAGTGTTTACATGCAAATAATTTTTCTAACTGCAGCACAATTTTTTTTAACCATTGAAACCAATTATATTAATAATAAGATAATAATATAAAAGACAGCATTGGTTTTGTTAGATGTTACGATAAGTCATTGTCTCTCAAATAGCACTTTTACTGTTAACTTGCATTTTTACATTAGATAACCAGTTTTTGCCAGAGTAGTACCTGATGGGTTTCTGTTGCGCAAGTTGCATTCCTTTTTTTAATAATGTTGTCAATTACGTAGCAACATATGACAAGAGAATTATTTGGGTGATCTGATGCATTTGTAAAAGCAGCCAAAATGGACTGTAAACCACTGTATACTGCTGTTAAAGTACAAATGCAGACAAGAGTAAATGGCAGCCATTCCAGATTGTATGTTTACATAATGCTTGTTATACAGAGCATTATGGACTAGACATTTGCACGTGAAATGTTAATATTTGTTTCTGTTTTTTAAGAACTAGTTTATGATGACTGGTTTCAAATGTTGAATAAAAGGCTTTTGAACTGAATTATAATGTTTGAAAAAGTTCTGTACTGTACTGTGAACAAAGGATATCTATAAAGGGAAACTGAAATACAATATTCAAGAGAATATTACAATTTTGGGGAAAACCTACCCCTCCTAGGATGTTTGTCTGATTTGCACAAAATTTGGGATGCACCATATTGAGATTCTACTGACAAAATGTTAGCAAAGGAAGTTGGATTCTTTAATCGTTTAGCAAACATAGGCCAATATATTTTGGGGTCATATTTGGTGTCATACTTATTATGCATTTTTTTATTGTAATGCATTACAACCAATCACACACGACTCCGTTGAGTTTATGAATGCAATGACCAATCAAAAGCGTTCAGATGAGTCATCGCTGAAACGCAGCGCTCGCTGACTGAATTATGTTATCTGGCGAATACTTTCATCATATACACAACAAAGTACAAAAGTACTTACAATGTAAGTAAGAGATTCATTTCACAGCGCAGACAGCTTCATTTATTATAGAGAGTTTTTTTTTTTTTTTTTTTTTTGAGAGAGGGAGTGTGTGTAAATTTGTGCTAGACTGAAGTAAGCAATAATGTATAATAATGTAATGTTTTTTTTCCCTCGCTTTCTATATCATTTACTCACCGTTTGAATTGTAAATGAAAGCGTTATAATTAGTATCTTACATTTTTATTAAGCTGTGATTACGTTAGATACAAATTGAGTAGTAGCCCTATTAAACAAATATTTAATGGCATGACACCCATATTTGTTACCTGCCTAATAAGATGGGTTTTTGATGTGCTTAATTATTAGACTAGCATAGGCTTAGAGTTCACCTTATGCCTATGATTCAAGTTATTCATGTCTCACGAGGAAAATTAACTAAGAAATAGGTGAAAACGAACCCCGTGCATAAATTTCAGGCACATTCATAATCCTGTGAACCTTATTTTTGGCTGTTTACACTAATAACATGTTTAAAGTCAGAAATAATTTCACCACCACCGACCCATCTAATACTCTCTCTTGAGTTTCCAGGTTCCTCTACAAAAACTACCCATGGTTTTAGCAAGAATAACCGTTTTAATTCAAATAATAATTTTTGGTTATAAAAACTGACCCAAGCCAACAATAGCCTTGAAAATTACTTTAAATGAATTATATAAAAACAATGAGGCAATAATGATCGTTTAATTAGGCTGTTAAAATACATAATGTAGGCTAATACAAAATAATCAATATATGTACACTACATGTTATTACAAATACCTCCAAAGGGAGCCAAAGGCCATGTAATTGCTGCTTGACAGGACGATGAAATCCTTGTTTAGGCTACTGACCAAAAATCTTATGTATACACTGTAACTAATTTAGCGCTTGTTGGAACAGCATGTAGAAAAAAGAAGTGCAATAATGGGAGTAGTAAATGGACAGATTTTCATAATAATATCTAATATTTCTTAGGGATATTGCTATATAGTTTGTTTTCATATGCAATTCTTTTTCAGTCTCCCAAAATGCATAATAGACATGATTTTAATCCTGGTGTCCTCTACAGTCGACATGTATAAAATGATGACCTGTTTCATAACAGGAAGTCATATTTTGATTTGAAGCCCCGTAAACATTTTCCTGAGATGTGTATTTATGACACACAATTTGTAAATTCATCATATTTAAATTATAATTACAACATATTATCATATTTCTATAAGGATGTACATTTTATCACTAAACTAATGTAGCTATTTTTAATAACCAAGGAGAGGAAGAGTTCATGGTGCAACCTCCAATCATTTGGTATTTCTGGAAAGCCCTGAATGTGCCCCTTTACATGATAACCAGAAAAACTGTGGCATGTGAGGTCTCAGAGAAATTCACTAAAATATAATGTCCACTACAGAGGCAAAAGCTGGGTCTCAGGAGGATTCATTTTTTTGTTGTTGTTGTTTTTACTTCCATAATATTTGATGGGGGGTACAACAATACAATCCTGCTTAGGGCAGCCATTTGGTCAGCAGCGGCCCTGTTTCCAAGTCTTCTCCAGGTAATACATAAGTATATGAATAATGCAGTGCTAATTTACATATCATTTATTTCAGCCTTCAGAAACTAGAAAATATATCTTCTGTTTTATTCTGTGATAAAAATGTAGTATATTGCTCATTGGTAAAATTCAAAAATACTTCAGTACTTAATACTTCAAAGTTAACTATTAAAAATAATAGCTGAACATAAGTTCCCCAGTAAAATATATTGTTTTGGAATAAATGTAAAATGCTTAAAACACTAACTTGATGAGATTCATACTTGGCTTTAATAAACAGAATACTGATAACATTGTAAATTTAAAAATATAAAATATTGTTGTTGTTGTTGTTTGTTTGTTTCTTTTTTTCTGATAGTGTAAGTAATGTTTATTTAATCAAGAAAATGTGACTGGGACATGAATTTACATATGATGAAACAAACAAAACCAAAAATGTCATGAATTCACGAACTACATACTTTAATACAATACTTTATTAATAATAATAATAACTCCTTACATTTATATAGCGCTTTTCTAAGCACTCAAAGCGCTTAAAATTGTCAGGGGGTATTCTCCTCATCCACAACCCCTATTTAAAAAGACTATTTAATATTTGTGGCTAAATCTATATTTATATATATTATTGAGGCTTGTCATTGTGAACAAAGCTTTAGCAGGTCAACCGAACTTAATACAGAGCGCTGAGATTGGCCACGTCTCTAATCATAGTGAGCTGCCTATCTAGAAGACACAGTTGGGTCGCAGCATTTCTGATATCACACTGAGAGTCTGCGCTGCCTAGAAATGCTGTCTATGCAGGCGCTTTATCAGACTTTGCGACGTAGCCGAAGTGACCAATCAGCGCCGTGCTCCGCAGCAGCTCAGAGACAGCACGTTTGAGTGAGGCACGCAGCGTCGAACACTCAAGATCAAAATCCGAGCGACATGAAATGAATCGGGACGGACGATCCTTAGTCCTAAAATAATCTCGTACAGCGGAAAAAAGGCCCGCGTTTCATTCATGAAACATGTCTGAATTGCCAGGCAACACAGAAGCGGTACCTGCAGCCCACAGCTTGTTGTTTTCATGACACTTTGAGAGCTGAGGGAGATTTGATGCCGCCGCGAACCGACGGGATTTAACGTTACACGGAGAGCACGGGGCTCGACATGGCCTCGGTGAACTGCTTCGGTGGTCCGGAGGAGCTCGAGGACACGAATCACGCGTCAAGTTTGATGAGAGAGCTGAAATTATTCTACGACTCGCAGCTGTTAGTCGACGTGACTATCAAAGTGGAGCCAGACCCGGAGCAAAGTGTCTCCTCAGGGAAAGTTTTCCAGTGCAACCGAAATATACTGGCAGCCGCGAGCCCGTATTTCAAGAGCATGTTTACCGGAGGACTGTATGAGAGCACGCAGCGAAGTGTCACCATTCATGATGTGGACGCCCATTCAATGGCAGTCATAATCGATTACTGCTACACTGGCAAAGTCACGGTCACCGAAGCCAATGTGCAAAGGCTTTACGCAGCTGCCAACATGCTGCAGCTGGAGTATATCCGGCAAGCGTGCGCAAACTTCATGACAAGACGGCTGGACCTTTCTAACTGTGCAGGGGTTTTGAAGTTCGCCGACACCTTTGACAATCTAGAGTTGAAGAGCAAAGCTCAGGCGTTCATCGCGAAGAACTTCGTCCAGCTCGGTGCGAGCGCGAGAGAGCTTTGTGAGCTGGACCTGAAGCAGATCACAGAGATCCTCACACTGGACTCTCTGGACGTCGACTGCGAACGCAAAGTGTGTTCGTTCGCGATACAGTGGATTGAGAATAATCCGCACAATCCGGATGCTGAAGATGCGCTTCAGGTCCTCAGATGTGTGCGGTGGGCTTTGTTTTCAGAGAAAGACAGGGTTTATCTAGAAGGCCTGAAATCAAAGCCTTCTATAAAGAAGTATCTTGCGAATGTCCTCGATGAGCCGAGCGCTACGATATCAAAGAGTGTACATGCTGCCAAACAAAGAGTCGGCAAGAGTGCAAAAGAAATGGTGCTTTTCTTCGGACGGCCTAATGAGCCGTTCATGTGTTATGACCCCTATACGGATGACATCTATTCTATGGCATCCCCGGTCATCAACCTCACCAATCAGAACTTCAAACGCTCTCCCATGGAGACGTTTTTGGTCTGCACCACGCCGGAGAACAGTCTGTATCTCGCCTCGCACCTGTCCAAGCACTTCTGGGTCTTCAACCCTCTGTTGAATTGCTGGCAGGAGCTTGCGGAAAGACTTCTCAGAAGAGTTCACTCGTACATGGGGTACCTCGACGGGCATCTGTATGTTCTGGGAGGCAGAGATCCGGTATCGGACGCCAGGCTCAAGGAAGTTGAATGCTACAGCATTCAGAGGAACCAATGGGGTTTTGTGGCACCCTTGCCGCATTCTTTGGGAAAGATGCAGGTTGTGACGATAAACGAGCGGCTTTATGTGGTGAACAAGAGGAGGATGCTTAGCTACGAGCCGAAGAAAAGCCTCTGGATCCAGCGGGGCTCTCTGAAACGCAGCAAACTCCACAAAGCTTGTGTTTTTCAGGAGGAGATTATATGTTTGTGCGATATCCCCGTGGTCAAAGCTTATAACCCGGCTCGAGGAGAATGGCGACGGATCGGAGACATTCCCATCGACAGCAGCGCTCTCAACTACCAAGTTGTGCAACACAACAGCAAACTGCTGCTTCTAACAATTGCAATAGTCCATCACAGCAAAAACAGGCTGGTGATACACGAATACGATCCCACTCAGGACTCATGGAAAAACGTGGCCACCATGTTTGGATTGTCGTTTGGATCCATAAGCCTCTCGGCCCGGGTCTATACCACATGCTTGGGGTCCGGTCAGAATTTCATCTCGGAGGAGGATGACGACAGCGGCTCCAGTGCAGACTGGGACTTCGACGGATTGACGGACGCAGACTCTGACTCCGGGAGCTCAAGCTCATTTTCAGATGAAAACTGGTAGCAATGTAGTTCTGCAGAGTCAGATAGAGCGTGAAAAGATGTGTAATCGAGCCATACGTGAACATGCAGGTGTTGAAATGATTAGCCTGTATAACCTACTTGAAATCCACGCTGTTATGATGAGTATTATTAAACACATGCTTACCTTCATGATACATGGCCAGTGAATGATACCTTGTCTCAGGATTATTAGAGAGGTGCAAGCAAACAATTGCTAGTATTTTGACTAAATAAAGAGCAGTATTGCGCTGGGATTCTTGAACAGGGTACAAGGGGGCAAACAGCCCCTCTTGAAGAAAACATGGTCTCAAGGTTTATAATGATAAAAGAAATGTTCAGTTTTATTTAATATCAATGGTGCAGTTTAATGATAATGAGGTTTACTTCAAATATAAAGGCCTTGTTTGTTGAGGTGATGTAGGGGCAATTTATTTATTTTTTAGTTTAGATACATTATTAAGATCAACCACTTCAGGAAAGATGGAGTATTTGCCATGTTACACATTTTTAATTTCCTCTCAAGTATGCTATAACTACACCTTATTATTCCGCTATTAATAAAAACACGATATCTACAGCTTTGAAAGATTAGCCCATTTGCACCTTCCCTCAATTTACCTGTTTATGTTCCTTATGTTTATTGTTGTTTAATTGTTATAGTTGTCTGTTAAATTATCACGTTTGTGTAATCTAATTTATAGGGTTTGTCCTGTTAATAAAGTCTGTTTATACTTTATATAAATCGCTTTATTCATTGTTTTCCTTTTTTCTTAAACTTCAGACGTTTTTACCGTAGACTGTGTTTTTTTTATATATATACATGAGCAAAGGTCTCGTTAAGATCTCGTTCTTATCCTCTCGCGATATTTCCCGAGTATCGGAGATATGGAAGAAAACACAACGGACAACAATGATTTCGCCTCGATTTACACAAGAGACAGTCTGGCCAAAGAGTCGTGTCAGGAATATGACAGTGCTCAGGAGAGGGTTTTTAAGATAATAGTCATTGGGGATTCAAATGCTGGAAAGACGAGTCTAACTTACCGCTTTTGCGGTGGTAAATTTCTCCAAAATCCCGAGGCAACAATCGGAGTAGATTTCAGGCAGAGAACCATTCAACTTGATGGAGAAAACATAAAGGTAAGGAGAGTATATTTCACAAATCACAAAGAACGAGTGTTTATATGCCTCTCATCTTCACAATGTACGGACTGTTATCCGTTCAGACAAACGGAACTTTATTTATTTTAAATGGTGTCGTTTTGTTTAAGTAGAGCATTATAACTGATTGCATGAATTTGTATTCTTTTAATGCGATTTGTATTCTGTAAAAAAAAAAAAAAATACACTGCTGTTCAAAAGTTATTGATATGGAAGATTTTTAATGTGTTTTCAAGAAATCCTTTCTGCTCATCAACGTTTGATTGCATTTGCTTGTTCAGAAATACAAAAAAAACCTAATATTGTGAAATATTATTGCAATAATAGTTTTATATTTGAATATAGTTAAAAATATAATTTATTGCTGTGATGTAAAGCTGAATTTTCAGCATCATTACTCCAGTCTTCAGAGTCACATAATCCTTCAGAAATCATTCTAATATGAGGTTTTATTATTAAAATTGGAAACAGTTGTTCTGCTTCATATTTTTCTGGTAAACTGTGATAATGTTTCATAATTTTTGGATGAATAAAGTTAAAAAGAACAGTGTTTATTATTATTTTCTCTTAACAATATACTTTTCAAAAGTTTTTGGGTTAGTGATTTTTTATTTATTTAAATAAATTATTGATTTATTCAGAAAGGATGTGTTAAATTGCTAAAAAACAAAAAGGGACAATAATTACTTATATGTTCTATATTTTAAATATATATATATATATATATATATATATATATATATATATATATATATATATATATATATATATATTATTATTATTTTTTTTTACTTTAATCATCAAATAATCCTGAAAAAAAGTATCACAGTTTCCAGAAAAAAAATAAAGCAGATCAACCGTTTCCTATGTTGATAATAAATCAGAATGATTTCTGAAGGATCATGTGACACTGAAGACTGGAGTAATGATGCTCGAAATACAGCTTTGCATCAAATAAATTATTAATATTTTAAAGTAGAAAAGCTCTATTTAAATGGTAATAATATTTTACAGTATTACTGTTTCTTCTGTATTTTTAATCAAATAAATGCAGTCATGATGACCAAAAGATACTTCTTTAAAACACATAAAAAATACTTATCCCAAACTCTCAGTAACAGCAGTGTGTATATGTCACATGTAAGTTCACTCATTTATATCACGTGTATAATAGGGCTCAAAACTGCTGAGATCTTAATGACGATTAGTCCTGGTCTTATAATATCTACAATGATCATAATTGCATTCTCATTCTCAGTTGCAGATCTGGGACACGGCGGGACAGGAGCGCTTCAGGAAGAGTATGGTGGAGCACTACTACAGAAACGTGCATGCTATCATCTTTGTGTACGACGTGTCCAGTCTGCCTTCATTTGAGAGTCTTCCCGAGTGGATTGAGGAGTGCAGCCGTCACTCAGTCCCCCCCATGGTCCCACGCATACTAGTTGGAAACAAATGTGACTTGAGAGGAATGAGAGAGGTGTCCACGTTTTTAGCTCAGCGACTGGCTGATAACTACAACTTCCCGCTTTTTGAGACGTCTGCAAGAGACCCTGCGGAAAAAGAGCATGTCGATGCCATTTTCCTCACGCTGGCCTACAGGCTGAAGAATCACAAGCCCCTGAGACTGAAACAGTTGAGTGAGAGCAGCTTCATACAGCTCGCTGAGGAACAGGAGAACTCACTCTGTTTATGCTAATGCTAATGCCCTTTGGCCCATAAAGTTGAATGCAATAAATTAGGGTGACGTTCTGAATTAAGATAAGACATAAAGAGTGATTGGGAGATATACAGTACAGTATATCTCTATAGGATTTCATTTGGTGCATATGCAGTTTACAGTAGAAAATTATGAAGGTTTTGTTTTGTTTAACCACATATTATGAAGCAAGTGATGGTTATATGTCTTTCTGTTATTTAAGAGTGTTATTAACGCTTCAGAAACACGCTCAATGACATGAAAATCCTGTTATGATATTTTCAGTCTGTAATAACTTTGCATGTTGTTTCACGGTCACATTTAATGTGTATGGATCTATCATTATAACTTCAGGTTGCTATGGGGAAACTTCTAAAGGTCTGACGTATCAGAAACACATTCTGATTATTGTGCACCGTCAGCTTTCTGGTATGTTTATGGTTACAGATAATTATTATTATATTTACTCTGTGCTTCATTTGAAAATTTTAATTTGAAAGCATATATTATATGCAAACTCAATCGAAACTGTGGTGTAATCATAGACTGTATAAAGGGTGTAATGCACAAGTTAAGCTATAACTGACTCCATCATGAACACTAGTGGGCGCAACTGTCAAGGCATTATTTCAGAGCATTATGAACTACAAAACAATTCGATTAGAAACAAGGGAAAGCAAAGCACACTTTATTATAAATATGAGCAGTTATATCCTCAATGCATTTGTGATGTGTTTGATGTCTTTTACAAGCAAACCCATGCTTCAATAAGACTTCAACATGATTTAATTTGGTTTTTTTTAAAACGTTCATTTGGAAAACAGGGAATGTATTGCACTTTAAATTGAGGTTAAGTTTGTCTGGATTATTCAGCATCATGTATAATTTGTTGTACTTGAGAGAGAAAATGTGATTGTGTAGTTTGGAGTGACTGTCAGAAGTGTTTTGAAAGTGAATATGAAAATAAAATGTGCAATAAAGTAAGTATTTTGATATATTGTATCTATCTTATAACAGCTGTGATCAGCAGGATCAAAGAGGGATTTTAAAATGTAAAGATTAAGACCAGGATTCCCAAAGTTATCGAAAATCAGGAACATTGTAAAAGTCATGTTTCTGTAGTGACTAGTCAATTCTTCTAGTTTTATTTTTATTTATTTATTTCAGTTGGAAATTACTCTCAGCAAGTACAGTCTTTACAAAACCGTTTTTTTTTTCTCTCTCTCTCTTTCTCGACAGCAACATTTAGCAAATCCTAGTGAACTGAACAGACCCCCTCTCAGGCAGTACGTGTCGTCTTTGACCCCTTCCAAGTCCACTTAAACCCTAAACCAGCAGGCAAGTGCAGCTGCAAACACACGTCTTGTTCTACCATGTGTCTACCTTTTAACTCCAGCACTAGAGGTGCGAAGAACTGTTTTGCAAGTGATGAATCCCAGTCCCTCTAAAAATAACATAAAGCAGGTTTTAGCCCTATATATGATTACGCAGTTAGGCCTCAAAGGTATTATTTGGCCTTATAAAATTTCCTACTGACAGTATTTTTCCTGTCACATTCAGCATAGTAGTCAACGATTGTACAGATTTCTTAAACATAAACTGACATTTAAAGTTTGAATCAGTCTAAATGTTCTGAAATGGAAGGTATGGAATATTCTGGAATCAATAACAAATTATTCCTGTGTTTGAACACACTCAATAAAAATCTAACTTTGCCACGAATAAATATGATGAGTGCACAGACATTTAGTCACCAGCAGATGTCTGCAGAATCTTGGACCAGATCAGTTTAGGAAATATGTGAATGACAGTAAAAGGATTAGACTTGACAGTAAATGGAAATACTTCGAATTTAAAACCAAAAAAAAAAAAAAAAACACAAAAAGAATGGGTTATACAGACATAAAGCATTGTGTTTTTCATCCAACCCATCATCCTGACCTTTGACCTTTAATCCTATATGACTTTGCTCTTTATATGTAATTGTATTTATGTTGATGAAAACATACTGTACTGTACATTAAAAATATTACAATATTTGATGAAGCACCAAGTACTTCTGGAGTATATCACATTTATATTCTACATTGCAAAATAAATTATTTTGGGGGAAAATAAAGGAGAAAATAATAATTACACTATTGTAAAACTATATACTAATCATATACTAATATAATGATTAGATGTGTGTGTTACATACTATTATTGATTGTTTATGTTGCTAAGGCTGGTTGCTAAGGGTGTTGCTAAGTGATGCACAGAACCGTTGGGTGAAGCGGTCTGTGCTTTATCGTGAATAAAACACAACTGCTGACCAATCAGATTCGAGGAATCGAACTAACCGTTTATATAAATGATTAAATTACATTATGTTTATTTCCTGTATATTTTATGTACGATACATATCTATTTATTTATTGCTTCTGTCTGTCTTGTTCCCGGCCAACACTTTACAGTTTACCATCATACAACATGAAACAAAGCGTGAAGAATGAACATTTTCCCATGTCGACATTCCTGAAGACTTTTTGAACTGCAGTGCATCTTTAGATATATTTTCATGCCATATGACATTACACACTTACACAGTAAGCCATTTTTCCTGTAACTTCTTTACTGTATTGCTGGTAAAACTTTGCATCGCGTGAAGTCATCGCACAAGGCTGCCGACGATGGAGTTACGGTTAAAAATAAAGTAGTACTGTAGCTGTTTACAAACACACAGTTCAGAGAGCAATGACGCCAGTCACAGGGAAAGCTAAAACAGGCACGAGCGTCTCAGTAGCGACGCGTTCCTCACGTCCACGCCTCTCTCAGCGCGGGCGATATTTAAACACCCCACCGGGCACAGCGCGCGCACTCACGAGCTCAGGAGCAAGACACAGCCCGTGCATTAACGAGAGGAGATCTGTCTTATATCGGAGTTTAACACACAAGGACTACAGAAGATGAAGTCTCCAAAGATGAAGTCACAGAACAAATGTAAGTCAAATATTTTTCATAATACTGTTAATAATAACAACACTGTTAGGTGATAGTTTTTTTTATATATATATATATAATGGTTTTTCCAGCCTTTCTTGAGGACGTTGGCGATCTGAACGCTGTGTTGTGTGAATTCGACGCGGTCATCGAGGACTTCTCGTCTCCTGTGGAGAAGCGACACTTCAGATATGATGAGCACTTGAGAACCATGAAGAGACGGAGCAGCGCGAGCGTCAGCGACAGCGGCATCAGCGACGCCGAGAGTGAGTGCGCGTGCGTGCGTGCGTGCGTGAGGTTTCGAGGTGTTTTATTATTACAGAAGTTCAGAAGTTCAGTCAAAGCCTGCCAGAAACCCAGAGACAGTCTGGATCTGAGCACAGCATGAAGGGTTAACTCTCCAGCCAATAGCAGACAGACAGAGCCCCTCTCAGACGTTTTGTGGAGACTTAAGGGTTTCGATTTTAATGTAAACACTGTTTTTTTCTTAACCTGAATCCCATTATATCCAAACCTCCTTGTGTGATGAAGTACTGATGGGATGCATCCAGAGTCTGAGGAAGGAGTGTGAAAGGGTTGTGTTTGATTGCTTGTTGATGCATAGAAAGGCTCACTTTTCACTTTTTTCTTGAACTGTTCTCATGTTTAATGGTTAAGCACCAAGTGATCACTTTACCCCACCCTTGCCTTCTGGAACAAACAGGGAACGTGACAGACTCTGTGCTTGCATAATAAACCATCCTCTGGTGCCCTGTAGTCGCTCGCCTTCAAGGATCTGTGCAACTGCATTTTGGATCCAATCAAGGCTTATGGCATTTTGTCACACTTGCCATTGTACTTAATTTCAAGCGGTTTTGCTTCAGGACTTTACACTGGACAAAACATCAATGAAGGAAGCATTTTCTCCTTTCTTCTCGAGCATATCCTTGAGAAAAAGAGAGTACACTTTTGCATACTTTTAAAAAGAATATTTATGACATAAACAGTATGCTTTAAAACAATATACTTAAGTGTGAACTGAATGTAATGTTTTCAGACATTCAGATGCATGCTAATTGGAATGAAATTATATTATAGATAAAAAATATTATTCAATGCAGTTTAAGTTGAATATATTTATAATTACGCATGTGCATTTAGATTATATATTAACTTTAAATGAAATATTAAATAACACTACTAAAATGAAGATCAAGTATGTTACATATGCTTAGTCAGCACATCAGCATAAAACAAGAGTTATAAATCTCGATGATTAAAGTAAAACTTCTGAATTTGACAATATTACAAAGTGCACTTTTAAAGAGTGTGTTTAGAAATGTACTCTTACACTTAAGTGCACTTCAATTTAATTAGTATTTTATTAGCTGCAAGTGCAACATTTTAAATATATACTTTTAAGATTTGATCTTCAAGTGTGCATTCAGTACAATCAAGCACACTTCTTTTTCAAAAGCATATTTAGCTGTTCTGATTTATGACTGTTTGACAGATTTTTAGGGTTTAAAACCTCTTATGCAGTCAGTGTCATCCGAGTGGATACTTGCCCGTTTCACCAGCTGACGTGCTGAAGGCCACAGGCGAGAGGATCTAATGACTGAGGCGCTGGGAAAAGTTGAGCGTCCGTGTAATAGCATGCCTGCTTTGCCTTTAACGTCGAGAGGGGCTAAGAATGTGGAAACAAAGTATTTTAAGATAGAGTGTGGTGCACTGGCTCAGATCTTTGGCTTGAAATGAACCTGCTCGAGGGTGGGTCACGGTTGAACACGCTTTGAAAGTGTGCTCGTGAGAGAGAGGCTGGGCATGCATTGATTACAAACTCAACCCGCTCTACTAGCTCAGTTTAACCCCCTACCCCCTTCGGTTATGGGTCACTGCACATGTTTGGCAAGCCTGTGTGGTAGAGAGCAGTGCTGCTCCACTGCTTTTACATTAGGCATTAAGTGGCGACTCAACACAAGTGAATACTATAGACTTTTAAGTGTTCGAGTTTTTCCAGTTGTCCCTTGAATTTCAGTGCTCTCGGCAAGGAAAAGTGCACAGATGTTGCAAGTGACATAGTAGGCTTTTTCTGTTGATGTGGACTTCCAATGAGTTTTAAAACTACTGTTACAGTAATCATTACAGTCATCAACTCGGGTGTGAATGGGCTTTAATTCTACACAGTTCTGCTCCATTGTATTTGCATCGGAGTATTGCTTTTTACTTGCTCTCTGTGTTTATCACGATAGATTGCGACAGATTTTGGGGTTGTTGTTACCAACCTGTTGTGGTGGTGTTAGATAAGGCAGTGTGCTGTACACATACAGGAAGCGTCGGTTTTTCATTTCTGACTTCCTCTGTCTCTTTCTTTCCTGGTGTAACAGGTGCAGAGTCCTTGAGCAGTTTCAGCTTCAGTGAGGAGAAGCTCAACTCTCCCAGCGTCTTCTCCCCCTCATCAAACAGTCCTTTGGTCACATCTCCTAAACGTGAGTTAAAATAGGTTTGTTTTTTACATATTTAATGCTAATGAGTCCGTGTTGATCAACTGTATATTGTCTTCTTTAGCTAAACTTGGAGACACTAAAGAGCTGGAGGACTTTATTGCTGACCTTGACAAAACATTAGCAAGTAAGTGTGGAGGGATGTGGATATAACGACAAAAATGACTGTTTCATTCAGGGTTGTTTAAAAAACATGCTGCATTTTATTTTTCTTGTATGTTTATAGCAAGGGCTAAATGGTATGACATTATATAAATGGAAGAAATGCTATATATATTGTGGCAGATATATTTTAAGTGGGTAGGACTATTTTACGTAATTGAAGTGTTGAAACATCCCAGATGAGGACATACGTATTGATGGGTGCTTTACACAGAATTTGAGACTGAGTTTACAGTATTTGTTTACAGTTGCTGAGCAACATCACGCATACATCTTTAAAACAGTCAACGCTTCATTTGCTAAATATCACACTCTAGTTATTCTGCCCTCACATATAAGACAGCTCTCACATGCTGTATGAATATGAACAGAATTAGTGCTGTCAAACAATTAATTACGATTAATCACATCCATTGTTAACATAATATATGTGTGTGTACTGTCTATATTTATTATGTATATATAATATATATTTACATAATATAAAAATATATACCTGTGTGTGTATATGTGTATATATATATATATATATATATTTGTATGTATATGTATATGTATATGTATATGTATATATGTGTGTGTTCCTGTAGCTCAACTGGTAGAGCAAGCTAGTGCAAGGTTGTGGGTTCGATTCCCCGGGAACACATGATAGGTAAAAATTGATAGCCTGAATGCACTGTAAGTCGCTTTGGATAAAAGTGTTTGCTAAATGCATAAATTTAATTTAATTTAATATACATATATATATATTATTCACAAACATTAATATTTTATATATTACCAAACCATTTTTCTTAAATGTTTACATGTATGTTTGTGTATTCACAGTATATATGCATGATAATATACATTGTACAGTATTATGTAAACAAAAACTTTTATTTTGGATGCGATTAGTCGGGATTAATCATTTGACAGCACTAAACATAGTACAATATGTGTTATATAATATAATCAGTGCGAAAACAGCTATAAATTAAGAATATGATTATTATGAACAATCTTTTCATTTGCGTGTAAAATTAAAACGGTTGTTAAAATTCTTCTCAATATTACTGTCTTTGTGTTTTCGAGGTTTGGTGATAAGAGACTGTTTAAAAAAAATAATAAATTCACCTCAGAACCTTTGAATGGTAGCCTAGTTATTAAAATGTGGTCAAAAAAGAAAGTATATTTTAAATTATACTAATATTAAACAGTATTATTTTACTGTATTTTGACCAAGTAGATCAAATCAAATAAATTCAGCTTAAGACACTCATAGCTTATGCTTTTTTTCATATCACCCACTCCTTTATCAGCCATCAGACAAACAGATCATGGGAAGAAACAAGACTCTTGTATCACCAGGGGTTTTCAATCTCTTATTGAAAGATTGAGGTCATGCTAATCACACTGTCAGTCATGCACACACTCCTACACTCTTCCCCAGTGACGCATTAACACACTTAAGTTGATTTGCTTGGCGCTCCTGCGGTCTAGAGTGCTGTAACTTGCCTCAGAGACCGAGAAGAATGCATTTGGATAACTTTCAATGACTCAAAGCCATGTAGCCAGAGGGTGATCATCACTGATATTGCATGTCACAGAGAGAGCAGTCATAATTTGCATATTGTACAGTTGTTTTTACTTTCCTCCCTATCTCTGACCCTAGTCTTGAATACGTACATTAATTCAGACACCTTTAAATCTTTCCCATTGGTGTCACCCAAGATACTAAATGCTCTTCTGTTAAGGCAGCTAGTGAAAGACTTGCTAATTGGGCTGCAGTGTTTATTGTGGGGTGTCTATAAAAAGAGGACCCGCATACACACCGAGAATAACCCTGACACCCAAGGACCCAAAAATGTACTAAGTATGTCTTCTGCCTGCCTGTTTGTCTCCCTCCAGGCATGTGAGTAAGAGACGGGATGACTGGGGCCCACCACACTGTAGCTCCGCTGGGGGACGCCAGCCAGACCGCTCCTGATAAACCTGAATCACTGTGAAGATGGAGAAGACATGGTCAGGGTTTCACATGCTGAACGACGCCGTTCGAGAAGGCTTGGTGCATACTTACGCCCATACAAAAACTCAAATACATATGCGTAAGAAAGACTCTTTTGACAGGAATGGCTTGAGCTGTAAGATTATTTAAATCGCTTTTGTATAGAAATATATTTTTTTGATTTTATAGAGTCGGTTCTTGTAAATGTATCTGTAATACCATTTTGTGAATTTATATTTTTGTATTTCATGTAAATATTGTTTTAGACTCAGTCGCCTTGCTATAAGCCTCTTCTGCCACATGGGAATAAACGTAATTCTTAATTCATTAGGAAAACTGGAAAAGCAATATGACATGTATTTAATACAACTAATGTCTTAAAGAGATTCGAGATGTTTCGTGGCATTATTTCATTGTGTGTCTTATAGCATCAGAAGCTTTCTGCTTGTTTCTGCAGTATTTTCTCTTTCAGGGTGGACAGAAGGTATACTTTAAGACACCAAGGTCTGAGGCATTGACATATTTTAAGATCAATCAGTATGAGTTTATTTCAGTTGTAACAACTCAGACTTACATTTTGGTCTGGGACTAAGCGTAAGCCTTGTCTGTGAATCCAGGGGTAAGAGTAATTAATTCAGGGCTGTGGGTCAGTTATCTAAAGCTCTTGAGCAGTGTGTATGATTGACCCCACAGCAGGGGCTTGAGAGCGTGAGCAGTTGCTCAGGAGAAAATGTGACACCTGGTCACCTCCTCAGCACTTCGTGTCCAAATCTGTCTGATCTGCTCAGTCACCATGCATTTATAATGTTAAAGAAGAAGCGATCATCTCTACAGTATGTTCATTTATTATTTGATTGGACTGCTAATTGTTAAACCACTAAAAAATAAAGAAAAATGCCAAATAACTAAATAACATGTTTGGAATCAGAAACAATGTTGTTTGAATGAAGTCTTATGCTCACTAATGCTGCATTTATTTGAACAGAAATACAGTAAAACCTGTAATATTGTGAAATAATACATTTGAAAATCTAATTTATTCCTGCAAAGCATCATTACTCCAGTCTTTAGTGTCACTGTAACAAATAGACTTTTAGTTTGTTCCACTGTTTTCTGTTTGACCTAGTTTCCATGCTCCCTTGATTAGCTCATTCCGTTCACCTGTGTTGCTTTAATGATCTTGTTTGTGTCCCTAGTATTTAAGCCCTGTGTTTTGGCCCTTGCTCCTCAGTTCTGCTGTTAATGTTGAATATTTATGTTGATTTGTGTCCATCTCCTGCCTGAAAGTTTATTAAAGAACTCTCTTGTTGATTTTTACTCCTGCGTTGTGTGCTTTCATTAGCCACGTGACAGTCATATGATCCTTCAGAAATCATTCTGATATACTGCTCAAGAAATATTTCTTATCAATGTTTAACACGGTTGTGCTTATTTTATTTTTTTATTTTTTTATTTTTGTGGAAGCCATCATACTTAAGTAAATTGTTGCATTTGATCAATTTAATGCATGCTTGAATAAAAGTATTTGTTTCTTTGCAAACATTTGTTGTGCATTTTCAAAGTTAGTCTTGAGGTCATGTAACAGCGTACTACCAACAGTAGACAGTATAGAGTTGGCCTGCATACTGCAAGCTAGTCTTAATAATGGTCAGAGATGCTCAGAAATACAAAGGGTCATGCCCTCTGTAAGCAGGTGAGATGAAGGGGGGTTTTCAGTGACACTTTATAATTTCAACATTAAACTCAATATTATGAGCTGTGAATAGAAGATAAAACATCCCAGTACTTATGTCTGTTCTGGCAATGCTCCAGTGTGTCATTTGAAAATCAAATGTAAATGTGACTGCACCTTGACAATGTATGTGGCAATTAAGACAAAATAGCTCAGACTAGTATGAACCATGTTAAAAGACACCTTGAAACCACATTAAATATTACATTTGCCAAGATGCGTAGTGACCGTATCTGCCCTACACTTTGGTTTGGGTCACATTTACAGTTGCTCTGAAATGTTGTGGGCGATTCAGTCTTTTAAATAGAAATTTACATGATTGGGAGTGAGGGCGAAAAAAGTCCCCAGAATTCACTTGTGTTCAAGTTTGTCATGCGAATTGATCAACACAAAGCTGCTTGGTTTGAAAGTGACTTAAAGTGTGAGCAGTGCTTACGCTACATGCACAATTAATAAAAGATCTTGTTTTTTTTTTTCTGTGATATTGCACCAAAATGTTGCTAATGAACTACTACCAGAAGATGTGTTCATTGCAATTATTAATATTATTATATGTAACCAACATTCTGCCTTTTTAATAAAAGCCTAAAAGGTGTTTCAGTGACTTTATCATGGGTAATGGATTTCTGCTTCTCCTCGTGGCTAAAACATCCTTTTGAGGCTTATTGCTTTTTTTTCCCAAAGAGACTGTTAACTACAGTCAAATTATTATTTATCTCAACATTTTTCACTGTGTGGAAACTCACAAGGCCTCATTAAGTTCATCAGATCAAACTTTGGCACAGTGTCCGTATGTGGGATAAATTCACTAAAACTTAACTGTGCCACAAATTACACACAGTTTTTTAAATCATTTATCACTTGCTTTTCATGGGTGGAGATCTGGAATCGGCAGATAGAACCTTACAATTCCAAAGTGACGACATGTTCAATTAAACTTATTTCGCTTGTTAATTTAATGCATGGTAAATGTTATAATGGTTTAACCCTCTAAAGCTCTAAAATGTCAAAGATAACAGCATTGAACACTAATAGGTCCTTCATTTGACTAAAATCACATAAAATAAAGGCTGCCTATAATTTAGGCTGCTTCTGAAATGGGATACTCTCTGAGTTAGCACTTTATTTTGAATGAATAATTACTTTTCAGTTGTTCAAAAGTATGTTCTACATAGTACGAATGTAATCCGGACGTACTACTTTTGTCATGTGGTCTGCCATTCACAAATACTCTCATGTGGCCTCATGAAACAGTAATGTTAGAAAAACTACAATATACAATTTTGGATGCAATCATTCACTCTTTATCCAGCATAGAAATCCACTGCAGAATAGTTTTAAGTAATCAAATCAAACAATTCATAAATTTGGTAATAGGAACCATTTTGCAGTTCATTTGCACAACAACTGGGTTTCAGGGGGCCATGGAAAATGGCTTTCACTGTGCAAGTTTTTGAAAGTGGTATTATTATCGTCTCAATGTGAATTAGTGAAAACGGCGATGTCATGTTGCACATTCAGTCTATCTGAATGTGTGTGTGCAGGTGTGTAGTGTTTCTTTACGAAGTGATATCACAAACTACTGGCCTGGCATGATTAATACAGCGTTTTTACTCGTTTTCGTGTATCCATGTAAATGGGGATCATTTTGACAACACTGTCATCTGTAAACCAAAACACAAAAGAAAAACTTTTGTTTTTACTACAATCGCTGTCATGTAAACATACCTCATATACACTCTCAGTGTGTTCCAGCACATTAGACATTAAACAGTTAAACCAGAACATTTCTCTGTGAACTGTTAGACAAGGTGTTAAACAAGATGGAAATAACCTAGCGATTTTTCCTCCGGTGACAGCAGCTGGGGGCAAACATGAGATATAGATCACCCTGAAAGAAGCCATGATGCTACGTTTGGCAGTAAGTCAGCACTGACAGAATGTGTGCAGAAAATCAGAGCATTTTCTGAAGAAACATCAGCACTGACATGCTCTTACAGGCGCATAATTTCTCTAAACACTTCAGGAAATTTAAACATGCGGATAACTGACAGGCCTGTGGATTGTTCTGTCTTAAGTGCACATTGAGGCCATTCGTCAGCTTTTGTTCCACAATGATCTGCATTCATAATGTGAAAGCACTGCTCTTTTGTTGGTTTGTTGTTGAGAGTCAAATGGTCATCTGTCATTGATGGATTATCTGTTATGCATGCTCTTCAGTTATGTACAAGCCCAGACCGATAGAGCCATATGTGAAAGCAGTTCCAGTCTCATGCTGCGTTCACAACAACATGCTAGCACTACTCTCACTACTTCTGCCATAGACAGATGTGGTAAAAATTAGTAGTACATTAGTATGCTGTTCTGGAAATCAGAAACTGGAAGTAAGGCTACTCAGTGGATTTCAGGGTCATTAAATCATTTTGGTTATTAAGCTGGGAATAATTGTGTTTTGACAGCTCTTTTTTTGCATGTTGTGCAGAAGCTGGTGGCTGAGGATGTGGCATATGCCATATAAAGACAGCTGGAGATCGGGTATCACATTAAAATGAGTCCTCTTCTAAGAAAAACAGAATTCACAGATGAATCCAGCAGCAAGGAGAGATTCCTGTGGTTCCAGTATCCCATGAATGAAAGAATTCAGAATAACCCAAACACTATAAATCTTTAGCCCTTCCTCACATCCACAGGAATCACACACTGGGATACTGGTTTGATGGTGGTGTGTAGCCCCCCGGGCACATTGATGTAAAGTGATGGAACTCACTCTCAGCCTCTCCATTGTGTCTGTCCTTCCCCTGACCTCATGTGCACAGCCACCTCTCACCCAAATGAACGGCAAAAGAGCCCAGGTCAAAGGTCACACAGAAAGACACTGGGGTTCCAGAGGGAGAAAGGATGGCGGAAAGCTGGACGAAGAATTTCCCCTTTTTGAACAGCGTGAAAGCAGAATATGGTGCTTAATCCGGTATGACGTAACCTCCGAAAAGACCACGGGAGCTCAACGGAATATACTTAGCTGTCTAAATGATTCAGGGATAAAAGAAAATTAAAATGGTGAGGACAATTGTTTGTCTTTCTGTGTTTCTACAGATCTATGGGTGAATGAAATGGATAACACAAGATTTTAGACGACTTCACCTTGGTATTCACTAAATTCAAGCGTCCAACCTGTTACCAATATATATATATATATATATATATATATATGAAAATTTTCACCACATGCTATATCAAAAGAAGAGAAATTCAACAAAAATGACTTCTTAAAACTCATGCGGGGATTTTGCTCGTCTGTGGCTCAAGATGCTGGGTTAAGATCCAGATCCCTGCGACCCTAATAATGACATGAGGTTTGAATAATAGAATGGATGACTTCTGAAAAGTTTTATTTAAAGAGGATTTATAATCATAAGAAGGGGTGAGCAACTGGCTCAACTTACCCCAAGACTGTCAGCTCAAATTACCCCACTCCGACCATTTTATCAACGGACATCCAGCAGTTTATATGATAAAGTTTAGAGATAACAACATCCTAACAGTAGCCTCATATTATAACCTCCTGAAGCACAAACACATGCATGATATTTTATTCAGATTTGTCTGTAATTGTTCACACAAAAAGCATGAGTCCTTAAACAGCAAAAAAGTTTTTTTTTTTTACTTAAATGTAGTTACAAATAATGTAATGGGCGTCTCTCCATCATAGGTAGTGTACAAGATTGTGTACGAACTGGTTCCTCATTATAATATTAAAACAATAGTGAAATACAGTGGTGTCCCAGATGGTGTGTGGTAATCAGACTCCTTCTCCATTGTGATCAGATGTCCCTCTGCTGTAGGGCTCGGAGGCACCCTCATCCCAATACTGCTTCCTGACAGGAGAAGGTCTCAGGAACACTAGCTGCTCAAAGTTTGCAAGATTCTCATCAAATTCTGCCAAGGAAACACACTTTTATAAAGAAAACTCTCATGTCCTACATCGTAATGTGCCATATTCAACACATTCCATTGGTTAACCCAAGATTAAAATGGGATTAAACAAACATTCAGCCATCACTGAGCCTGGCCAGTTGAAATTGTGTAATGGGAGGTCACTAGGTTGAAGTCTTATGATTGTATTGTCATGAGTAAACCATTTGCTCTTTGTTCATACAGAGAATAAAGCAGGAGGGACTGAAAGGTCACAAAAATCCAGAGATCAGTGTGTAAGAAACTCATTCAGCCCAGGCTTTCCACTGCTTGTTTACTGAAGCCATGAAATAAAAAAATAATAATCTCAATGCAAACCTATTCACACTTGTTGGTCAATGGCATTGATAAAATCACAGAGTTTGATTTGTGGATTATTATGAATAGTGATTATTTAATCTGCAGCCCATTGGCTGTTATTTGGATCACCAAAGATAATCTTCATGTAGCAGCAGATCATAAGAAAAATGTCACAAAACAAATAACAGCACAACATGAGGGTAAACAATGACAGAATATTAATTTTGGTTAAATATTTCATACAGGCAGCATTCAGGGCCAGCTGTGGCGATGCTGTGAGGGAATGAGACCCCAGCGTGAGCTTGAAGCATGATTATTCGTACAGTGCTAAACAATTTGTTCCTATTCATTCCTCAATGCATCTCTCAGCACAGCTCATTTATTTGCTTGTGTCTGGCCACCGGCTGCCGAAGAAAATAAGAAAGGCCACTTTGAGCAATCATGAATGTGTTTTAGGCAGGGGTTTGTCAATGACAATCTAGTGACAAGCTGTCTCCTGCAGAAGCTATTTCATTTATTTATTATTTCACTCTCCACATGACACAATTTCTGCTTTAATACAGGCATAGTGAAGCCCAAAATGAAACCTCTGTCTTTTACTTAACATCATCAAATTTTATTTTCTTCAATGGATTGTTTTGATGAGTATGTAACCTAACTTTACAATTGTTTTTATGACCATACATGTAATAAACATTAATGGCAATTATTGTCAAGAAATGCGAGAGCTATATGCTGTTTATCCTGGTGTCCACTACAGAAGACATGTATGAAAATGATGCCCTGTTAAGTAACAAAAAAGTCATATTCTGATTTGAAGCCCCATAACATAATGTTTATTTACAACAAACAATTAGAAAATTCGATTTAAATAACAATTACAAAATATTATCAAATTTTCCCAAGTGTGCTAAATTGTATCATTCTGTCAGTATCAGTCATATTTAAAGACCAAGGAGAAGGTGTGTTTATGATCAAACCTCAAACATTTGGTATCTCTGAAAAGGCCTGGGAATGTGCTCTGTCCAGGACATCCAGACTTAAAACTGAGACATATAAGGCCTCAGAGAAATTCACTAAAATACAATGCCCACTACAGAGGACAAAAGTCTCTGCCTGGATGTTAGGAGGTTATGAAAGTGTGTAATAGTTAGGCTTATATAATATAGATCAGTGGCCTGTACACACACACACACACACACAAAATTACATTTCTCACATTAGAATTTTTAACATGAGTAGGTCTACAGGTGCTGGTTATATAATTAGAATATCATCAAAAAGTTGATTTATTTCACTAATTCCATTCAAAAATATTTTTCAAATGTTTATTTCTTTTAATTTTGATGATTATAACTGACAACTAAGGAAAAACCCAAATTCAGTATCTCGGAAATTAGAATATTACTTAAGACCAATACGAAAAAGGATTTTTAGAAATCTTGGCCAACTGAAAAGTGTAAACATGAAAAGTATGAGCATGTACAGCACACAGTACTTAGTTGGGGCTCATTTTGCCTGAATTACTGCAGCAATGCTGCGTGGTATGGAGTCGATCAGTCTGTGGCACTGCTCAGGTGTTATGAGAGCCCAGGTTACTCTGATTGTAGAAAAGGCCCCAAAGTTATGTTATTGTTGCTATTATTTAGTACAGTTGACCATAACGTGCTTTATGTTTCACTTTACTCCCGTTTATTCAGTGTTTGTAATAGGGTAGCAAAGGCGCGCGCTGGTTTGTATATTATATCTGACGTCACGCAGTAGTATGCAGTACGATAGAGATGGTCAGTCGGTTGTCACGCAGTTAGTATTCAGTATGATAGAGATCATCGGTCGGTAAAATTATAATTGTGAGTGACACTTTCCTCAGCGTGTGCGTGAATGAGAAAAGTAAGTAAATCTGCTGCATTACTCGTGATATTGTATTTCTTGGACAGCCGTTATTTCTGATGTTCGATATGGATGAGAGTTAGGAGTTTAGGGGTCGTTACACGACCGCTGTGTTAATTATATTCACGTTTGTGCGTTACTTTCTAGCTTCGGTCCACCTGACTTAGTACGTTGGGTTAAATGGGTCACATCGTGTTCAGACATGTTTATTTTATTCAATACTTGTTGTTATGAATGTTAAGTGCTCTGTGGCTGAGTAAAATATGAAGTGGTGTTAAATATCATTATCTGGACCGCTATTGATGCTTTAAAGTATATCATAGAAGACAGAAAGTTCTATCTACGTTATTGATAACTTAATGCATGGTAGAAAATCTGAGAAGTGTCTGAATCCTTTCTCTCTGCTTACATTTTAGGGTTTAAGAGATATAGTCATATTCTGACTACTGTTTAATTTATGTTTGTAATGTTTATTGAATGAGTGTTGAATGAGTGTATGCATATGTTTCCTTTATTCATTTGTATTTGTTCTCTCTTTATAGAAACCACACTAGAAATTACTCTCACCTTTAAACTCACTCATACAAGAAAGAGGAGGAATAAACAGAATAATAAGAATTATCTCTCCGCTCTTCATTTCATACTCTGGAATATTTGGCCTTAAGTGGTGTTCTGGCCGACACACCTGAGTGAACCTGGTGATAAACCCAGAATTAGCACCTAGACTGAGTGTTTAACCATTATCTTCACTTCATTGATGGTCCTTCGAGCCGGATATTACTGGGTTTATGTCAGAGATGGAATTACATCCAGAGTATGATGTCTGTGGTGCACGTCCCAAACGGCACATTCGCCCACCTGTGCGCTATGCAGATTATGAGGTTGATTATAGGGGCTACATCGGTGAGAGGTACAGAGAGGAATTAGAGAGTACTCACCAGGAGGGAAATGCCAGGATGACACCCCTCTCCTCCCCTTATGACTCTTCCCTTCGCCTGCAGAGGCGGGATGCTATTCTTCAGGAGATGGACCTGGGCTATAGGGCGGAGAACCAACAGCCCAGCCAGAAGAATCAGCTAGCCCCCCAGCGGTTTCCAGAGAGAGAGTTTAGGGAACAGCTACGAGATTACTCTACTCCCCTGCCTTCAGTGCTGCACCCCATACATCCACAGGAGGAGAGCCGAGTTGAGTTAGATGACATTCGTCATGAAAGACACCTTCTGCAGCAGACACAGCGGGACATGGCATCAGACTTAGTCGAGCTAAGAGCATTGCGAGCAGACATGAAACAGTTAGTAGATGCTGTTCGCAATATGCAGAGTCCAACCTCTATTCATACCAGAAAGCCAGAGTTAACGGTGATGTCGCCATGGCCACCTGTTGAACGCAAACCTAAAGCTGAGGAAGAGGATGATTGGCCTGCACCACCACCATGGCCAGACCCAGAATTGGACGAGCCTCTCCCTAGTGTCCCACCTATAGCACACTCGCTTATCAGTAGAATAGATGAGGTTCCAAGAATTAAGGAAGAAGCACCACCAGCCCCAGCTCCTAACATGTTTGTGGGCCAGCCACAAGTTAATCACTCAGCACGTGAGGCCCTTCCTACCGCCAGGCCATGGGAGGACACTGCCCATCATCCACCTCCCTGGTTCAAGCCCATTCAGTTTTTGCCGCAGACACACAGATTACCTTCAGCTGAGCCCAAGTACCCTACTGCTTATGGTGGTCAACGGAGTGAGCTTGGCTCCAACCTAACGCCCCAGCAGCGCCATCCAGGCATGGCATGGACACAGCCCCCGCCTTTAAGCTCACCTCAGGATCGTAACTACAGCATCCCAGAACCAAGTTACCGTGGGCCACGCCCAACAATCCGCAACTTCTCAAGTCGGGACCCAAGTGAGTTCGCGCGGCTCAAGATCTCATTGGAGAACCTCCTACCACATGATGCATCTGAGCTGTTTAAATATCAAGTGTTGGTCGATCACCTGCAACTAGAAGAAGCCAGGTTAATAGCAGATGCTTACCTTAACTCCCCAACACCCTTCTCAGACACAATGGTTGCCCTCAATGACAAGTTCGGCCGGCCACATCAGATAGCGCTGAGGCGTATTGCTGCTGTGATGGACTCACCAGACATAAGGCGGGGAGACTTTGCCGCCTTTGAGAAGTTTGCACTCCAGATACAATCACTGGTGGGGATGCTGAAGACGCTTGGCCACGAGGGTGAAGTGGAACTACAATGTGGCTCACATGTTGCTCGTCTGTTGAGCAAGCTGCCGCCTGAGCAGAGAGCAGAGTTTCGCCGCTGCATGTACCATCAGGGCACACAAACCCACACCTTAACTAATCTTTCAGATTGGTTGAAATACGAGTCTTGGTGCCAGGACTCTGAAGGACAGTTAGCTGTGAGAGGAGCTCGGGAGAAGCCGGTATCCAGATATGAGGGTAGGAAGGGTAAGCAACCTACTACTGTCCTCCATGGTGTGAAGGACACTGCTAAGAAATCTGAGGCTCCAGTTCCAAGCAGCTCCTTCAAAAGGATCAAGAGCAAGCCATATTGTCCATTCTGCAATAATGAGGAACACTACCTTAGCCAGTGCACAGAGGTATCCAGGCTAACAAAGGATCAGCTGACCGAATGGATAAAAAGTAACAAGAGGTGTTGGCGATGTGCACGGCCACACCAGGCGGCCCAGTGCAACTTAAAAAAAACATGCAGCCTCTGCCAAGGGAAACATCTCCAGGTTCTGCATGAGGTGAATATGAGGTCATCCAAGGAGGCAGCGTCAACACCGGCAGTGGAAAGCCAAGGCACCAGGGGGACAACAGAGGTTCTGTATTTAGACAGACCCACTGAAGGCAGTCGGGTCCTTCTGAAAGTTGTCAAAGTCCGCCTTCACCATGGTGACCAATCAATCAACACCTATGCCATACTTGATGACGGTTCTGAGAGAACTATGCTGTTGTCAGATGCTGCAGAGAAGCTAGGTGTGCAGGGGATTCAAGAGGACCTACCACTACGTACAATTAGAGAGGAAGTGCAGACACTTCGTGGTGCATCAGTGTCGTTCTTTATTTCTTCGCCATTAAACCCAAAGACCAAGTTTAAGATTACAGGTGCATTCACTAGTGATCGTATTGGACTAGCTGCCCATACTTACCCCATGGAGCAACTCCGGAACACCTACAAGCACCTCACTGGCCTTCCCATACGGACTCTTATAAATGTCAAACCCCTGCTTCTCATTGGGAGTGACCATCCCCATCTCGTCACTCCCATTGAACCTGTCAGATTGGGACCTCCAGGTGGGCCTGCTGCCATCCGCACAAGGCTGGGCTGGACTCTGCAGGGCCCATCGAGTGTAGTCCGTCACCACGCCCAATCACGGCAGTGTCTATTTACAACAGTAACACCCCAGGTGAGCGAGCTTATGAAACATGTTGAGAGATTATGGCAGGTCGACATTGTTCCATTCAGAAGCGAGAAACTAGTTACTCGTTCAAGGCAGGACCAAGAGGCCATCAGCATCCTGGAGACCAAAACCATCAGGGTAGAGGTTGATGGCATTCTCCGTTACGCAACCCCACTGCTCCGCCGGAAAGACATGCCGCTCCTTCAGGCTACCAAAGAAGCCGTCATGCCCTGTTTACGAAGTGTAGAGAGGCGACTTGCCAGAGATCCTGCACGAGCAGAAGCCTACAGAGTGGAGATGGAGAAATTAATAAAGGCGGGCTCTGTCATCAAGTGTGGACCGAAAGTTTCAGACAAGGAAGGTTGTGAGGAATGGTATATCCCTCACCATATGGTGAGCCATAATGGCAAGAATAGGCTGGTATTCAACTGCTCCTATCAGTATCGAGGGCAGAACCTCAACGACCATCTACTGCCTGGGCCGACCTTAGGAGCATCACTCCTGGGAGTTCTGCTAAGATTCCGAGAGCATGCAGTTGCAGTTAGCGGAGACATTAGAGGCATGTTCCACCAAGTTCGCCTCCTCCCAGAGGATCGTGCTCTGCTCAGATTTCTTTGGCGCGACATCAGTCAAGAAGGACCTCCTGCAGTGTACGAGTGGCAGGTGCTACCGTTTGGTACAACGTGTAGCCCCTGCTGTGCCACATTCGCCTTACAGCGCCATGTCTCTGATAACAGCCAGCCAGATGAAGATGTGAGGATATCAGTTCAGAAATGTTTTTATGTAGATAACTGCCTCCAGAGTGTTCCCACAATTGTGGAAGCGAGGCACCTAGTCAACAAACTACGAGCCATTCTTGCGTCTGCAGGCTTCGATCTACGTCAGTGGGCCAGCAATGAACCAAGTGTAATAAGTCACCTACCAGAAGAGAGCTGCTCTGCTAGTGTTGAGTTGTGGCTGGCTCAGAACAAGATCGATACCCCAGAATCTACTCTAGGGCTAAGCTGGCTCTTCCACACGGATGTTCTTGGTTACAAGCATCGCCATGTGGAGTACGGTGTCCCCACGATGCGTAATGTCTACAAGGTGCTGGCGAGTCAGTACGATCCACTCGGCTTCATCCTACCCTACACCACCAGGGCTAAGATAATCGTCCGACACCTTTGGGACAAACACAGGGGATGGGATGATCCACTATTACCGCAGGAGCTTCTGCAGCAATGGAAAGACTGGGAAGAAGAACTACAAGTATTACCTCAAGTCACCCTGCCCCGACCGTACTTGTCAAAGTCTGTGGACATCTCCGGTCTTCAGAGAGAGGTGCATGTATTTTGCGACGCCTCAGAAGAGGCGTATGGTTCAGTGGCGTACCTCCGGACCACTGACCAACATGGTGAAGTGTATCTGTCATTCCTGATGGCCCGTTCCAGAGTCGCTCCTAAGCGATTTCACTCTATGCCCCGATTAGAACTCTGTGCTGCCCTTACTGGTGCACAGCTCTCTCAGGTGCTGAAGAGGGAGCTTACCATCCACATTGATCGGACAACCCTTTGGTCAGATTCCACAACGGTGCTGACATGGCTGAGGTCTGAATCCTGTCGGTTTAAGGTCTTTGTGGGCACCCGCGTGGCCGAGATACAGGAGCTGACTGACGGGCATGCCTGGAGATATGTTGATACCGCAAGAAACCCTGCGGATGACGTAACACGCGGAAAGAAGCTGCAAGAGCTTATTCAACCAAATAGATGGAGCCTGGGACCAGCCTTCCTCCTGAACAGTCCAGCCTCATGGCCAGAGGACCCCACTGTTGACCAAACAGAAGATACCTCAGAGCTACGCAAACCTATCTTCTGTGGGGTCGCCGCCGTTGCATCAAGCCAGTCAACTTCAGAACTGGGCCAATACAGCTCGTGGAAGGAGTTGTTGGAAGGGACAGTGCAGGAGCTGCATGGGGCGGCCAACTCTAATGATAAGCCCACAGCTGAAGACTACCGACAGGCTGAACAGTTAATATTTCAGAGGGCTCAGAGGGATAGTTTTCAGCAGGAGTACCACCTTCTGAAAGCTGGTAAACCTGTCCCCAGCTACAGTCGACTTCGCATGCTGTCTCCAGAGCTGGATGAAAAGGGAGAGCTCATTCGTGTTGGAGGACGACTCCGTCGAGCAGAAGGTCTAGAACTGACCACTCTTCATCCAGTCATCTTGGACCCAGGTCATCGAGTAACTACGCTCTTGATTCAAGACTTTGATAACCGCCTCCACCACCCAGGACCAGAGCGGGTATTCGCCGAGCTTCGACGCTCCTTCTGGATCCTGCGAGGACGTGAGGCTATCCGGCGCTACCAGTATAGCTGCGCTGACTGTAGACGATGGAGGGCAAAACCTGCAGTGCCGAAGATGGCAGACCTGCCATCAGCCCGTCTGCGCCTTTTCAAGCCTGCTTTCTATTCTACGGGGATGGACTGTTTTGGGCCATTTGAGATCAAAGTGGGCCGGCGCCGGGAGAAGAGATGGGGGATCATTTTCAAGTGCCTCACAACTAGGGCGGTGCACTTGGACCTCCTTACTGCTATTGATACGGATGCTTTTCTGATGTCCCTTCGTCGGTTCATTGCCCGTAGAGGAACGCCTGCAGAGCTGTTCTCCGATCAGGGGACAAATTTCAAGGGAGGTGAGCGGGAACTCCGTGAAACTTTCACTGAAATGTCTAAAGAACTACGACATCTCCTTGCACCACAGAAGATCTCCTTCCGCTTTAACCCCCCAGCAGCTCCCCATTTCGGAGGGGTGTGGGAGAGGGAGATACGCTCAGTTAAGAGCGCACTCTATGCCACAGTCGGTGCTCAGCCTGTTCCAGAAGAAGTGCTTCGGACCGTACTTACTGAGGTGGAAGGGATCCTTAACAGTAAACCCTTGGGTTATGTGTCTTCAGATGCCAGTGACCCAGATCCAGTGACTCCCAGTGTTCTTCTCATGGGGCGGCCTGATGGTTCGCTACCTCAGGTAGTCTACCCCGAAAGTGAGCTCATCTGTCGCCGGCGTTGGAAGCACTCCCAAATCTTGGCTGATCACTTCTGGGCCCGTTTCATCCGACTCTATTTGCCGAGTCTACAAGCTCGCCAGAAGTGGCAGGCTACACCAGCTGATATTGCAGGGGACTGTGTAGTGATGATCGCTGATCCGCATCTTCCGAGGGCCCTCTGGCCCATTGGAAAAGTAGTCAAGACTCATCCCAGCCCTGACGGGCGCATCAGGTCCGCTGATGTAAAGGTGAAGGAGAGAATCTACACCCGGCCAGTTGCCAGGCTGGTTGTTCTCCCTGCACTTCCTTCTGGTGAAGATGGAGATGGTCTCACTCCTGCCACTACACCCCAGCCATAGAACTTTGTTGCCTTTAGTGATGAGCAAATGTATTACATACATTTGGGGGCGGCTGTAGAAAAGGCCCCAAAGTTATGTTATTGTTGCTATTATTTAGTACAGTTGACCATAACGTGCTTTATGTTTCACTTTACTCCCGTTTATTCAGTGTTTGTAATAGGGTAGCAAAGGCGCGCGCTGGTTTGTATATTATATCTGACGTCACGCAGTAGTATGCAGTACGATAGAGATGGTCAGTCGGTTGTCACGCAGTTAGTATTCAGTATGATAGAGATCATCGGTCGGTAAAATTATAATTGTGAGTGACACTTTCCTCAGCGTGTGCGTGAATGAGAAAAGTAAGTAAATCTGCTGCATTACTCGTGATATTGTATTTCTTGGACAGCCGTTATTTCTGATGTTCGATATGGATGAGAGTTAGGAGTTTAGGGGTCGTTACACGACCGCTGTGTTAATTATATTCACGTTTGTGCGTTACTTTCTAGCTTCGGTCCACCTGACTTAGTACGTTGGGTTAAATGGGTCACATCGTGTTCAGACATGTTTATTTTATTCAATACTTGTTGTTATGAATGTTAAGTGCTCTGTGGCTGAGTAAAATATGAAGTGGTGTTAAATATCATTATCTGGACCGCTATTGATGCTTTAAAGTATATCATAGAAGACAGAAAGTTCTATCTACGTTATTGATAACTTAATGCATGGTAGAAAATCTGAGAAGTGTCTGAATCCTTTCTCTCTGCTTACATTTTAGGGTTTAAGAGATATAGTCATATTCTGACTACTGTTTAATTTATGTTTGTAATGTTTATTGAATGAGTGTTGAATGAGTGTATGCATATGTTTCCTTTATTCATTTGTATTTGTTCTCTCTTTATAGAAACCACACTAGAAATTACTCTCACCTTTAAACTCACTCATACAAGAAAGAGGAGGAATAAACAGAATAATAAGAATTATCTCTCCGCTCTTCATTTCATACTCTGGAATATTTGGCCTTAAGTGGTGTTCTGGCCGACACACCTGAGTGAACCTGGTGATAAACCCAGAATTAGCACCTAGACTGAGTGTTTAACCATTATCTTCACTTCACTGATTGTGGCCTTCAGCTCTTCTGCATTGTTGGGTCTGGCATATCACATCTTCCTCTTCACAATAGATTTTCTATGGGGCAGGGGCGTAGCAGCCATTTTAAAAATGGGGGGGGACAGCTGTATGGTGATTTGACCCAAAGCTGATGTTCATAATAAATTCTAAATAGAATACCAATTGGCATTTTACTTTTTCAAATTTGGGAACATGACATGATAGCTTACAGGAACCTATTTTTGTTAAATCATACTCAAAATTTAAAAATACTGCAGTACTTTGAGACCAATGGGAGACCATCTATAATTTTTTTTTATTTTTTATGAAATAAAGATATTTTAGGATATTTACAATATTTCAGTTGCACTACATATGAACAATAACTTTTTTTTTGGACAGTTGGACAAAAACAGGTGTTACATGAGTATACAGATTACATCTACAGTAATTTTATACAAACATACATTTTATGAAAAATATGAGACAGATGATCTGTGAAAAAATCAAGCTCCTCTGGCTCCTCCCAGTGCTCCTATTGCCATTTGCAGAAATACATCACTCCCGGTAAAAAACAACCAATCAAAGCTGCGGTCTGTAACTTTGTGTGTTTTCAAAATGTAGAAAAATGTATATAGTAAGCGAGTACACCATGAATCCATTTTCCAAACCGTGTTTTTGGCTTGTCCTGAATCACTAGGGTGCACCTATAAGTGTTTATATTCGGACTATTTTAGATTGCTTCGGGGTACCGCGGCGGAGTAACCCAGTACCTTTGTGATTCTTCATAGACATAAACAGGGAGAAGTAGTTCCGGCTATGATGTTCTTCCGCAAGACGCAAGCAGTTCTGTTTATTAACCGCTAGAGCGTCAAAAGTTCCCTACCGCAGATTTAAGATAGTCAATCTGCTTTTTTTATACAAATCTCACCTGTACACATTCTGGAGAGGTTGAGCAACTGACCCCTCTCTCTGCCAGTGACGTCACAGCCTGCCTTTCCTACAGACTAGTTAGGACATAAAGTAACAGTTATGAATTAAAAGAATAAAATTTGATAAAGTATTTTAAGATATTCGTTGCAAAACAAATATGATTTATTGTGAAATGATAATTTTACTCCGCGAGCAGCACGTAGACAAACAAAGGACAGCAGAAACCAATAACATTGTTACGTCTTATTTAGCAGACGCTTTTATCCAAAGTGACAATTAGGAGAGCATTTAACACACTGAATCCGGCGCGACGTGATTCATACGGGTTCAATAGGTTAAATCATAACATGAAAACTTTATCGCGCGATTCGTGTCATCGCGACATACTGTAACATACTTACAGTGTGTGTTTGAAAAAAGGATGTAATCGTCCTTTGCTTTTTTCTGGGGTGCATTTTATCCCAGACGGCCTAATAGCAAACGAACGAACGAAAATTCAGAAGAGCAATAAGAGATTTGAAGCTCATAGCAGACGCGCCCAGGAGATGATTCGCTCTGTGATTGGCTGAATGTTACTTCACTCAAATCTAAGTAACAAATCAGAGAACACTACAGGAAATATTCACGCTGGATCCTAAAAAAAAAAAAAAAAAAAAAAAAAAAAAATTAGCAGGGGGCAGAATCACCTGTTTCTAAAAGTGCGGGGGACGTGTCCCCCCCGTCCCCCCCGGTTGCTACGCCCCTGCTATGGGGTTAAGATCAGGCGAGTTTGCTGGCCAATCAAGAACAGGGATACTATGGTCCTTAAACCAGGTACTGGTAGCTTTGGCCCTGTGTGCAGGTGCCAAGTCCTGTTGGAAAATGAAATCTGCATCTCCACAAAGTTGGTCAGCAGCAGGAAGCATGAAGTGCTCTAAAACTTCCTGGTATACGGCTGTGTCGACCTTGGACCTCAGAAAACACAGTGGACCAACACCAGGAGATGACATGGCACCCCAAACCATCACTGATGTGGAAACTTTACACTGGACCTCAAGCAACGTGGATTATGTTCCTCTCCTCTCTTCCTCCAGACTCTGGGACCCTGATTCCCAAAGGAAATGCAAAATTTACTTTCATCAGAGAGCATAACTATGGACCACTCAGCAGCAGTCCAGTCCTTTTTGAAGTGAGAAGCTTCTGATGCTGTCTGTTGTTCAAGAGTGGCTTGACACTAGGAATTGACAACTAAAACTGACAACTGTCAAGTCAGCAGTCTTGCCCATGATTGTGTAGCCTGCAGAACTAGACTGAGAGACCATTTAAAGGCTTTGCAGGTGTTTTGAGTTAATTCACTGATTAGAGTGTGGCACCAGGCGTCTTCAATATTGAACCTTTTCACAATATTCTACTTTTCTGAGATACTGAATTTGGGATTTTCCTTAGTTGTCAGTTATAAACATCAAAATTAAAAGAAATAAATATTTGAAATATATCAGTATTTCTGTAGTGAATGAATATAATATACAAGTTTCACTTTTTGAGTAGAATTAGTGAAATAAATCAACTTTCTGATGATATACTAATTATATGACCAGCACCTGTATATTTTTAAATGAACATTTTTTAATGATGTATTTGCAATACTAATGACACACTAGTGATGCAACTAAAGCAGGGATAGGCAACTCCGATCCTGGAGAGCCACTATCTTGCAGAGGTTAGCTTCAACCCTCATAAAAACTCCCCTGCCTGTATCTATCTAGTAATCCCAAAAACACTGATTGCCTTGTTCAGGTGTGTTTAATTAGGGTTGAAGCTAAACTCTGCAGGACAGTGGCCCTTCAGGACCGAAGTTGCCTATCCCTGAACTAAAGGAATTACAGAAGCAAGATTTTCCATAATTAACAACTTGAATATCTCACTGAAAATGCTGTTTTTTTTTTTTTTTTGCAAGGTTTGGAGTACTTTTAAGATACTTTTATTGCTTTTATTTCAGCTTTACAGCACATGCCCCATTTAGTTTTATCGTATGGAGGACATCGGTCAGGACATTCTTCAGAAAGTCTCATTTGCATTCCACAGATGACAGAATTCATCCGGGTTTGGAACAACATGTGGGTGAGAAAATGATGACACAACTGATCAACCGCAAACTCTCAGAAAAATTCCCCACATTGGTTAGGAGGACAGCTTCTGGGAGGGTTAAATGTTAAAATATTGAAGAACTCCTAACCACGGCAGGCTAAATGAGAAATTTCAAAGAAACAGTTTCACAACAAAACAAACACAGTCTTATCTGCATCAGTCTGAAGGGGTGTGTGTGTGTGTGTGTGCGCGCGCGCGTGTGTTTCATTTGGAGTCAACACCTTTTACTTTAGACAAGTGTGTGACTTGTTTGAGACCGTTTTAACCATTTTTCCAATAAAAGTTTTTTTTTTATTCATTTCTTTTATTTAATTATTAAGTTTTTCTGATTATTTAAATATTCCTCACACTAAGAAAAAAATGGTTCTTTTAAGAATTTTCTTTTGGTAACCAAAAGTGTTTCATCTATTGCGTCTCTACGAAAACCCCCTTTTAGTACCTTTACTATATTTAATGCTTTTTATTGACTTTTCCATAATCAGTTATTCTCACAACAACAGAGATTAAATTGTCTGTACCAACATGCCTGATGCACAAAGAACAAAACCCCTACAGAAAACAAAAGCACTGCATCCCTCAGCATCTGCGCGCCTGCAGGGGTGGGTGGGAAGTGACCTTGTGCAGAGCTGGCTCTTCTCAAACAAACAGACAAATGCTCCATCTTTCCTCTGGCTTCACCTCTGCTGCTTCTCCAGATACTGCACTTGCCCTGTCCCAACTTGCCCAGATTTATGAGTTGTGTGTAATATTTCCTCAGCACAAATGACATTGCATGTACAAAAGGTGGGTGGAAAATGATCAATAGAACTAAACCTTTAACAACAGTCCCCGATTGAGGAATGAAGCCTAGAGGCCGTAAAGGCCCTTATAGAGAAATAAACAGTGTTGGTGCTGTGACATGCAGGAGGCAGCTGTAAGATTCAGAAGATTTGACATTCTGAAATGAGTGAGACATAAATATTAAAGGCAACATCATAGCATGTTGTCTCTATATTCATTCATTTATATATTAACTGCCTCATTCAGCAGAGTAATTTTTCAGCACTGGAAACACAATGACCAATTCAAATGATGTAAAAATGTCTCTGGCGATCACATGAGCTGCAGGCATGCAGAACAGAGTGCAGGGATAAACATGAGCTCAGTGTTTCCTAATTCTAAGACAAGACATGCAGACTTTATTATAGTCAAAAGGGTGAATGCCCAAATTGCATTTTCAATGTAGCTTCAAAGAGCACTACGTGATATGTGCTCTCAGTTTCTGATGGTGCATAGGAATTGGTTGCACTTGCAATAGGTGCACGCTTTCCTTTTCCCACATTTAATCCAAGTACTGAAATTATGATGAGTGGTGAAACCCAGTGTATGGACTTTGAAAAAACAAAAACTCAGTCGATATAGGTAAACATGTTCTTCCAGGTTAAAGTTCATAACATGGTAGGTCAATGTGTAAATGCTGATGACAGAGATCTCCTGCAGGAATGCACATGAGCGAGGGAGTGTGTGCCCTGAATGATAGCAGCAGAGATACGATCAGAAACAACCCCTTCCACAGGCTTCCTGTAGACGCCATCTCTATGATACATCAACATCTTGTTAAATTATGACTAGTTATGAAACAATCATAATCCTAAATTTACTTTCTCCTGAAATGGTGGTGGTGACTGGGAACATCAGTTACGACAACCTACAGACATCAATTCAGTGAAAAATGCCATCAAGAGAGTATTTTCCATGTTGAAAAGATTCATTTGCAGTTAGAAGATCCACACAGAATGTTTTGATTTGCAAAAAAACAAACAAACAAACAAACAAACAAAAAACAAACAAAAACACACACACAGAGAGAAAGGCAGTTTATGACAAATACATTAGTGTACATAGTGACGTTGGGTACCCACACACAAAATAAATAAATAAATAAATAGTGTTTAAGCTCATTGATTAAAGAAAAAATAAGTTGCTAAAACAAAAAAAAAAATTTAATTTACTGGGTAATTGGGTGAAACCAAATAAAGATAAATATCAAAACAAAAGAGGCTTTTAATTTTCTAAACTTTTGACTAGTGCCTTCCACTGAACACCCCCCCCCCCACACACACACACACACCACACACACACACACACACAAATAAACAAAAAATAAATTTCTAAACTTTTGAGTATATAATCAAAAACAAAACAAAAATCACAAAACAATGTTTTTAACATCACAAGAAACAAATACAACAAATCATTCAGCTTAAACTTTTGACTAGTGTACATTGTTGTCGGGGCCCCTGGGGGTTTTCTACAGCACAAATCAAATGATGAAATGATGAATGACCATTAATTTGCATCAGGCAGCAGTGAAAGGCCATTAAACAGCTGTGGATGGAGACTGGACTCAGTGTTGGGAAAATAAGAGTTCAGCGTGGGCCAGCTGGACACAGACACACACCCACAGGAACTGAACACCCTGCTAAACTAATCAGCATCCCTCACACACTAGCTGTCGAGTACAACACATCCTCCAAACACACAGCATCACACCCATCTGACATAATCCAGTGACAGAAGATCACAAGAACGATGAGAAGAGAAGGATTCACTCAGTATGATGTACAAATATATTATCTAGACCATTATCTGGGAAAATGTAAATGGACAGTTCACTTAAATTACATATCTGTCATAATTCACTCACTGTCATATCCATTCAAACTTACATGACCTTTTTGAGAATCCTCATGAAGCTGTTTGTCACTCTCAATCCTTTCAGGTTTAATAAAAACTAATATAAAAGTAAATAATGACATGGTTTTCGTTTCTGGTGTAAGCTACAGTGACAGAACAAACGCAGAAACACAAGGCTGACTGAATGTTGCTAAAGAGATTTATAAACCGAGTCAGACTCAGTCCAAGACATCTGGACATGTTTGCATCCCATGAGACAGCAGCTCTTGTGGAAGCTGCAGTGTTTTGGCAGAGTAAAGCTGCTTCCCCTCTCCAGCCTCTGCAGCACTGATCTGAGAAACAAAAGAGATGAAGATCCGGTGTCCAATCTTATCCAGCATGCCCCATAGAGCCTCACACTGAACCCTCGGCACCTTGGTGGTCTTGATGGATGAGGTCGTCAGACACTGAATATTCAGATTCTCCTCTTTCACACCCACAAAGGGGCGAACAGAACAGATCCAGTTTTTAGACCAAGGGGAACTGCATTCCTACATGAGGAATGATGGATGACAGAGTTCAAAATACTCATGCTATCACACAAACTCAAGACTCATTAGTTTGAATGACATTAGAGAATACTTGAGCAATAAGCTATGAGAAACTGGGCTATATTGAACAACTGGAATATGAAAAGCATATTTTGAGAGCATCAAGTGTTAATGGCAGTCTAGTGCTGAAAGGATACATGCATACTAAAAACGTAGAGGGTCAGACAGCTTGGATGGAGGCAAAAAGGCAGAATATTCTGTTTCACAATCCTGCTGGTAATTTCTGATGGATTAATTTGGCAGTAATGACAGCTCTGTGTTAAAGCCCCCCTGATGAGCACCTGTGGGGCACCCAAGATCCTAAAATAGCCCAGATCCCCTACACACACACACACAGTCGTAATCCTGACCCAGTAGTCATATAGTCAGAGCTGACACATCGCCTCTATGCCCAGACACCTGGCCTCGTATACTTTCTCATTGAAAACCCCCAACACGACCATTTCCCAAGAATCCCTCATTGCCTGAAAATAAGACAACAGCTGACAACACTGATAAATATACAGTCATCACAGACTTGCCAAAGTGCTGATTCTTCAAAAATCCTGCTTTTTTGCAAGAAAACTAGTTAAGGTGAACAATGATCATGTTGATAGTGGTGCAAAAAATATATTAAACTAAAATCAAAACAAAAAATCAAGCTAGGTTTGTGGATAAAGGTGTCTCTACCTACAAACCTATACATACAGTTGGCTGTTTCCAGTTGAAATGAACAATAGGGGCAGTAAAACATCCAAATTTGATAAATCTTCCCTTTAATTGTGATTGCAGGGGTAGATTATTGATTTATCAAACACTTATTTTTTTGCACGGTTCTTTGTATGTTATGACCTCAAAACACTTTTAACATAGTGCATTTTGATGATTGCATCACATAATCAGCTCCGTATGTACATAGTAAACTTGCTCAGTAGCTCACCTGGTACAACATTGCACATGCAATCTGGGACGCTTAAACACGAGTCGTGTAAATGTAAGTCACTAAGAATAAAATTTTACTTTGAAAGTGTTGGGAAATGTGCAAGAAGCAATGCAATATTTTGCAAAAAATGTCACCACAGGCGCATTTTTCTAATGAGCCTGGGTTGACAAAAATGGAGTGCAGAGACACCCTTTTAAGTGGCTGAAAGCATTATCAAATTCTGTGGAAACTTTCTATGGCCTCAGATCCCATGTGTTAAATAGCTGCTTCCTCTTTCCATCCCTCTGTCCAGTATCAGCAGTATCAGGAAGCTCATTAGCACAGGCACATGTGAGTCAGACTACTGCCAAACAAAGGGAACAAACATGTTCCCGCATGTCTGTTTGTGTCAATTGTTTATTAGCATACACCTATTTATTGTGTGAGTGCATTAGTAGCTTTAAATAGAGGACGGTGTTCATGTGAAGGTCACATTCCTCCAGGAATGAGCTTGTGATGAGTTTGATGATTGCACAACTACTGTATGAAACTGTGTGATCACAAATCCAGCAGATCAGTCCACACCTGCTCCCACAGTTAATATTACATGAAAAACCGCACGAATGAAACACTTTTTTTTTATCAGCTTTAGCACTTATTTGATTGTGAGGGTTTAGGATGAGGGTATTTCTGCTTTTATTAACGCCTATACAGTACAACACCATTTCAAATTTCGGGGTTTGTAATATATATACAGTGTCCTCCACAATTATTGTCATCCCTGTTTAAGATGTGGTCATGGACTTCTAAGAATTCTTCTTTTTTTTTTTAAAAACAACATAGAACCCAAATGCAAAAAAAGAGAGAAAAATCCAATCTTTTAAGTACATTACTTTGGTGGTAAAACAAAAATCACATATTTAAGGAAAAAAAAACTTGAAATCATGTGTCCCACAATTATTGGCACCCCTGATGTTAATGCTTTGTACAACCCCCTTTTGCCAACAAGACAGCCCTTAATCTCCTCCTATAACATTTCACAAGATTGGAGAACACAGAGAGAGGGATCTTTGACCATTCTTCTTTGCACAATCTTTCTAGATCATTCAGTGTCCTGGGTCCTCTCTTATGCACTCTCCTCTTTAGCTCGCCCCACAGGTGATTGGGTTGAGGTCTGGGGACTGAGATGGCCATGGGAGGACCTTGAGTTTGTGACTGCTGAACCATTTTTGTGTAGATTTTGCCACGTTTTGGATCATTATCCTGCTGAAAGACCCAATGACGACCCATCTTCAGCTTTCTGGCAGAGGCCATCAGATTTTTATTTAAAATGTCCTGGTCGTTCAAAGCGTTCATAATGCCATGCACCCTAACAAGGTTCCCAGGGCCTTTGGAAGAGAAACAGCCCCACAGCATCACAGATCCTCCACCATACTTCACGGTGGGCATGAGGTGCTTTTCGGCATACTCATTTTTTGTTTTTTGCCAGACCCACTTAGAGCGTTTGTTGCCAAAAAGCTCAATCTTAGTCTCATCTGCCCAAAGCACACGATCCCATTTGAAGTCCCTGTGCCGCTCAGCAAAATCCAGACGTTTACGTTTGTGTGTGTTCGTGAGAAAAGGCTTTTTCCTTGCATGCCTCCCAAACAGCTTGTTGACATGTAGAGAGCGTCTGATGGTTGTTTTGGAGACTTTGTGACCCCAAGATGCCACTCTTTGATGCAATTCTGTGACAGTGAGCTTAGGATTTTTTTTACTCCTCTTACCATCCTCCTCACTGTGCGTTGTGGCAAGATAAACTTGGGACCTCTTCCAGCCTAGTTTGTCACTGTTCCTGTTTTGTTTTAAACTTCTTAATGATTCCTCTGACTGTAGATACGGGCAAGTTAAAGCGAATGGCTTGTAGCCATTGCCTGACTTATGAAGGTCGACACACATCTGCATTACTTGAATGGTGTGTTCTCTAGAATTAGGCCTCTGTGTCACGTCATATTTAAACCCCAGGTCATGAATTACTAATTAAAAGTTCCTAGATACCCTGACCAACTTTAGCAACTACAGAAAAATATATTTATAAAAAAAATCAAATAAAATTTTCAGTGGAATTGTTAGGGGTGCCAATAATTGTGGGACACATGATTTCAAGTTTTTTTTTTTTTTTATTACCACCAAAGTAATGTACTTAAATAAATGGTTGGATTTTTTTCTTTTTTGAATTTGGGTTCTATGTTGTTAAAAAAAAAAAAGGATAATTTTTAGAAGTCCACGACCACATCTTAAACAGGGGTGCCAATAATTGTGGAGGGCACTGTATATATATATATATATATATATATATATATATATATATATATATATATATATATATATATATATATATATATATATATATATATACAATTATTAAATATAATATATAATATAATGTATATATATATTAGGGGTGTAATGGTACGCAAAAATCACGGTTCATACGTACCTCGGTTTTAAAGTCACGGTTCAGTTCATTTTCGGTACAGTAAGGGAAAGAAATGCAAACATTATGCTGCAAGTTGTTTATTACTATAAACTTTTTTTAACAATTTGTTTACACTTCAAAAAAATATTTTTTAATAAAATATATATAAAATAAAAAAAGAATTAGAAATAAAATACTGCTGCAAAGTTCTCCACTAAATAAAATACTCTCAGTCTCAAACCAAAATCATAATAATAAAATATAATGAAAAATATAAATAAATAACTATGAATACAGTGCAGCGTAACCAATCCCAGCTTGTAGGCCGGCTCATATTTAAAAAAAAATATATATATATATATATATCTTTTCCAAAGTGTAAAGTGCAGCATCAACAGTTTCAGTTTTTAGACCTGCTCAGATTTCGTTATTGCGTTGGCCCGATCAGAGCAAAGGTCTGTTTAAATGCCGACTTGAGCTGCGTTTGAATTACAATCATTTTTTTCCTAGTTGTAGTGATGTTCACACTCGCGTGATGCCTTTTGAAAACCTTAGGCCGGTGACACAGTGGCATATTGCACCTGTCAAACATAGTCTATTTTGCCGTCAATACTTCTGACGGTGTCCTTTATCAGTAGGCTTTATATTTACGCTCAACATGAAGTATAGATATTGTTTTCATGAAGACTAGATCCTGGTCTGTCGGTGGTCTCCCTCTATGTCACCTACAGTAGCAGCAGCGCGCCAGCACCGCGTCAGGCACGATTCTGGTGTATAAAGACACAGAAAACGCGAAGCAGGTGTCACGCACCTGACACGCTGCAGAAACGCCACATATATATATATATATATATAAAAAAAATTATTCTAGCCAGTGTGAAAATAATACTTTTATACAGCAAGGGGCAAATTAAAATGATTCCTGAGTATATTATAGAATGATTTCTGAAGGATCATGTGACACTGAAGACTGAAGTAATGATGCTAAAAATTCATCATAGGGATACATTTAATTTTAAAATATATTCAAACAGAAAAGTTATTTTAAATGGTAATAATATTTCACAGAATTATTGTATTTGTAGTATTTTTTCTTCCTTCGAATAAATGTAGCCTTGGTAAGCATAAGACTTTTTAAAAACTCTTCAAAAATCTGATTGGTCCCTTGTATTAAATCTGGCATTGAATCAAAAGTCTAAATATTTTGAGGTTTACTTGGTGTCATAAAACTCCTCTCACTAACTGACCAAAAACTAAGCAAAAATGACCGAACAGTCAGCAGCAGGAGTTAACTTTACACACTCTACAGACAAATATAGATCTACATTGTTCATTTAATCTGTTAACATGTATTCATTACACCATTCTACATCCAAAATAGATCACATCAAAATCAAAAGATATGAGGAAGTACAATAATATACTCGTTCAGCAGCAATAAACAAGTCAATGTCAGACTTAAATTATGACCCTCAATGGCTGTAATTGTCAGTCATTTACATTGCTTTTACAATACATGTTGGCGGTAACAAAATACAATTAGTCCTGATGAGTAGTAAATGAGGCCTGTGTGGGTGAATGAAGTGTGATGATTCATTTATTCACTTAGGTTCTTGACATGCCATTCCAGTAAAGTATGTAATGGCAGCAGATGTTTTCAAGTGATTTACATATGTGTGAACACTCAGGCTGTGTTCTGACCACACACAAACACAGTGGATCCACAGGGTCTGCTCCAAAACCCAGCCTACCTGCGCAGCCTAACTGAAATAAAGTCCTCTTAAATGATGACTGCTGCTAGTGTAAAGGCTCGACTCACTATTGATAATGCTAATGTCATGTTAATCGAATAAGCATAAAATCTCAGCACACAAATAGTAAATGAAACCGTCCATTTTTAATTAGACTGAACAGTTCTTTGGATATTATGTGTAACTGTGTAGTAGTGATGGGAAGTTCGAATCATTTAACTGACTCTGTCCTTTTTAATATTGTTCAGCAAAATGAACGAATCTTTTTTCGAGTCATTTAGTTCAATTTAGCAAAATGTAATTAAAATGTTACTTGTTACTTCCCTTACACATCTAGTACTTAAGCAAACGTTGATCACACTACAAACAATACAAAACTATAATGCTATAAGAAACAGAAAATATGAATTCATTATTTACTGAATGTGGTGACAAAGGTAATTAAGAGTTGGTTATTATTATTAAGTCTCTTTCCGGCACAGACTGCATAGGCAAAGCTTAAGGGGTTGTCACATGATGAGCGAACAACTCGAAAAACAAATTAACTAATTTCAGTACAGCACCCATAGGATGTTGCGCATGTGCGATTGAACGAATCACCCCCCGAGATGACTCATTCATTCCGAGTCACATTAAAGACTCGTTCAAAATGAACGAATCATTCAATAACAACCCATCACTACTGTGCAGACCTTAAATAAGTGTAGACACCATACTGAATTTTGAACCTATGAGAACAAAACTTTGTTGAGGGATAGACTTACAGTCTTTAGAGGGGCATGTACTGTATAAAGATCTTAGATCAGATCACAAAATTCAAAATGGATGTTAAAAGTGGTTTTTATTGAGTTTTAGTCTAGAGTCTTAAGCCCCTTTCACACTGCACGTTGGTCGCGGAAAATTGCCGGGCCACCTTCTTTGTGAACGCAAACACGTCCCGAGATTGATTCCGGGATTCAGTCCCAGAACGAGCTCTGTGTGAACAAAAGCCAGAACCAATGCCGTAAAGGGAGTGTCGTAGTGATGATGCACGTTATCGCGTAACTCTTTTACCAGTTGTTTTGAAGGCAGATCAACGTTTGCGACGGAAAAAAATTTACTAACTGTAATGAAGCAGAGATCAGTTAGTTCCTCACTTTCCGCGCTGACGCCTAGATTGTTCGCCAGCTTCAGGAAAGGTTAACGTGCCTAACGTTTTCGACTCGTACATTACACGTCACACCCTGAAACAGGCCTTTACGGGTTGTGTGTGAACGCACACACATATTCCGGGTAATCACTGGCAGTGTGAAAGGGGCAAAATCTAAACAACTGCCGGGACACATTACCTGTGTATTATCCATAATCTCAGTGTGAAAGGGGCTTTAGAAAATTTTTTTCATCAGCTGAACAAACGGTATGATAATCAGGAAAATGATGGTGCCACCCTGACTAAGATCTATTAAAGATTGTTGTCCGCCTGCTACTTGCTGGCTCGCCAAAGTTCAACTGGTCAGATTTGATAAATAACAGCGCCACTTTCTCCTCGTCAACATCTCTGGAGTGTGGCGTAACGAGCCAGGTGCTGGATTCCTGAGCTCAGTGTGAGGGGACGGGTGGCAGGCCGGGCGTCAACGGGTCCAGCGGACAGGAAGAGAAGAACTGTTGACATAGATGGAGTACTTGGAAATCATGCATCTCAGAGGAGTTTGCACAAGCAGTGAACAAGCAGAAGCAGTCAGGTGCATGACATTCCATGCTCAACACTGCTAACATGGGAAGAGCAGAGGTCAGGACAGGAAGTCCAAGAACAAAATGTCTGCCTCAAGTTGACTCATAAACACAGGATGCACAGAAGACTATACATTTCTGCAGTAGAAATACCCTCATTTTTGTGTGCTGAAAAAAAATGCAAATTTATCTGTTCTTTTGGCCTGCTATTTCTGTGAGCTGTTGTTTTTCCTTTAGAGTTTCGCACAGCTCTGTCAGACCTGTCACAGATCACAAATACATTTTCATTTGCACTCATTTGATTCAAGAGTGATGAGTGTGTAACGGGACGGCTGATGAAAGCAATGTGGGACTGTACTTGAGGTCCTGGTTTCTAAGGACAGAAAGAGATTTACGAGGAAGTCAGTGGTGGCAGTGGTGTGCAGTTGACTCTCTCTCTCTCTTTCTCGTCAGTCTCCATAAGCTACAGGATGTGTGCACTTTACAATGAAGTGTTTAGAGGACAATGGGAAAATCCCAACAAACTTGACGAAAGAGTGCCAACTCTTACACAACACAGGGCTCTTGAAAACAAAACAGGTTACACTCACGCGACACGCCTCATGTTCTAATAATACACTCTTAACCACTAGAGCTAGGCAACAAATATACTATATTTAATACTTACAATATTCCCAAAGGATGTTTTAGTGGTTTTTATTCAAGCAACTTTGTGAATGTTGTGAATAATATTTTTTTTTTTACATATTTTACAATATTATTATGTAGTATATCATTACAATAATGTAAATTGCATATTAAATTAATGTATTTACCTTGAGTTCCAAATTAGTTTCAACTTTAAATATTTTGAATCTATTCTTTTAAACGATTTCAGAGCAAATCCATACAGTACATATCGAGATATGCTCAATACAGTCAGACTATATCACCCAGCACTATTAAACACACAATCAAATCAATGCACTCACCTGATGAAACAGTCTTAACATAACCTGGATACGTTCAGGCATATGTGTGATTGTTAATAGCTCATAGAATATGTTAACTGTCAAAATTAAAATATCATCTAGTAATAATTTCCATCACTATTTTCATCAGATATTTTAGAATAATACAGTTCAGTCCTGATACATCACAGAATTACTATAGATTTGTGTGTAGTATGTGTAGTCTATACACAAAACTGTGCCCCTTGAGACTGAAGGTGTGCTGAGGACACACAGGTCAATGGCCTTGTTTTTTCTGACATGTCCAGGTCACAAAAAAATATTTAGAAAGAATTAAAAGTTTAGATTTTTTTATTATAATTAATATTTTAACAACCAATAAACACATACTCCTAATTCTCACAACTATAATGTTTTTTATAGTGGATATTTTACTTTTAAGTTTTTCACAATTGGGCTTCTGATTGATGCCATTCAGATTTTTTATTGTATTAAATATTATAAATTAGCATACATTGTTTTTAAAAAAAGTTGTATTTTATTTTTACTGTTTATGAAAATTTTACTTTAAATATATATATTTTTGTAATTCCATTTATTACCAATCTGAATTCTAATTACTGCCATTGCTTTCTTTGTATTCAATATTAACAATATACAATATTGTAATTATTATTTTTTTAAATCAGCATTCATAAACATCAGCAATGTTTTACTTTTTTTATTTTTACTGTTATGGCCATTTTACTTTTTATCTTTATGTAAATCTATTTAATCTCAATGGGGATTCGAATTACTGTCATTCATAATGAAAATGATCATGAAAATTCGTTTCATCTTCCAGTGAAATGTAACCCTGGTTTTTATCATGAGATTTGACCTGTTACACCTAGACTCAGAGATCACAGCGTGTCATCAGTGACGTAGCAAGTTCGACCCAATTCGCCCAACTGGAGTCCTCTCAGGCACTGGACAGCATGGTGGATGTGAAGATCTGCTGAAGGATTTGAGGGATCTGCTTGGTGTCCATGGCCACAAAAGATCGTCCGGCCGGCAGAGTCTTCTGGAGCCTGGATGTCGGAGACAGAGAGAGAGAGAGAAAGAGCCCCCACATCAAACATTAGCAATGCAAACGAGCTTTTCCTCCCCAGTTCCTATTCCCCCATAGGAGGAACAATGGCTGTCATTCACAGTGGGGCTTTGATAAGATACGGGGTCTTGGGAAAAGCCTGTTGGTTAAAGAGGGTCCTTTCACTTAGCTGCCACCCCTCCCTCCTCACTAATCATTCATTACTGTCATTTAGTCTCTTTAAAAAGAAGGCACATGTTCAGAGAGGACAGCTCTTTAAATCACGGAGGCCATGAAAAGACCACCACAGTGGCGCCTTCCGCATGCCTCCAAGCTCTCCTTATGTGCCCTCTGTGAGTCAAGACCCACACAATTGACCAAATAACATGAACAACGCACTAAAGATAGCTGTACATGAACCTATAGTCTTTCGTAATTTATTGGAGAAAGGACTTACAAATCACACAGGCCACAGCTAAGTGATGACAGGAAGGGAATGCTAATTACATTTCAAAGACATCATGCTTTATAGTGCCGCCCTAAACATTCAAGACTGGAATTAGTACTGAAATGGACCTTGTTTCTTTGAGTGAACTTTAGAAACCAACTGTTGAAATGGCACTGACCAATTCTAATCCAAGTTTACGCTTTAACCAAGCACGCTAATGTTTAACACACAACCTGCGCTGGGACATCAACCTCACCTGTCCGCCTGGTCTCCCAGGGAACCGATGAAGATGGCGAAGGCATTGACCTGCGGGTTACTGGTGAGGGCGCGTGCGAACCGGTCGGGGCTGATCCCGTAGCGCTCCAGGTTGGCGTCGCTCAGCACGATGACGAAATGCTCGTCAGCTTCTTCTCGTGCCAGCTCCTTCACGGCATGTTCTGTGCCCTCCAGCGTGTAGTCTCCGCTCATGCAGAACTGTGAGTGGGCATGCATGGTCTGGAACAGTGGCGTGCAGCAGAGAAGTGGTTATAATGCATGTTCAGAGACTGAAAAGACCATATGCTAAACAGTTTGTTTTAGTGCACTTCCTGTAGGGGGGTGGCTGGCGCCACACAACTCACACATGGAAGCTGATTCTGGACAACATCTCATTAAACAACATTGAGAAAGGGTTTGAAGCCATTTTTGCAGATTCATGGGAAATAGAGCCAAAATAGTTGTGGAGAATAGTTTAAATGTGCACTGTATGCATACTGTAGTGTACGTGATTTGTAAAGTTTGTCAACAGTGTATGCGTGCAACCTGATCTTGCTAACGTTGTGTACGTTGTGTGCTAAACTCACACAAGCCCTTTGCACTATTTTTGGACTAATTTGCTGAACCTCTCTGGGTCAAAATGGCCAGAACACAACATGAAGGTTTAAAAGATTAGAAATCATCACTTCTCACAATTCTGCAGAGAAATCGCGACACAAGGATGAAAATTTCTAGTGCACATGTGTCGACAGCCTGCGTCTGTGCACGTTATCTAAAGGAGTATATGCTGAAAGATAATGTATTTGGCTTGTACGCTAGTTTCGTTAATGTTAAAACTTGGAGCTTTACTCAACTACTGCACTCTTTCATTAGTAAACTGCCGGCATATATCTGTAAGACAAAGGGAAGTTTGCCACAATCGGAGAAGCCACTGCAACTTTTTTGTACATAATTACTTGAGCCTCAAGAGCAGGCAGACGAAACCCAATAAACTTTAAGTTACTGTTCATTCAGAGGTGGATTTCTGATCTTTGGGAATAGATTCATGTAAAACAGTTCTGGGATGCAATTATACCAAACCATTTTGGTGACATATTTCTTCTCAAGCATTTCAGAATGACTAAACCAAATATTTCAGATGCTGTGCAATGAGATTGCTCAACTGATTAGACCAGTTATGCTTTATATAAAAAAAAATGTATTCTGTAAATGTGTTTCCATTGTAGAACAGCGCATGCCCAGTTTTTTTGCAAATTGATAATGACGTGTGGCTTTTTATCATGCATTACTTTCAATTTTAATACAAGGTCTACAATCTTGTGTGCTTGTGGCTTTAAGGCAAGTCAGTTCACTTTGCGTCATCTTGGCAGTGCCAAGTGTAAAAATATGAGTTTGCCAAACCAGGGACTGAAATATTACTAGTAGAACTTTGCTTTGGGAAGAAATGCGATCGTTTCAGTTTTGAAGGCCCCAATCTGGCTGCAGTCGTGCGTCAGTGGATCCCAGAGACCATCCCTGCAGTCTCATGTGTGAGAATTCATGCTTTACTTTCTTCCTGATGTGCTCACATAAGACAATAGGAGGAATTCTAGGAGAAATGCCGGCTACTACGTCAGCACAAGTGAATTCATAAGATGTGAAAACAAAAACGGGAAATGAGGTCACCGCTGCATTACAGAAGCATTACTGTACCTTCAAAACCTTCAGTCTCTCCTTGTTGTTCTTGGGCACTTTGTCACATCTGACCAGTTCCACATCAAACCCGTCTCCAGAGTGTCCCATAATATCGTACTACAGAGGAAATAAACAGGAAGGAGGAGAAGGGTTAAGAACATAACAAGCAGACAAACATCGAAGCAGAAACACACACTCTCCAGGAAACGATTATTATTAGTGGACCTTAGGGTATTTTTGTCATTGTGGTTATCTGAGATGTGTCAATGATGCAAAACAAAACAAAAAGACACATTCCACAATATTGGATAAGGGTTTTTCAGATAACTGCATGGCAGTTTCTGTTTGGCATCCATCATACAGAAAACACTGTATTAACACATCATGAATAATCTTTTATCCAGCTCAGTGAGCGAGTGTCTTTGCCAACAATGCAGCAGTTTAATCCACTCACAATCTAAAATGCATCAAATTTAATTTTGTTTTCTGCAAACTTTTGTCTGTTATCAAGGGTACAGTAGTCTCAGCCTCAAGCACATACTGATGTAAACTACATCACGGTTGCAGAAGTTAAATACTTTGGAAAAACTTTACACAATATCTAAAATCAAGAGTGGACTGGTTTAAACCGTCTACAGCATTTGAAAAGTTCTTGACCAGAAAAAGCATCAGTGTGGGCCAGACTCTGTTGATTGTCAAAGTTATGGTTTCTAAGACACAGAGTAATGAGTTATCTGATGCACTTTTATGTAACTCAGATTATGTAAGTGTCACAGAGAAACAGATATATGAAAAGCCAGCTGGATGAGCCGTTCAACAGCTAACGTGGGGCCATAAAGTCTAGCAGCCCACACACACACACACACACACACGTACATACTTACCATCTCACATATCACTGCCACGGTGTTCATCTTTGTCACCAGCTTTTACACTCTACAGTAACTGAGTTCTGACTAGGACTGGGCAGTATAGCTAAAATATATACACTACTGTTGGGGTCAGCAACTGTTTGTGTTGGTTGAGGAGATACCCACTGACAATGTAAAGCAGGATAATGTGAGCCATTGACATATCTTCCACTGTCTTCCTCACCCAAACTCCCCGTGATGGACATAACAGATCATCTTTTGAGCAGGCACTATAAATCTGCGAGCAGCTCCCAACAAGAGCTGTGATTCAATGCCTCCAGAGCGTCTGCCAGCAGCTCAGACGGACAGAGAAAAAGAGAGAAAGACTGAGACAGATGCGTCCCAGAGAGCTGCATAAACCACCACCACCTTACATCATCCTCACTGCCATGGCGATCTCCATAACAGTGTGTCAGCACGTGTGGTGGGGACATCCCTATTACTCATCAGATCGGCCCAAGACTTTCTCTGTTTGAGGACGTCAACAGAAGGGCTGTTTCCATGGCGTGTTGCCTGGAGAAGGTTTATCGTAAACAGATTTCACGATTTCTTATTGCATTTGTGGTGAGAAGATTGTGAAATATCAAGGTCTTGTGAGTATATTTAAACTCTGCGGGCCACTCAAGATGAGATGGCCATCAAAATTAGATTGACTGAGAAGGTGTGAATGTATTTCAAATGTCCCAAAATCTTGAAAGACACCTTGCTAAGTACTCTAGTCTTCTAAGGCAGCATCTTCACTCAGATGGAACCATAAATGACTGAGCTTGTAAACTTATTTTAGTTTAAATTGGTCCCAACCTGGCCAGCTGAAAAAAAGAAAAGAAAAAGAAGATATATAGGCATGATTGTGTGAATATTTCTGAGTGGCAAAAGATTTTGTGAGAGGGTCGTGTGTTACCGTGTCTCATACGACTCGAAATAATAAACCACAAAGTTAACAAAACAATGCACTCCACTGAGCTGAGCAAGCACTTATTTACTGTCTTCACGTGCTATTGCAAACTTCCTATTTCCCATTTATGAAGTCATGATTACAAGCTCGTTGCATTCTTTTCTGTTAAAAATAACAGTGCACACTGGTTTTTGAATGCTGATGATTAGCCTAAATAATTTGATCAGGAGCGTCCCCTCCTGTGACCCATGATTTGTCTGAATGTGTATTCAGAGACAGTGAGCAACGGACTTTCATAATAATAATAAAAATGTGTTAACATGGGATAATTATCGGCGTTAATCAATTAATTTGTTAATGCGATAAAAATGCGTTAACTTGTCCAGCCCTAATATATATATATATATATATATATATATATATATATATATATATATATATATATATATGTTGCAAAGCTAATAGCAATTCTAAAAAGCACAAAATAAATCACATGCATTAAAACGGAATGAAATAGTCAATTTAATTGGGCCTGAATTGTTTTAAGACTACATTTTCCATTATTTATTTTTTTTGTAATGCATTAAATTGATCAAAAGTGACAATAAAGATACTTTTAAAGTAACAAGATGTCTATTTCAAATAAATGCTGTTGTTTTGAGATATTCATCACAAGAATCATTAATAAAATCTGTGACGGTTTGATCAAAAATATTACACAGTACAAATGTTTTCAACAATAAGAAGAAATGTTTCTTGGGGGCAGTAAAATCAGTATATTAGACTGATTTCTGAATAGTCATGTGACACTGAAGACTGGAGCAATGATAATGAAAAATCAGCTTTACATCACAGGAATAAATAACATTTTAAAATATAGTCAAATACAAAAGTTATCATCATAATATTTCTGATTTTATTGTATCAATTAAATGCAACCTTGGTGAGTATTAAACCTTTCATCCAAAACATCACAAAATCCTACTGACCTCAAACTTTTGAACTTATTTGATTGCTTGTGTCCACTATCTTGGATGGATTTTTTTCTCTCAAGCCTGAAAAACGTTGATGACTGATTGTCAAATCTCACCTTAAACTTGTGCTCGTAGTTCTCAAGGGCCTCCATCACCATACACACGGCCTCCATGGAGCGCTCCAGACGGCCGTCCACGCCATTAAAGCGATACATGCTGCCAGAAACATCTGCTAGCAGACGTAAACGCTTCGGCTTCTGCTGAGGAGTCCCCAACTACAGCCAGACCAGAGGAAAACACATAAATCATCCACACATCCAGACTCAAATGACCAGACAAATATTTAATTAGGAAAATCGTTTACAGTCACTGTGTGGTGGCTTTAATTGCAGCATTTTGCTTGCCAGGACTGAGGTTTTTAATGGATTATACAGGAGCCACATAATATACTGAAGTTATTACAATCAATTCAGAAAGCAGATTTTAAATGGGGGCTTATGGGAAACTCTAAATATTATGTGACCTTCTTGCTGTGACAGTCTGCTAAACTGGCATTCATGATTACCAGAAGAAGAAACAACATGCATAGAAGGAAGAAAATTGTTAGTCAAACATCAGGAAATCTAATAAATAATAATGCTACATCTAGTTCACCTGGAAAATAACATTCAGACATTATTTGTTCACCTTGTGAAAGCAAAGTGTGTGAACTTAACATGTTTTTTTAAATGTCTGCAAACGTATGGTATTTTTATGCTTCGGTACATTCAAAAATATGACATACAGCACCTTTAAACTATTGGAAAAAAGAGAAAAACTATATTTTTGTTTCATGTAGTCTAACAATGTAGTAAACTAAAATAATAATAAAAAAAGCAAAAACAAAATGCAAAAAAAAAAGAAACATAATACTACATATACAAATATATATATATATATATATATATATATATATATATACACACACACACACACAACAAATAATTATTCTAAATGAACACAGGAATGAATCATTTACAATGAGATTAGTAACAACAATAAAACATGCAAAACTAATTAAAAGAAAAGTGAATTTTCATGTTGTGCCAACTGTTTATGTGAGAAACAGATGAAAATCTAAGTGGTTATTTGCTGAATATGAGAGACTTTGTGTTGATGTGTGTTTGTATTGTCGTATGTGAGCCCTCACCTCTGGCTCCAGCTCTCCTCTGCGTTTATAAATGGCTTTCTCTCCTGTCAGGCCATCAATGATCTTAGCATCGTCCAGCTCGCCCAGAGCCTGGTTCCTCAGCCACTGCCTCTCCTTCCCTTTAGCCTGAAACACAAACACCAAGATTACTAAAAGCTTGAAAGTATTTTTTATTAATCAGTGTTGACAAATGGAACGTTATTGTAGTGTTACTGCAGAATGTAAGTAATATTGAATTTTTCAATCTCAGTTGAGAGCTAGCACGCTAATCTCAGTCATGACCACGACCCCCAGTGGGTCCTTGACCTCCTCGGCTTCAAACATGGATCCAAATATCAACAAACACCCATAGAAGCACTTCCACATGTGGCTCTCATTATATGAGCGAGCATGTCAGATCTCCATGAAGAACAATGAACCAACACTAATCATCACTCCACACAGCACAAGCACGTACGAAAACAGTCATGCAAGCACACAGACACATTCACAGACATACACCTATTATTAATCTAGGTAATAACGAAAGCACCACATACACTCTTGCAAAAGTTTCAGACAGAAGTGTGAAGTAATAAAGAGTCATGAGGTGAAGAACAGCACAGATGCTGACTGATTGGATGAGATCACCTGCTTTATTCTGTGTCACATCTCAAGCCTGTGTTAGAAGGAGCTCTAATGCTCCATTTCCACACAACTTCTGGCATTACTTCCACTGACTTCAGACCTGAACGATGACAGAACTGACTGTGTTACAATAACCTGCCCACAAACAAACACTGCACACAGAGGCTTCCATGTATGACACATATTCCCAACTTTCTTTATCAGCCCAACTCTTTTGACCTAAAATATCCACTTGAGATTTTAAGTTAATATAATAAGTCAACAACAACAACATTAGGTTGGTTGAAAACTCTACTATTACTCCAAGATTTTGAAAATAATAATAATACAGAATGAGTGGATGTTTCTAACCTCTGGCTGTTGGTGTATATGTCACTACCTTTACAGGAGCAAATGAACAGGTAGTGGCCTAATTACTATCTGGAACAGGCCCAAGCTGTGAACAGAGGGTGAGGTGGAGGTTACGCTCTTCTCAGGACAGAAGCAGTGCAGAGCGATGTCAGTTGGCTCATCTGGACCACACAGTATTGGGAACCCAAACGAGTACTCAGCTCAGAGTGTGCACAGATCTCAGATCAGATCGGGCCGCCGCTGCTTGCGTTCTACAACATGGACGGAGAAACCAGCGGGTCTTCAATCAGCATTTTCTGAGAAACTCCACCCATGTTCCTGCACTCTGTCCACCCACACCCAAACAAATAAGATCAGACGCTCTACCGGACATCCTTCCATACAGAATGACGACTGCATGGGTCCATATCAACAGACCAATCGGAGAACAGGGCGCCTAATAATAATAACAGCACATGTTCTTTTGGAGTAACAGGATACTGACTCTCGTGAGCTGGCTGAAAAGCTAAAGGAAAACTATTTGTGAGGTTGTGTGTGGCCTCATGTCTGCACATAGACAAGCTAGAGCTTGCACTAATACTCATTTAGACCAATTATATATATATATATATATATATATATATATATATATATATAAATATATACATACACACAATGCCTCCATAAGTATTGGAAAAGTAAAGACAAAATGAGGAGTCAAGACATCTGCAAATATTATTAAAAGATGAATACGAGCCTAAACAGATTGTCACATTTTATTATTAGCCGTTTCATAACATTCATGTTTTACCAAATAAAATTGACAGCACTTTTCAGGTTTCATTGCCCATTCTGATGTGAGCATAATAATTGGGACAGCTGAACTTAAAGCAAATGTAAAAGTAAAACTTCCTTGCATGCAATGACAGCAGTGAGTTTGCCACCCATAGACATTCCCAGATTCTTGATTTCATCCATTGAAATGCTTTTCCAAGCCTTTAATACAGCATTTCAACTGTTGCTTGTTTCGTTAAGTCATGCCCATGTCATGACACCACCTCCACCATGCTTCACAGATGAGGTTATATGCTTAGGATCATTTGCAGTTCTTTTTTTTTCCTCCACACTTTTGCTTTCCCATTACTTAGATAATAGATAACCTTCGTCTCATCTGTCCATGAAACTCTATTCCAAAACTCTACTGGCTCACCTTAGTTCTTTTTTGCAAACTCTAATCTTGCCTTTCTGTGTTTGCTGCTGATCATAGGTTTGTTTCTTGCTGTGTAGCCTCTGTAATTCTGCCGTGTAGGTCTCCTGCGGACAGTAGATTGTCAGACCATCACTCCAGCTTTCTGGAGGTTGTTGGTGATTTTCCAGAAACTTATTTTAGGGTTCTTTTTCACATCTTTTATGATTTTGTCATCACCAGCTGTTGTTTTTCTCAGCTGACCAGGTCGTTTTAATTCCCATCTGTTGATTTCTCCATGCCCCTTGTTTTTTATATAGTTAATTTAGTTGTTTGATAATTGAGTTCCTCTTTTCTTTTAGCATCCAAAACGCTTGCTTGTCTCTCAAGAGTCAGCTCCCTCGTCTTCATCCTGGTTTGCGTGTGTCGTCATCAAATGCAAGACTCAGAATGCAGAAGCAATGGCTATAACTGATACATCACATTCCCTGCTTTTAATATCTGAACAATTAATGCAACAGGACATAGCTGATCACTTAGAAAAACCTATGAGTCAACTCTCCCAATTCTTATGCTTACGTCATCTAAAAGTGCTGATCTTAGTTGGTAAAACAATTGTGCCTTTACTGTCCCAATACTTATGGAAGGCACTGTATATATCCTACGAGTGTGATATTGCGTTTATACAACAGTGTGATGGCACAAGTGTGTAAAAGAATAAGGAACAACAACAGAGTAACTTTAAAATCCCTCTTTTGCATAGAACTACTTCCTTCCGCCACAGATTCAAATCACAGTTTGACAGTTAAACAGCTGATCTTGAAAGTTGAAAACGAAGTAATGTTGAGTTGCTTCATTGAAAGCTTGTTGTATTACTGCATTATGAAGAGTATTATGACAGAGACGGACTGAGCTAGTGTGATTGCCTGCATCTGATACAGCATTCATTCTTCAGCTCAATCTCATATTCACAATAAAACATTAGTTTGAATGACCTCTGAGGAAAGCGATATCTTTGTCGTACTGTCCTTTCATCTGTTAAGGGTGATTTCTGATGACAGCGCTGCTCACATAATTTGTTAACTAAGACTCACAAGCTGTTGTTGAAAGCAAAAATAACCTGAATTATAAAAATAACACTGTTTCAGTCTCTTTCAATATAAAATTCTTTACTGCTGACTACTGCGAGTACTAGCATGATAATGTTTGGGAATCGCTGGACTAGTCAATGCAAACCCTGAAGAGGTGTTTACCTGCAGACTGTCCAGAATGATGCGGAGCGACTGGACCTGTCGTCTGACCGCTCCTGAAAAACGCTCATACGTGGTGGCGTCATACTCACTCATCTCAATTTCTTTGAGCCTGAAATAAAAAGGGAACACATTAAACACAGAAACACAATCTGTAGCTTACAGTTACTAACTGTGCAAGGGTTGTTTTTCATGTCCGTGGGTTGAAGCAACACCAATAAGGTGATATTAAGCAACTGGAATGTGAATTTAACTCGGGGATCCCCGACGAAAAACTTTAACCATTCGCATTCTTCTAGCATCTTGGCTTTGAGTTTTATACTGGTAAGAGCTATTAACAATTTCTTCAGAAAATCTCTTTTCATTAGGGTTCTTGCCCTGAGGTGTTTAAACTTGTGAACAATGTGTATGAAGTCTTTAAGGAGTGTTCTGGGTCAGGAAGATTCAAGAGGAAATTGATCAACAGGTTCTGTCAAGAAAGAGAATAATGCACACTTGAGAGTAGGAGGTGTAGGATAAACATTTCTCTCAGGGCAAGTCCCTACAGCTCCATGACATGCACCACACACACACACACACACACACGCGCAACAAACACCTACAGTACGTTCTTTAAAGCCCAGTCAGCCTCGTCCGTGTGAGTATAAGAGCTTTGCCAGGTCACTAGTCACCCACGAGGATCTCTGCATGAATGTCAAGCTCACATTTTACATACATAAATATAAATAGATATAAATATAGAGGAAAAAAAACTTTGAAAAAAAAAATTCAGTGGTTCTCAAACTTTCAAAGGCCTCTAGATGTCCAATATAATATTTAAAAAGTATCCTCTCTCTCGCTCCCATTTGAGCTAAGATATTACCTTAATGAATCCTAACATTAAAATATTAAGATATTTTCTTCTGGAATTATAGCAAATAAAGGGGGAAATCATTTTTTAGTGTCTCATTTTATATTATAATTCGATTATTTTAAAATATTAATAATAATTTATTAATTTAACTACTTTTAAGCGCTAGTGGGTCCCTCAGTCTTGTATTGTAAGGACACACACACACACACACACACACACACATATATATACATATATATATATATATATATATATATATATATATATATATATATATATATATTTCTAAAAATTTTAGTTTTCCTGCTTTAATGAGCCTGGACATTTTTCCTTTCCTTTCTTTTCCTTTACGTCCCCATAATTGAATAATTTATTTTTTATACTTTAATTTTATATTATATCTTTTTTTTTTTGCATTTCACATTTTGCATTAAAATAATGATAATTAGGAGGGGTTAAGCTTAATTTTATAATTTTTTTCTTGAGGATAACATCTGTAATCTAACAAACTGTGCCAGAACTGCAAATAAAAATTATTGTTTTCAAATAGGTTGAACAACCATTGGTTGGGAAAGCCAAAGCCACTGTATATAAATTACACACATATATATATATATATATATATATATATATATATATATATATATATATATATATATATATATATATATATATATATATATATATATATATATATATATGCGTGTGTGTGTGTGTGTTAGAGAGGCATTTGATGTCATGAAACAAGAAACAAGAGTGTGAAGAGTGTCTAGACTGTAGCGTCCCACAGATCTCAGGTACGCTCACACACTGACACTATCAAGCGTGAGATCAGACCAGACAGCATGATCTGAAGCCCCATCTCAAAATACTGTCACACTGTGTTGTTTCCTTTCAGACGAAATCATCCCTCACCTCTCCATCAGTACCGAGATCAAAAAGAAAATAGTGCCACTAGATTGATTCTGTTCTACAACATAATGCAGCACATAAGGAGCGCACTCTTCTAGCTCATGGTATTATCATTCTCCTTCTTCCAGCTGTGCTTCTCTTTCTCTCTCTCTCTCACACACACACAGGCTGTGGGTTTCCTGTCTGGCCTCTGAAGCTCACATTCTTTGCACAGTGCTATCGGGGAGAGGACAGACTGCTGCTTCTATTTTCTCCTGAATTCCAAACCTGTCCACAGAGCGGAGATGGAGAGAGAGCTGAACAGCGTGGCCATGGCATGAATGAGAGTGAAAAGTGCTTTAATGCTTTTATTCAGCAAGGATTGCTATAATTTGGTCAAATTAGACAGTAAAAAAAAAAAAAAATTTTTTAAAATGTTAAAGAAGATTTCAATTTCACATAATGGTGTTCTTTTAAACATTCTATTCATGAAGCAATCCTGAAAAAAATAATTGATCACGGTTTCCACAAATATATTAAACAGTTTTCAACACTGATAATAATAACAAATGTTTCTTGAGAAGCAAATCAGTATGTTAGAATGATTTCTGAAGGATCATGTGACACTGAAGACTGGAGTAATGATGCTTTTCTTATATATTATAGTTCAGCAATATTGAAAAATTTGTTTTCCAAATTAATGGTGGTTTGTCGGGTGTAACACACACTTGCAAAAGAGGTAAAAAAAAAAAGTTTCTCTCCCTGTGGAAACCCCTGACAGAAGCCATCTCTGCTGAGAATGAAATATTGTGAATGTGACAGATAGCATGCAGATCACAAAAATGTGCAGCACAAAGAGGACAAACTCTATCTGAGAGAAAATGAATTCAATAGCGTTAAGCATTACTATGGATTTTCTTATTCATATTCTTCACTTACCTAGTGTTTGTCCTCTCCTAATATTATTCAAGGTTAACTGGATCAAAAACAAAAACTTGAGCATTTCTGTACTCTCAGGTAAAAAAAAAAGGGTTTTAATTACTATAACAACCATCATGCATCAGTTTTTTTTTTCACTGAGCTCAATGCAATGCATTATGGGATTGCATTTTTATCAAAGGATATATTCATTCCTATTGCATATACTGCATACTCAGGCAGCTCAGTACACTATAAAACAGCCTCACACAAAAATATATTCATATGCTATTAAAAGGACAGAGTGTTTCTGAGCTTTGTTGAGCGAGCACTGCAGAATAGCTAGAGATTAACAAGCACTCAGAGCAGAGGGTAAAGGTCACACAGGGTCAAGTGTAGGCTTTTTGGAGAAAGCTGTGAGGGTTGGAACTGAGTGAGTGATGAATGAGAGAGACAGATGGGTGTACCTCTGCTTAAAAGCCTTCTCCCCCATCTCCCGTGCTGCTCTCTTCACCTCATCGGGCACAGCGTCTTTCTCCGCCTGAGAAATCTGGTAAACTTTGTGTCCAGCATCCAGACGGTAAGGGCCTCCCTTCCCTCCAAGACCCGCTGTATCTCTGCCTCCTACACAAACATACACGGATTATGTTGAGTTGCAATGTGAGTGATGTACTTTTTGATGAATGATGGAAGTAAATGCAAAAAAAAAAACTTGTGGTGACTTAAAAACTCAAGGTTCATATAAATATTCTTAAAGGAGTGTGATACTCATTATTATGATGAACTTAGATTCTACAGGTCTGTATTTTTATTTAATTTTTTTGCAATTCAAGGTGGAAAAACAAGTTTTGGGATTGACCTTTTGATTCACAGTGCAATGGGGTGTGATTTACTGTACCTGTGCCTCCAGCCCACTGGTTCCCCCCTACATGAGGGGCATTTTTGGGGTCAATCTTGCCGTGTTTGGGGGAGCTGACATCTAGGCCACTTTCTCTCTGAATGGTGATCTGAAATCAAAAGATGCTTTCAAAACCAGATCTTTGTTGAAATATTATATACATTTGTTCTTCATCTTATTGCTAAAGCAATGGGAAAACTGGCATATGAGACACACAACAAGTCAAATGGTTATATACCAAATTCAGGATAGATTTACCTATCTAGAGACATCTACAAAGGAAGTGCCCCATTTCCAAGGAAAAGGTGTGCTTCCACTGACTTTTTAATAAGTCAAAAATGTATTTATTCTGGAATCACAATCACAGGAAACAATGGATCATGTCTGAAAACTGAATGTTGATTCTCATGCAGAGCTGGCAGGACACAAGCCGCAAACTGACTAACAATACCAACGTTTGTTTCCCTTTACATTTTAAATGATAGAACTCCAGGAAGATGGAAGGAAAACATCTAAGTTGAGCACAAAAATGCTAAATCATAGCATAGATAGTTATCACATGATACATCACACTTTGAAGTGTGATTGTGTCTTTAGGAGAGATAGCAACACAGCTGGACTCTTTTAATGATGGACTGTGAGAAAACAGAGACTTAGGGTTCCAGAATGTTCCTTTGCCTCCTACTAATATAAAGGCCATTTCTCATTATGCAATGATCATGCATGCTTTGACCAGGCAAGGTCATGACAGGTCAACAAACGTGTAGTCACTTAGCTTTTTATGACACTTCCTGTTTTAAACTGCACACTGAAAGGAAGTACACTTGTAGGGGATGGGTAGAAATGTTTTGCCAAGTCATACTGAAAGGAACAGTTAAAATAAACAGAGCATTTGGAACAAGCAATAGGAAAGTTCTGCCCTGTGTGAAATCTTGAAATGCTTTAAACTTTAATCAGTCACCCTCATGACATATCAAAACTGTATGACTGATATTATTATTATTTTTAACTAATTGCAGAAAAATGCAGGAGAATTGAGATAAAAACAGGAACTTATATAATAGAGCACAAACTCTGCAGACCCTCATGACTTTGTGAAATCTCTTAAAATATCAGATAATTTGACCTTTCTATGCCAAGGCAATCCAGGCTGTGGTCAAAATATCCCCTTTTGTGTTCTGCTGAAGAAAGAAAACCAATTCACTGTTGAACAAACTATTGTTGTAAATCCAGCACTCTTTAAATACGTATAATGTCTGTCAGCTTTCCCTTTTAAATAGATCAGAGAGATTACAAGAACCCAATGATAAAGATCACGAGAGTCAGCATCTTCACTTCAAGTCTGCATTTGTTCCAACATAATAAAGACAAATTCCTCCAGTCTAAATATTCAAAGACATAACATCATTTCAAACAGATCATGAGTCCGTGCTACTGTATGTCTGAGTCAGTGTTTGTGTGTGTGTGTGTGTGTGTGTGTGACTGCTCTTTTAATGCAGGATGTTAAGAAACTAGAACTTTTCTGTGAGTGTAAGATTATACTAAAAAGCACTTTTGACACCTACACACACACATATGCCTCAATATGTTATAAGAACATGCATTTTCATCATTTTAAATGTGTGTGTGTGTATTAGGGAGACAGATGGCTTATAGATGCTCAGGATGAACGTGGCTTGTAGAGATGGACTATGTTTGACAATAACATGTTCAGAAACGCCACACCAGGAAGATGCCAGATGCATTTTAAGACTAAAACTTAAAAACGTAAAAAACTGACAGTTACCACATATAAGTTTTGTTTTAATGTAAATGTAATGTAAAGCTTAATTTTCTGTAAAGCTGCTTGGCAATGATTTGTATGGTAAAAAACGCTATACAAATAAACTGGAATTGAATTGAACTCGAGAAAATTGATGATTGATAAATCATTTTAGATGTCTGTACAAGACTTGTGCTCTGTATACACTGCCCAACCATTGCATTCTCTGAGATTTGACGTTTTCCTGTGTTTAGTCTGAAGGAGAGGGAAGCACTGGGACAGTGGTGGGAAAAAATGTCACTTCCCATCTCTAGGGAAGATCAGTGACAGTTCTGTTTAAGATGAGGAGATGTGTGTGTGTGTGTGTGTGTGTGTGTGCAACGTGGCATCAGATTAGCCAGGATTTAACAGAACAAAGATGAGACACACGCACACTATCACAAATCACTATTGACATTACAGACACACAGACAGACAGAAAGATGGATGGATGGATGCCATTGCTGTGTAACCTGATAAATCTTTAACTAGAAAATTTAATGTAATGTTTATGTCTGAGATGAGCATCTGTTTTCAGCATATTCAAACTGATGCAAATGAAATTCACTGTTCAGCATCACATCATCCGTCTGCAGGCATCTTTGCATGTTCAACACACACTCATCTTGTCAAGTGATGAACACTAAATTCTTTCACCAGTGCTGATGATGCTTTTTCAACTGTTGTGGACTTTGATCTTGAAACCAGATGATGATAAATACATGTGCTGACGATTAATCAGCTCCACTGAATTTGCTTAAAGCACCAGAACTGGAGATCAGAGTTAGATTGTTCTGCTAAGATGCTCTTGTGTGGCCAAGTGTAAATGGAGCAGTTTTAAAATCTGATAGTTATCTGATCTGAGAAAATGCATGAAGTGACAAGTGTGAAGAGGCCAAAAATATACATGACTATCATACCAAACCAAGTGGCACCTGAAAACTTCATTTTCATCTTTTGTGCTTTTTGGGATAATTGTATCTACACAAGCATTAAATTCTGAAACAATAATGACGCACATCACATCAAAGCAAATGGGTCATCATTGATATATAGGGCAGGGTAAAAGTGGGGCAAGCCTCTAATTTAAGCTTTTTATACAATTTCACTTAATGCAGAACAATAATGACTTCCAGCTAAAGTGATTAATAAGGCAAATACTGGCTAGTCATTGACAGTCTGTGCAGTGAGGAAGAAAGGCAGCTGCCTTTAGCTTTGGACACATCCAGTACTGTCCAGTGAGAGATCTGGTGTATTTCATCCAGACATACGTTCTGGTCCATGTCTTGGAGCAGCGGCCTGGTGCCCTTTCTAGTGGCCCGGTGGGCAGAGCAGTTGCCCAGGCTGGAATGTGAAGAATGCCTGTGTTTTGAGGTTGTTTCTGTAATGAAATGTCCCGGGCTGGCTGCTGAGAGGCAACTGTGTTCACCAGCAGACCCACACAGAGACCAGGACAGTGCAGTCAGACACGCTGTATAGCTGCTGACCACAGGAGGCCCAGCAAGCCCACAATCCCCTTCATTGCATCAGCGCCAAGTTTTCACTTGTACTCACAGGTTTCACAACCCTGCTTTACACACTGCAGTTATATGACAACAGCAAGATATCAGGAGAACTGTTGTACAGTAAATCAAGAATATGATGCAACTCTTTAGGGGGCAAACAGATAAACACTAGTTTGGACATCTTAAAATCCAGTATTTGCATGCATGCAATGCATTATTTAAAGAAGAGTTTAGTCTTATTACCAGAATTTTTCCACAAAAATTGTGAATGCAATCCCTTAAAACACCATCTTAAAATAAAAAGCAAATATCAAAACAACAGACAATGACATAATTGCTGCAATGGAAAAAACATTAAATATTTTATAACATTTAAAATGCATTGGATATAATCAGTATCATTGCACAAAATTGTTACTACTACTACTTTCCGTCACTAACACTTGTACATTCAGTCATTTTAGGATGCAAAATAAAATAAAATAAATAAAAATCCCATAAATTCCCAGTGGGACGATTTAGGCTGTATATTAAGTGACCATTTGCTAATGTCTATGTATGCATTTATGGACTTTAGTACATAAACTAAATGAAAATTTAAAATGAGAAAGTTTATGCTTTTAATATTCTGTTTTTCTAATGCTGTTTTATTTATGTTTTTCTTTTATAATTAAACTGAAATGGGCTTTATTAATATAGTCAACACATACACACACCTGTGAACACACATCAGTTCAGTTAACTAAAGTTGTGACATTGCTCTGCAATCATAAACCACTAAACTTCATCTTTTGCAAAACAAAACTCTCTGACAAGTTCTTCCTCGTCTTGCAATCATTAGGAATATCATATAACCTAAACTCATTTAAAACAGGACTAAAGATCAGAAGAGGAGGTGCTTCTTTAAATATTTGAGAGTGTAAAAAAAGCAGTAAAATCCTGTTGTAAATTCAAGCAGTAATTGAAAAGAAAGCTGCACCTTTGCTTCCTTAATTTACGGAGTAGGTTAAAATGCTCAGACTACATAAAACTCTGCCTGGTGATGAGGTGATGAGAAAGTCTGTGTTACAGAGATGACACCGAGGCATCAGCATCAAGAGATGACCGCTCATGTAACACTGAATATCATACCTCACGCAAACACACATATCACACACACCTTACATGGTGAGAGCCACATCTAGTCTTCACTCCAATCTACAGTTCTGAATGCATATGCTTTATACTTTTGTAAAAAAAATAATAATAATAATTACAATGTTAATGGCTAGTTGCCATTTTAATAAAATAAAATAAATTTTGTATTATTTTTTTATGGCTAGTTGCATCAAAAAATTGGTAATTTATTTACACAATCCTTTCAGATCTTCTCTCTAACCCTTAAAATTAAACCGGCTGTTTTACTACCGTCCCTTTAAGGTTTCTTTGCTAATTACAGTTTTTTCAGCACTGTATTGATATTCTTAGAACAATCTGGTCAAGTGTTTTTCTTTTTCCTTCCTATACTAATATTATTATCTTTTGCATTTAATTAAGCCTTAATCACATAACGAATACAGACAAAATTTTTATTCACTTTCATTTCTTAGGTATGTATGGAAGCTTGTTTTTTTTACTTTTTTCTCACAATTCTGGCAATAACAAAATCAAAATTCCAAACCTCTGACATAAGTCTGGGGGGAAAAACAGACGTTCAGGCTGTTTAATTATGGAAAGTTGCGATGTGCTGTTCTCAGATATCGGGGCAAGATGACAACTCTGCATGAAGTCATAATAGAAGTTAAGAAGATGTTTTCCCATACGCTGTCTGTCTACACTGATTGTGTGAGGATCCGTTTATTTGTAGCGACATGATTTTGTAGACTAGGTGTGAACAGATGGCCACCTTCTTAAAGTCACAGCAAACTAACATCTGTCAAAAAGTCTTACATCACCCTTCAGACGTTTGGGGTTAGTGAGATGTCTGTAATGTTTTGAAAGAAATATCGGTCTCATGTTATTTGAAGGTCCAATTCTTGCTGTTAACAAACCATTAACTATGACTTTTGCCTCAATAAACTCCTAATTTGCTGCTTATTAATAGTTAGTAGGGTAGTTATTAAGTTTAGGTATGGGGTAGGATTAGGGATGTAGAATATGGTCTTGCAGAATATGTGGTTTATAAGTACTAATAAACAGACAATGTGTTAATAACAACTAGTTAATGATGACAGTTGGTCCCTTTACTAAAGTGTTAGCAAAATATGTAATGCAAAATTACAGTAAAAATCCCATTCATTTTCTCCATAGAGAATTCGATTTTTAATGATAACATGTAAAACCTTTAAAACAGATCTAACCTGAGCCCAGATGTTTCTGTACATATCTGTTAAAAAAAAAAAGTTAAAATATATATTTTAATTTGATATACTTTGAATATTTTACAATAAACTTAATGTGTATTTTACACATAATCAATGACTTACATGCAATATTTTATTTATTTTATTATTTCATTGCTGCTTATGATTCGATTACATCATTCATGGAATAAGTGGCTCTTTTATGGAATGACCAGTTCTTTAAAAAAAAAAAAAAAAAGTCTTGTACTTTTATGTTCTGAATTTTAAATCGCTTTTGCTCCAAATCGGTGTTTGTTAATCTCAGATCCGGCTGCTTTGATTTATTTCTCAGAATCTTTACTAAAGAGGCCTTTGAAGAAAATGATGGGACAGATTCTTTTGTAATAGGTTGCTGCAAAAGTGGGTGTTCACTGCATTTCTCAACAGACAATGTGTTGGGATGAGGTCAGAGTCATGTAATGAGCGTATCCTGTCTGATGTTTACAATGTGCTTTCAGTTAACGAGCTGAGAGGAATGTGATGTTTCACAGGATGCAGTAATGTGATGGAACTGAAAGCCATGCAGTTGCCAGCTTCGGCTCTTTGATTATGTTTGGACGTGACGGCAGCCACATCAGCAGGAGAAACTGATTCACGGTCAAAGGGCTTCTCATAACTCATGTAAAGAGAACTGGGGGATTGTGGGTAATGCATGAGCTGATTAATACACAGAGGGAGGGGGGAAGACAGAGTCATCTCCTCTGGGAGCAAGAATGCTGCACAATAGACTGAAAGTGTGAGAGAGCTGAGAATATGATGGAGAGAGAGATGAAGGACCAAAGGGGGAGCAGAGGAACGAGACGCTCCAGAGACTGAGAGAATGAGGAGATGGCACAGATCCTGGAGGAGGAGTCTGGGACAGGAATGTTTCCATCACTCTCTACAGTAACAGTTTCAACAGAGAAACTCTCACATTTGAAGACCAGGCCAAATACATGAAAGAACATCTTTAGCACTTAGACTCGGCCAAACCTGAACCGAAATAAAAACCCTGGAGTCACCGCAATCTTCCAAATACAGCTTCCAAAAAGAGGGTTTCACAACATTTCCATAGAAGAACCATTTGGGATTCCAGTCACTTTCAGTGAAAAGTTCTCAAACCCTTTTTTATTTAGTGATATATGAAGAACATTTTAATAACCTAAAGAACTCTTTTCCACTATAAAGAATGTTTTTTTTTAGTGCAATGGAAAGTTTCTCTGGATGTTAAAGGTCTTTCCATGGAGCCATCGAGTGCGGGGTGAATGCTCACCGTTAACTCATGCAGAACATCATATAACACTGATTAAATGAAGATCTTAAATGAACATCACCATTATGATTATTAAGAAAGTTGCATGCCGGATTCGAACCGGAGCCATCTAACCACTGAACCACAGCTCTGTGTTTTGGTGTCTTGTTTGGAGGTTTGATCAACATTTGCTATACAGCATCAGTTCAGACACACTGTCCAGCAGGAAGACAGCACAGCTCAGTCTGTAGAGGTCACTGCGGATAATCTAATCCAGGATGTCCTGCTCGCCTAAAGCCCAGCTGCTACATCATGCATCATACATTTTTGTGGAACAGATAAAGTCAGCAACAGTGCTTTACTGGGATCATGAATTAGTGTGAGGGGAAGCAAATCCTAAAATCAGTGCTGGACGAAGTACACAAATCAAGTACTTGAGTAAAAGTACAGATACGTATAATAAAATATTACTGCAGTAAAAGTACTCCTTTTTCAATTTTACTCATTACAAAAGTACTCAATTATTTATGTACTTAAGTAAAAATGTACCAAAAGATAGATTGAGCAATTGTATATAGGCTACTTAATTTAATTTTATAGTAGCACATATTTTTTTATAATCCTACTGCTCAAAATACCTTGGATTTTCCCAAAATAACCACTATATGGAGTCAAGATATATTTGTTGTTGTTGTTATGGACTACTGTACGCTGACGAGAGTAATGTTCACTTTTAAAGTGTGTTGTTTTGCAGAACATCACAGTTATATATTATAAGGTATACGTTTTTTTTTAGGAAAATGTAATATTATTTTCAAAATGATTTGTTTTCTTCTCAAACCTTGTGTGTGGCCAAATGCCCCCAGAGAGCATCACCTCCCACTTTGATAATTACTGTAGTTACCATGTTCTGAACATCACATCCTTTCTTTTCCCCCCAGATGAAATCTACATGATTGATGTGTTTGCATCGTCTACATTCAAGCATTTCAGTGGGCTTAAAGGTGCTGTGGGGAACTTTTGTAAAAAAATATTTTTTAAATATTTGTTAAACCTGTCATTATGTCCTGACAGTAGAATATGAGACGGATAATCTGTGAAAAAATCAAGCTCCTCTGGCTCCTCCCAGTGTCCTATTGCCATTTGCAGAAATACATCGCTCCCGGTAAGAAATCAACCAATCAGAGCTGCGGTCTGTAACTTTGTTTGTGTTCAAAATGTAGAAAAATGTATATAATAAGCGAGTACACCATGAATCCATTTTCCAAACCGTGTTTTTGGCTTGTCCTGAATCACTAGGGTGCACCTATAATAAGTGTTTATATTCGGACTATTTTAGATTGCTTCGGGGATACCGCGGCGGAGTAACCCAGTACCTTTGTGATTCTTCATAGACATAAACAGAGAGAAGTAGTTCCGGCTACGATGTTCCTCCGCAAGACGCAAGCAGTTCTGTTTATTAACCGCTAGAGCGTCAAAAGTTCCCTACCGCAGCTTTAAATACATCACTCTTTACAGCAGATTTAGTTCACAAACAACTGATAATTTTGACCTAAATATGACTTTCAGTTACAATAATTAATCCTAAATTTCAACATTTATTACTTAATTTTAACTAGTGTTTTTTTATTTTTTTGGACAGCCGATGCCGATCTGATGCCCCCCTGGAAAGCAGGGGGTGGGGGGGGGGGGGGGGGGGGGGGTAGCACAAATTGTGTTTGTTTGTGTGTGATGTGGAGACTGGGGAGGGGTGGAGGGCGGATCCAAGACACTGTGACCGTTAAAGAAAACCCCAGACCAGCAGCATGATAACACAATCTTGAGTGTCATGATAAACCACATATGGTACTGTGTGTGACACGACTGCATTTAAATGCTGGAGAGTATCGCTTAATAGCTTTTCTTTGAATATGCAATACAGGAGACACTTTTGAATTATCTCATGACAACAAGTACAGACGCCAACAGATTAACCTGTTTGCTGCTATTTTTGATGGAAGAAACACTAGCGACCGCAGACATAAAATTAATATCTTATTTCGCTAATTTAGCAATTTTACAACCTTACCAAAATAAAAAAATAAAGTAAAACAACATTTCTTACATAAGTCCGCCACCACGTGGTAAGAAATGCAACTGCATATTTTGAACAGCTCAAGTCCAACAAGTTTGAGACAATTCTGTGTTTTAGGACTAAAATCAAAGTGTGCTATTCCTGCAGTAAAAAAGGAATGGTGAAAACCAAGCAAAAAAAAAAAAACAACAACATAAAAAACTGGCTGAAATTACTTATTTGTCATAAACATAAAGTCACAATACCACAAAGGTCTTTAGGCCCCTTTAAAAAAACTTAATTTTATATGACTCAGACCTGCTCTTAATATGTTTTTTGTAATGCACCTACCTGGACTGGCCTGCCATCTTCCGATCCGATCATGTTCCTCCACTCCAGCAGAGAGCGCTGCAGGTTGTCAAGGCCTGTTTCCCAGAGTCTGACGTAGCCTCCCATGTCCACAGTCACCACTCCACCAGAGCCCAGAGGAGCCATCACTACATCTGTGTCCGAGACCTTTGAGATCCACACAGTGTAGGGAGACACGGAGCTGCTCCTGAACACATCAGCATGACAGACAGTGAGCAGAAGCACTGGAAGACACTCAGCTGCCTTACACAGAGTTACATCAACCCAAATATAAGGCCGGTAATAATACATTTTTAAATCAACAAAAAAAATGAGGGTCAAATGAACATATTAGATCTAGAAGGTGTTAAAGTTTCAGAAGCCAGAGTACAAAATAAGGCAGTCAGGTAAACATTTAAAGGAACAGTTTGTAAAAAAAAAATTAATTTATCCAAGATGTATATGAGTTTGTTTGTTCATCTGAACAGATTTGGAGAAATGTAGCATTACATCACTTGATCACCAGTGGATGCTCTGCAGTGAATGGGTGCCGTCAGAATGAGAGTCCAAACAGCTGATTTCACAATCATCCACAACAAATCCACACGTTTGTAATAAACAAACACAGTTGTTTTTGACCAAAATATGAATCCATAAAAATGCTTCCTCCATATCTCCTGTTGTCCTCTCACATCAAAATCCACAATATATTGATTTAAAACTGTTTTTCCTTGTAAACGGTTCTCGATCTCTGCATATTTCTCTCTTGACTCAGAAAAGACAGCTTTCGCACTGGAGAAAACAATATTGTGGTTAGAGGACTATTTTAACCATTAACTGATGGAATGGAGTGGTGTGGATTATTGTGATGTTTTATCAGATGTTTGGATTCTCATTCTGACGGCACCCATTCACTGCAGAGGATCCACTGGTAACGCTACATTACTCCAAATCTGTTCTACATCCTGTATGGACTCAAGATGAGTGATGAACATCACTGTCACGATATAATTGATAATGAGTCTAATGAAAGCGTCTGACTCTGTACCTCGGGACTGGGATGTATTTGAGCTTCTTAGAGTTCAGGTCAGTCACTTCCAGGTAAGCAGCAGTCATGGGTGGTGTGACATCTGCTGGGCAATCAAAACCATCATCATCATAAGAAACGCAGCAGTATATTTGTATATGATGTGTACGTGTCAGAGTTTTACCTTTGGGGTAGATCTCAGTCAATGGGACTTGTGTAGGGGGCAGTGCTCGGACCACTTGATTGGCCCCTAACAGACAGACACAGTTGACCCTCTTTGCTGGCCCGGTTCGCTTACTTGTCCCGAAAAACATATCAGGTCCCCGACCCTCTGTTATGGGCGAAGACCTCTTAAAGCTGTACACTTCATTTGGAGACTGTACAAATACAATACAAAACTTGTTATAGGGGTCAATGAGTCTGACAAGAGTATACATGCTAATAATAATATTATTTACAAAAATGCACCGTTTAAAACACATGTGCAGAAAAATGAACTCTTTGTGTTGGATTCTTATGGTTTTAAAATTATTTACAGTATACAAATAACAAAACATTTTATTATAACGACTCCAAAAATGTCAGTTAAAAGATAATCTAAATCAAATAAATGTGCACTTCAAAAATTCAAAATTAGAAATTCAAACATTTAAATTTCAAAGGAATTGTGCACTTCAAAAAGAAATAGATTTGGACACAAAATGCATCATAACACTGATGTATAGAATTAAACTGTATTTTACCACGGCGTGTGTCATACCCACCATGAGGTCTGGGAAGCCCAAGATAACATTAGCATAGGTGCTCGTGTCACAGAGGATGCGGTTGGGAGAGACGATCTTCTGTCCCAGGACAGTGCTGAGGTTCTCATTTGGCAGCTGCTCGTTTGACACCTCCTGAGGAGCTGCGGCTTCCATCCCTGAAGCACAACCACAGTCGGACCATCACTCAGATGATAATGTGTCCCTCACTGCTAAACCCATAAAAGGTTCAGAGTGTTTCTACCATGACCCCAATCCTGCTGAAGGGAACTTTTGATGTCATCAAAAACATGCTCATTTTTTCTGAGTAAACGCTGAAGTGTGTCTGACACTTTAGATGTACCATGCCCACTAAGTACAGTTATTAGTCTATCTTTATGACAGCAACATTCATCTCAATAAGTGATACTGTGAGTTATTAAGTGACTTTCTGTTCTTCATGCTCCAGGAACAAGTGCTGAAGGAGAAATAACAAGGGGTACTTCATCAGAAGACGTTTATCTTCCATAAACAGCATTTCATGGGCTTTATAAACAAAAAAGCGGCAATTTATTTCACCTGCTCTTTCAGGCCTTTTTAAAACAAATGAGCATTTACCTTTTGACAAATGAGGCGTGCAGGACTCACTGGCTTCATCCATCAGGCCCTGCGAGCTTCAGCTCTCCTCTGAATGCATTATTAACTCTGCTTTCATATTAGCTACCAAACATTTATAATGACTAACTAGCTTTTTACATGTTTTTTTTTTTTTTTTTTTTTTTTGTGGCCATGCTGTATTTTCAGCATCATTACTCCAGTCTTCAGTGTCACATGATCCTTCAGAAATTATTATAATATGCTGATTTGCTGCTCAGGAAACATTTCATATTATTATCAATGTTGAAAACAGCTGTGCTGCTTAATGTTTTTGTGGAAAGCATTACACATTTCTTTTCAGAATTCTTTGTTAAATGCAAAATTAAAAATAAATTAGTCGTTTTTTTCCATTCCACTGCAAATCAAAATATGGTTTTGTTGAATGGCCCCTAATTAGTTTCATAATGAACTGAAGTCAACTGAATCAACATTAAACTCACTTGAGATAAATAATACTACTTTTGTCTTTTAGAGCCTGCTTTACAGCAGAATTAGAATTTGTCTCATATTTGAAAAAGTTATTTAAAAGTTTATTATGGTGTAGTTGCTTTGAAACGATCTCTATTATATAAAGTGATATATAAATAAATGTGACTTGATTTGACTAAAAAATAAACAGGTAAAGAGTGAGAATGAAGAGTGCAATAAGCATAAATAAGATTAAACACATTCGTTTTGCAAGCACATTTCTGTACACCAGGCGGCGTCTTAGACCATATTTATCAGGCAAGCCATCAACGATGATGCCAAAGTTTATACACATGCAAAAGTCCTGAATCTGACTTTAAAAATCCCCCGGGCTCCGTGTCAGTCAAAGCAGATGTGAAATAGACACATTAGCCAAAGCATGACAGATGGTGACTGACAAGTGTGAAGAGCTCTCTCTGGCCCTGATTGGACGGCAACAACACAGAGTCACCTCTGAATAGCCGTTCTGGCCAATAAGTGATAAGAGTAGTTCACCTGAGCTGGTGCCAAAGCCGGTGTTAACCGCATCTTCACTGATGGCGTGCAGCTGGCACACTCCCGTGTCCTCTGCGCCCATGTGCATGGGCTTGGTCAACAGGAACTTCCTGCACATAATGGCAGAACATTTAGTTAAAGACGTACCAGCGTATCAGTTAAAGAAAATACTCTTATATAACCTCTAAAAAGGAAAACACCCTTTTCCAAGTCTGAGCAATGTGTGCAAACAACTAAACATGAAGGAATTGTTCTAATTTCAGTGCAGCACTGATTGAATTTCATCGGCACCTGTCAGTCTTGCTCTCAACAAGCAGCCAGCGGTCTTCAGCCACCAGGAACACAGCTTTGAGATTGATGGGGAGGGAGATGGTGTGGACCTGACCTTCTAGCACATCGACAACATCCAGCTGACTCCTGTCCAACGAGAGCAGAGTGTAAATCAGTAAGTCAGAGCCGAAACCTGATGAGCTGCTAGCAGTCTACAGCCTACACAGACAGCTGCTTTCTAAGACAGCATCCTAACTAAACAGGAATGTCACAGACTTTCACATTTGGACATTATGAGATTTCTAGAAGGCAGTTTGCTCTGGAATTTGTACAGTGTGCCCATTGACACTTATCAAAAGGATGGAGGACTTATGGTGGACTTGTCAGCATGTTTCTAAGCCTCAACATTCATGGCATACAAAATTGTGTTTTTATGCATGCTGTCTTACAATTTGGACACGAGATGCTTTGCTTTGAAAATGTAAAAATTCTAGCGACGTAGGCAGCTTACTAGGATTCAGAACAGAGTGTGAGAGTTGCATGTGCACATATGATCACGGGACAGTAACCTACCCATTTTCTTTGTAGAAGAGGAACCAGTTCTTGTGGGCAAACTCCTTGCACATTTTGTACGCTGGCTTATGATGACAAAAAATATTAAGTTCAATTATTAGATGCGATAGTTTGATTTTACACTGTGCCAGATGTGATGAAACAACAAATGCTGTAATTTCTGGAGTGAGTGAGTTGATGGAAATCTAATAATTAATGAAATTATAATACAATATAAATGTAAAAATTATTTTTAAATAAATCAAAATAAATCCTCACTCAAAAAAATATATTTCATATTTTCTAAGCTTAAAAAAAAACATACTGTAAGTGACAATGGATAATAAATCTCCAATCTTGAAACTAACGTTCATCACACCTGGTTATAGTGAGATGGTTGGGAACGCTGCAGAAATGTGTTTTTCTAGAGCAGTGGTTCTCAATCATTTTGCTTAAAGGTGTGAATTGAAATACTCTTGGTTAAGAACAAAGGTTTCCACCTGACTCTCTTTGTTGCTCCACCAGTTTGAGCTCTTGCGTGGTGGATCCTCCTGTTTGTCCTGAGACAGTACCAGTCTCCTCACAGCACCGGTCACCAGGTCCAGATGCAGAACGGTGTTGCCCTACAAAAGCGAGACAGAGGTGTTCATGCTGTTCAGTTCTGAAAAAGGCCAAATCAGTTCATTTAATTCCCTGAGGTACACTTATAATGTTAGGTTCATGTCTAGGTTTTATGCACCAGGAACAGTCATAATTTCGTTTTACACAACCATTTTCCAGCCTCTTTCTGACCCTGGCCCTTTTTACAACTAAGACATGTAAATGTCCTTTTCACATATGATATGAATACTTTATTCAAGTATAGTGCCTGTTACCCTTCACGGGAAAGGTTGGTAAGGTGATGCAGGCCTTAAATCCCCCCCACAGTTAAATCTTCAGTATAATGTCTTTATTATGGCCTGGCTTGTGCACACCACATACTGTCTGTGTTATTAATAGAAGCCTTGCATCTCTTCTGGACAGATGGTGGGTTGGGCTGAGACGGGACGTTTTGGTCAGAGGCCACACTGTTCCAGACAGCCTTTATTATATTTTCACCACCGGAAGAGCAATGACCCCTAGATGATTGCAGAATTGTAATTTTGGGGGAACTATCCCTTTAAAGATACAGTATCAAAAACAGCTTATTTAATTTTGATGTTCAGAGACAAAAATGGTTGTGCAAAACTATATTAAAGGGGTAGCCCCCCCCCCAAAAAAAAATAAATATGAAGATATTTGAATGAAACTTGAGAGATTTCAGTCTCTCCTTTCAAAGTCAATGCAACCAAAACTTTGAGGTTAGCGATTTAACCCATGTGTTCTGAAGAGGCACAATTGCTATATATGACAAATAGCTTTATTTAGGCTTTTATTTACATATAAACACTGATAAAACACATACATAGAGCACATCAAATATGGTGAACAGAAGTTCAAATGTGCTTGTGTGGCATGCAAGAACAAACCTCATTGGTTCTCGCACCTCAAGTCAGCACATTTGAACTTCTGTTTATAATTTGAACAGCTTTATGCATGCATGCAAATTACTTTTACAATGAACTTTTTGAAATGTTTTAGCCAAGCAGACTTTCAAAGGAGGGACATAATCTTTCAGATTCCCTTAAATAAATCTTCAGTTGTTGTTACTAAGATGAATTAAATTCTTATGGAAGGACATGACGGTGAGAGAATGATTCAAGTTTTGGGAGAACTATCCCTTTAAGTGTGTGATTTGGTAAACCATGATTAAGATTTTAAGAATAGACAAAATCTGGATCTATTAGCTCAAATCTCTATTTCACAACACTAACATTTTTTCCATCAGCTATTATTAGACATTGTTTCCCCCTCACGGGTTTAGTGGAAATGATGCATCGATTCATAATCTTCTGTTAACATGCTCAGATAATAACAGCATGTCTCAGATGAACCTCAGGGCAGGAATGACACCTGTAAATGGATCGCTAATGACAGAAAGAGGAGGGCAATGCTTTCATGTGAAGTGTCCGTGTAGAAGAGACACACACACACACACCTGTTCTTCATGGAGCAGCACCTGGTCCTGCAGCGGGTTGCCCAGTGCTGCCACAGAGACGAAGGGCTGCCAGACTCCACTGATGGTCCGGGGGAAGATGTCATAGAGCTCGATGCACTGGACGGAGTCTCCTTTCTCCTTCATAGCATACAGCGACACAGGGTTACATGTGGCCACGTAAATGGAATCTATGAGGGAACACAATGACTTACTTTCAAAATAATTCCAGATTCATTCGATGTCAGAGACTAACTGCAATATCATCGGCGTTTAGCCTACCGTTAGCAGTGGTGACGTCGCAGACGATGTTGACCTCGTTCATGGGAATCTGCCAGTGAGCCTGTTCCTCAGTGAAGCTGACAGATCTGGACTCGTGCCTCTCAGAAGGATAACTCTGAACCCGCAGAAACACTGGGCCCTGAGGAGAAGCACAGCATTAAGTTAGCGATATGCTAATAACGCCTTTGAAATATTGGAAAGAGAAAGGGTCGTGATACCTTGATGTCTATCTGATGAGACTCTGTTGGACACAGCAGCTTTCGGCGTGTACTTGCACCCTGACTGATGGTCCAGTAGCCCGCCATCTTACAATCTGGCAATGGTAACCTGGGAAAAGGGAATCTGGTGATTGTCTTTACGCCAAAGGGATGAAATTTCAATCTTGCTCTGATTATGACAAGATATTGATCTTGGAAACACCTTAAACGGTGTCTTTTTATTGGGTTAAGCAATAGTTGACCGTCACACCTAGATTCTTCTAAATATCTGTTTACATGCACATCAAACTTGGACCTAAGCAGGAAAATGATGTGCATGTAAATGGAGGCCACGGTTTCATTCTGGTGGGATGAGATATCATTCCCCTAAAATATTAATACAAAACACCATTAAAGCACTTCTGATGTAATTTAATTAATCAATGTACCATTAGTAACAGGATGTTTTATATAAAAAAATTAAAAAAAATTCTAGATGTACTGAATCAAGCAAAAGTGACAGTAAAGACATTTAGAACATTCCAAAATATATCCAATTCACATAAAATCTGTTCTTTTGAATGTTTTGTTCATCAAAGAATCCTGAAAAATGTATCATGGTTTCCACAAACATTTTAAAGCAACGCAACGGTTTTCTACATTGATGATAATAAATGTTTCTTGAGCAGTAAATCAGTGTATTAGACTGATTTCTGAAAGATCATGTGACACTGAAGACTGGAGCACTGATGCTGAAAATTCAGCTTTGCATCACAGGATTACATTTTATTTTAAAATATATTCAAATAGATAATGGTTATTTTAAAATGTCATATGTCACAATATTACAGTTTTTACTGCATTTTTTTTTTTTTTTTTTTTTTACAAAATAATTGCAGCCTTGGTAAGCATTAACATTTAATCTTTCAAATGCTCCCTTAAAAAAGGTCATTATATCATTCAAAAGGAAATATTTGTTTCTTCACTTACAGTATTTCGTATAAAATATAACAAATTGTATAAACCAGATGGCAAAACACTCAAAAGCAAGTGAAATAAGACAAATATGAGACGGAAGAAACAAATAATTTCCTTTATTGAATGGGATGATATACAACACTGAGCAAATGAAATGACCATTATTAAATGAGACTTATATTAGATGTTGTATAATGCTCCAAACAATGAAAGGGGCACTCGGACAAATTATGTTGTTTTTAACTGCTCCCTTTTCCAAGTGTGCACCAAAAAACAACTCGCCAGATTTTCCACTTTAAGTGCTCTGCTCTTCACGAAAGAACAGGGTATAGTGGTGCTCACTTCCGATTGAAATTTGCCCAAAATCGTTCATATCGTTTAAACACTAACCAGATGCTGGCAATCAAGTTTTCAGTTATTTCTGAGTCTGAATTCAAGTATGTTTAGGGTTTCTTCGATTGCAGCTTCAATGTAATAAGCAGCTTATGAGATCAAAGCATCTGTTAAAGGTGAAGTTTGCAATTTTTATGATCCTAGAAATTTGAGCAGTCCAACTGGGCTAGACACAACAACACTGGTTCAACCAATGGTGTGAGTTTAGGGCAGAGCCACCTGTCATTGTGCAGTTCTATCTCTGTCCGGAAAGTTATGGTAATATATACGGCAATGTTAATGTGTTTAATCTAAGTAGAATACATCTGCTACACTGCTGCTATGGCAGAGCAAGTACCGAAACTAGCTACTGCCAATACATCCACAGACATGCTGCTGTGAGCATGTAAGAAATTCTGCTGCTGTATATGAAATAACCCCCATATATAACATACATGAAATGAACCCATAGCAGATCTATACAGGTGGAGCTGGGGAACGGGGAGGGTTTCTGAACCGCGCTGCATCTGCTAATGTAAGCAATGAGCATTTGAGCAGCAAGCTTATCTGTTACTGATGCGAAAAGAAACCAATCAGCAGGGCCGTGTGAATGATGATATAATTATTTCAGATTGAGTTAGAAATCGGCCTGCACAATCTAGAGTTCTGTGACAGAATTTGGATTTAGTGTCACTACTGCTGCAAAAATGGCACACTTCACCTTATAACAAATACATTTGTTCAAGTGTACGGTTTGAGGACCACGCAGAGCAGATCCCCTTCTACATGTAGTTACATTAGTCCAGCACAGTGTGTTTATTAGAGAACTTGATATTTGGTCATGATGCTGCATTCGGAGACAGTAAAGGGGCAATAGGAGCTGAGCTCTTACTCCTTGGCCAGGTGCACGCTGGTGGGTTTGGCTCCGATGGGAATGCCATGCTTGTGCAGCGCTGAGATCAGCACCTCACGCATGTCCTTGTTATAGGAGTCAAAGTCAAACACATTCCTCACCACGTTGGCCAAGCCCTCGTCTGGAAATTTCTGGAAAAAAAGGAAAGTAAGCCATGAAACAAAAGGGTTAAGTCATAATCAGGCATTTTAAGAGCACTCTCATTTTATTTTATCAATTACTATCCGCAAAACATCATATAGGAGAAAAAGATAAAACATTCAAGACTTTTAATTGGCCACAACACACAGGATGTTACACCAGAATGAGTAATTTAATGAAATTCAGTTTAAAATAAATACAAATTCAAAATTATATCACTGTCAACAGTACTTCTCTGTTGGCTTTTTAAGTCTTACAAAACTACAGACAATATACGACCCAGGAAATGACCTGTTATCCACAAACAGAAGCTTTAGAAAAAAAAAAACTAATCTCCCAGAAAGACTCATTATTAAGCCAAAATCAAGGTTAATAGGTGGTAAAACAAGCTAGCTTTCCTCAAAGACTGGTCGAAATCACATTCATCAGATACCTAAAAAAAAAGTGACCGGGCAACCACCTGTGAGCAGAAAATCCATACGGTTTCATTTGCCCAGGCTGAGCTTTGCAATGCTGCTCATTGACTGTGATCTCCAGTGAGCGAGGGGTAGTTATACATGTTAATTAAAATGCTTTCAGCCTGGTCGGACGATCTATTCAAAGAAGTCTTTTCCACATCTTGTGCATGTTTATGGAAGGACAGGAGTAGAGCTGGGCGACATAGCTAAAAACATTTTGACGATTTTCAATATATTTTTATTTATTTATTTAATATGGACATAGCAATAACATTGGACAAACCAGATGCATTGTTTAAAGTGTTATAGCACATGTGCTAATTTTCAACACCTGTCCATAGGGGCTTTTACAACAGAAACAACACATTGTTAAACAAAACACGTCACAATTTACACAGGAGAACACATTTGGACCAATTTAAGCCACTGTTTGAGCTCTCTGGTGAAGATGTTAATATCGTTCTGCAATTTGAATCCAGTGGGGAGAGAGTTCCATAGTGTAGCCCCTCTGAAGGAGAAGCTAGACTGTCCAAAAGATGTTCTAAACTTCAGGAGCACACAATCCTCACTAACTGAGGCTCTGGTGGAAGGTCTAAAAGAGCCCTGACGCCTCTCCATGAGGCCAGAGAACAGTGGTGAGACACAGTTGTTCAAACATTTAAAAGTCAATTTCAAAACACTAAAATTTACCAAATTTTCTAAAGTAAAAAGCTTATGCTTTTGTATGATATCACAATGATGCCATCTCATTGTTTTTTGTCAAATATCTTAACTGCCTGCTTATATAGAGAAATAACTGGTTTCAAAGTGGACACTAATGTTTGTGACCATGCTGTCAGACAAATGCATTGCATGCATAAACAATAAAGCCGCGTGATGTGACAACTCTCCTCTAATAAAACGAAAACAGTTCAGATTTGATTTGACTTTCCTGCAAACATGATTTACTTGACTTTGAAACTGCCGGTGTTTATCCAATATTATGCCCAAGTATTTCGTTTCATGAACCTCGTGAATGGGTTCATGGTCTAAATGAACCTCAAAGATGCTGTCAGAGGACCTCTGGTTGATAGAAAAACACATTGAGAAGGTTTAGAGTTAAATGGGACAGCTGAAGCCATCTTGAGATGTATTGTAAAGCCTGTGTTAACTGCTGCCCAGCCAGTGCAGTTGTTTTTGCTGACACATGGATAACTGTGTCATCAGCATAAAGCTGGCAATTTAAACCCTGACAGCAATATGGGAGATCATTTATATACAGTGAAAATAATAACGGTCCTAGAACTGACCCTTGAGGCACTCCTAAGTCATTTGAGGAACTCCTAAGTCATATCAATTCATGCATTTGATTTGGTTTAAACTGTTATATTATCAGCAAACATCACTTCGGGGAAAACTGTTGTGTAGTTGTTGTCTAGTTGATTCACAACATTAATGCAAATTTAATTAAATGTTAGAAATAATAAATGTAGTTCACTTTCACTTCAGTTTTTTTTTTGTTGCACCAGTTGAAAAATAAAAAATGCTAATTTTTACTAGGTGCAACTGAATAGAGTCAGCGTTTATTAATTTCTAATGCACAAAAATTAATACATTGGATCAAATTGTGATAATCTATTATGATGTTGTTGTTGTTGTTGAAGTGAAACATTAAAACATCTCCGCCTATATTAAAGTGATTATTACGTTTTGAATATGGACATATTTCTTACAAAGATGCCTCGATTCACTAAAGGAGGCCTTTTTTTATTTTTATGGATGGGCGCTTTTTATTTCATTTCATTTGGACTGATGCATGCAACACCCGCTGATTGCCATGAAACAGCTTGAAAGATCAAAGACAATTTTTTATATAACTCCGACTGGATTTGACTGAAAGAAGAAAGTCATACACACCTAGGATGACTTGAGGGTGATAATTTATGGGCTAATTTTTATTTTTGGGTGAACTATCCCTTTAATGAGTTGAGTCATTTAGTTATTCATTCAAACAGCTGATTAAGTCAGTCACTGTTGAAACCAATTTGTTTAAAAAGCAGATTTGCACATAGTTAAAACAATAACTACAATATTATTGTTGACTAAACGTATCACATACCCCTACTTGGAGAAAAATAGACAGAGAAGCACTGTTCTAAACTGTCTGATATACTCAAAAGACACGAGGCAAGAAGGATGAGGGAAAAAAAACGTAATTACGCATTTAAATATTTAAATTATTGCTATATTCTCAATATTACCATATATATTACTCCTTCCACATTTGCTGTTAATGATCACAGGTGTCTGTGTAAAACAGAACTAGATAACAAAGCTAACAGACTAGTTGTTAGAAAGATATGCAGTTTGGTGCTCATGTACATTCACCCTCTCACACCATTTCCTTAAATCTCAATTGTATTTTAGGTTGTTCTTCATCTAGATTGTAGCTGGACATTGGGGTTTTCAAATCAAAATTGTAGTTTAGATCTTCATAAGAAGACTATTTCTAAATTAGATTCAAGCATAGCAGCCTTTAGACAAAAAGGTTTATAAGCAAGCAAATCACAAGCAACGAATTTGGTCACGTGACTCCAAACTTTTGACAGCAAGGGTAGACCTCTGATGGCTGCTTGGGGCAGACTAATCTGACAACTGACTCCTCATCCAATGTGACAGATGAATTCCATACATCTATCTGCATCTCTGTCGCTCCTGAGAGCTGAGACGAGAGGAGGCGGCTGGTAAGCTGTGTGTGTGAGAGAGCAGAGTTAAAGCCCAGAGATAGGTGGTCCAGAATTGCAGTGTGACCTGTATGTGTCAGATCAGTCTGTGAGTGGGCCGAGTGAAGAGACAGGGCCTCTCCTCACACACTCTCACACACTCTCTCTCTCTCTCGTGCAGCACCTTTCATCTCAGACATAGGGTCACTCAACCTCATCTATTAAACAACACGCAGTTCATCACCGATAAAAAGCCTGAATTTTTAAAAGGAGGGAACACCCTTAAACCAAGAGAGTTTAATGTATTGTGGGGATTTGACCTGACTGTTGACCTATCAGCTCATTACCTGCAGGTGTTTTACAATGTTGACCACTTCTCGTGTAGAGTAGGGGTAGGTGATTGTTCCCTGGTCAGCCATGGCCCGGAGCTCTCCAAAGGCAGCCACCAGTTTCTGTAGGATTGCATCAGGAACATCAGGTCCATATTGCTTCAGCATGGCAAACTCAGCCTGAGGTTTGGGGTTGTCCACTGCATGGCAGCTAAATATGTCCCCTGAAAGAGTAAACCGTTAAATCATCAAAAAAAGAAACAGTATTACATCGCTTTTTGGGATCCTTGATTCTGATTGGCCATTCATGGACTTACCAAGTGCTCCGAAGAAGTCATTCCCCAAAAACGGAAAGCCAGGGCGGTTTGCTAAAACAATCATGCGGAAGTCTGGATGCATGGGTATGGCATTAGGCCTTCCGGCTGCTTCCAGTGGATCTGTGGAAATCAAAGAAGGATTCCTGTTTTAAAGACTGTCGGTGATGGGTTTGTGACATGGAATGCGTTTGGCCCTCTCTGTCCATTTCACCTGACACTATTCTTCTTCCATCTGCCAGGATCATCTCTCCACTCTCCACCAGTGTCTTCAGGATACAGGTGACATTTGTGGGGGCTTTATCAGCTTCATCTATTACCAGGATATGTCCCATCTTCACAGCTTTAACCTTTAGAACAACAGACAGGAGTACATTTTTATTCCATTTCTTCATTCATCCATCAAATTCATGGAGGCTTGGCAACGTTTCTTTCACCAAAAATAGGTATAATGACGTTAAAACAACAATTTTCTATCTTCTGGCAACTGCTATACACTACAGTTTCAGGTCCGTGCGATTTTCTTTTTTGAGAAATGCTTTTATTTAGCAAGGATGCACTAAATAGATAAAATACTTCTAAAGTATATATATATATATATATATATATATATATATATATATATATATATATATATATTAGTGCTGTCAATCGATTAAAAAAAATTAACTAATTAATCGCACATTTTTTTTAAATTAATCGCGATTAATCGCGATTAATCGCAATTAAAAGACTGAAACTTTTTGGATATGTAAATGTAAATAATTAATGTAAACTCAAGACAAATAAACAATTTAAATTCAAAATATGATTGTTTATTGGAATTTTTGTTTAACTTGTAACACAGATTTTCTCATGTAAACAACATACCTGCAATAAACCATCAATATCCTCCAAATTAACTTTTGGCTTGAAAGCCATATTTATTACAGAAATAAAAACACAGGCATGTAAGTATCATTTGAATTTCAAAACAATCAATGCCAATAAAAAACAAAAATGATTTCCATGTTGAATTCTAAGTGGACTGCAAAAAAATTCCAAAGTATAGTCATTATAAGCCCTTTCACACATACAGACGTTTCCGGAAAATTACTGGTAAATTTCCATAAAGAGTTCATGTGTGAACAGGATCTTTTAAAAAATACCGGTAAATTCGTTCAGGAAATTTAACGGTATGAGAAGTTGTAACATTACCAGTAAATTCGGAATTCTGCTGTGTGTGAACGCAGAATGAAAATTACCGGAAGAAGAAGCATTTAAAGCATTTAAAGAAGATTGCCAGTGCTTTAAGTGGGCTGGTACACACCGGTACTCAGTACCGCCACTTCCAAATATAGCTCTTGAGCGTACCGCCACCTCTCCGTGCGCCCAGAACGTGCTTGTAGCGTACCGGTACGCTCATTTGGACATCTGTTTTAATAGAGGTTTTAATCTTTTACCTGCACTGCCGATTTTCAGAGCGCCCTTCACAATGCAAGTTTCCTAATTCATCCCACCCAGAGCAGAAACTACATTACCCATTCACCCTTAAGTTAGACAAGTGAATAGCGCATGTGTCGCTTTTCCCACTGTTAAGTGTCAACAACTCAACGTGGCCGGAGAAGGTGTGTGAAACTCGTTGTGAGTGTACACAACGTTCGGTTAAAAATCAAATACAGTTAACAACAACACTTAATATGTTTTCTTGGCTTCATACTCTGAATACTGCAAGAACAAGACCAGAATCAGATGATTCGCTGACTGACACCTCACCAAATTCGGGACAGTCCCGAAATCTAAACTGTTGTCCCGACTCCCGAATCTGGCCCTAATTGTCCCGGAAATCTTGAGTATTTATTGTCTGATAAACATTAAAAACTGTCTGCGGAGGTTGAGTCGTCCTGCAGCCCCCGCTGGCTGCTCATTGGCTGCAGCATCTTTTTTCTAAGTTCTAAAACAATACCGTAGACGGCAAGGCACAAATTTAGATATTCATTTATCTAATTAATCTATAGCCTATGCACAAAGACAATATGATCTTTTTTTCCCCTTTTTGTTTTAAAGCTTGATGAAGAGAGAGAGCGCAAGTTGCTGCAGCTGAGGAGGACAGTGATGCACGCGTACAGGAGTGATTGACAGTTCGCGGCACTGTGTACAAAAAATACTCCGCTACACAATTATTTCTTTATTTTCGTTTAAGCTTATTAACGTTAGCGTTACAGAAAGGTCTGATTTACGCACTGTTACAACAGTCATTGTTTTTTTGTTTTTTAAACAATGACATTTGAGTTCATGATTTTAATGTTGCTGTTTCTTGTGGCAGACTAAATGAAGAGTAATGTTTCTTGTGGCAGACTGAAGAGTAATCCGGCAGAGTTTTATACTGAAACTTTCCGTCTAAAAGGCCTTCCTTGGTCTTATCCATATTTCTTTGCACGTTGAACACACATAGGCCACAACTGGAAATAAAAAAAACTGCAACCGCGTTAATTGCGTTATTTTTTTTTAACGCGTTAAATATTTCAAATTAATCGAATGCGTTAACGCGCTAATTTTGACAGCACTAATATATATATAAAAAAGCATATTGGAAAAAACTTAAAACTTAAGATTTTTAGAGCAGCAAATCAGAATATTAGAATGATTTCTGAAGATCATGTGACACTGAAGACTGGAGAAATTATGCTGAAAATTCAGGTTAACATCACAGGAATAAATTACAATATATTTTTACAATATATTCAAATAGAAAAGAGCTATTTTAAACTGAAATACTATTTCACAATTTTATAGCTTTTTTTTCCTGTATATTTGACCAAATAAATGTAGCCTTGGTGAGCGAAAGAGACTTCTTTTAAAAACATTAAAACATGTTTTCAGACTTTTGAATGGTAGTGTACCAATTTTTATATGTAAATTACCCCTTTTTTGATTGTGTAACCTATTGGATTTAAAAACAACTGAACAATTGTTTAACATGTTAAAGACAACCAACATTTTGTGACAAGCAATCTAAGCTTAAATGCTTTAAGTAAAATCTTTACATTTAATTTGGCCATGATTCCCGTTAACTCCTTTAATGTTGCAAAAAATGTAGATGAACTGAATGGAATCAGACTGAAACTTACTGAATTTAATTCAATCTGATTCATGAGGTCACAAAAGTTTCCCATCCTGAATAGGCGAGTTTTACAAACGTCGAGCACAACTGTTTGGTTTCAACGCTTTCCTGTTGCCACATTTGAAACATTGCCCTCCATCTCCAGATCATCTTTGTTCCAAAACAGCAAAGAGGATCAGAGTTAATGGAGAGCTGAAGATTATATCTGCTGCGTTCAGCTTGTTTTCATCACCTCTGACAAGTAGGTGACATTAGTGTCTGTTATTTACAACCCACAGCTGAAAGGTGGTTTGCGGAGAACGAGGGGTGTTTTATTGTTGTTTTTATCCATTAGCCCGGCAAAATGCATGACCATTTGGAGGCATTGATATCAGATGAGGCATCAGAAAGGGCTTCAAAGCCTAAAGACTATTTATACCCTGAGAGCTACCGCTGGGCGCTAATTGAGGGGGCAAACTCAGAGTCACAGTCTGCTATTCATCTCCCTCCACCTTGTATCGAGCAAAGACATCGTTAAAAGCCTTTTATAGAGATCACCCGCGACCCTGCTTCACAAGCAACTCGTCTAAATGGCACCATCACGCTAACAAAACATCAGACCGACTTCAGAAACGAGTGGCATGGAGGATAATAACACACTGTCCTCGAGGTCATTCATTAATTTTTAACGCTTTTTCCCTCATCTGTGCCGGGGCGTCCTCCGGGTGTGAGCTGGCAATGTGTTTGTCCTCGGTCTGGACCATCTGCTGATAGATGAATAAATATCACCATGCAAAGTTTACACTTCACATGACTGATTTCCAGGAGATCACAGGACACTCAGAACCACTGAGGTAGCGAAGCTTATATTTTTGTTTGGCCGTTGACATTATGCTTTGTAATGTGGGCGGTATCAGATTTGAGTGTGAACTGATCACAGTCCTGAAGTGTCTTGTATGTTTGAAAAACAACAACAACAATAACAAACAAAAAAACTAAAGAAAGCATGCAGCATGCTGTCATATGGAAAGCCACCGATGTCAATGTTTACATGTGTGTTTGTAAGCATTCTTTCTTTGCGTGAACATTTGGGGGCGTCGTTATGCCAAACTTCCCACACTGTGATGTAGACATGTGGGGGCGTGTTTAAACAAGGCATTTTAGGAGGGTGTGAATGAGTCTTATTTCTTATAAGGAATATCTCTTTGGGTTTGAGACTTTGCAACTTTAAGGATCTTATCTATTCACGAACAGCTTGTAACACTCCAAAGAGAAAGCAAAACTTGAATCATATGACTCCTTTAACGGAGTCACCAAAGGACTACCGCTAAGTATTAAACATTTTTTGGAGTTACTCCCATCAATGCAGAATTGTGACTGATGTCGATTTAGAGTGATGTAAAAATTGCATGCAGTACCAAAATACCGTTCAGGTCACATTTCAAAACCTGTATCTGATTTAGTACACATAAGAAAGTGGCCCAAATCAGAATCGACCAGATCAGATGTGTTTGGTGCATTCAAACTATTATGAAGGTGAAAAAAATCCCAGATCTGGGTCACATATGGACAATTTTTTTTTATAAAAAAATATGGGGATTTTTTTTTTTCTACAATCTGAATGTAAGATGAATGAAACCTCAACTGCACGTTGTCAAACAAATGCTCCTCGTGGAGCGTAAAATAGATGGAATCGATTCCAGTAGAGGTCTGTGTTAAAGTCGGTAGAAAAAAGGTCCACTGTCTATCGGCAGTAGCATAATGTATAATACACTTGCAAACCAACTGAGTGGAATTTGCATGTGCAACTTTTTCGTCCTTGTGTGAAAATACCAATTGCACAAATTCCTATTGGAAATTTCAGCAAGCAGCTTTAAATGTGACCGCACTTTTAGTGTTTCGTTGAGCTTACAACTTCATACTCTTAAGTGTTTATTTGAATAATATATATGTTGCAATGCATTCTGGGACTGCCTCCTCTGACGAGTTCTTAGAACAGACTGCATATATAAGACGGTTCACTTGTATTAGTGTGAATGGGAGAAATATATTTGAACAACAATGACAATATAAAAGCGAATTAATACTTTATTTAATTTTGTTGTTTTTATAATATCACACCACCACACATTTCACTAATATACACAATGTAAATGGGTGTTTATACATAAAGTTGTCTTTATATTTCAGGAAGAGGGTCCCTAACAAGGCAGTGTTATATTTGGGAGTCCATGACATCAAAAAGTTTGAACCCCCCCCCCGTTATAGAAAAAAGACTCTTTAACGTTGAGAGTACACACGTCTGTGTTTGAAGCTCACTATATTTAAAACACAGAGATATGATGTCAGAGGTGAATACTGACCAATGGAGAGTCTTCATAGACGATGATGCCATCTCTCACAGAGGGCTGCAGCGTTAAAGTCTGGACTGTTGTGTCTCTGTTGAAGGATAAAAGATCAGAGCTTAGACTACGTTTGTCATGAAACATCACGCGTGTATAGTAAATGGAGACTCTTTTCACAGTTAAATCATTGCTCATTTCTCTAGAGAGAGAGAGATGATTTGTGGATTCATGTTTCTGGGTCCTATAGAGTTATAAAGTAAACTGACCTAAATTCAGTGTGATGGACAGAGCGCTCTCGAGTTCCTGTGCAGATATTTGAAATGTGACACATATCTCTGTGGGTGTAATGGAATGGAGAATCCCTGAAGTGATTACTTTAGGCTAATTTAAGACTTACATAATCGCTAACCAGGCCATAATGCATGCTAGCTTGACTTTGGTTTAACTTTCAAGAAGAAACTTTCAAGATGACATCAACCTTTGCACCTTATAGATGGGTTAGACACAGTGACATTAGTTTCCATGAATTTTCCAGTCGTTTGTGATAAATGGATATAAAAAATAAAATAAAATAAAAAAACTCAGACTGCACTCACAAAGAAAAATGTGACCCTGGAGCATAAAACCAGTCTTAAGTTGCTGTGGTATTTTTTTTCCTTTTATGCCATAAATCTTTAGGATATTAAATAAAGATCATATTCCATAAAGATATTTTGTAAATTTCCTACCGTAAATATATGAAAACTTATTTTTGGTTAGTAATATGCATTGCTAAGAATTTATTTAGACAACTTCAAAGATTTTCTCAGTATTTAATTTTTTTTTGTACCCTCAGGTTCCAGATTTTCAAATAGTTGTATCTTGGCCAAATATTGTCCAAGCCAATAAACCATATATAAATGGAAAGTGTGTGTATTCAGCTTTCAGCTGATGTATAAATCTCAATTTCGAAAAATTTATTTACATTTAAATATTTCTAAAATGTAGATTTTTCCTGTGATGCCAAGCTGAATTTTCAGCATCATTTGTCCAGTCTTGTCCATCCTTCAGAAATCATGCTAATATCCTGATTTGATATTGTATTTTAGGAAATTCAATTACTTTGAGAGCCCTGTTACAAGCATGTTGTAAGCTTTGTCTGCTTCAGGGATGTGCACAGACATTTTGAGGGGCAGGGGCTCAAGTGAAGGGCACTTCTCATAATTACATTTTTTTTCTTTTTTTAAAACAAAAAAGTATATATATTAACGCAACACTGACTTCCTTTTAAAAAAAATAATTTAAAAAGTTAATTAATTTTATCTTCCTCAAACTCTAATTTCTAAAAGATGTCTACAAAATAATCAGTTCACACAGAAACCATGTACACATACACAATAACTGATGGTGACTGACAAGGACTTAGTTTCACATTTGAGGGAGCCATCATCAAACAAAACCTTCAAAATCCACATTTAGATGGAGTTTGTTTTAAACCTACTACACTCAAAAAATATTATGTGGCTTAGTAAATATTTAACTTAACTTAATAAAATCTCTGAAAATCTTACTTGATTGTTTGAATTAAACTTACCAAAATAATTGAGTAAAAATTAAATCAAATTAAATAAAAGCCAATGTCATGTATGTATTTGTGGTTGTATGGAATAGGCTACTATTTTATAAAGGTTTAGAGGAAATAAAAAAAAGTGAATAAATAAAAAGTTTATTTATAAATATTGTTATTTTTAATGTTTAATGTTAACTTATTTCTACTCAGTTTTATTTATTAATGTACAGATGCAGTTACTCAGATTTACTACATTTTTTGAATGAGCGCTTCAGAACTCCTGGCCTGATATTTAGATATACTATTCTTCAATAAACATATTAGTTTGACAGGGAAGCTGTGCGCAAACAGGAATATATATATTATAAAAAAAAATAATAATAATAATAAAAAAAAAGCACCCCAGAAAAAAGGGCACTTTCTCTCTAGGAATAAAAAGGGCAAGTGCTCAAGTCCCCTTTGATGTCTATGTGTGCACGTGCCTGGTCTGCTTACTGGCATTAGAAAATACAGACGGATATGTAACTTATATCATGTTGGCCATATTTGAATAATAAATGTATATATTATTCAACACAGTTTTATAAGAGATGTATCCCATCTTTAAAAATGAACTGCCTAAATGGCACTAATATTGGATTGAGTTTATTTACTTATATTTCAAAATATCCCGGACGAGCCCCCAGTATTTTGTCTAACTAGGAAGAATTAAAATGAATGAGAACCGAAATAAAACAGCTTTTTCTGCTCATTTTAACACTTTGTTAAGAGGGATTGTCGAAAGAAGACATCTACTTTTATGATTCACAGAAGAAAAAACTCTAATAACGGAGTTGGAACCACTCCGTTTAAGGGTGGCAAAAAATGTAAAAGGAGAACTACTCCTCTAACTGTAGTTCTTCAAAGGCAAAAGTACAACAGTAAAAAGTTCCCCGATGCCCCGTCGACAGGTGTCCTAATTTAACAGGATTAAAATAACTCACTCGTCCCTCAGAGAGATCTTTCTATATCAGGCATTTGGTGAGTCTGCAAAAGGAAGCTTCACCTCCTAACAGAAAACACTTGTATGATGCGTCCGTGTCCAGGTGTTTATCGCTCTGATGAATAAAGGGGTCATCTTTTTTTTTCTCTGTACTACTTATATAGAAAGAGGATACATTACTCAGTAATTCACCAATGATGAAAAGGTGCATGTGATGTCAGCGGATATGGGCCATTTCCGGTGTGACCAGGTTCTAATTGAATCTACAGGAAAGTAGTTTCTGATAACAGGTCTTCCTCTCCGAGAAGGCTTTTTGAGGAGAACTCAAGGGACTTTTACCTGTGGAGCTGAAGATATTCTCTCGGTCGGTTCATGAGATGCAAGAAGCGATCAACGATCTTGTTTTTCCCAACGCCCTGTGAACGAAGTAAGAGCCCAGATCAGAAATAGATCGCATTCAAATAAAAGTAATGTCTCATCATTTAGTCCTCATGTCATTCCGACCCTGTGTTATTTTCTTTCAGTAAAAACAGAGAGAGATAGATGTTAAGCAGAACATTAGAGTATGTGGAAGTGGGCGGTGATTTATACTCCAATGTTCCAAAAAAATAAAAGTTAATTAATTAATAAACAGCACCATTAAATATAAAAGTAGTCCACATTAGTCATGCACTATATTTCAAGTCTTCTAAAGACAGCTTTGTGAGAGTAACTGAAATTAGTACTGCTGAAATTATAATCATTTCTCATGCGTTTATTAAATTAACTTTTATTGCAATTCTTTAATTCTCTCTTTTATTCTCATATTTCATTCATATGTTTAAGTAAAAAGCTCCTTTAGACATGCTTTATTTAGGTTTGGCATTATTTACAGGCTTCCAACACAGTTTCCATTTCAAAATTCCATTCTTTTCCAAACATCCCAGTAGATTTTCAGACCATATTTAGCATAAATGGTGCATTATTTTCAGCTTTATATTTGGTACACAGCAAAGTCATGAGTAAATATTTTAGTTTTCTCAGGGTTTCTTCATTGTTTTTCTTGTAGACTTGCACACAGGAAGTTTTTCATGCACTAGAGAATCTGTTCAAATGCAAACGGGAATATTTCACTTGCAACATTTCCTTTGTGTGTCACTGTCATCTTAAGGTTTATTTTTTATTTTTGCAAAGGTCCTTTTAGAGGCTCTGTAAACTGGTGCTAAGAATATCCCGAGGAAAAAAAACTTGCAATATAAACTGAATATTTGCATAGTGAAAAAGTGCACCTTGGATTAATTCAGAAGTATTTGACAGTCAATAAAGAATCATTAAACAGCTGCCATGAAAACACACTTCTTGTATGATACATTTATTTTCATTAAGTTTATAACTTTCTATTATAGAAAACGAAATAGGGGCAAAAGTCTGTAAATGAAACTATTATTCCATATCCAGCTTTATTTTTTTCCAGACTTGGAAATGACTAAAATCAAATTCCATACTTTTCCAAACTGTGTAGGAACCCTGCAGTCCCATGTTCAGAGCTCATTTGTCAAGACACATCAATACTGTCATCCTTAGAAGCATGCATTTCCATCCTCTTTTATTTGATAAAAGCTCAGATATTCTCTAAAATCTGTTGTTTTTCACAAAAGAATAAAAATATTATGGGGTCGAAACAATGCATAAAGTGCCAGCAAAGTTTTCCTATTTTCATCCAAAGTATAAAGTCTCGGTCCAAAGTCAGAGTTTGTCATGTCAGTTCAAGCATCGCTACACAGAGAAAAAACTGAAAAGTGTTAGATGTGTACACTACCGTTCAAAAGTTTGGGTCAGTAAGATTTGTTTTTAAAGAAATCTGAATTTTTATTCAGCAAAGATGCAATAAACGGATTTCTACATCACGGTTCCCACAAAAATATTGAGCCACATGGCAATTTTCAACATTTATAATAATAACAGATTAATTTCTGGAAACACTTTTGAACTGTAGTGTATACACATTAAAGCATGAATTCACAGGTCTCTTATTTCATTTTGTATGTCTAGCACAGTCTCATTGGTTCTGTGCATCAATCAGTCTATCCATCTAAACTCTGAAGTGACAGCAGTCAGATAGGGCACACTGAGCTCTAGTTCACCCTGTAGCTGGTGGGCAGATGCATTACAAATACAGCTGTGCTTCATGGCACGATGCCAGCACTCAGGGCTAGTGTACTGCATGTCTGCTCTGCTCTCAGACATCTCTGCAGACTGCCGTCCATTTACCTGGTTCCCCACAAGAAGCAGGTGTTCCCCCAACAGGAAGTCTTTCAGCATGTCCTGCATCACCATCATGTGCTGTGAACAAACAGACAAAACATATTTTATAATGACAGCAGTACAAAACACTGTGGGGTACAAAGATATAGTTATTAAAGGTATTTTTAAGTCACTACTAAGAATAAATAAATAAGCTACTGTTCAAAAGTTTGGAATCGGAAAGATTTTTTTAATTTTTTTTTAAAGATGTCTCTTTAGCATATTAATGCTGCATTTAACTGATCAAAAATCCAGTCAAACTGTAATATTGTGGAATATTTGTGCAATTTAAAAGAACTGTTTAGATTTGAATATATTTTTAAATGTAATTTAATCCTGTAATTTAAAGCTGTAATTTAAACTTTTCAGCAACATTATTCCAGTCTTCAGTATCACAGGATTCTTCAGAAATCATTCTGATATACTGATTTGCTGCTTAAGAAACATTTCTGATTATCATCAATGTTGAGCTTCTTAACAGCTGCGCTGCTAACATTTTTTTTTTGTGGAAACTACAAAACATTTTGTTTTGTTCAGCATTCTTTGTTGAATCAGCATTTATTTGAAACTAATTTTTTTTTAATAATTATAAAAATCACTTTTCAGTCACTTTTGATCAATTTAATGCATAATGCAGAATACATTGCTTAATTTCTAAAAAAAAGAAAAAGAAAAAAAAAGAAATCCTACTTTGATAATGTAATCTGACATTGATTGTGTGACTCTCTGAATAGACTTTCTAGAATAGAAAGCAGAATATACAGCAGAAGTGCTGCTGTAATTTAGGCTAAAAGGTGTTATTTATTAAATACTAATTCCATTTTATGTTATGGAAATATAATTTGTACTGAAGAAATGAAACATTTGCAAAAAATATTTAACATTAAAAAGTCAGTTTTTTTTTTTTAACAAAGTGGTCCCAGAATTTTACGGTCCACTGTTTGTCATGTGACCGGATCTATCTCAGACTGCTCCAGCAGTAAAACATGAAAACACTCGAGTAAGGCATCAATTATATCTGAGAGGGTCACCTACATTTTGCAGACACACAAAAGATGAATAGATAAGCGGGAGCAGAAATGAATTCTGGTCCAGATATGACAAGGAATTGAATTTTCTGTTTACGTGGCTGCAAAGGCACAAGGTGCTTATTCAATATGATAAGGACACATAGGGATGATGATGCTGTTTGCTGCAAACACACATTATACAACACAAGTGAGGCTAGCGGATGCAAGAGTTTGCCATATTTGGGGGGACGTGTCCTCATTTCCGCCTCAGTGGACTACTGCACTTCTCCTTCTAGTGCTCGAACCACAAAAAAGCAGGTCATGGAAAAGTGGGACAAGAGTAGCTTATTTTTCCTCCACCTCTTTCTGAGCCTCTGAATGGAGGAGAGAGGTGGCAGTGAGGGAGGAATAACTGGGTCATCCCTCGTTCTCTCCTCACATCTCCGAGGAACGGATGAGACCAAATGCCACACATACAGTGGCAGCAATACTGAATGTTACTGTTGGCAACATTTTATATTTTGTTATTACTGTATGATATAACGCTAAATAGATCTTTTTTAAATACTATCATTCAAAGTTTTGGGGTCAGTAAAATGGTTTAAATGTTTTGAAAGAAATCTGATGCTCACTAAGGCTGCATATATATATATATATATATATATACAAACACATTTTTAATGAACTATTTTCTATTTGAATATACACTGAACAAAATTATAAACGCAACACTTTTGTTTTTGCTCCAATTTTTCATGAGCTGAACTTGAATAATCTGAACTGAATAGATCTAAGACTTTTTCTATGAACACAAAAGGCCTATTTCTCTCAAATATTGTTCACAGATCTGTCTAAATCTGTGTTCGTGAGCACTTCTCTTTTACTGCAAATACAAAAGGTCTTAGATCTTTGAGTTCAGCTCATGGAAAATTGGGGCAAAAATAAAAGTGTTGCAGTAATAATTTTGTTCAGTTTATTTCAAGTAGAATTTATTCCTGTGATGCAAAGCTGAATTTTTAGCAGATATTATTCTTGTCTTCAGTTCCACATGATTTTGTTGTACATGTACCTGTTCAAGGTAACTTCAAGTTTTTTTTTTTTTTTTTTATAGTTTTTATTAATATTTGCCTTCTTTATTGCCTTGCAAAAAATTAAACTCTCATTAAGATATAAAGAGGTTTTTACATTCATGAAGGAGTAAAACTGATGACCGAATTCTATTCCTTTATATTAGTAGTGCTGGCTAAAGGGATTGTGCTCTGTGGCCCCATGTCTTCTGTGGGTTGCAGAGAAGAGGGCAATGTTTCTCTCTAGTAATGGGCAGATAAGGAGCTCACCTGAACATTCTCATAAAAGAGCACATCCGGGACCTTCATCTTTTCATCAGGGCTGTACACAGGGACCGAGACGTTCCCTATGGTCAGAAGTCCATCTTTTACTGTGCCTAACAGGGGAAAGCAAAAATGAAAAGAAAAAGTGAGAGATTCTTAAAAAAGATATTTTACCAGACAAACATGACTTATTCAGCCTAGTCACTGAGCAGCTCCTGGGGACACACAGAAACAGTCCATTTCCTCCCATCTACACTTTTCAGACACCACATAGTACTGTACGTCTGAAATCTAAGTCTCTTACAGACAGCAGGGAAAATGGGACAAAAATATCAGTGCAGGCTAAAATTACAGAGGAACCACTGAAGTAGTCAGAGCCAGAATTAAGAATGACTTTTTGAATTCAGCAGGATGCAGAAGTGTAAAACGAATTAAAATGGAAGAAGAATTAAATGGAATGAATCAAATTGAAATAATTCGTATAACTGCTAAGTAGTTCAAATAATACATTTAATTTATCAGCATGAATCACTCATAATCTTGTGATCATACATATAACTAATAAAGTTTTTTGAGAAACATTATAATTAATGTTTGAAATGCAGCCTATAAAAATTCTCAAAAATTATATAATAGTTATATTGAATATCTTTCATTTCTAATATCGGTTCATAATCTAACAATGTTGGAGGAAAACTTCATTTTCCAAAATGCTCCAACTTGCCAAAAAGTCACAAAAATGGAGCCACACATCAATATTTAATCCAGATTAAAATTCAGATTCAGGCAATGGTGGACAAGTGGACATTTTGTGGAGCTGCACACCAGAATTTGATAGATGTGTTAGTTTTCTGAAATTCCTGTTGAAATGCTTAGTATTATAATTCAACGTCCCCTTGTCCAATCCAATTGAATTGGTCATGAACAGTGATAAGAGTTAGTCTGTGTAGCTCACAGGTGTAGAGATGGCTCTGTTCTGATGCTGGGTCAGGCTGATCCTCTATCGAGCAGTTCACCAGACTCTTCTGAAGAGCTGAGCGAGCCAGGCTGGGCAGAAACCTACAAACACACACACACAAAAAAACTAAAATAATTCCAAATCAACTTTTCCCAGTCTTTCTGAACTTCTCAAGCAAAAAAAAAAAAAAGACAATACGCATCTAAGGCATAACTTCACTAGCAGCATCATACACAATGATAAATAAATCCCTGATTTTGAACCAGATTCACGTTTACCATTTGTCAGTAACAGCCTTGCATGTGCAGAGTTTAAAATAGTTTGTGAATATTTTATTTTTAAATGTTATTTAGTTTGTTGAGTGGTGGCATTGAGACATGTGTGAATGCATTTGAGTTTGTGTACCTGGACAGACAGGCTTTGTTCACAGCGTGAGCAACACTCTCCTCTGGATACTGAGAAAGACGTCGACAGATTCTCAGCAGCTGCCTGGTGGACAATGAAGAAGCAAGGGACAGGGCCTGAACACAGCACAGAAACACAACATTTACTTTTCATCTCGCCAAAAGAAACGCAAAGGAAAGCAAAAACAAAGCAAAGCAAACAAAACAAAACATTACATTTTATCTCACACAAAGCAAGACGACAAAAAACAAAACAAAACAAAAATTACTTTTCATCTCACCAATAGTAAAGCAAAAACAAAAAAAAAAACAACAAACAAAAACAGAAGCAAACAAAACATGAATATAAAAATGTAACTTAAAGCGAATTGACACGTTTTTGGGCAAAAGTGTGTTTAAGATTAACATTGTTTTTAATTAGTGTGGTTTTTAAAGCGCCACCTTTGGAAGTTCTGTACATTTAGATTATATGGACTCATGAAGATGAATTATTTTAATAAGAACCTCAGTTTTGTGTTAATCAGTAGAAAGTAAGTCATATACATCTGGGAAGGCATGAGGGACAGTAAATTATTTTTCATCGTTGGATGGAGTACCCTTTTAAGAATAAAAAAAAAATCCCTTTAATGGAAAAAATATTAACCAAGGCTGCTGTAAAAGAGGATAAACGCTTCATTACATATTTAAGGTTTCTAGGACAGAGCTAACTTAAACACCAGTAAGCAGCAACACTCTCTCCTTGCTGTGTAAGTGCTGAAGGCATCCAGTTGTTCTTCAAGGGTTTTAGGGAGCTCAAACTGTAAAAGCTCACCGTTGGATCGTTGGATTTTCTCAGACTGTGAGTCAGGTGTTGCAGCTGCTCCACTGCTTCATTGGGGACATTTGGGATCTGTTATAAAAAATAGTGTGTATACAAGATTCAAATCCAAAGAGCAAGCATCCAAGCTGCAGTATATGATAATTTGATTCAACACAAAATGCAGTTTGTAAACATGTTGGGTGTAAGCGTATTTAAATCAAACAGGTTACTGAATCGGACGTAACCGATCAGTCTGAAGAAGATGTGACTGACCATGCCCTGGATCACGGCGGTTTCCTCGGCCTTGGCCAGTGGTCTGATGGTGTGAAAGAGGAACATGGTGAGGATCTCGGGGCCGAGCCACTGCTGCGAGGTGCTCCCGACCTGAGGCGGCTCCGCTAGAGCGAGGATCCGGAATGACGGATGGACTGGGAAGATGGATCTGTGGAGAACATCAGACCTGCTCACTTATTTCCATCAAGCTCAACCTCCCTCCCAATTTCTGAGTAATACTTCAAAGCAACAACAACAGATTTCAGTGTTCACACAAAGGTTAATATCATGGCTGAAAAACCATTTCTCTCTCTCTCTCTCTCTCTCTCTCTATATGTATATGTATCTTTCTGAGGGATTTATTGGATAATTTACATCCAATCAGGTTTCACTTCTTATTTAATACAAATAATAGGCATTAAACAATGGAGCAGGCGACCTGAACACAGACATTACAGTCTTTGTTATGATGAGCATGGGGCTGGCATAACTTGATCACTGATGGCTATGAGAACAAGAGGAGGTGAAGCCAGTCAGTTCATCTGTCAAAGTGAATAGGATATGCTCATGTCGAGATCCGTGCCCTCACTGATCTCTGGCACCCTGATATAGTATTGCTGACAATAGCTTGTGCTCCAGCTGCATCGCCACGTAATCCCACTGGACAGCTCCGTCTATTTATAAAGAGCGAAGCCCACTGCATGAAATGCAGATACACCCACTGACACCAAGAGAGCGATCGAGATTCTTCATTATCACAGCATTTTAGATCTTCATCAGATTGACTTCCTCCTGTTGAATAACAACACCTTCCTATCGGTTTCTAACATTTACACATCACTACTGAATGTACCACTTGTTAGCAGTAATCATACACCGGTGCACTGCTGTAATCTTTACCCATAACACTGAATGCCACTGAAAAACTATAAAGAAAGACCATTTATGCAAACAAGGTAAAAGTGAGATAGAGTGACTAGGGGCTGTCGAGCAAAACACAGCTCAACACTTCACTGGAAACATCATTTATGTACACGTTCAAAGATGGTGCATCAAGACTTGTTTTCCAGGTTTGACATCGATATTACTAGTCGCCAGGCGTCTGGACTGGGATGCACCAAGTTTGCATACAGTATGTGCAACTGTGACGGAGATTTTTTTTTTGTGCAGACCGAAATGGGTTAGCTGTGATGTAATACTGAAATACAGTTATATTGTGAATTAGTGGTGCTTGCCGGAGGCAAGGCACTACTATTATTATCTCACATACTTATTATTATTCTTATAGATTCCGTACAAATTTCGGCGCGTAACTAGTCCCGCAGCTTTTGTCACAGACCCGCAAAAGTGAGGTCAAATCGTGCGGCCTATTCGGGAATGGTGTGCTATGACTTTTATAAGCGATCGGGTGTACGATGTTCGTCCGGCGGGCGAAAAATCGGGCGATAAAACCCATAGACTTAACATTGGGGTCAACTTTGACGGAACGTAGCTCTGAGAGAGAATTTCGCAGAAACACGTGAATCACCACATTTGGAGAGGCTATCAGGCTGTGCGAGAACATACCCAGCAGGGGGGTATAAGTTGTACCCCTGGGGCGCAAGAGCCCCCCAAAATTGCCCCTAATACAAAGTATAGGGAGGACTTTTCCTGCTATGGGACATTACATAGGGATTTTGTATTGAACATAACTCTGGATCACAGTGTCATAGAGACAAGGGGGTGGGCTCATTTGAATCAAGCAACCAATCAGTCTCTCAGGATCACTGTGAATCTATCAAGCCACGCCCTAGCAACCATATAGAGCGCCATAGCAACAAGCCCCATAGACTTCCATTGAAAAAGATCAAATGAATAACTTTGGATAGAAGTGTCATAGAAACATGAGGGTGGGCTCGTTTGACTCTGGCAGCAAACGGCCAATCATGTATCTCCTTCAAGACAACCTAGCCACGCCCTAGCAACCATTAAGAGCTACCTAGCAACCCAAAGTAAAGAGAGATATCTTAACATCTGAAAGACATAGAAGCATGGGGGTTGGTTTATATTAGCAAGCAACCATTGGAGTATCATAATTGGCAGCTGCCAGGCCACTCCCTAGCAACCAAACACAGTACCCTAGCAACCGTTTTGCAAGATCTATATCTCTGCATCAGAACATCGTAGAGGCATGGGGGTTGGTTTATATTGGCGAGCAGCCTTTGGAGTATCACCATTGGCAGCTGCCAAGCCACTCCATAGCAACCAAATGGAGTACCCTAGCAACCGTTTTGCACGACCTATATCTCTGCATCAGAACATCGTACAGACATGGCGGTTGGATTTTTTGACTCATGCTAGCACACTGGACTTCCAACATGCTAGTCATGCTAGCAGTGATTAGCTACATGCTAATAGTGATTAGCTAAGTGCTCAAATGGGCTAAGAACTCTATAATAACTACATAGTGACCATCTGTGACAACTACCAACCACCTAGTAACATCATAACAACCACCCTGGTTACCATAGCAACTGCCTAGCAACCACCCCGGGTACCCTAGCAACCACATAGCAAGACCCTAGCAACCGCCCCAATTACCCTAGCAACCACCCTGAGTACCCTAGCAACGGCCCTAGCAACCATCATGGGGACCCTAGCAACCGCCCTAGCAACCACCCCGGGTACCCTAGCAACGACATAGCAACACCCTAGCAACCGCCCCGATTACCCTAGCAACCACCCTGGGTACCCTAGCAATGGCCCTAGCAACCATCATGGGGACCCTAGCAACCGCCCTAGCAACCACCCCGGGTACCCTAGCAACCACATAGCAACACCCTAGCAACCACCCCGATTACCCTAGCAACCACCCTGGGTACCCTAGCAACGGCCCTAGCAACCATCATGGGGACCCTAGCAACCGCCCTAGCAACCACCCCGGGTACCCTAGCAACCACATAGCAACACCCTAGCAACCACCCCGATTACCATAGCAACCACCCTGGGTACCCTAGCAACGGCCCTAGCAACCATCATGGGGACCCTAGCAACCGTCCTAGCAACCACCCCGGGTACCCTAGCAACCACATAGCAACACCCTAGCAACCACCCTGATTACCCTAGCAACCACCCTGGGTACCCTAGCAACGGCCCTAGCAACCATCATAGGGACCCTAGCAACCACACCTTAGCAACAGAGGGGCGAGTTTTGCCACTGCAAGCACCACTCACATTTTCTTCAGGAAATGTACTTTCTAGTTATTATTACAATTTAAAATAACTATTTTTGGTAACACTTTATTTCGACAGTCCACTTTAGACATTTTACTAACAGCAAGTAATTTTCCAACTACATGTCAACTAGCAGCTAGTAGAGTATTAGTAGACTGTCTGCATGATATCTTCTAACACTTTCTTTGTCAACTTATACTAACCCTAAACCTCCCCTAACAGTCTACTCTGAGAGTTAGTAGACATGTAGTTGCAAATGAATGAGAATTAGCTGATATGTAGTTGACATGTAGTTGCAAGGTTACTCATAGTTAGTAGAATGTCTAAAGTGACCATCAAAAATAAAGTGTAACCCTATTTTCTATTTTAATACAGACTAGAAGGCAACTTATTCCTGTGATGCAAAGCTGAATTTCCAGCATCATTTCTCCGGTCTTCGGTGTCACATGATCCTTCAGAAATCATTGGGATTTGCTGCTCAAGAAACATTTCTTAATATTATCAATGTTTAAAACAGTGGAAACTCTGATCATTTTTTTATGGATTCTTTGATAAATATTAAATTAAAAAAGAACAGCATTTGTTTGAAATCGAACACTATAAATGCCTTTACGGTCACGTTTGATGCATAATACATTTCAATATTAATTTCTTCCAAAGAAAATCCATACATTTACATTTTATAAATAATAATAAATATTGGATTTTAATGACCTTACTTTCATACCAATGTAAAATCCTGGTTGTGAGGCAAAACCAGTTGAAACCCCACTGTTTTGTTTTGCATGACTTGCACAGATGTGATGTTTAAACGGTTCATGTAAGCAGCTCTTTATACTGTATTGTATTCAAGAAGTCTGAAAGACTGAGAGAGAGACAGAACAAGATGCTAATAATACGTGTTGACCTCAGGAGGTTAGAGACCGCAGCCGAGCAAAGCGTGACTTTTAGAGGTCTCTTCATTAATACACCTGTACAGTAAGAAGTGTGTATGTGAGTCTGAGGCCGACGGGAACAGAGGCTCGCTAATTAAGAGACCACAAGTGAAGACGGAGACGTCGACTTGGAACACAGGAAGAGGAAGTGGCTTTATTTCAGCCTCAGACGCGCCACCACAAACATCCTTCCTACCGTCTAGGAGGGGCTCCACCAACAGGACGCAAATATACCTCCAACAGCACTGATTTCTTCACCACGACGCTCACATTTCTCTACATCCGAAACACCCGAAGTGGATTTAAGTTAATTTATAAAGCATGTGATATGGACTGACTGTGAAAAACGGCCAACAGACAATAAGACACACTGATTGTCGAACTCCTTCCCATGGTGTTTCAAACCCGTATGATTTTCTTTCTCCTGTGGACCACTAAAGAAGAAAAGCAAGCCACTCTTTTCAGCGATTGCAATGAATGGAGACTGAGGCTATTGAGTTTCGAAAGGAATGCAATGGCACCATAAATGTCTCATAAAAGGTTTAGGATTCATGTGCTAAAGGAAATGTCTTCCCAACATAATATAGATGAACTTGAATGAACTTCTCGGTACAAATTAGTGAAGATGTGTTTCTTCTTTTGTATGGCACAGAAGAAAGTAATGGTACGAGGTGAGTAAATGATGAGAGGATGTTAATTCTGAATCCACCATCGTGGATTTCATTTGGTTTCGAAATGTGAAAAAAAAAATAATAATAACCTGATCTGAAAAAAGCACAAGAATGCTAAAAAAAAACTGAACACTATAAACAAATTCAGCAGTCATACTCCGCTATTATATTATAAAAATAAGACTTGAACTATTAAAAGCTTTAAAAACTCTCCATAAAAAAGGAAATCAGGATGATGCACCACAACAACAGTATGCTGTGGCATAAAATGTCTCAACCACTTCTAAATTACACATCTGAAGGCAAGTTGGGAAAGACCGAAATAAACAGCAAGTGTCATGGTGTTAACTTACAAAACCTATAAAATCAGCCCTCGGATTAAACTGAGCTGGACCGTCGGGTGGGCAGTTTCCTGTTACTGCGGTCTGGAGATGAAAGCAGCCATTGTCATGGGATGAAATGCATCTCATCGTAACTCACAGACACGGACGCTCGGTCTAGACTCGCTGTCACAAGGTTAGTTGTCCAGAGGCAGAGTCTCTCTATAGTTCGAGTTAATTAATCAACACGTCCTAAAAGTGTCTTTGTTCATCAGACGCTTGAGAGCTGGCAGAACATTCACTATTCATTCAGCATTCAGGCCTCTTCAGGTCAAATGAGACGGAGAACCGGACGTGACAAACAGACTTATTGAGTGATCTGAAAGCACATAATGTCACCTTTATAGACCGGTTTTACTAAAGGCTCGCTTAAATGTAAACTTGAGAGTACATTAAAATAAATGCCCAACGTGAACTACAGTGAGCCGCTGTCCAAATGAAGAGCTCAATAGCTGTGTGACGACGTTGGGTAGGCTTCTTTATCTTTTATTTGTTTGCAAGAGGAAAATGAACCAGGAATCCAAAAAAACAAAAAAAAACAAATGAGAAACACGGAGCAATAGCCTCCTTTCAGACCCTAACATGGTAAGAAAATTGTATCCGCTCCCTCAATCTGGACCTGCATCCAAATTAAACCTTACCACCCCTTCCTAAATACCCTTTCACCAGTCGTAACATTCAAAGCAATAATCATACAACTTTTACACAAACTACAAAATTCTCAAACTTAATTACATTTTGAATCATTAGTCTTAAATCCAGAAATAGCTGCAACGTGATCTAATAATGTAGTATATTTCACAAAACACATTTTTTTTTTTTTTTTTTTTTTTTTTTATTACGGCTTACTCTTTTATAATGTACTACAATACGCAGCCTGTATCTGCAAGTACTTCAACTAGTAATAAATAGCATCTATCTACTCTTTACTGCATAGTGAATACTTATTCAGCTATTTTTTCCCAATGCAAATTGCATCTCCCTTATGTATTTATGCATATAATTTGAGTGAATTTATCCCTTTAATAAAGTCAACTGAGAAACACTGGATATGCCATAATCATCTGACTGCTGAGAGATAGTTCATAAAAAAGGAGGGCTGTTATGAATGTGCTGAATTCTCACATCTCCCCCACGAACACATGCAGGTGTTGATTAGCGTGAGCTTCCCATTCCTAAAGTCATTATGTGCTTAAAGAGCCACACAGATGGGAAATCAAAAATTACCTGTATTACAGTGTATGATGTAAAATGTGCAAAGCAATTAAGTTTGGGGGGTTCATTACCAACTTTATTTAGAACAACAAGCATCTCCGAATCACAACGCGAAGTATGATTATGAAGTTATGTGTCTGTTTTCTCCCGAGCGTCTTATCAGTATGTGTGCTGTCTGCAGCCTTTGTCTTTTACAAACACGTCATTAAAATGAAGTGTAACTCCGTGAATACTCAACAAAGAGACACGAGAGATATATCTATAGAAAGCTTGATATGTCTACTTTAAAACTAAACAAGTGCTGCCGAAAACAGATATTCTGTGATAAAGTAATCCATATGAAAACAACGCGATGTCCATTTTTCACGTCTCCCTTCATTATATCTAATGTGACCACGCCCCCACGCTGAACGCGCTATTCAGATTAAAACTGAAGCGCACGGCTTGAATACACACACACAGAAGAAAAAGCAGCGAGACTGTTCAAGTTTTTTATTTTACTGTTTGCTTCGCGATGAGAGGAATAAGACATAATTCACCCCAAACAGATGCTAACGCATAGTTTACCGTGAAGTTGTGTGCGGAACAACCAATCAAAACTATGTCAGTTGACCAATCAGAACACAGTATGCTACCGAAAGGTGGGGTTTAAGGAAACTGAATCTTTTGAACAGCTTTGCGCGAACCGTTTGGGGATCTCTGAGAATTGAGGTAATTTTAAAATGATATTTTGACAAAATGACAATGTTTTTTAACCTTGGATGGATTTAAACCTAATGTACAGGAATTATAAACAGTGATAGGAAGCTTAGAATTTTCATCTTACTGGCTCTTTAATGTCTTTATGCATATAATTTGAGTGACTTTATCCCTTTAATAAAGTCAGCTGAGAAACACTGGATATGCCATAATCATCTGACTGCTCAGAGATAGTTCATAAAAAAGAAGGGCTGTTATGAATGTGCTGAATTCTCACATCTCCCCCACGAACACATGCAGGTGTTGATTAGTGTGAGCTTCCCATTCCTAAAGTCATTATGTGCTGATCCAACTTAAATGTTTTTTCGGCTTGCTCTCAATTTTTGAGTGGAGCAGAATTCTGTGATTGTCTGATGAAAATCTTACCGGTCTTGCAGCTCTTGGTCAGTGAGCTTTAGTTCGTCTTTTAGAGTCTGGTAACGGTCCCATCTCAGCAGTCGAGTCCCGTCATACAGAGACAGCTCTCGGTCATGCAGCAACCTGAGACAGTGGACAGGCCAGATTAATCTCCAAACCAATGACCAGCAATCTGCTCCAGTCAAAAACTCAAGCACAGAAACAGCAGTGCTGGGGTTTTCACACCGAGTGTGTGTTCTCAATATAAACAGAAAAACTGCAAAAATAAAAGAATTTAAACAAAAAATGCATGTTTGTTAACAGACATTCATGAAGAGAGGTACATAAAACACAACATTTTAACCAACTTTTTTAATGCAACAAGTTTCCAGTATCAACTAATTTATCCACCTACTATTGTTATTAATTTACTGTCATTATTATTAGTTGCAGTAATTTACATGATGAACATTTTAATTACTACTACATTACTATTACTACTACTGCTACTAGTACTAAAAACTCAAATGATCATAATATTATTAATAAATTATTATTATTTTACTTATAATAATAATTTATTGATGTAATGAACATTTAAACTTACCACTACTACGGTTAATAAAAAATACTTTTACATAATTAAAATATATATATATATATATTATTAGTAGAAGTAGTAGTCATAATTTATTTATACAATGAATATTTGAATTATTATAACTAATTATTACTATAATATGTATTATTAGTACAGATATGTGAACTGGGAGCATTCTGGATTATGGCTGATAAAAATGAGTTGTCATCATCACACAGAGTTTGGGGTGTTGTAGTGTAAGCCTCTAGATTGATGCGGACCTGGAAAGCACAGCCAGTGTGCCCAGGTTGACGCGGTGGATGCCGTCCAGCAGCACCAGCTTGCCCTCCTGAGCAGCAGTGACCAGCGGGGAGGCCCTCCAGGCCGTGTCTCCATTAGGCAGGGTGTACCTCTGCTGGAGGAGGTCCCGCGCAGTCATGTCCTACACACACACACACACACACACACACACACACACACAGAGCCAATGGCTGTCATTTAGTGTATCCTGTAGTATGCTGACAAAGAGTGCAGAGGTATGTGTGGACAGGTCAGTCGTTCACTCAAGGGCTTTGCATTAATTTGGAAATGTATTTGCAGTGACTGATGTTGTATGAGAATACAATACATCCAATCAAAGGGCTGTGCCATGCTCTCAATCAATATATTGGCTAACTTTTTAATAAACACGGTGTGAAATGAAAAGGTTTCATTCATTTAATTTTTGTAAATAGTATTTTCTGCTTTGTTCCAGTTTTTTGATTGTCGGACCGCAATCTTCAGCTTTCTATATATAATAGAAGAAAATACCATTTATATATTTGCATTCAGCAAGGATGCATTACAATGATCAAAAGTTAAAAGTAAAGACATTAATAATGTTGCAAAAAATTTCTATTTCAAATATTCAAATATGCGGGTCATTCTATTCAGCAAAGAATCCTTAAGGAAAAAAAATGTATTATGTTTTCCTGAAGAATATTAAGCAGCACAACTGTTTCAACATTGATGATAATTTGATTTCTTAAGATCATGTGACACTGAAGACTGGAGTAATGATGCTGAAAATTCAGCTTTGCATCACAGGAATAAATTGAGTTTTAAAATATATTCAAATAGAAAACATTTATTTTTGAGATAAAAAACACATTACTGTTTTACTGTATTTTTAATCAAATAAATGCAGCCTTGGTGAGAATAAGAAAATTCAAAAACATTAAAAGCATCTTTCAGTAGCTTCAAGCATGCTCAAATATTACACACTTTGTCAAAGGCAATTTCACACAGATACAGCGCCACGTGTCAAAGTTCATGTTTTATTCTTGTTATTATACACTTTAGATAACACTGGAAAGTTTTCTAAAGGTGAATCTACACAGGGAGAACAAAATGATCATAACAAGTGGAAACACAAGACACAAAACATGATTGCTTGTCAAAGCGAGTGCCAAGACTCTTTTTATGGCTTGTGACGCAGCAGTTGACTTTATGAGGCCCATACGAGTTCATCAAAGGGCTTCAGAGGCCTAAACAAGATGAAGTGAGCCTCTTTTCCTCATACACTACAAACTCTTGCTCTCACCGGGCAAAAATAAATTAAGTTCTTATAAATTAAGTTAAATTCTGTTCTGATGAAGAAACAAACTCATCTACATCGTGAGTGAATTAGTGTGAATGATCCTACGATGATCTCTGATTAATCATGTGGTTTTCTTCTCTACCCACTGTATTATCATTGCGGTTAAAGCTAAGCTGATTTGGTAGTTTATTCTTTTTACTGTAAATTTACCAGGATCATTTTTTTACAGTGAATGCATTGCTTTCTCTGTGAAGGACATATGTGATGCCAAAACACTTGCATTTGTCTCTCTGAACAGCATTTCCATTGGGAGCACAACTATGATGCCTTAAAAGGCTGCCTACGTAGTCAGCTGACAAGATTTAGTGTTCTGAAAGCAGAATAGGGCCAATGCGGTTGATGATAACTGGGGGAGATCAAGGAGGGCATGACTCTGATCCCAGAATAGAAACGGCCCAAGAACACACGGCTATTTGAGGACTACAGTAAAATTTTGCAAACAAAACTAGAATGAAAAGTTACATTTAAGGAGGAAACATTATTTTACACTTTGGTGGCGAGTTTGTTCCAATTTGAATGATTTGAGTTTACGTCAACTACTGTTGAATAAAATCAACTAAATTTTTGCCAACAGCTTCGGCACAACCATTTTCTATTGAAATCGAAAACATCCGTGGCGTACAGCTTAACCTGTACATTATCCTTCCTTTAAAAATGTTACCATTTTGTCTTCTAGGGATTGATTCGTTTTCATTATTTTCTTACGTTTTGACATTACCTGATAAAGCATGATTGGTTCAATGCTGTAGCCCAGCATTTCAGCAAACTCTCTCGCAATCACAGACTTGCCACAGCCCTGGAAAAACAAATAGGAACGGAATTAGCCAAACCACTAAACATCTGATCTAATCTTAGTCAATTAAGAACACAAGCCATGACGCACACGCAGAAGATCTTCCTGCATTACCTTAACAGGCAGTGTTAAAAAGTGTGCTATTGTTCGAAACACATCAACTTTCTAGTTCAAAGTGCTTTTTATCACTGAGGGTCGCCCCAGGAAGTTGCCTGTGTACCTTGGCTCCGATCAGACAGATGTCTTTGACGAGGTGGGACTGCATCATCTCGGCCAGCAGGCGGTCGTGTGTGGGGGTGCCGATGAACGCGGGACTGCTGTTGGGTGGGCGACTCGGCCGCGTCCCTGATGTAACCTTCAGGAGGGAAGAAACGGGTCATCTAATCCACATTTCCAAATAAAACACAAAGCTTATTTCCCCGCATGGCTGCGTCCTGACCTGGAAGGTGATGTTCTGGTTGGTCATGTTGAGGGTGACAGCTGCCTGACCTGCTGGATCTCCATTCACAGGCTCAACGCTCACCACTGCAGTCGGAGAAGGTTTCGTGCTCCCATCAGTCAACTCAAACCTCTGAGAAGAAATTATCAGAATTCACCCTCCTTTAAAATGATCACATTGCGAAGACAGACAGTTTATAGAGTATTTAGAGGCTTACACGGAGCAGGCCCTCGACTGCAGTACGGCCTTCCTTTCCCAGCATGACCTGGTACGGGTAGAGCCTCTGCACCAGCTGCTGCGCTGACAGCATCGGGAACAGGTTCTGCAACGAATACAAACGCTCTCTCAGAAAGATCTAACAATCAATGTAAATCAGCTTTCAGCACAATCACATTCATGATATCTCTTCATGTTAAAAGGGAAGGCAGATCAGATACTTTCAGAGGATTGGCTGTGTTTATGGGGTACACTGTAGCTCTGTGAACGGTTTCATCTTTCTCAACCTTGAGCCAATAGCCTTCATGTAAGACATGTGACGGAGCATGTGATTTGTTGAATGAATATGCCCTACACTGAAAGAGATCGAGAGATCTTATCGTTCGTTAACGAAATGACTGAACTGGTACCCATGAACGAGTTGAATGAATTGATACACCTCATTCGTGAATGAAATTAACTGGTACATACCTCGTTCGTGAACGAAATAAATGAGAGTAAAACGGGTCGCTTGTTTTCATATTTAGATACTTTAATTTGATTTATGAATGTGAATATATATGAACTGTCTGACCAAACAATTAAAATGTTATTTATGCAAGAAAACCCTTGTGCTTTGTTCATATGAACAACTTAATTAGACTTTATATATTGAATGCGATTATCCACACATTTTAATAAACCCAAATCATTTTTTGTAACGAGTGAATACGTTCGTTGACTTAAGACATAACACATAAGACTCTCTTTTTCGACACCTGCTAACGTATTTTGTGTAATGTGAAGAAATGGTCACTGAATGAATCTGAACGAATCATTTTGGTGAATGAACTGAAAATAAACGAATCTCTTGAAAGAATCAAAATGTCCACCACTAGTGTTCCTTGTTCTCTGAAGCCCCTCCCTCAGAAATACACAGTCGGCTCAGATTGGTTAGCTGGCACAGTGTATTGTGATTCGCTAAACACTAGTGGACGTTGTCCAGAAACGTCACGCCCCATTACCATTACGGGTAGCTGCATGTTCCCGAGGGCAGGGGTTATGTAAACATTGGGGTTAGTGATGTCACAAACCAAGGAAGAAGCTTGTTGTAGTCCCTACCTGCCTTTTTTTGTAGTCCTTAAACGGTGATTTCTTAAAAATAAAATATGTCCCTTTGTATTGAACTTAGCGTGTCGTAACTTTGCAGACATTGCTAGTGAGATTACAGCAAACTGGAAGCAAAATGACACACTGTTAACCATTATGTAGGATACTTCACGCAGTCTGCTACTCACTAGAACTGCGAGGGCAGATGGAAGGTTGTCCACGGGGAAATCAGGCAGACTTAAGCTGGCAGACTCTTGAGAACAAAGTGCAGTGGCGAAAGACAAGAGCTGGGACACCCTAAGATGGGAGAAAATCACTTCAGCGTTCAGTCTGCACCATGGCTAGTGAAAACCCATGTTTGGAAACGACTGTACCTTTCAGGAGGCACATTTGGTCCAATTCTGTATAGATGCTCTAGCTGGTCCTTTTGAGAAACAGAAACCGTTAGAGGCCGGACACTAGTGATACTACACATGTATCAGTACATCTCATATTTTTATTATTCTCTGTCTGAAAGCACCTTGAAGGGAAGGTAGTAGATGTCTCTGGCCTGGAAGCGGGAGCGGAGAGGGGGATCCAGCGGGTTTCCTTTGTATCGGGGAACAGGGAGGCCGAGAGCAATGACTCGAAAATCCTCACTCACCCGAACAATCTTCCACGCATCCAGCTCCTCCTTACTGTGCTCCTATTAGATCAAAACCAACATGGCAAACAGTACACACTGGTAAACAAATGTTAACAATTGAAAATATTATTAAGTTATTTTAAAGAAAACCTCTTTCGGAGGCCCTGTATTTCACTTTACAGCTGATATTAAGATGCGTTTGTGTTGAGCCGATCACAAGTGCAGAACACACAGAGTTAGGGGTACAGTAGTTTTGTGGCTATCAGAGAAGAAACGAAAGCTGCTGCTCTTCATAGTTTTTTCGGTTCTCTCCTTTTGCATTCATATGGAAATTGTGTGAGCTTGTATTTAGCAACATTAGATGGAAAGATCAGTCAAATACACCTGCCCATAACCCCTCCCCTAAAAGAAATCAGGACCACCAGGTGTAAACGGGAATGTGTCTCCCTCGTCTACTTGTGATGCGACTGGCCAAAAGGACCAGTTAAAGGACAGATCTCTGAGTGGTCAGTCTGCGTCTGTAGATACTGCACGGCTCTCCTCACCTCCAGGAGTTTGTCGTAGCGCTGTGCTGACATGAGAAAGCGTCCATCTTCCAGCTGCATCTCTCGATTCTCCAGCAGGTTATTGAGAACTGGCAACACGTTCCTCTCGGCCTTCTCCAGGCCCTCCAACACCAGAATCCGGCCCTCTGTCGCAGCTCGGACAGCACACTGGAGGAGACAGAAAGAAAGACAGGAGAAAGTTGAGGCACCTTGCAGGAAGTTATCTAACTCTGACTATGATATTTGAGTTAGACGTTGAGTTAGACGTTAATCCATAATTACGTTTCTTACCCCACTCTAACACTTGTTTGTTTTGAAGATTCAGATTCAGATTCAATGCACACACGTGTACAAGAATCAAAAGGCATTGACGTCAAAGCAAGGAAATTCTGGGCTACACCGATGAGCACAGAACAAGTCGCTATATAATAAGGTTAACATGTAAATACGAGCCTGATTGTGTGGGAACAGTGCCTATAAATATGTAGCCATATGGTCCAAATTTAGCTCAGGAACCATATCCAATCTGAATACCATAATCAGATAATTACTAGAAATGCCTGTGACACAGACTAGAGAGACTAGTTAAAACCTCAGACCATAGCGTTTGTCAATGACACACCAAATTGTAAATAGCTGAGCTGAACGCCTTCTGACCTACTTGACCCCAACAAGAGACACGAAGAAAAGCCAAACAGGAAAGAGTTTTTATTTTATTTTTTACCACAAGTAACTTTCTCTTGACTTCCTACACGATGTGCTGGAATAACGAAGAGCAGAGCATATGATGTAATATCACGTACAATTATGTTATGAATAGCTCCATTTTAAAGCTGAGAGGTCAATATGGCATTCCAGCTGTGCTAAAATACATAAGGTAACAGCTATATATGTCAGGGACCGGCAGAATGATTGTGCTTTAAATATTCCAGCAAATCAAAGCCATTTCAGCGTTATTGTGAACTAAAACTACTGAAAATAAATTTGGAATATAGCAGAAATTATATATATATATATATATATATATATATATATATATATATATGTGTGTGTGTGTGTGTGTGTGTGTGTGTGTGTGTGTGTGTGTGTGTGTGTGTGTGTGTGTGTGTGTGTGTGTGTGTGTGTGTGTGTAAAAATTTAAATATTTAAAAACTTATATAAAAATATATATTACTAAGTGAAGTAAAAAATAAGTTTCGGTTGAAAATTAGTTTCCAGAACTACTAAAACAAACTAACATAAAAAAAAAAAACTTATTATACTAAAATTATACTAAAAATATAAGAATAATATAAGCAATTTAAAATACTAATAAATACTACACTGGTATACAAATAATAGTAAAATAATACAATAAAATAAAAATCTTACATTAAAATGTAAAAGGACACATTTAAAATAAATTTAATAAAATAGGCAACTTCCATGTCTAGCACTTTTAAAACATTGCGTTTAATTTAAATTCAGTTTAATTTAAGAGTTTGTGCTTAATATTTTTATGAAGTAACCATTAATGCAATAATCCACTTGAGGTTGTGCTGTAATGTAAATGATGCACAGACCGCGTTCTTCAGCCATACATCCTCAACACAGCAAGGCCTCTTCTGGCTAACTGCTTAAATTAGACACTATCAGATCGACTTTTGAACAGAGAAAAAGCTTTGTGATACACCATCTGCTTAAGACACAATCAATCAATTGTAAGGGAGTGAAAGGTGAAAGAGCTCTACTTGCCTGGTCTATGTAAAAGGCGGTTCCAGACCGGATCTCTCTGCGCTGTTTGAGATCAGTCTCAGTAGTATCTCTGGACAGGGCAACATACTCCACCTCTCGCTTTGTTAGTTCCTAGCAAACAAAACAAATGTGATAGAATACGAGGCAAGACTATAAATATGAATAAAGACTAAAAATATAGTGAAATTTTCAGAGTGTTGCACATTTCAGAAACTGAGCCAGTATTGGAGGGGGGGGGGGGGGTTACCAGGTACTGCATGGCAAGTGAGCGCCGCAGAGGACCAGGAGGACCAATGAGGAACACGTCCTGTCCGAGAAGATCCTTCTGCATGATCCAGCGCAGGTGCTGGGTGACCATTTGTGGCAAAGCCTCCGTCACTGTAGAAGATAAATATGTAGATAAACTATTAATAAAAAAAAAACAAAAACAAACATATACACACATATATACATATACACACAAACATATATATACACATATACATATAATATATATATGTATATATATATATATATATACACACACATGGACATATTATTATTTTTGTTTGATTATTTTGTTTAGCAAAAAAACAAACAAAAAAAACCACATGAACAGTGTTGAGAGGATTTCAAAACAGAAGAATATAAATCCAAAGTGGCCTGTGCATGAAATGAAGCTAAACAACGTGTCAGAACTAAAGTCACGTTTATGAGTCACGTTTATTTTTAAATCAGCCGGTGTCTTTTAATTGCTGGAGTTCACACAGGTGACCACGCAGACCAACAACAGTACAGCTGGCACTTACTGTGGTTTACTGGCACGAGCTCTGGATTTCTGGGCGTTTTGAGCACATACGAGATCTCACCGATCTTCACAGTGTCACCTGTGGAGAGAGAGACAGAAAAAAACACCATGTAGTAAACATTTACAAACAATCATTGTCAGCACAGCAGACATTTCCTTTTAAGATGTCAATATTTATAGAAAACCTGGCCACGTGTGTGCTCTTATTTTTATTTTTTAAGAGCTCTTGGTAGAAACACATCTATATATGACATTGAAAACAGAAAGACTAAGGAGGAAAATTTAAAATAATGCGGCATGCATCTGGAACAGAGGATTTATGTCCAGATTTGAGCATTATTTACTGTACCTACAGCTCTATTTTGACCTGTGTGTGAATAATGTGATACTTTGAGTGAAAGGCTGAATTCTACCCTAGCTAATAACAATCTGTGAATCCAGGAAAGGCTTTATAAGAGGTGCTTCGCTGAAGTCAGTAGTTACCCGACGAGGTGTTGAGGAGTTTGACCTCACGCGCGCTGCTGTTCCACCCTTCTCTTGACATCACGGGCCCCAGTATATGACGAATCCTCCTCGCAGCGACAGCGGCTGCTGTTCCTTTCAATAAAACACGCGAATGCATCCTGAACCCTTGAATAGTGCTGTTAGGACTATACCGGCTACACTGGACTATGTGCGCTGTTATTTCACCATGCTCACGTCATGAATGTTTACACCAACAGCGGGCTGCTCCAGGCGGAAGCATTTATGTGAAGAACAGAAACGGTCCAGTTAATACGTCTTCCGTGTGGAACGGGCTGCTCTGCGTTATGGGATCCGCTTATGAAACGCGGCTCCGCAGGAAACGAACTTGTGAAATATTTTCATAAGCGTTGATTTCTATCAATAACTTCAAAGAATAACTTCTGTTAGGTAAAGGGTGCCTAATCTCGAAGATTGCTGTCTAGTTATCTAGTTATGTTAGGTAACTCGATTGGCTTTGGTCATCTAACCTTTACATCAACGAAGCACTTTACAATAAAATAAAATGATATGAAATGAAGTAATAAAATAAAAATAAAAACTTAAATACAAATATTTAATAAAAATATATATATATATGAAATAAAATAATAAAATATGATGATATAATGATATGAAATGAAATAATAAAATGAAAAGAAAATTAATTAAAATTGAATTAAAACATATATGAGATATAAAATAAATAAAACACTTAACAAATAAATAAATCGAAACTACGTCTAAGGCAAAATAGTTAGATATTGTTTCTTTGTATTAGATAATTAGGCCTACATTATATTATATTATTACGTTATCGGCTGTTTACGAGCTAATGTATTAATGCAATCTTTAATTCAATAAAGTAAAAGTATTTGTGATTTCATATTGTTTGTAGAGTAAACTGTGTATAAATGAACATGCCTTTTTAAAATAATAGCAAAAGCGTGTTTTTCTCTAGTGATGATTTTTATTTAATTTTTTTGAATAGTATGAATGTGTAAAAAGCAGGCTCCGTGACGTCATGGCTAGCGTTTAAACAGTAATTTGACATTTATGACGTGAGAGCCTCTGGGAGATCCTGACTGAGTCTGGAGGAGGTGTAACAGACTCGAAGCGTACAGTACATGCCCTGATCAGGCGAGACAGAGGAAGAGTATGGACGAGGATGAGCACTACACCCGCAGCCCTGCCTGGGAAGAGCTGGTCAGTATCTGCTCGGATACACAGCACACAGACCTCTACACACATGCACACATGCTGAGAGACACATCACACAGATCTACACACACATGCACACATGATTTTAAGGACTTGATATCTGGTCGTGGCTCATCGTGATGTGAGAATTCGATTGATCGATCATCAGGCGAGTCTACATTCCTCTGCAGACTGATGAACTTTATGGACCGGAATGATTTAGACTTTATTACAAGTAGCAGATGAATAAAAATGCTCGTTTTTGGGAGTGCAGTGATTTAAACACTGAAGGCACAGTTATTCTCAGCTTAGCTCTTCAAAGTTACAGCTCAGTGACTCGTATTCATATGGAGAGAACATGGAAGTAAATTAAATTAGGAAGCTTGTTTGGTTGTGTTTAGATCCGCATTTAGATCTGGAATGATTTATAATAATAAAAAAATAAACAACAACAACGGGAAGGTTCTTTTGATCGCGGTAGGTTTATAAAATGTGCATGATGTGAATATAAAGATATTTGGACAGATGTCAATAAAATCTGTCAGCTGTTTGAATTCACAAACCATCAGATATATCAAACCTGTAAGAGTGCATTATCTGATGACAGATCTGCGTTAGCTACTTCACGAGGGCTTTTAATATGTTACATGCCTATAATGTATCTACATGACAATAAAAAAAGAGAAACTGGATGTATGAAGAGGTTAGATGTAACCAATCATATCATATATAGCATATTGGCGCCCGTAGAATCTCAAAAATCTAACAATATAGGTTACTTGTTTTATACGAAACTTATATATATATATATATATATATATATATATATATATATATATATATATATATATATATATATAGCCTTTACATATATGCGACTTGTAAATATGTAATAACGTGATAAATAATGACAATACTAATGTGGGTGTCCTTTCAAATGCATCCTGTTGGTATGGTTACTGTCTCACCGTCACGAGAACGTAATTTCTGTATCTAACTTTTGTAGATAAAATAATATTTATACAATAGGTTAATAATATAGTGATATAGGTTATAATAATAGCTTCTGAGGCTCTTATATTGAACCGACTTTATATATATATATATATATATATATATATATATATATATATATATATATATATATATATATATATATATATATATATATATGCCTATGCACATTCTAACCCTTATGTTAAACCCTTATGTTAAAAAAAGAAAATGTCGTTTTAGTTGAATCTGTCAACCCTGACATCACTTTATGTTTTTTTCCCACGCTCCTATGATTTTTTTGTGAGGCTCATCCTGGAGGTGGTACAGTTACAGGAGAAACATCTGTTGCTGTCTCCTCTCCGTAGTTTGTGAGAGAGCCGCTAGAGTCTGCTGCAGAGGTTTGCTCCCGCCGCTGCGAGCGCCTCGAGGCTCCGTGCAGCCGGGGAGAAGCGCTCGGGAGAACAGAACCAGCCCCGCCGTGTTCAGACATGAAGATGCACACATGTTTCACAGCAGCTCATATTAAATAGTGAAAGTGTGGAGGCGCGCGGTCGGGCACAAACACGCACAAGCATGACGGCCAAGAGAACCGCTTTCCAGCCGCTGTCCAGCTCCCGCATCCCGGCGGAGAGGAAGGGAGCGGCTGAGCGCCTTCATAACCCCGAGCCCTGTGCCTCTTTCCCGCAGGAGCCGGAGAAACCAGCGGCGTCCTCCTCGGGGGCTGTCGGGGGCTCCGGGCCGGTGCTGGACGAGTCATCCGACAGCGAGGGAGAGCAGGAAGGGCCGCAGAAACTCATCAGGAAAGTGTCAACCTCCGGGCAAATACGGAGCAAGGTAAGACACGTTGTTTCATATATGAAGCCTGTGCTCTGTGTGTGTGTGTGTGTGTGTGTGTGTGTGTGTTCTGCTGTTCGTGTCCAGGCCGGTAAGCAACGGATGGTGCTACTGTAGCACATAGGAGACAAACATGAGCTCGGTACACACTGAAGCTCACACATCAGGAATGATTGCAGATTGAACAGGAATGCTGAATCGCTCGTGCCATAATTCACATCTCATCATAGTGAGCATGCAGCAGATGCAGCTCAGTCAGCAGTGCTCGACTTTACTGAGCCTTCAACCTGTTGATGTTCAGACACGGCCACTTGTTGAAAGAGCTGTGTCTCCAGAATACATGCAGGGATTTCTTTTCTTTTTCCAGCTGAGTAATTCTGTTTTGATAATGCACCATTTTGTCATAAAATTATATTTAATCATTTTTATATTATGGTATATATTAAAACAATAGGCTTATAATACAATCTAAAATGATATTGATGTTATTTAAATACAGTGATATTAAATTCTACTTACATTGATGATCAAACACGGTTATGGTTCATCTTTACCACCATCTATAATTAATAGATAAATAGATAATCAATCAAAATAAAAAGATGAATACGAATGAATAAATAAACGTGTGACACTGAGAGAGAAATAAGTAAATAAGAAAACATGCTTTATTATTATTATTTTTTTTTTTTTTTTTTACAAATTATTAGTATTATTTTTTTAATGCATTAACTATATTTTATTTAAAGGTATGATCTTGTGCGAATGATCTGGGATTAGTTTTAAAACATATTCACATATTTATAACCTCTCATAAACCACTTAAATGCTAACATGGCCATTGATGGGTAAATTAAGGTTGATTAATTAATGAATGGTAATTGAATCCTCTTGATTCTCTCCTGCTTGGCAAGATGACACCTCAGCCGTCTTGCCCCACTTTAGCCGTGACACAATTAAAAGTTTCTGTTTTCTGACCAGAACAAATCCACTTAATTATTGAGTGCTGCTCTCCACCCCCCTACATTATTTAGGAGGCTATATTTAGAGACTGGTTATTCTGGATGTGGATGTGGAAGGGGCTGATCTTTTGTAATGCTAATGAGCTGTCAGTTTAAACCACACCACATGTGTAAATAAAGCCTCCGTCAACAAAGATCATTCAGAAACATCACTTCTCCTCTCACCAGTCACTATCAGCTGTTTAAGAATGCAACTCCACGTGTCCATTGTTAGGGTTTTTCTTTTTCTTTCTTTTTCTTTTTTATGCAAGTAACTCAATATAAATTGAGACAAGCATAGACTTGTTTGAGATCTTTACTGAGCAAGGCATTGCTTTATTTCTTTTTGTCAGGTGTGTTAAAAGTGACCTAAAGGTTTGCATTTTTTTTTACATTTATCAGAACAGTAAAATCATTTATAATGTTATTAATAATTTCAGTTTTAAAAACAATTGCAGTTTTGTTCATCAAAGAATCCTGAAAAAAAAAAAAAGAATTGCCGTTTTCACAAAAATGTTAAGCAGCATAACTTTGAAAGACTGCTGTAATGGCTGCTGAAAATTCAGCTTCGGAGTCACTGGAATAAATTACAATACAAGACTGATGACCGGTAGTAGATATTCTATATATATATATCATTATTTATTATATTTTGTTATATAATTTATATTAGTTATTTTACCATTTGGGCATGAATGAGGGGTTAAAATCACAGTTGTAACTAAACTCAGTGTCATTGTTTGTAAAGAGAAATGAGCTGAGGGTGAGAGTGAGCACTAGTTAGCTGGTCAGGGCTGCTGTGTCGTGGTGTCGTGGTCAATAAACAAGCTACAGGTAGTCCAAAATGCAGCAGCTAGAGTCCTTACGAGGTCAAGAAAATATGATCATATTACCCCAATTTTACAGTCTCTGCACTGGCTACCTATTAAGTTCCGTATCAGTTACAAATTATCATTACTTACCTATAAGGCCCTAAATGGTTTAGCTCCTGCGTCCCTAACTAGACTACCACGCTACAACCCATCACGCACCCTAAGGTCAAAAAACGCTGGACTTTTTGTAGTTCCTAGGATAGCAAAGTCCACTGAAGGAGGTAGAGCTTTCTCACATTTGGCTCCCAAACTCTGGAATAGCCTTCCTGATAATGTTCGGGGTTTAGACACACTCTCTCTGTTTAAATCTAGATTAAAAACACATCTCTTTCGCCAAGCATACAAATAATGTATCTTTTAATTTGTGGGGTTGCTCAGTGGGATGTGTGCGTCTCAGTGAGCTGAGGGTGATAGTGAGCACTAGTTAGCTGGTCAGGGCTGCTGTGTCGTGGTGTTGCTCAGTGGGATGTGTTTAGATCAGGAGTAATGGAGCATGCATGTTCTCAGTGCTGTCCCAAATCATTGTTTGCTAAACATGGGCTCTTCATAAACTGTCCTGTTTGTACTATCTATCTATCTATCTATCTATCTATCTATCTATCTATCTATCTATCTATCTATCTATCTATCTATCTATCTATCTATCTATCTATCTATCTATTTGTTTCCTCTTCTGTTAAAAATAAGCAAATCTAGACTGCATTACTGTATCCCTAAAGGCGTTTGTCTTCCTGTCTTATCTGATGTAATTGATGATAATTAGATTAATTCAATACACAGTGTGACAAGTGGGGCGGGGCCGAGAGATGTGGGAACGAGCGAGGCCGGTAGAGTGATTGGGAAATGAACGACACCTGCGACCCACTACCGGTCTCGAGTCCCACACAGGAGATGGAAGGATATAAAACTGGAGCGACGACAGTGAAGGACGAGAGAGGACCAGGCCTGGGCTATATTTTATGTTTGCTTTTTATTTTGCGCGCACCAGTTGTCCGTGAGGGTCTGGTGCGCTGTTTTGTGTTTTTTTTTTTTGTCATTAAAGTTTCATTTTGATTGCGCGCCGGTTCCCGCCTCCTTCTGCCTGATGATTATGGAGTTCTACCATTACACACAGTTAGGAGAATAGAGCAAAAATTGTGTTTGGAGTTCAAGTGATGCATAGGCATACAATAACCCTCAGATCCGTCCCAGTTATTCTTGGTCAGGCGTTTGATTAATGAACAAATCATTTTTGTCAATTGTTGTAATAACTGGTTTGTTTTCATTTATCCGTAAAACTTAGTAGAATTGAGATATGGGTTGAGATGAATTTGTTTGAACCATCTGAACCCATTGGACTGGCTAATTTCTATATAAAAGTTACTCATTGTTCACATTGTTCACAACAGTTTTGTTTAAATAAATAATATTTTAATTCAAATGCAATAAAATGTAAACATTTTCATACAGAAATTGCTAGTAAATTTCACAATTAATTACAAAAATAAACATGAAATTAAAAAACAATTGTCTCGTAAAACATATTCCAATAATCTTAGTTTATTTACAACTTATAAGAATACAATTGTTTTTCACACTAATGTATAAACAATTATTTAAATATGTTTCAAGTTACATGTATTCACACGGATGAAAGAATGAACTATTTAAATAAACAAAAACATGATATCCACAGGGTTTCCTCTATAATCTATTTTTCAGCTTTTTATAATGGAGAAAAGCTTGAAGAATCAAATCTGGCAATGTTAGGGCTCTTGCTTTAGCAGGGGAGATCACGAGCAAGCTGAGATCCAGGTGCACAGATGGCGGAGGGGAAACCAATGATAGCATCAGCAACAAAAATCTGTCCTGAAGTCTGACAAGTTCTCTTATTGAGTTAAGAGAGAGTCTGCTGAGTTCACTATCCTGTGTCCTGTGCACTAATGCATGAATGAGAGGCACTGCTGATTCAATTGTGGAGCTGCAGGCTGGGATTTGCCACAGGCATGTAGAATAAACTCACACTACGGTCAGTCTCACGCTTGCTTTCTCTTAAACACAGACTGTGGCCTGACAAGTGGACCTGTACCTCTGTCCTTGCTAATGGTGGTGAAGATTTGGAACATTATACATAAATAAGTTATGTCAAAACTACCAGAGAGAGGGTGGAAAATGGTTATGAAAAAACAAAAACTTGTTTGATAATCTGCTAACATGATTTGGACCCTATAAAATTAAATTAAATGGCTTTTTCCCCCATAAATATATATATATTTTTGTAATTAAAAAACATGTCCAGTTAATTACAATTTATAAAGTGTATTTAATGAAGTTTAATTTAACTTTTAAAATGCAATTTAATTTAAAAATTTTAGGGCCATAGAAAGTCTTATTTTTCCCAGATTCCATGTCTTGATTAAAAAAAAATTTACATTTCTAATCAGCTGAATTCATAAAACTTTAGCAATTTTGCAATAAATTAAAATTGGACATATGAAAATGGTGGTAATCAAATAAAACATGAAACATAACAATTGAATTATTCGTTTAAATATGACTAAATATTTATAGCAAACAAAGTGAATGTTTACTGTTAAACTTGAAGAATAAAAGAAAATGTGTGCGATATTCCAGAAATGTCATTGTGCATCCTGTTTTACAATAGTAATATATTTCTGTCAAAACTACTTCATGTTAAACAGAACTTTTATTTTGACGGGTTGTTGTGTTCCACGGTCAATTCTATTTTTAGGACTGGATTCCACGATTCTGTTTGTATTTTCCAGATCATACTACATACTTAATACTACATTATAGACCCAGGAGTCTAGTGATTTTCTTTGTAATTGCATGCATAAAAATGTCCCATAAAACGTTTTTATTTATTTATTATTAGTAGTAGTAGTAGAAGTTGTGTGGTTCAAATGAGCAAAATGGCAAAAGTTAAGCATCTGAAATTGCATACATAATGTTTCATTGTCGAGCTATAATTTATAACAATCAACACACATTTGAACCATATTTATGATCATAAATTAATTATCTTTAAGTTGCTTATTTGTGGGTCACATTTTTTATCTTTCTTTTTAGAGTGCAATTGCCTATTCTGGATTATTGTGATGAGTCAAGTGTCTTAATTTGGGCTTGTTTTCAGTCCGGTTGCTCTCATGATGTTTGTAGTGAGATCTGGCAGCACCGGTGCAGCCGCAGTGAAGACAGACTTGCCAAAATGTGTGAATGAGTCATTTTTCCATGTAGATTTAAAGCAACATTTTTGTTGCGAGACATACTTTTGTATATATTACATTTCCATGGCACATATTTGTTTTCCCCCTCAAAATATGTGAAATAAACCGTATAGGTATGTCAGGTTCTTGGTAAGGGAGGAACTCAGGTGCAGACAGGGATTCTCAAACAAAGGGTTTATTAAATACAAAAAGGGAAAACAAAAACCCACGAGGGGGAAAACAAGGGCTAGGGTAAGGACTAAATAACCAAACAAGACAGGGCTGACCAGATAAAGACACTAAACACTAACTATAAACAAACACTCACGGTATACAGGATACAATCACAGTCACAAGTGTGGAACACATCTGAGAAACACGTAAGTAACACAATGAACCGACGCAAGACAGAGCACACTAGGAGATCTAAATAGGGGGAACAATTAAGACACGACAGGTGACACAGATAGGGCAATCACGACACGACTAGGATAACAAGGGGGGCGGGGCAAGGGAACGAGACAACACAAGCACATGGCCCAAAGACAAGGCCATGCGCTTGTACACAAAACAAGGGTCTGTCATGATCCTGCCTCAAGACTATTAAAAATCAAGGACACGAGGGCAGGATCATGACAGAACCCCTCCCTTAAGGAGCGGCTTCCAGACGCTCCTCAAGGGAACATCAAACACGGGACATGACTGACATGACAGACTGGGACACAGACACAAACCAACAAGACATGACTAATAATAACAAAGGCAAACATGAAAACACAATGGCAGGGTTAGGGTGACATAACAAAAAAAACAAACAGGGAAGGGGAGGGGGCGGGACCACAAAGTTCATGGGGGACAGACCAGGGCGGGGGGGTGGGGTAGGATTCTTAGGAGGACAGGACGAAGGCTGACGACGGGGGGTACGGGCAGGTCTGGGTGGTGAGGGGCGGGGAGGGGTCTCAGGACAACTGACAGGGGACATGATAGGAGCAGACAAGGGACGCGGGGCAACACTTACGGGACGCGGGGCAAGACTTACGGGACGCGGGGAGACGACAGCTGGACACGGGGGGACAACATCTACGGGACACGGGGGGACAACATCTACTGGACACGGGGGGACAACATCTACTGGACACGGGGGGACAACATCTACTGGACACGGGGGGACAACATCAACAGGACACGGGGCCACATCAACAGGACACGGGGCCACATCAACAGGACACGGGGAGACAACGGCTGGACATTTGGGACTTCTGGGGACAGGGTCAGGGGACAAGACAGGACTGACGGGGATTTCTAAAATTTGGACAAGACGGGACAAATAATCAGAAAATGCTTTAGCAGCTAGGACAATTGGCATCTCCTTATGAGATGAAACCGACTGTACAAGAGTCTTTGCTGCAGAGTCGGCCGCGGCTCTCTCCTCCGCTCTCACGACTGCCGACTTGAATACGGCTTTCTTCTTTGCCGCCTCGGGCACGCCAGCGCTCACCGCTGCTGGCTCGGGCACGTTCACCGCCGCTGGCTCGGGCACGCCAGCGCTCTCCGCCGCTGGCTCGGGCACGCCAGCGCTCTCCGCTGCTGGCTCGGGCACGCTCACCGCTGCTGGCTCGGGCACGCTCACCGCTGCTGGCTCGGGCACGCTCACCGCTGCTGGCTCGGGCACGCTCACCGCTGCTGGCTCGGGCACGCCAGCTCTCTCCGCTGCTGGCACGGGCACGCCAGCGCTCACCGCTGCTGGCACGGGCACGCCAGCTCTCTCCGCTGCTGGCACGGGCACGCCAGCGCTCACCGCTGCTGGCACGGGCACGCCAGCGCTCACCGCTGCTGGCACGGGCACGCCAGCGCTCACCGCTGCTGGCACGGGCACGCCAGCGCTCACCGCTGCTGGCACGGGCACGCCAGCGCTCACCGCTGCTGGCACGGGAGGAGACAGGGTCACAGGACCGGCAGGCCCCTTCTTCCTCCTCTTCCTCCTCGGGCGCGGTGCAGAGGCTACAGCTGGGTCAGAGGCGGGTTGGGGGAGTTTGGTCTCGGGCAGGGCAGCCTCGGACGCCGAAGACTCTGAAGCTGACTCCCATGAAAGCCGTCTCCCTCGCTTGTTGGGGAGACTTAAGGTAGTGGAAGGTGCCTCAGGATCTTGGGAGGGACCTAACTGATCCCCCAGGGTTGCCACGGCCAGGACACGACCCTCCGGGATCGCCGGCAGCTGGGTAGGTGGAGGGGACCTCTGTGGCTCCTCCTGGGAGATGCTCTCCCACAGCCGGGCATAATTCCGAAGGATCCACTCCCCCTCGGGCGAGTATGGGAGGGTGACCCCCTTCCTGTCGGTGGGGGACGACATCCAACATTGTCGACGGAACTCCAACAAGTGTTGGAGCTCGGGGGACCTCCTGCCTGCTGAGTTCCTTTTTGGTCGGTTCATTCTGTCAGGTTCTTGGTAAGGGAGGAACTCAGGTGCAGACAGGGATTCTCAAACAAAGGGTTTATTAAATACAAAAAGGGAAAACAAAAACCCACGAGGGGGAAAACAAGGGCTAGGGTAAGGACTAAATAACCAAACAAGACAGGGCTGACCAGATAAAGACACTAAACACTAACTATAAACAAACACTCACGGTATACAGGATACAATCACAGTCACAAGTGTGGAACACATCTGAGAAACACGTAAGTAACACAATGAACCGACGCAAGACAGAGCACACTAGGAGATCTAAATAGGGGGAACAATTAAGACACGACAGGTGACACAGATAGGGCAATCACGACACGACTAGGATAACAAGGGGGGCGGGGCAAGGGAACGAGACAACACAAGCACATGGCCCAAAGACAAGGCCATGCGCTTGTACACAAAACAAGGGTCTGTCATGATCCTGCCTCAAGACTAGGAAAAATCAAGGACACGAGGGCAGGATCATGACAAGGTAAACCTTAAGTTGTTAGATTTTCTTTGCTCAGTTTTTTGTACTTCTCTTTAAACACATGTGTATAAAAAATGATTTAAAGTTAATAACTAATGCTAATAATAATAATAATAATAAAAAAAACATTACATAAAAACATTCCAACTTTCAGGTAGGTTAATATTGTTTTAAATAGGGGAAGTGGAAAGCCAGTAATAAAATGAAGAACAGAGAAACACATTATTAGTGTTTGAAAGTCATCGTCTTTGAGCGGGTACTGGATCGAGTACGGAAAGCCTGGGACTGGTAAATTTTTACAGTTTCAGTATCATCTTTGTACAGAAGTGCCAGTAAGGACAAAATTCATACGGCTACACACACAGTTTGAGAACTACTCATTTCATGAAAATGTCTGTTTGTGAAGTGTTGGCACTGACTGTTATAAATTTACAATGCTGATATTTCATTTGAAATTAGTATTATAAATGGACTCAATTATACTCCATCATTACAAATATGTAATTACATGCATATTTACTCAAGAAGAGAAAGAAGTTATAGTTACATTAATGTACGCTATACTTTAGTTTATCGTAAATGGTTGTCAGTACATTCAGCAGGACACTTTAACCAGGGGCCAGTCACTTAAAACTGTGTTTTTAAGGTCCCCTGAATGGCTTTGAAACAGCGTTATTCTGTGTTGACGTTATTTTAACTGAAACAAGAAGACAGATCGGGACACATCAAGCATTCCCGCCCCGTTTATTTTAAATGGAGTGTCTATTTACACTACTCCTGTGGTGTAGATGGTGAAATGTGTGATATGTTCATTTTAACATGATCGACCTGGGTTTGAATCCTTTTTTCTCCCAGTAAGGTGGCACCCATTTATTAATTTGAATTTAAATTTACACTCAATAAGTTAATATTGCTTACTGTTTTACAATGTACTGCAATACTGAGGTACAGATAAATGCCACTATTTGAAATAAGTAGTAACATTTTTGCATAGTATAAATAACATTTATAGCTATTTGCACTTATTGTAAATATATCACAAAAAAATGATGCTATTTGCACTTAGTGTAAATAGCCACTGAATAGTGTTTGTATATATCACATCTTGGCTGACTGTTCAGAGCCATTGAGCTCTGTAAAGTATGGAGGTAAATCAGTAGCTAAACTCGAGATGTTGAAAATCTGAATGTGAGAACATGTCATACTAATATCTGTATCTGTAAGTTGAAATTTACACTCACAGCTCTGATTCATCATTTCAATAGAAATGACATTAAAGTATATTTTAGTTTATCATAGATGCTTGTCATTTACATTTGGCAGTACACTTTAATCATATTCCATATTCGAGCCATTGACAAAGCTGTTTTACATTCACAATAATGCTTTCATAGCTTTCTGTCTACATGCTGTTTTAGGGCAAATTTATCCAATCAAACAATTAATCAAAGAAATAACCAACAGGTTAAAAGATGATGCATGTGAATGTGATTTGACCGCAAACCCCCAGAAACCCTGTGACTCTGAACACCATTATACATTGCACAAAAGCACTTGTTTAGCATTGACATTCCATACATTTGTATCATCCCCGTTTCCACAAGACATCCACGAGTGAATAATTATGAATCAATAACCCCTTGGAGGAGACTAAAGACAGGCAATATTCTTCAGCTCATTATGCTCTAATTCGTATTCTCGTCGTAATTGGCTCTTGTTTTGTATATTTCCCGTCTCAGATGACCTTGATTAACAGTGAGTGATTGGCTCAATGACCCTCTCACTAGACCCATCATACCCAGCATTCATTCTTTCAATAGACGCTCATAATGGGGCTACTTGTAAGCCGAATGCAGTACGCTTTCGGACTCCAGAATAGTTCGGAGGATGAAACAGGGCAGCATTCAAAATCATTAGCTGTCTGTGAAGAAGCCAGGGAGGGTGTGGGGGGTCTGGACAGCTTTGAAAATGGGTTTTAACGATGGTCCCCTCCTCCCCTCTCCTGCTGACTGTATAGCAGCGCTTCACTGTCTCTCAGCCGCTTCCCCTGCCCACGCCTGACCGTCCTGACCAGTGTAATTGTTACCTTGTGCTCTGCCTCCTCTGTATACAATGACTCGGTGTCGTTAGAGATGAGAAAATTATGTGCCAACAACTGACAAGGTGTAATTGCTGGGCCAGTAAGCTTTGCTGCAAAGTTTCTTGGAGCACAGCTTAATTTAGCAAATCGAAGGAACGCAATAATAAAATGAGGGAGCGCAATAGTAATCCTGCACATGTTTTAGTACATTGAGGGAAAAAATTAGTAAATCGTGCACACAATTTATTAATTTTTTCTTGCATGTCATCTGCGGGGCTCCGTATAGAATTGTAAAGTTTTAAAAGTTGAGTTTAGAACTTGGAGTTTTTAATTTCTTCAACTGATAATTATAATCTTATATAATGTTATATGTGTTATAATCTGAATATTTTATTTTAACTAAACAAATATGCTGCTGTTTTTAAATAGAGATCCTTACACACACACACACACACACACACACACAAACAAACACATGTTTGTTTTTGTGAAAAGTAGGTGTAATGGTTTTTATAATGTAGAAACTGTATAGTCTATCGCCCTTCACCTACCCTACCCCTAACCCTAACCCTCACAGGAAACTTTGTGCATTTTTACTTTCTCAAAAAAACTCATTCTGTATGATTTATAAGCGTTTTGAAAAATGGGGACATGGGTTATGTCCTCATAAGTCACCCTCTCCTTCTAATACCTGTGTCATACCCATGTCATTATACAGAGTAGTGTCCTGATATGTCACAAAAACATGGCCACACACACACACACACACACACACATATATATATATATAAGCCACAAATACATTTCATTAAATTACTAAAATTCTAATTTAGAAAATTAAGAATTTTCAGTCTTTTGTCATTTTTTTTTTTTTTTTTTGTAGCTACTTAATATTTACTGCAATAATCTTTTCCTCACACTATCATATGAATTGAGAAGATTAACACTATTGTCAATATTATCACAAGATCTCATGTCATATAAACCCATGTCAGGCCTTAAAGCTGACTTGAAATGGTGAAGGAAGAGCAGTCATTCATTAGGTTTTTCTTAAGATTACCGTTAAACAAATGCCTTTAATTTAAGACAACAGGACATGTGTTTTCTCTGTAGCTTGATAATCGGAGCAGCTTCAGTCTTTTTGTTAGGATTTGATGCATGGGCCATTAGAAAATGCCAGAGGGTGAGCAGTGAAATGGCGTGTACCCATCCAAGCCCAACTTCCTGGCACAGTTGTGCACGTGGCAGCTTTGCTACAAAATGCCCCGCGGGTCTTATGTTCTGTCTAGAGAAATGATGAATCTCACCACAGTGGCCAAAGCCTGACGCATGCATGACCATAAAAGACACTGAATCTAGATTTTTTCTAAGTCAGTACTTGATAATGCAGTTCACAAAGATTAAAGTAGTCAAAGAAAAAGAGAATCTGAAGTTTCAGTTCAGAAGTTAATAGGGGCCTAAATGCCTACAAGTGACTTATTCCTAACAAAGTGACAGAAATAAGAGTCTGAATTTTCAGCAAATACTTATATTTATTAATATTTATAATGAGACATAACAGTTCTGCCAAATAATGTAGCTCATTAGTCTAAGGCCCTGTTCACACCAGTGCGTTTTCATTTTAAAAATGGCATTTTAAACAAAAACGATCCTCATCGACACTTGTGTTTTCACTGAGTTTCAGAAACTATCTCCGTCCACACTACACAACTGAAAACGCATGTCACATGACCGTTCATACAGGTACAACAATGAGCATGATGTCATTGTTTACAAAGATAAAACAGGGTCTGCAGCGTTTTCTCAAGTCTCAGTTTTCGAGGGTTGAAAACGCCAGAGTAGTGTAAACTTAAAATGTTATGCGTTTTAAAATGAAAACGCACTAGTGTAAACATTGCCTAACTGTAGTATATTTACAATGTTGATTGGCAACCATAAACCTGGCTTGTTATTCTGAATATGTGCTCATGACAGTGTTTATCTGATTCACTTGAGAATCTAACATACTAACTGAAATACACTAATAGGACAATCTGTTTAGACACATATATGTAATATATTTATATGTTTTTTTTGTTTGTTTGTTTGTTTTGCCTCTGGTCCCCTGTAGGCTGTGACATCGTATTTGGCATAGTGGAGTTTAATTATGTGTGGGTGGATGTGATGTGGGGCTTGGGGCTTGTTCCTCCCCGCGGTCTGCCTGAGCTCTCTCTTGCTTTGGCTGGTCCTGCCTTGCATGCTCCGTTTATTTAATGCATGACACATGAGCTAAAATACATACAGACACTTATTTAATGCTAAACAAAGAATATAAAACACACACACACACACACACAGGGTAAGTGTGGCCTGTGTGTGTGCCTTGTCCATTGCCTGGGCTGCACTACACGTCTTATTTTTTAATGCATCACAAACTAGTTCAGATGAATAGCCTACACATCTATACATCAAAAAAGATAAGTGAATTAAAAAATGCTGACAATTTATAGATAGATAGATGAATACGATAAAATTCAAGTGTTCGTGTCATTTTTGAATCATTAAACGTGATTTCTGTGGCACTAGGGGAAGCAATAATTGCTAAAATAGTGACTTTGTTTTGACATCATAGCATTGTTTAGAAAATAACATAGTTCTCCCCCATCTTCCATTATGACTTTTCACCTTTAAAAACACGGTTGAAGGTGTTTAAATGTCTTTGCACATTATTAAACTTAATTAATATTGTTATGTCTGACACAGACTGACTGCTCAAACACAATAAAGATGGTGTGTCAAAATATATCATGCCATTATGTAAACAATCTGTAAAGTTATACTGAAAAGTATAAACACTGTGGAGTTTTTGTTGATATCAAAACATTGTTCTGTATGTTTAATCATCACGACCAGCTCGACACAGCAAATAAAATACATTCATTTATGTTTTTTATTTAAAAAAAAAAGAAATAAATTTATTTGCAGAAATTGTTATGGCTGTGTTATTTCCTCTCTTTAAATGAAATAGTGTGATATCATATAGGTCAATATCGGCTTTACATCGGCCATCAGAGAGTCCATATTGGTGAATCACTATTATTTTTGCAATTGAGTTTACTGATTATAATAGTAATGTGTTGAAATGCATAAAAACACATATGTTCATGCTTGAGTGTTGATGTGAGATGGGTCAGCAGTCATCTCTGGTCACTCGTGCATCTCTGCATTCACTCTGTAATGTATATTCATATTCAAGTCCCTGGCGAGAAAGCGAGGCTTGCAATTATCCTGTCATGCCACAAGTTGTGTCGCTTCATTTCTGCCTCATTTCGTGATTTGCAGCGGTTTCTCTCAGCCTCCAGAAATAAGCTCTATAGCAGTCATTGTGATGCAGGGCAGTATGGCACAATACAGACTATTATTAATGTAATTCAGGAAAGAAATCAGATGTCCTAACCAGACATGATAAATCTGCGGAAAAAGCTATTTCTTCCATCTATACACTAAATTGGAGTTGTACTCTCAAAGCGGCCTCACCCTGGATAACCCAGAGTGAAATTTCATCAGTACTCTAGATAAGTAAATTAATTTGTTCTGATTGGCTGTAATTGAGTCATGCAGTAGTTTCACTCTCAGACTGGCTTATTGCTGGTGTGTCATCTACTAGTTTGATCCAGCTAGAAAGCAACTACCATCTTTAGCACTTAGGAGCTTTTCCTGTACTGGCCTCGAAGACAGGCTGAAGAAGATAACGTGTTTGTGGCCTTGAATTATTGGACTTGTAGATGGTTGGAGGGGTTGCTCAGTTCATTTGAAGCCCCACTGGAAGAACACATGTTGCTGAAAGCATCTTTTTACAAGGTCAACGTACCTTGCAAGAGAGGTGAAGTGTTTCTTTCTCCTTCAGAGTCAGGAAGAGAATAATATGGCGTTCACTTAGAGGTGAATCAGCATTTAATAAATCATATTACAGTCAATGCATATTTATTATTAAATCTTAAATGATGGTTGGATGTCCGTCTGTTATATCACTCACTTTCTGAAGAATGTTGGCCATGTGTTTTTTAGAGCAGAAGCAGCCATCATTGTGTGAGCTTCTGATGTGTGTGTGTGCTTACAGTGAGTCATGGTTGAGTTTCTTACTGGTGTCTGGTGTAACAGTGTGAGTGTGTGTGAGAGCGAGTGTGTCGGTGATGTTGAGAGAGGTGTGGGTGTACAGTGTACCGCAGTGGGGTTAGTCATGTATGTCTGGAACTGAGCCGTTCTCCCTCTTGTAGTTTTGTGAAGAAACAGTTTATTAATAGATCACTTCTTATCCCACTTGGCAACAGGAAGGGAACTGAAGACAAGAAAAAGGAACTAAAGTGGCCAAAAAGACAAACAAAAGAGGAACGTTAGGCATTAACCTTTTTATTTACTTGCAGAAAAGACACCCAACAAATGTACACTACCATTCAAATGTTTTTGGTTGGTATGATTTGGTATATTTGAAAATGACTAAGTTCCACTTTGTCGTATTTTTTATTTTTTTTTAAGCTGTACATGTGGAAAGTGCAGTTTGATGACAACATCGCATGTTGTTTACTTGATGTGCTTACGCGCCGATAGCTAAGTTAACAACACAGAGATATTTGAAGCAGTTTTACTCACCGCATGCGGTTCCAACACACGATCATGACCCTTTTTCGTTGGGATTGCATCATCCTTAAGAAATAAACGATACGCAAATCCGGCGTCAAACTGGGCCTTGTTTGTAAAACAAGCATCTTCGAAATGCAGGGAACAAACAAAAACACTTGCACAACTCTGTTGATGCTCTGTAAAAATAAACTCCGTCCACTGGTCCCTTAATGCTGTTTTTTTTTTGGTAATCTGTGCAGGGTTGTCTTGCCCTGGCAACCAAAAACACACTTCTTTTGTGACATTTCGCGACGCTCTCGCTCTGATCAGTGAATGTCTCTGCTCTGCTATACGGGAGCATGCGCTCTTCCGGCAGAAGTGCCCCTAGGACCCAAATAAGGAAATCTAACGTCACACAGAGCCATACTCGAAAAAAACTTTCCGAAACTTGGAACAACCGGAAGGAGTATTTTTGGAACAGAAATACTCCTTCAAACGTACAACTTAATTTTTGAAACTTTGTCCATGTTTAGCATGGGAATCCAACTCTTTAACAGTGTAAAAAACTCAGTATGCATGAAATAGCATTTCACCCCCCCCTTTAATAAAAAATAAATATTTGAGTATATTTTCAAATGTAATGTATTCCTGTGATAGAAAGCTGAATATTCAGTCTTCAGTGTGTCACATGATCCTTCAGAAATCATTTTAATATACCAATTTACAAAAAAAAATTTCACAATTCTTTGATGATTAGAAATGTCCAAATGAATGGCATTTATTTGAAATAGATTTTTGTATAATTATGAAAGTCTTTACTGTCCCTTTTGATTAAATTAATGCATCCTTGCTAAATAAAAGTATTAATTTAAAAATGAAAGCTTAATCAAAAAAGCTAAATGATATAATAGTAGAAAAAATACAAAAATCATAGTTTCGTCCAGCAGCTCTGCGGTCTATGGTAACTCATGTATTATGGCAGAGAGCTGTTTATTAAACAGACTTGACAGTTAGTTAATTAATCTGATTAATGTACCAATTAAATTGCATTTCAACAGTTTCACACCCCACCTACACTGCAAGCCATTCAACATGGTGTGACAAAGCAAGTACACTCCCATTATAATCATCACACTTACTCTCAGTCTGTACATCTATGTTCATTAATTATATTAGAAATGCTATAGTTTGGCAAGTCACTCACATGCGGTGCAGACACGCCGTAACCTCTGGGGAGGGCCAGTCTTCGAGTATCAATTAGACCTGACAGAAGTGAGTTTTTCACTGCTTTTCCAACAGTCAGACCATCATTTATCATCCAGCGGCACATGAAATGTCACGCAGGTATATTTAGTAAATGCAGAGCAGGTTCAGTGTTTTGTAGCTGAGCAGAGGAGGTGTTTTATTAACAGCAATGTAGTGTCACCTAGTGCACTGGTGGATGGATTCGGTGTATAAGTTGACACAGCTGTGCACCAGGATGTCTGATCGAACCCTGCGTCTCTATTTGTAATTCTCCCCTCAGAGAGCATATTTCCTCTGCTATAAATAGCCGTCCTCCAATATATGCCTGTGGATTTGTGTTTGTTTTTTTGTCTTCCATGTTCCTGCTATATTTGTAGATGAATGGACTTGAAGGAGCGTGACTGCTCGCAGGTCTATGGCCCTGGATTATTGTGGGTTGGGGCTGGATGATGTGGAATGACAGTGTAGCCGAGGTGACCGACTGAAAGGATGACCCTCAGTGTTTGCCCCCATCTCTCTCTGGCTGCCTTCCTCTTGCCCTGTCATGTCCTCCGGACGTGGAGGGGTGAAACCGCATGTGCCGTCTTTGAAAACTACATTGGGCTATCTGGAGTGTCACTTTCACAGGAGACTATCCGGCTCTGCAACATTTATGATCTTGAGGAAAGTTTCACTTAATAGGTATAAAGATGTATAATCTTACACTTTTAAAATAAAGGATCAAAAAGGGGGGTTTCACAGTGATGCCGTAGAAGAACTGTTTTTAATGCTTGTTTTCACTCAATCTCCTGTTAATCTTGAGTACCTATAGAGTAGTACTGCATCCTTCATAACTCCAAAAAGTCTTTAGTTTTATTATATTCATAAGAGAAAGATAGTCTTTCCCGGAAAAACACGACCGGCTGGAGGCGTGACGTGTGGGCGGAGCTAAAGAATCACGAGCGCCAGTAGGCTTTTGCGTTGAGAGCGTTTGGAAGTTGTGACATTTACCGTGAGGGAAAAAAACCATCATCCAAAACAAACCATGGCTAACAGTCAGATTCAGCCGTTTATTTATGATCCAGAATCAGATCCCGAGGCTGAAACTGAACGAGAGCAGCAGCAGCAACGACTCGCTCCGAGCGGGGCTCGAACCCAGGTCTCCGGCATGTGAGGCGGACGCACTAACAAGGAGGCAGAGATATTTTAAGCAGTTTTACTCACCGCCTGCGGTTCCAACACACGATCGTGACCCTTTTTCGTTGGGATTGCATCATCCTTAAGAAATAAACGATATGCAAATCCGTCGTCAAACTGGGCTTTGTTTGTAAAACAAGCATCTTCGAAATGCAGGGAACAAACAAAAACACTTGCACAACTCTGTTGATGCTCTGTAAAAATAAACTCCATCCACTGGTCCCTTAATGCTGTTTTTTTTTTTTGGTAATCTGTGCAGGGTTGTCTTGCCCTGGCAACCAAAAACACACTTCTTTTGTGACATTCCGTCTCGCTCTGATCAGTGAATATCTCCGGTCTGCTCTACGGGAGCGCGCGCTCTTCCGGCAGAAGTGCCTCAGGACCCATATAAGGAAATTCCGCTCCATCTAAAGTCACGCAGAGCCATACTCCAAAAAAACTTTCCGAAACTTGTGACAAACCGAAAGGAGTATTTGGGGAACAAAAATACTCCTTCAAACGTACAACTTAATTTTTGAAACTTTGTCCATGTTTAGCATGGGAATCCAACTCTTTAACAGTGTAAAAAACTCAGTATGCATTAAATAGCATTTCACCCCCCCTTTAAATTCAGAACGCTGATCAAAACATAGATGGACAGGATCGTGTCCATCAACATCCCCAAAGCTTGCACAGTCTTATTCCACTTTATGGGTTTGACATGTCTTTTGGTAATGTTAGGCAGTTTTGATTGACATGCTGTTGAATGTTTGATGACCACTTTATCTAACATGTGCGTAAGCAATGCTTGGATCACTTGTTTTTGCTTCTTTGCTAGTTTTTGGATCCGCAGATTCTGTACTATTTCAGATGATGTGTAACAGTTCCCCTTACTGCAAAACAATGAAAGCATAGATTGCTGCAAAATTCTATCAATGGCTGGGAAAGAGTTTTAATATCCATGAAAACTGTCCACTTCACAAAAGGTTCTTTATAGTAGAAAATTATTCTTTATATTAAAATAATAATAATAATAATGCTTTACTCTTGAATTTGTTCACTGAAAATTTCTTAAGGTAACCCTAAATAGTTTTTCTATGACATTATATTCTTTATATTTACAGTAGGAGTGTAAAGAACATATTGTGCAGTGGAAAGGTTTCATAGATGTTAACGTTTCTTCATGGAGCATTAGATGTCAATAAAGTACCTTTGTTTTAAAGATTGTAGATCTCAGATTCGAGATCTTGAGCCATTAGCTTCCATGAGTTCATGCTTGCCAAGGGGACAGTGACACTCTGCAGGAAAAGATCCTTTGAGTAATGGGCTTCCTTTCTTGTGTGCCTTTTGCCTTGTCTTTTCCTTCCCAAGCATGAAATTGGTGTTGAAACGCACTTGATCTTGGCAAGGCTTCCTGTTCCTTCCTCTGGAAGGGCAGACCCACACTGTGCACATGTCCCTGTGGACGTTCAGAGCTGATATCAAGTTCCAAGTTCTGCTTCCTTTACACTTATGTTAAGTAGCAAATGTCCATTCTTTGTTTGGTACATTATAACATTGTTTACATAGCTGGATATAATTGGATGATGTGTTTGCAGGCACAGCTCATATTTAAGGTTGTAATTTAGCTTTCTTGACTTGCTGGTTGGGCAGAGGATTGTTTTATTGCCCTGTCTGTTTCATGTCGCTCAGTTAGCTCTAGTACGAATATATCCACAGGAAATTACAAAAGGGAGAAAACTTTCCCATTTGACAGAGGAACGTGCCTTTGGTTTGTCAGTGTCAATTAAATGTTCTCTCTGCCTTTACACTTCTCACCACATACTTCATTTTCAAAAACCTGAGCTGCCTTGCTGTCTACATAAACATTTAACTTTTTAAGTGACCAGTATAGAATACTCTACAGAGATAACAACTCTGTGCTTCATACAAATAGCACTCCTCACATGGCGCACAAAGATAAATAATAGTTCAATTGATAACTGATTTTAACAGTGTTTGGTGTTGTCGTGTTGCTAAGATTACATATCCCTGCTGAAAAAAAAACAGTGTATGCTGGTTAGGTATGTTTTGACGCTGGGATGCTGGGATGCTGGTTTATGCTGGTCCTTTGCTGGTTTATGCTGGTCATCCAACCAGCAAAGGACCATCTTAAACCAGCAAAGGTTCAGCATAAACCAGCAGAGGACCAGTTTAAACCAGCAAAGGACCAGCATAAACAAGCAGAGGACCAGCATAAACCAGGAAAGGACCATCTTAAACCAGCAGAGGAACAGATTAAACCAGCAAAGGACCGTTTTAAACCAGCAGAGGACCAGCTTAAACCAGAAAAGGACCAGATTAAACCAGCAGAGGACCATCTTAAACCAGCAAAGGACCATCTTAAATAACCAAGGGACCATTTTAAGCCAGCAGAGGACCAGATTAAACCAGCAAAGGACCAGATTAAACCAGCAGAGGACCATCTTAAACCAGCAAAGGACCAGTTTGAACCAGCAAAGGACCATTTTAAACCAGCAGAGGACCATCTTATACCAGCAGAGGACCAGATTAAACCAGCAGAGGACCAGATTAAACTAGCAGAGGACCAGATTAAACCAGCAAAGGATCAGTTTAAACCAGCAGAGGACCATTTTAAACCAGCAAAGGACCAGCTTGAACCAGCAAAGGACCAGATTAAACCAGCAGAGGACCAGATTAAACCAGCAGAGGACCATTTTATACCAGCAGAGGACCAGATTAAACCAGCAGAGGACCAGATTAAACTAGCAGAGGACCAGATTAAACCAGCAAAGGATCAGTTTAAACCAGCAGAGGACCATTTTAAACCAGCAAAGGACCAGCTTGAACCAGCAAAGGACCAGATTAAACCAGCAGAGGACCAGATTAAACCAGCAAAGGATCAGTTTAAACCAGCAGAGGACCATTTTAAACCAACAAAGGACCAGCTTGAACCAGCAAAGGACCAGATTAAACCAGCAGAGGACCAGATTAAACCAGCAGAGGACCAGATTAAACCAGCAGAGGACCAGTTTAAACCAGCAGAGGACCAGTTTAAACCAGCAGAGGACCAGAATAAACCAGCAGAGGACCAGTTTAAACCAGCAGAGGACCAGAATAAACCAGCAGAGGACCAGTTTAAACCAGCAGAGGACCAGTTTAAATCAGCAGAGGACCAGATTAAACCAGCAAAGGACCAGTTTAAACCAGCAGAGGACCATCTTAAATCAGCAACGGACCAGCTTGAACAAGAAAAGGACCAGCTTAAACCAGCATCCCAGCGTCAAGACATACCTAACCAGCATATGCTGTGTCTTTCGGCAGGGATAGTACACATGTATTGGGTCAGGTAGTCCCGAAAACCTAAATACTGGAAAATTTTAACAAAGCTGAACTATTTCTAATGCTATGTTTTGGTTTTTATTGAACTGAACAATATTGTTCCTCTGTCATTATCATTACAGTTGATGTGGATGTCTCTATTCTCAAAGAATTAGAATGGTTATTAAATATTAATTCATAGGTTTTGTTTCAATTTGGTCTTTACAGTTGTTTTAAATAGTTTGGTGCTAGCATGTTGCAAAGCTTGATCACGAAATTCCCAAAATGTGATTGGTTGCTTTACCTGTCAGTCATACGGCTTGATGAAAAAGAATCCTTTGTCTGTGCTTTTTATCTACACTTTTTAGTACTGAATAGCTTTAGAACAGTAAAACATGTACAGTACAGAGCCAATCTATTCATGACTACTAGTGATTTTTTGCTTAAAAGGTTCCTGAATTTTTATCTCTGTCTTCATGCAGACGAGTGTGAAGGAAGGGTTGCTTCTGAAACAGACAAGCTCATTCCAGCGTTGGAAAAAGCGTTATTTCAAATTGCGGGGACGGACGCTATACTATGCCAAGGATGCCAAGGTGAGTTATTCTTTAATTATATCCTAATACTGATATCCTGATACTACACTGTAAAAAATTTAAAACCTTTAATTGCTGCCTTAAAAACAGTGGACCATTGCACTTTTTCATTTTATTTAATTAATGATAAAGAAAACCCAGTTGTGTGTTCAAAAACATTTTTATAAAGATGCTAACATTTTTTACAGTGTAAAGTAACCCCCCTAGAATAAGCCCCACTGAGTGATCTAAGGTAAGGAGGTAGTAAATTTAGCTTGACCGTGGTTCGTCCCAGGATTTACTGGGCATGCCTGTGCTGAGATGGGCTGAAGAGGTGCACATGGGCACCTGCATAGCACCTTGCCATGCCTTTAATGTCACTGTGTGTGTGTGTGCGTGTGGTTGCACTATGGCAGGCGGGTGGCGTTTTGGCCCGCTGGCAGTATCGGGTCTCTCGTGGTCGCGTGTGCTGGAGGGTGCTTTCCGTCTGCTGGAGCGGTGTCCGCCTTCCGCCGCCTGTTCTTGGCACCAGTGGATCGGAGGAAGGCTTAGTGGCGATTCGGGTCAGCAACAGCTGTGACCCCCTCTTTATCTATCTAGCCTTCATCAATGACATTGCTGACTGCATCATCCTGGTGGCATTGTTCAGGATGCCCGTTTTTCTCATTGAGCTGTGGCACAACCAAAGTGGCATCACGTCATTTCCACATCTGCTTGTCTGTATTGGCATCTGAAGAAGAGGTTGGAGAGTCCCGGAGACGTGTCTTGTATGTCTTTGTCTGTGTCTGAAGGGAGATGTTTTACCCAAGAATCTTGCATTGAGTGTGTTCGCTTCCATTCTTATGTCCTCTGCCCATTCAGCTGCACTTCCTGTGGTTACGGATGGCATTTAGGCATTTGGTCAATGATCTGATCTGAATCTGGAGAGAAAATGTCCTCATAAATCACCTCCTCATTGTAATACCTGTGTCATAACCATGTCATTATACAAATTTGTGTCCTCATTAACCACATAAACAAGCTCACACACACACACACAAACACACACACACACATATTCGCATGTATAGATAGATTTATTTATTTAATCTGGATCACAAAAAAGTGATGTGGTTTTATTAAAATATGATGAATGTATGAAAAATGCTGAAAAATGCAGTAAAAAAAACATGAAGGTAATATGATACAGAGGACAGATGACAAGACTCTCATGACTATGTGAAATATTTAATAATTGGATCTTTTTATGACATAGTATTAAACATCATATGGTACAACATAAAAATTTAAAACCTAAAAATTAATGATACTGTATTTATGAATGGATAATTCCTTATATTGTAAAAAAGAAAAAAAAAGAAAAAAAGACTATTACACCTTTTAATTTTTATAATAAAGATTATGTACTTTTCCGAATGTTACGGATCACTCGGGAGGCTGAGGAGTAACAGATAGAGTTGTTTATTAGACAGACACAAGCAGAGGAGCAGGTATTGAAGGATGAGTGAGAGGATGGATCCATGCAGGCTGGGTGAAGATGTCCAGGGGTGAAGGTGAACCACAAACACGCACACTGGGGATCTGGGTCTTCGGAGAATCGCTGGAGAGAGGTAAGTAGAACAGGAGTTAGTCCTTGGAGTAAGCATACAGGTATGACCTTGTCGCGAACGTGACCGGACAATGACTGAGTGCGTGTGTGTGGTTTTTATGGTGCTGAGGTAATTGGGTGGTGATGAGGATCAGGTGGATGTGATCAGTATTCCGGTGAGGGTGTGCGTTGTGATTGCGTGGAGGTGGAAGCTGGCGTGTTTGTAACAGTAGCCCCCTCCCCACGGCCCGCTCCTGAGGGCCGGGGACCCCGACGACCTAGTGGACGTCCTCTTCCCCTGGGAGCTGTCCGGTCAAGATGTTTGGAGTGGAAGGTATCAAGTAAGGTAGGATCCAGGATGTCATAGCATGGGACCCAGGAAAATTCCTCTGGACTGTATCCTTCCCAGTACACTGGGTATTCCAGTTGTCCACCACGCTGCCGGGAGTCCAGGATGTCACTAACCGCATAGGCTGCGCCGTCATCTAGGAGGACCTGAGCTTCGCCAGGTTCTGTGGCGGGAGAGACAGAAGGATGGTGAGGTTTAAGGAGGGACACAAGGAATGTGGGGTGAATCTGGTACTCAGGGGGTAACTGGAGTTTGTATGTGACTGGATTGATCTGCTGGATGATGGTGAATGGGCCAATGAATCTGGGACCTAGCTTGCAGCAGGACAGACACAGGCGGATGTCCCGGGTGGACAGCCAGACCTTCTGACCGGGTTGGTAAGTTGGGGCCTCTGATCTGCGAAGGTCGGCTGTTGTTCTACGTCTGCGTAATGCCCGTTGGAGTTGGTGGTGTGCCGCGTCCCAGACCCTCTCGCTCTCCCGGAACCAGTAGTCGATGGCGGGGATATCCAAGGGTTCACCTGACCAGGGGAATAGAGGTGGTTGGTAGCCAAATACGCACTGGAATGGAGTGAGTCCGGTGGTAGGTTGACGAAGGGAGTTATGTGCGTACTCGGCCCACCCAAGGAACTGGTTCCAGGAGTTCTGGTGGCCGTGACAGAAGGTACGGAGGAAGCGTCCAATCTCCTGAACCTTCCTCTCCGTCTGCCCGTTAGACTAGGGATGGTACCCGGTGGATAGGCTGATGGCCACACCTAGGAGTGAGTGAAAGGCTTTTCATACCCGGGAGATGAACTTGAGGCCTCGATCCGAGACGATATCCTCTGGGATGCTGAAGTGCCTGAAGACATGGTTAAATAACAGTTCAGCCATTTCCATGGATGTGGGTAGACCCTTCAAAGGAAGAAGACGACAGGATTTATAAAATCTATCCACTATGACAAGAATACAGGTATTGTTATCTGAAGGAGGGAGATCCGTTATGAAATCCACCACTAGGTGTGACCATGGGCGATTGGGAATGGGCAGAAGATGGAGCTTGCCTGATGGAAGATGGCGAGGGCTTTTGGATATGGCGCAGTTAGTACATCCATTCACGTACCTCCTGACATCCGAGGCCATTTTGGGCCACCAGAAGTGTTCCTTCAGCAACAAGAGGGTTTCATTGACCCCCGGGTGACCAGTGCCAAGTGATGTGTGAGCGGAGTGAATGAGTGGAGTGCGCCGTGTCCTGGGGATATGATTACATGATATTGATGTCCCGTCGGGCAACCGGGTGGGGTGTTGGTAGTTGGCTCAGTAGGAGGAAGAGTCTCAGAGGACCAGGTAATAGGAGAGACAATGACACTTTCAGGAAGAATGGTTTCCGGAGTTTCGGGATTCTCTTCAGGAGCGTAGCATCTGGAAAGAGCTTTTACGTTTTTCACCCCTGGGCGGTATGAGATGGTGAACTGGAAGCGGGAGAAAAATAACGCCCAGCGGGCTTGTCTAGGATCGAGTCTTTCGGCTAATCGAAGATACTCCAGGTTCTTGTGATCTGTGAGGACCAGAAAGGGGTGTTTGGCTCCCTCCAACCAATGCCTCCATTCTTCCAAAGCTAGTTTGATGGCCAACAGTTCCCGGTTGCCAATGTCATAGTTAACCTCCGCAGGGTTGAGTTTCCGGGAGAAGAAGGCGCATGGGTGGAGGTGGCTGGGATTCCCCTGCTGCTGAGACAGGACCGCTCCCACTCCGGTGGTTGAGGCGTCAACTTCCACGACAAAGGGTCAGTCAGGAGCGGGATGGACCAGGAGTGGGGCAGTCGTAAAGGCCTTCTTAAGGGTATGGAAGGCTTCTGTGGCGGCAGGAGTCCAGGAGAGAGATTTAGGCTTATTGCGGAGGAGACTGGTGAGAGGACTGGTAATGGTACTGAAGTTTTGTATAAACCATCTGTAGAAGTTGGCAAAGCTAAGGAACCGCTGTAACTCCTTGATGGTGGTTGGAGTGGGCCAATCCTTGACGGCGTTTACCTTCCCCTCGTCCATCTGGATGCCACTGCTGCTGATGTTGTACCCAAGGAACTGCACTGAGGGCTGATGGAAGGAGCATTTTTCGGCCTTGAGATACAGATGGTAGGCCCTCAGGCATTGCAGGACCTCCGCAACATAGCGCTGAAGTTCTGCCAGGCTCCGGGAATAGATGAAAATATCATCAATTTAGACTAATACGAACTTGTGGAGGAACTCCCGAAGCACCTCGTGGATGAAGTCCTGGAATACTGAGGGGGCGATAACAAGTCCATACCGCATCACACAGTATTCGTAGTGACCAGTAGGGGTGATGAAGGCGTCTTCCACTCGCCCCCTCACGGAGATGTACCAAAGCAGCTGGGACAAGGGGAAGTGGGTACCTGAACTTCACTGTAATATTATTGAGAGCCCGATAATCAATGCATGGTCTCAAACCTCCCTCCTTTTTCTCAACAAAGAAGAAGCTCGAAGCAGCAGGGCAGGTAGATGGATGAATATAACCCTGAGCCAGCGCCTCCTTGATGTAATCCTCCATGGCCTTCTCCTCAGGAATGGATAGGGGATATATCCTTCCCTTAGGCACTGGTTCACTCGGCAGCAGATCTATGGCACAGTCCCACAGCCGGTGTGGAGGCAGCTTGGAAGCCTGTTTGGGGCAGAAGAAATCACTGAAGGGGGCGTAGTAGTGAGGGATTGCGATGGACTGGTTTTCCACTGCGCTCTCTGTAGATGTTGAACAGACTGGAAGAGGTTCAGGGGAAGGTGTGGCTGGAACTGGACAACTGGAGATGCAGGTTTTGAAACTGGCATCGCCCCACTTCTGGACTTCGCCTGTCTTCCTGGAAATAACGGGGTTGTGCTGCTCCAACCATGGGTGCCCTAGAATCACGTCGGCGGTGGATTCCTCCAGAACCAGCAGATGGATTTTCTCATGGTGGAGTAGTCCGGTTTGGAGGGATATGGGACCCAAACTATGGCGCATGCATCTCCTGCTTAATGGTTTGCCGGTGATAGTGTAGACTTGGTAGGCTGACAGCATTGTCATGGTAGCGAGCTTGAGCTGACGGCAGAGGGTGCCGGAGATGAAGTTGCCGGCTGACCCAGAATCGAGGAGGGCAGAAACTGTAAGAGATATGTCAGCGGCAGTAAGTGTCACAACAGTGGTGAGTGGTTTCATTTGGTATCTTGAAGGAAGAATGGCACTCACCATGGGACGAGGAGGACGGACGGGGTATACATCAAAGGCATGCCCCGGGGCTGCACAGTAGAGGCACAGATTCTGGGCCAGCCGTCTTTGTCGTTCAGCCATAGAAAGACGATAGGAGTCCAAAAGCATGGGTTCACTGGCTGGTTCTGGGGAGCTGACGGCATCTGGTCGGCAGAGTGGCATAGGAATACGCATGGCCCTGGTGCTCTTCTAAGCATGACTGCATATGAGTGGCGAAGCGGATGGACAGCTGGATGAATCGTTCTAGCCCGATGGTGTCCTCGTATGCAGTGAGATGTAACCGCACTCGAGGTTCCAGTCCCTGATGGTAGGTAGTCAGTAAAGCCTGTTCGTTCCATCCACTGGAGGCCGCTAGAGTCATAAACTGAAGGGCATATTCATTGACAGACATTTTTCCCTGTTTGAGATTATACAACTTCTCACCAAAGGAAGAGTCCCAAGCTGGTCTGCCGAAAACTTCACGTAAATGGTCGATGAAGCTAGAATAAGACTGGATAACTGGGTTATTTTGAGTCCATATAGAATCTGCCCATTGGGGATGCAGGTGTAGCCGTGAGTGTTCTTCGGAGTGCATCAACCAGATCTTGAAAGTTTATTAGACAGACACAAGCAGAGGAGCAGGTAGTGAAGGATGAGTGAGAGGATGGATCCATGCAGGCTGGGTGAAGACGTCCAGGGATGAAGGTGAACCACACACACGCACACTGGGGATCTGGGTCTTCGGAGAATCGCTGGAGAGAGGTAAGTAGAAGAGGGGTTAGTCCTTAGAGTAAGCATACAGGTATTGTCATGATTCTGCCCTCGTGTCCTTGATTTTTCCTAGTCTTGAGGCAGGATCATGACAGACCCGTGTTTTGTGTACAAGCGCATGGCCTTGTCTTTGGGCCATGTGCTTGTGTTGTCTCGTTCCCTTGCCCCGCCCCCCTTGTTAACCTAGTCGTGTCTTGATTGTCCTATCTGTAACACCTGTCGTGTCTTGATTAGTACCCCTATTTAGATCTCCTAGTGTGCTCTGTCTTGCGTCGGTTCATTGTCATTGTGATTGTACCTCAACTGTGTCCTACAATTGTGATTGTGTGTGAGATTGTGCTGTACCCGCTGAAGTCCTTGTATTACCGTGAGTGTTTGTAGTTAGTATTTAGAGTCCTTGTTTATCTTCTCAGTCCAGTCCTGTTTTAGTTATTTAGTCTTTACCTTGCTCCGTGTTTTCCCCCTCGTGGGTTTTGTTTTCCCCTTTTTGTAATAAACCCTTTGTTTGAGAATCCCTGTCTGCACCTGAGTTCCTCCCTTACCAATACCTGACAGAATGAACCGACCACCAAGGAACTCAGCAGACAGGAGGCAATGCTGGATGGCATCAGCCAGCCAGCGAGATTGTTTTGAGGGCTCTCGCCTTGTGGTGTTCCGGGGGACCAGGGGAGGTCGTTCCGGAGCGAGCGGGCGAGAGGAGGAGCCCCAGAGGTCCCCACCTACCCAGCTGCCGGCGATCCCGGAGGGTCGTGTCCTGGCCGTGGCAACCCTGGGGGGTCAGGCAAGCCCCTCCCAGAGTCCTGAGGTGCCCTCCTCAGCCAGCAGTCTCCCCATGAAACGAGGGAGACGGTTTTCATGGGAGTCAACTTCTGAGTCTTCGGCTTCCGAGACTGCCCTGCCCGAGACCAAACTCCCCCAACCCGCCTCTGACCCAGCTGTGGCCTCTGCACCGCGCCCAAGGAGGAAGAGGAGGAAGAGGGGGCCTGCCGGTCCTGTGACCCTGTCTCCTCCCGTGCCAGCAGCGGAGAGCGCTGGCGTGCCCGTGCCAGCAGCGGAGAGCGCTGGCGTGCCCGTGCCAGCAGCGGAGAGCGCTGGCGTGCCCGTGCCAGCAGCGGAGAGCGCTGGCGTGCCCGTGCCAGCAGCGGTGGGCGTTCCCGTGCCAGCAGCGGAGAGCGCTGGCGTGCCTGACCCAGCAGCGGAGAGCGTGCCCGAGCCAGCAGCGGAGAGAGCTGGCGTGCCCGTGCCAGCAGCGGAGAGAGCTGGCGTGCCCGTGCCAGCAGCGGTGAGAGCTGGCGTGCCCGTGCCAGCAGCGGTGAGCGCTGGCGTGCCCGAGCCAGCAGCGGTGAGCGTGTCCGAGCCAGCAGCGGTGAGCGCTGGCGTGCCCGAGCCGGCAAAGAAGAGGGCGGTATGCAAGTCGGCAGTCGTGAGAGCGCAGGAGAGTGCCGCGGCCGACTCTGCAGCAAAGACTTTAGTTCAGTGTATCTCATCTCGTAAGGAGATGCCAATTGTCTTAGCGGCTAAAGCCTTTTCTGATTATTTGTCTAGTCTTGTCCGTATCCTAGAAGTCCCCGTCAGTCCTGTCTTGTCCTCAGACCCTGTCCCCAGAAATCCCGAGTGTCCTGATGTTGTCTCCCCGTGTCCCGTAGATGTCGTCTCCCCGTGTCCCGTGAGTGTTGCCCCGTGTCCTGCTGATGCAGTCATGTGTCCTGTTGATGTGGCCCCGTGTCCCGTAGATGTCCCGTGTCCTGTTGTCCCCCCGTGTCCAGTAGATGTTGCCCCGTGTCCAGTAGATGTTGCCCCGTGTCCAGTAGATGTTGCCCCGTGTCCCGTAGATGTCCCGTGTCCAGTAGATGTTGTCGTCCCGTGTCCAGTAGATGTTGTCCCCCCGTGTCCAGCTGTCGTCTCCCCGCGTCCCGTAAGTCTTGCCCCGCGTCCCGTAAGTGTTGCCCTGCGTCCCTTGTCTGCTCCTATCATGTCCCCTGTCAGTTGTCCCGAGACCCCTCCCCGCCCCTCACCACCCAGACCTGCCCGTACCCCCCGTCGTCAGCCTTCGTCCTGTCCTCCTAAAACTCCTGCCCCACCCACTCACCCTGGTCTGTCCCCCATGAACTTTGTGGTCCCGCCTCCTCCCCTTCCCTGTTTGTTTTTTTTGATTTGTCACCCTAACCCTGCCGTCGTGTATTCATGTCTGCCTTTGTTATTATTTGTCATGTCTTGTTGGTTTGTGTCGGTGTCCCAGTCTGTCATGTCAGTCGTGTCCCGTGTTTGATGTTCCCTTGAGGAGCGTCTGGAAGCCGCTCCTTAAGGGAGGGGTTCTGTCATGATTCTGCCCTCGTGTCCTTGATTTTTCCTAGTCTTGAGGCAGGATCATGACAGACCCGTGTTTTGTGTACAAGCGCATGGCCTTGTCTTTGGGCCATGTGCTTGTGTTGTCTCGTTCCCTTGCCCCGCCCCCCTTGTTAACCTAGTCGTGTCTTGATTGTCCTATCTGTAACACCTGTCGTGTCTTGATTAGTACCCCTATTTAGATCTCCTAGTGTGCTCTGTCTTGCGTCGGTTCATTGTCATTGTGATTGTACCTCAACTGTGTCCTACAATTGTGATTGTGTGTGAGATTGTGCTGTACCCGCTGAAGTCCTTGTATTACCGTGAGTGTTTGTAGTTAGTATTTAGAGTCCTTGTTTATCTTGTCAGTCCAGTCCTGTTTTAGTTATTTAGTCTTTACCTTGCTCCGTGTTTTCCCCCTCGTGGGTTTTGTTTTCCCCTTTTTGTAATAAACCCTTTGTTTGAGAATCCCTGTCTGCACCTGAGTTCCTCCCTTACCAATACCTGACAGGTATGACCTTGTCGCGAATGTGACCGGACAATGACTGAGTGCGTGTGTGTGGTTTTTATGGTGCTGAGGTGATCGGGTGGTGATGAAGATCAGGTGGATGTGATCAGTATTCCGGTGAGGGCATGCGTTGTGATTGCGTGGAGGTGGAACCTGGCGTGTTTGTAACACCGGCAAGTTACGATTAAAAAAAAAAAAGAAAAAGAAAAAAAAAAAGGAAAGTTAATAGTTCAGCTAGGGCCCATTAAAAAATTCAACATTTATAGTAAAAACATTGTTAAAATTTTCAGTTGTAAAAGTCAGTAATATTTTTTAAAGGAAATTAATACTTTTATTCAGCAAGGAGGCATTAAATTGGTCAAAGGTTACAGAAACTACAACGTTTATTATGTTACAAAAGATTAATATTTCCAGTAAATTAGGTTCTTTTTAACTTTTTTATTCATTAAAGAATCCTGGAAAAGTGCATCAGTTTCAATGAAAAAATTTAGCAGCACAACTGTTTAATGTCATAATATATTTTAATGATTTCTGGAATATTGATGCTGAAAATTCAGCTTGGCATTACTGTAAAAAATTTCATTTTAAAACATATCAGTATAGAAAAAAGTAATTTTATACTGTAGTAATATACAAAGCTTTGGCAAACAGAAAACATCTTACCAACCAAAACCTTTAAACCGTTTTGTACACTCAAATGGATTCAAGAAAAATGTTACTACTTTTTACTTGATGGTTACACTACGTGACATTTGTCGAATTATTCACTTTAAATATTTGTTGAAAATATATTAGTTGTTGTCTATATTATTTCCTTCGCATTATATATTGACATGTTTGCTCAAATTCACCAGCCCTAATTATGACTGCTGAAAATGATGTTTCTTCCTTGGCAAATGTTTAGTCGACAGTAATTGGCTTTCCTGAGTTTGTTCACTGGTTGCTGAAAGTGGCGTGTGGCATTATTATTATCTCAGGCCTACAGTTCTCCTCTCTGCGTTGATGGAGGAGGTCTTAACACACCCAGCTGTCTGCGATCCATCTTAAACTCATATAGCACACATGCATGGTAGTGCGTAGGATAAAGAGTAGCTCAATAAGCTCATTTCCGTGTCATTTCATCAGAACAGTATTCAGCATCACTGGACATAAGATGTTTGTTTATCAATGGAAGCTAAGGGTTGCAGTGCAGTGATTGACGGTGTTTACTGTTCTCCTCTTTCTTCTCCTGTCCACAGTCTCTTATTTTCGACGAGGTGGATCTTTCAGATGCCAGTGTTGCCGAAACAAGCACAAAGAATGTCAACAACAGTTTCACGGTAAGCAGCCTTTTCCTTGCTTTATGTCAACACCTGTGAATATCCACACTCTACCACAAACACATTAGTTGTGTGATATTGAGTATAAGTCTCATAGCAACAAGTCAGTCGGTTTTACTAGTGTCGAGGTGAAAGTGTGTCGTTTTTGTGCTGGTGCTGTCTTCAAATTGCAAGAATTTTGGACTGTTTTCGACACGGGACACAAATATTTTATTAATTATAGCTTCTGTACAGTCAGGCAGTTAGCAAGTTCAGTTCATTCCCTAACTCAGTTATTTATCAAATCATGTCAAATCTCGGTTATCCTCCACCATTTCAGAACAGATATATCTTCGAAAAGGCTGGAAAATATCGAACTATATTTAAAATTAATGAAATTACAAACATAAAATTTTAACCCTGCTGCAAGAATCTGCAAAAAAATCTCTTTATATCTTTTTTTTCCTCTTTTGGAAGCATTATTGTAAATTTTTCTTGTGCTATTGGAATAAATGGGAATATTTTATTTTCTGCAGTCTTCTGTTCTACACTATAGAAGTTTGCAAAGACTACAACGACTTACGTTCAGAGAATTATTAGAAAATCCATGAAAGTGACTTATTTTATACACTGTGAAACATGCAGAAGTTGCCCTCGGGCACACATTGTTGTGCTTTTCCATGGTATAACGTATTTGTGAGCAAGTAAACAAGTGTCGTCAGCTGAGATCAAACGGGCCGAGGAGCAGCGACTCTAAAAACTGTGACCCGCTCCCCAGGCTCGGCTATAAAAAGAAACAACGGAGGGACAAGAAAGCTCGGAGGAGAACGAGGGGTTATTTTTAGCAGCAGAGATGTTAGTGCTCCACTGAGCATGCTTTGGATGATTTGATCGCTGGCGTATTGTTTAACAGTGAAGGGAGCCGTGTGTAATGCACGTGCTCTGAGGTGCTTGCTACACTCCGCCTCCTTCAACAAATGCTTTTTCCCTTCTGAAAAAAAGAAATCACCCACTGCCAAGAAAAACAACAGATGCTCATTATACTTATACATTATTGAGAGGCCCATGTTGAGGCTTTATTTTTTAGAAAAAAAAGCATGTGTTCTTGTTCTATATGTGAGGTGATCTGCAGATTTCAGAAATACATTACACACCTCCGAGCATGCCATTCCTACTAAAAACGTCTTTGAACGTTTTGATTTCTTTGATTGAGAGATCACTGGGTTTCATGCTCTGGAGAATTCCCTGGAAAGCAGTAGACATGAGCTAAAGTCTCCATCTGCCTCAGTGCACTCAAATGGATTTCCCTTGAAATTTTCTTTTCTACAGCAGCCACCTTTTCATAATCCAGAGCCACTTTGGGCTCCATCTTTGCTGTATTTTTCTCAGTGTAGCTACCTACTGCTTTGTAGTCGTGCTGTGTTTTTTGTTCTTCCATTGCTAAAAATAGCTCACAGCATTGTGCTTTTCTGCACAAGAGAGAGAGAGAGAGAGAGAGAGAAGTGATCTGTCTGCTGAACAAAAGGAAATCCTGGAGTGATGTCACTCACAAACACCTCCCGGTGGTGAAGGGCTGCAGTCAAGCGGAGAGCGAGTGAAGGATACTGGAGGACGGAGGCACAGCGAGTGATGAGGGATGATGGGAAGAGGTGAACGCTAGCCTGCTCTCCTTAATGACTCTCTTCTGCTTGACTTGGCCAGCGGTCTGGAGCGAGCTGTAATGAAGCCTAAACACATGCGACATCTTTAAGAGTGCCACTTGGCTTGCAGGAATTGCTCTTTATTCGTACATCGAGATTTGTGCCTGTGTGTGGAAGCTTCCACGTGGAAGCGCTCAGTGTGGCGGTGCATGTGACAGTACATGTGTCTCCGGTGGGCTGTTCCTTGAGCGGTGGAGGGTTCTGCAGCAGTTGGGGAGGGCGAGAGCAAGCGGGAGAAAACAAGCTTCACAAACACACTCCGAGGCATCAGCTCACAGAAGCAGCAGTGCAGTTGAGAGCGGATCGCTGGTGAGTGCACCACACACACACACACACACACACACACACAGCATGTGCATGAATAATGTATCCCGATGAGTGTCGCATGACATCTGGGTTCTGCTCGCTACCAGAGTGGAAACCTGTCTTTAGACTCTGGTTGAGCTCTCTGTGAGATGTTGCCTGCGTGGGTTTCGGAGCATGTTAGAGGAAAGGCAGGACGCTGCACCTCGAGGTACACGTGAGGGAGGCAAAGCTTCTAGAAGCAAGTGCTTTCCATCCCCAGCTCTCGAGAGCAAGACTCCATTATCCTCAGTTGGCATCGGCTTTTTAAAGTTTTTAAAGAGCTGCACACAAATGGATTTGTCATTTTGTATGTATGCTGCTAAGTTTTGATGGCGCAGACTGATGCGTCTCATATCGTGGGATGGTACGGATTTGCAAGAGAATTATAACAGCTTCAGTGCGCCATTTAAATGAGTTTATGTTATTTTCTGGATGTTTGCATGTGCATACTTGACGCAAAACGTGATCACAGATTATTATTTTTTTTATCAGATTTTAGGTTAACATTTTCATGAACGTATAAGGGGAAAGTCTATCTTAGGTCGATTTTAATCAAGGTACATTTTTCACTCTAGTACTTACAGCAGACACACTGAATTAAACACAAATGTTGAAGTAAAAGTACTAAAACAATATTTTATTTTAAAACATACTGCTGGATTTTATACAATTTTTACAGTGTAGTTTAAATGGCAGTGTCTTTTTTCGATTAATTTCATTTTATATTTTTTTTTTACATCTTTTCCACATTTTTTCTAAAAGTGTTCATTTAGTCTCTTCCATTTGTTCTACGTAGTTCTGACAATTATTGAGACATGCCTAATCATGAAAACAGTGTTCTAGAATAAAAAGTTCTAGATGTAATTTAGTTTGTCACACTGAGCTTTTTTTTTTTTTTAAAGACAAAGCAGAATTGTTTTCTTTGTAAACGGCGAAATCAATGTGAGACACTTTATCCGCAATGTTCTGACTTATGTCACTTATTTCATGATGAATATTTTTATAAAGTCAGGTACAGCACACCAAATCGATACAGGAACAATGATAATCAAATCTACAAGATAAAAGCAAACTGATCCTGGAAATATTATTCTAAAATGACATTGTTGATTCGCCACTAATGGTCTTTTGTAAGGGAAATGGGCCTGACACGTCTGAGATTAAAGTCCAAAAATAGAACAAGCTCAATCTAATGAAATAATAATCAGTTTTGTCCAGAGGGAATCCGCTGGGTCGCTTATGTGAAATAATGTTGACTTCAAGGGGTACGTACAGGGAGCACTTTAATTAGACGCAGTATCTCTTTCCTGTGGTGTGAAAACACGGTGTACCAGTGCAAACTGACAGAGATAATGGATCCTGTATTGGCTGTAGTTAACCTTGATGGAGCAGGTGCTTCTAACGTGTGACAGCGATCAGACAGCTAAATATTATGCCTGCGTTTTCCTTTATTTATGATGGATTACCTTATCTGACAATACTGTGTATGTTCACCATAGTTCATTTTTAATGGTTTTTAGAAGAACATTGTGTGCCTGTATGTATTTGATGGAAAATACAGGTAACAAAATATTATTACAATTTAAAAGAACTGTTTTTATATTGATATATTTATTCCTGTGATGCAAAGCTGAATTTTCAGCATCATTACCCCAGTGTTCAGTGTCACACGATCCTTCAGTAATCATTCTGATATGATGATTTGATGCTCGAGAAACATTTCTTATTATCAATGTTGAAAACAGTTGTGCTGCTTCATATTTTCACGGAAACCGAGATACAATTTTGATGAATAAAAAAAGTTAAAATGAACAGCATTAATTTGAAATGCTGCAACAGTATATACATAGAACTGTATTATAGCTATGTGTATAGATAAATTAAAGACATTTCATCAGTAGGATTTTGTTTAATTCTCAGTGTATTCTAGGAGGATTTCAATTTAATCCTTTTAGGATTATTATTTAGAAATTATTGTAAAAAACAAAAACAAATTAGTTGTTATTTTAAAGAGATATTCCTATCTTATCTGACATTTAAAATTATTTAGTTAAAGCATTAGTTAAATAATATATTTACATTGCCTGACCAAAAGAAAAAAAAATTAAATTAAAAAAATACTACTAATAAATAAATGAATTATAATAAATGATTAATTCATTTAGTACTGGGTTTGTGGCTTCGAAATTACTTTATAGCACCACCAAAAAAAAAAAAATATTGCTGATCATGAGGAGGTTTTCATTGAATCCAGTGGTGTTTTCTTCCAGAGCTTCAATGAAGGTTTGATCTATTGACTCTAGAATGTTCTACTGTGTCATTGATTAGGTCAGACGTTAAATAAAGCAGCATTTGTCTCACACGGATGCTCTCTTAGAAGCCTCTGTGTCTCTGCTGTAGTATTCTCTTTCCCAGGACAAAACAGTCAGCCCCCTCACTCAATCTCATTGGTCTGAGAGCCATTCTTTACCTCACTGCTGCTTTTTCAAGAGCTACTCCTTTGACCAGTTTCTACCAAAATGGTGCTGGTTCTCAATTTGGTGGTTTTGCTGGTTCTTCAACCTATGTACATTTCCATTGACTGACATATAGTTTGTAACATGGCCACACATATACACAAACGAACAGTCCTGCAGAGTTGCAATGTGCAAATTATATATGTGTATAAAAATCAGCAAGGTGTGGTCGAACAACAAGTCAAAAAACTTTAACTGGAAACCCCATATAATTAGGCTGGTTTTAGATAGTTTTCTGGTTCCATAGAAGATATTTATGTAGAAAGCACTCATGTGATCTAGACGGAGTACATACAACCACTTTTAAACCACTTAATTAAAAAGTACATTTAGATTGCTATATCAGTGAGAAAAAGCTAGATTGATTAGATTAAGTTTTATTTCAGTTTTAGTTATTTTATCTTTACTTCAAGTAACATTTATTATGGAGTTTGTTTCTGCAACTGTGCAATTTTTATTTTACCTAAAAATAAATCAAAGTAATAATCTACTATTACTGGTTTTGCCAACATTTTTAATGACAACTTGGTGTCATTTAATTGCTTTTTACAACATTGCAATTCTCTAAAACGATCACACTTATCAGCTTGTCATTTGTTGGATAACTAGTTGACTAGTCGACCATTGTGACCCATCCCTTGTATGAAGACCCAGAACGGGTTTCAGATTGGGCACCCCATCATTGTAAAATAGTGAAATCTTTTTTCTAGTTTGTCTAAACTCCATTTGAATGTAATCATGAACTGCAGTGATGGCGCACAAGAGAAATCACTCAGTGAGGTTGCCATGTCCTCAGCATGAGCGCTTGAGGAGGCTTTTAGAGTAAGAGGTTTGCATGGATGAGCTGGGAGTTGCCCGTGTTTGACTGTGTAAGGGAGAAAGATGAATACTAATGTGATTACTGCATCATGGCCGGGCATGGAAATTGATAAGTATGTTTTGGCAACAAAAATGAATCAGATAGCTCTTTAAGTAATAAAATCATAAGCCTGGAAAATTCCAGCAGCTCTTTCCGCAGCTGACAGTGCAGCCTGGACAGTGTGACTTCTTTATTTGTTTTTGTAGAAGATACGCAGCCTCTCATGCTTGTGCTTTAGATCTGCAGTATCTATGGTGAACATATAAATAAACATGAAACTGTGCTGCGCTACACCGCAGCTCTCGGTCCGAACTGCCCTTCACAGCTCTGCTCTGTACTGCTAAACATGCCTTAAAGACCACTTGTCATTTACAAGCTAGTAAAGGACAACTGAAGCCTTACATAGCAGCTGCGCGGTGCACTGGCACAGGGTGGTATTTACGAAGGAGGCTTCCGAGATGCCAGTGTGTTCCTCAGATGATTGGAGGGCCGCCAGAGACACTCAATGCTTCAGATGACCTTATCTGGTTGGACAAAAGAGTGAGCTTAAAGGAGGTTATTTCATGACTGATAGAAATAAAACTGCAAAGCTTGTTCTTATTTAGCATTTATGCGATGTGAGTTGTCATTTCAATTTGGATTTTGAGTTCAGTACAAATTGACTGCTTCTGACAGCACTTGTGGTGAAATGCTGATTGAGAAAAAAATATTTCAGAATCGTATCATTTATTTATAAAATACATAAAAAATGCAAAAAGCTATTCGAAGTTATTTTTATAAAAGAAAGTTTTTTTGTGGCATACAGTCAAATATTTCAGGGTGATACAATTTTACTAAAGAAGCTCAATTGACAGAAAGTCATATGGTACAACCAGCACTATCCAGAAACATGCAGAAATCTTTTTAATAAAGCAAGACATTTTAGAGAAGGGCCCTTCAGAGCCTTAATACTGTGTCTCAATAACTCTCTATGATAATTTGACCTTTTTTATGACATGGAAAGGTCAATTCTGGTATAATGTCATGTGGCATGACACTCTGAAACCATGTGAATGAGTTATGTTATGTTATGAGTTATAAATTAGTAATTCACAAGATATTCGTTAAAATCTATTTTTTTTTTCTTGGAAAATGTATTCAATATCTTATTTCTAAAATAATGATTAAGGTGTGTTTACTTGTGTATTTAAATAAAAATAAAAATTAAATTTATGCATTTAGCAGACGCTTTTATCCAAAGCGACTTACAGTGCATTCAAGCTATCAATTTTTACACATTAAATAAATAATAATAAAAATTTGTTTAGTTTTTATTTGATATTTGATAGACACCACATGACATACTGTATTAGTATCTTATGACTCATTACATTTAAGCATTTCTCAAAAAATTTGTTTCAAAAGAGGTTTCCTTTTCTTTATCATGGCCTCAATTTTATTTATTTTTTTGTCATTGACCTGAACCTGGACATATAATAAAATATTCATTTAAATATCAATGTCAGTTTTTTATGTATCACTATTCAAAATAAGTTGAATTGAAATTTCTAATCAGCATTATTATGCCTCAAAATCACTCCAACAGTATTGAAAAAATAGCAAGCCGTGGATGAAGCGATCTTCACCTGCCGTTCAAATGGCAAACATAATGAGCTACAACGTTGGCATTCACATTACTCTGTTGCATTTGTAATTCTCTCTCAGCACCTCAGCTGCTGTTAGTGGATATCTTCAGCTACAGCCACTGTGTCTTCTCAAAAGGAGATTGTATGCCCTTGTGTTACAGTGATAGCGTTGTTTATTTGGTAACCACACCTCTGAAAAATGTAGTATCCAGCTAGGCTAAACCTAATTAGAGATGTTTCATTCCCTATCATGCTAGATGGTTGTGGCTGGTTTCCCAAAAATGAGTGAAGCAACTTATGGTTGAGGCATTAATAACCGAAACATATGGTTTTTATCTATTGCATCCATTTGAGCTCATTATTGCAGCCAGGAATACAAGTTTCTTTTACAGCTCTTTATAAATAGTTGAGAACATTGTCACTTGTGATGACAGCTCGCTATAACTGTGAAGAATAGGAACAAGCATATATTATAACAGTGTTTTAATGCAATAATTTCGGTCAAGCATATCCCAAGAAAGATTTTTCTAGACAGAAATGAGACTAAAGGAGAGCAAATGGAGATTGGAGATGTGTTCAACAAATATCTGAACAAGTTTTAAAACAGTGCTCAGATTTGTTCATTTGAAAGTCAGACCTTTCAATGTGAACTCAAAACATTTTGCATCAAATTTTCCAAGCAAATAATCTCAGCTGTCTGCATTCATTTTATTGTTTTTATCTAATTTGTCTGTTTTAATTAATATTTTCAGAAATAGACTACTATAAACTAGGGATAGTTCACCTAAAAAAGAAAATTCTGTGAACAATCCGAAATCCATAAGACTTTTTAATTCCTCTTCAGAACTCAAATCAGTATGAAGCCTAAGCAATTTTTGTCTCTCCATTGAAAGTCAATTCCACGAAAACTTTCACACATAAGCTTTGATCAATGAACACACACAGAGCACACCAAAAATGCTAATCAAAAGCTTGACCTTAATTGCATGATGTTGAGAATAAGCCCCATCTTTTGAATCAAGTAAGCATATTTGAGATTCTGCTTATCACATACAGTGAGCCCTATGTATGTGTGATTGTTACGGTCTAAGTTTGTCTAGGGAAGACCACAACAGAAAATTATCTGCAGTCGCACAGTGTCTCATCACCAACCAATTTACTTTCTGTCTTCCCTAGACTAACTTAACTATTACAGAAATCGGGGGCTCGTCCGGGATACTGGTTCGATGGAGCTTAAACAAGGCACAGAATTCACACAGCAATGGAACCTACGGCTCTGGACGTAACAGTGATCAATATGAATAAAAGCCTAAACCTTTTCATCATATAAAGAGATTGTGTCTCTTCAGGAGACTTGGATTAAACCACTTGATTCATATGGAGTAATTTTATGGTGTCTTTATGAACCTTATGAGCTTTGAAAGTTTGGTGGAATGTTCTTTCAATGGAGAGACAGAAATCTTTCAGGTTTTATTCAAAATATCTTCATTTGAAGATGAAGTTGAACAAAAGTCTTAAACTTTTGAATGACATGAGAGTGAGTAAATGATGGCAGAATTTTCATTCTCAGATCTCAGTCAGGCATATTGAGCTATAAAAGAGCAACATCTGAGGATCGAAAACCTGAATCAAAATTGTAAATTGGGAATTCCCACTGTTTTGTCCTGAGATAACTGGGCACCAAATGTCATATTTTGCATTGAGCATTTATAAAATATTGTAAATCTAAAAAGAAAATGACCTAAATTAGTCTTTAAACCCAAAATGAGAAAATGATTTCTGCTGGAATCTGTGTTGTTGCGGCGCAGGTGGTAAGCTATAATTCCCTTAAGACTGTAACACCTGCTTCCCCATGCGCTTTAGAGTGAGAACAGTTATCGTTCTGCCACGTGCCGCCAGTGTGTGGAGATGTTAAGGGTGGTGTTATCAATAAATTATAGAGGTATTAAAAGCACAGAGGCTGACTCGCATGGAGGCTGCCCCTCTTATGAAACAGGCTTTTAGCATTTTCCCGGGCACGCCGCCTGTCAGCTTAAATGTCGCACAAGCATCCGAAATGAGTCGAGAGGAAATGACCTGAGGGGTGGAGGTGGCCGTTAAAGAGGAGTAGAGGAGGAGGCGAGGAGTAGGGGGACTTGTCCCAAGCCTTGTCTTAAAGAGTGGGAAGGGGGAGATATCACTGTCAGTCGCAGTCAGTAAGGCAGGAGGGTGAGACGCTCTGCTCTCATCTCCCCGGATCTCTGTCTTCCTGTAGGTAATTACACCGTTCCGAAGGCTTATCCTGTGCGCCGAGAACAGGAAAGAAATGGAGGACTGGATCAGCTCGCTGAAATCGGTTCAGTCCAGAGAGCATTACGAGGTAAGTGTGCAGTTTGACTTGAGTTGCATCTTGAACTATGGGTCTGCACGTTTTTTTTTTTTTTTTTTTTTTTCAGACACACTTCCTTGGAAATAAGAAGCTGAATATGCATGTCTTAGAATCCCCTTAACTCTTTCCAATCAGGTCCTGTGTATTTTGCCATGCTTTGGGTGTTCAAATCCACCTTCTAAACAGACCTACTTTCGGATTTCCTCGTCTCTCAGAATGAAATATTATGCATAAATAGCATGCTATCCATTTAAAATAGTTCTGGAAAAAGAGAATTTTGCTGTTTGTTGTTGCTAATTCGTCAAGTCTAATTTTGCATGTGGTGGCTTTTAGCAGCTGCAACCAGTAAAGGAAAGTGTGGACTGCAGCATTGAGTGTTGACTGTATGCCACTTTGATATAAAATGAAGATGGTTATGTAAGACTCTCAGCCCCCGTGTTCTGCAATACCATACCCAGAACTCCAGCGCTCTGCTGGCACCCCTGACTGTGGGGAACCATCCTCCCTGTTCAATTGTTTTAACATTTAAGACACATCAAACGGACATCTGGCCTCGTAAACCACTGTCCTGTTGCATTAGGGTGCTGCAGGTAGTTACACATGCCTGGAGCACAGGAGGAAACCTGTTGTCAGGGAGAGCCGCGGTGTGATGTTGCATGCAGGAAGTTTGCGTGCCGTACATCTGCTGCTATTAAATGTGTGTCAGTCTGTGTGTTTTGCATGTGTGTGTATATGAGAGCTGAAAAACATAGCCTTTATTTTAAGGGCTCTGAACAAGTCTTATCCTGGCGCTATCAATTTGTCTTAACTTCTCCTTTGCTAGACGGCACAGTTTAATGTGGAACATTTCTCAGGGATGCACAACTGGTATGCCTGCTCCCACGCTCGCCCTACCTTCTGCAACGTCTGTCGGGACAGCCTCTCAGGGGTCACTTCTCATGGCCTCTCTTGTGAAGGTAGGTGACTGCCCATCTCTCTCTCTCTCTCTTTTTCAAACCGGTATCTCGGATAATCCCTGTATGATTATGGAACTGCTTCGCTCAGCTCACTGTCCTTCCCCAAAGGTGCCATATTTTCATCAAAGTTGGTCAAGGGTGGTCAGGAATGGCTCAGGGCTGCATTAGAGTGGGTTGCACTGGTCAGAGCTACAGTACTTAGTGCGGAAGCACAGCTAATTGAGGTGGGGAAAAGATCTGAACGGAAACAAAATGCAATAATAAATCAATACACTGATGCCAGGTATCTGTCATTTATTTGTTTAATTTGATCTGCAAGGTTATGATGTGTTTGCTTTTTATATGAAAATGCACATGAATCAGATGAAAACGGTTGAGATTGGAGATATAAAAATCCTTTTCAAACAGGTATCCTGAACACTTCACCTGTCTGCTGCAGAATCATTTATAGTCAACTTCAAACACCAATTACAGCCTATTGTGCTTTGGTAATCTGACATATTTTGAGAAAAATAGGATATTCCACAAGAATGGGCTTATAGAATGAGATTGGATTTTATCTTTCTGGAATTATTTGGATCTTATGAAGGGGAAGGACTGAAAAGTAACTGGGTAATCAGGGTTTGCCTGGTTAACAGGGATGTTAATTTAGCCTATTAATAAGTCGCATTTTATCATTTCATTCAGAAATAGGCCTAATGCCGATACAAAATGTTTATAAACATTATAATAAACACTGTAAACATAGCTATGCTTTAGTTCCCCTCAGTCCACAACAAATCCTTTCAATTAAAAAAATAACATAAATGAAAAATAACCTATAAGAAATTATAGCAACATAAACGACAAGCCAAAGCAAATTAATTTAGGCTAAAACAAAACTGAAAGCAACATTGGGTTTCTCATTCGACCCATAATCAAATGTTTCCGTATTCGTGATGTATTTGAATGCCAAATTATTATTTATTATAGCCTACTTCACTCGAGTTCCAATATCCACGTGAAACAAAATGTTTGCATAACATCATGGCGGTACGGTGATAACACTTAACAGCACAGGTTTTACTACATATTTAAACCGATAAGTGTGTTACAGACTGACTGTATTTTATTATGATAATGAACAGGCTGCATTGTCAAAGTAGCAAAGCTTAATTTTGTGTGCACATGCGGCGCCAGTGCAATCACTTTATTTTTTTCCCAGTGGAAACAACTTCTCCATTTAGTCATAAAGATAATCGGAATTGTGAACTGTTTGGCTTTATTTGTGTACATTCACAATAAAAACAAATCTTTGTGCATAAAATAAACCTAAAGTAAAATAGTATGCCACTTTTTCTGCCATCTGTTTCCTTTTTAAATTTATCATATAGGCCTATTTATTTGCTATATGAACCTATCTTTATTATGATTTTTTCCACTCACAGAAGCATTTCAGGTGCATGATGTGATATGAAGACCATGTGAATCCACAATCTTTTTGTTTTTTTTAATGGGTCACAGACACTTATCCTTTATAATTTAATTCAGTTCTAATTTGAAATAATCTTGTTGGTTAACGGTTAATAGCTAATCGATTAACGAGCATCGGTTTTCGGTTTTAACTGATGGTAGTTTTATTTATTTTTTTGTAGCATATGGATCATGACAAATGTTGATGTGTCAATGATAATAAAATAATACTTATTATATCATAGTTTTACCAGGTATTTATTTATTTATTAATTCTAATATTCCATATTTTCCACAAGGAGTTCTAATATAGAGTGATCAGATGCATGGCATTTACTGTATGCCTCAAGTGACTGGCTTAAAATGTTATAAAGATTAAACAAATTAAAAGACATTTTTCTGAAATAACATGAACCAGTGAATAGTACACAATATGAACATGCTTAAAGAATAAAAGGCTAATGAAATAAATAAATGAATGAATCACATCCCCTAAAACCCTTCCCTTGTACATTCTTGGAATTTGTACATGCTATTTTCTATATATTTTTTGTTTTCATATAAAATCTTGATGTTGAAGTTTGTGGCTATTTTTTTAGTTATTTGTCAACTACACACAGAAGCACCTCAAGCTAAAGTACATGCTGATGGGTTAAAACATGCTCAATGAAAATACTGCATCCGGGATCATGCATTATGCATTCAAATGGTGTGACATCATGTGGAAGAGAGTGCTAATTACTTTCAGAGATATGCAGATGGTGCTCATTAAACTCAACTGACTGTCATTGGCTCTCACATAGCAGGAAGTAAAAATAGTAAGCCTATCACTCACTCCTCAGTTTTAATGAGAAATTCAAGTGAATCCTGCGCTGCTTTGTGAATTATACAAGCCTCATTATTATTGTCATCCAAATGTTTCCTAATGTTGATTTTCCAACATAACATCAAGATGCCATTTAGCAGGACAGTTTCCCTGGGGTCACGTTGCATTAGGCAAAAGTGTACTTGTGCGGTTGTGTGTGGTCGCATTGGTCTAGAGGGATAATTAAAGAGCACTTTCCATTGCTGTTGTCACAGGGTTTGCCTTTCCAACAAGCAGACTCACTCCTGAGTATTAATTACTATCCACTGTGGAAAGATGATCTAATTTCTTTCAACAGACTTCTCATTACTATCCACTTGGTTTCACATTGAAATTGATTTTGTTTCGGCTATTCGCAGACAATGGCATTAGATGGACTACTGAGTGAACAAGAAAGATTATTTACAGAACTGATCCATCAAGTCCTGGATGCTGATTCTAGCACAGACACAGTATGACTCTGGACTGTTTGTTCTGTGGATGGCACTTAATGCATCTGATTGATAGAATAATATTTCTATAATACTTTATTGTTTTATAAAATGTGTTAAACTGTAAATACATTCTGTTTTTAAATTGCATCTAATCTAATTTAATCCTTTAAATCCTCCTGATATATTTCTACACAAATGTGCATTTAAATTATGACATGCTTGTTTTAAGCACTTTCATATTTCTTCCTGTCTTTTTGGCTTATTGACAAATGCAGGAAGTATTTTAGGTATTAGGTTTTCTTGATGTATAGTAGCAAGCATGCACCATTATTTCTTAACCATATCATCTTATTGACTTCCACAGTGTAGTTCATTGGTAATTAGTGCATATTCTTGTAAAATCAACTCAAGCTGGATTTTGTAGTCGAGTCCAGCTCATTCCAGTCTGAGTCCTGATAAAGACCTGAGTTGGTTGAGTCTGGTTAAGACCAAGACCAGAAGAGGGTTGAGTCTGAGTCCAGATCAGGACTAGATGATGGTCGAGTCCAAGTCAAGAACAATACTTAAAGAGATAGTTATCCCAAAAATGTAATTACTAACCCTGATGTCATTCCAGACCTGTAAGACCTTCATTCATCTTCGGAACACAAATTAAGATATTTTTTATTAAATCCGAGAGTTTTTGACCAATTTTATGAAGCTATGAGAATAATTTTAATAATAATAACTACTTTATTCAACAATTTCTTCTTTTCCATGTTAATGCTGATTTATATTCGACACGTCTGCAAGTTGGGTGCGCGTGAAAAACATGGCGTCATCACTGTGTTGGTGAAAGGTCGCTTTGAGTGCGCGCAAACTCATTTTGCATGTCGGTGTGCACGGAATTGTTTTGTAACTTTCTGCGCAGCTCCGAATCCGAAGATGCACGAGTTCAGGGCGATTCTTGCCAAACATGCACGCCTGTGTCGGTGTTTGTGCGAAACAGAAGCAGTTTGATGTGAAGTTCAAACTCCATCAGGTGCTTTTGACGGAAAACAATGCCTAGTTTTTTTTTTTTTTTGCATAGTTTGTCCAAGGCTTTTAATTGTATGTTTTATTTTTATTGTATAAAATAGAATTAGAATTCATTTAGATATAAATTATACACTGTTTGCTTAAAGCTGTCTTTTGTTTAATGCGAAATAAGGCCAATAGTTTAAGATTGTTTTAAGTTTGTATATAAAGAAATGATTATTTCATCAACTCGTTCATCAAAAGACTTGTACTGGAAAATTACTTCTTCTCACCGGTGATTACCGGTGATGGTTTTAGAGGACACATACTCCTGTCGTATCAAAGAATAGTACAACGGCGAACGCGACAAGTATAAAAGCCTAGTCTATTTGGGAAGGTGCGTGCGGGCGTGCGCAGTCAGCGGAGGCTCACGAAGTGGAGCCAGGCGAAAGTATAAATCTCGCTTTCATGACAGTAACACAATGGCTCAGTTCATCTGGGTTCAACATTATAAGATTATAACATTAGCTCCTGCGTCAGCAGCACTATACGCAGTATAGAAAGAGGGTTCAGTCCAAGTCAAGATTGAAACCAGAACATGGTCAATTTTAAGTCCAGACCGAGAACAGAACAGGGTTGAGTCCAGGTCAAGATAGAGACCAAAAAAAAAAAGGGGTTGAGTCTTGAGTCAAAAATGAGAACTGTAGTGGGTCGAGTCAGAGTCAAAACAAGAGTCCAAATGCTCCTGAGAAGACCATGACCCTGAAAATATGATCATGGACTCTAAATTTAATAATGTTGCCCCAACAAGGCACTGAGGATCAACTTTGAAACAGGATCACAAAGGCCAGACTTCAGTGGTCAGCGGGTCAGCAGCATATGTTTTGATGTTTTGTGTTTTGAGCTTCTTTACTAGCTTCTCCAGCTAGTTCTGACCAGTTTGGTCCAGCATGAGAACTCCTGCAGGTCTACACTATAGGATTTTCAGCAGGGTTCACCAAGTTGAGAGACTTAAAGTTTAGAACGATCATTGCTGCTTATATTTCACCTCGATTTCCTGCAGCGGCCAATCAGTAAAGATTGATGTGAGACTTGGGCCCCAACAAAAGAGGAAAACTTAATATTTCTCACTCTCTAATTTGACAGAGACATCCTGTCCATTAGCAGCGCATGGTAAACAGTCTTGCGTTCACTCTGCATTACTGAATTGTCTGTAAATGGTTTGCTAACAGCCCTGAAAATGACATTAGAGTGATTTATTGGAGATTGTTTTCAGAGCCATGTGAAATGGTCTGAGTGTAGACCAGCTCTGATTACAAGATGAGTGTGGAGGGAGATGAGGCGCTCTCTGATTACCGTTATGATTCTCTGAAGTGGATAAGCACTCTCTCGCCTCGTCTCAGTGGATGAGGCTCCTCGTTTATTATTAAGAAACAGCTTTGTAGAAAGTGGAAATTCTCATGGTCTGACATACCGTGAGCACTGAGCTTCCTTTCCAGTAAACAGCCCTGATCAGCCCATGCAGTATCCACTCTGGTGCTGGAATACACCAGGGAGGGAACACTTTCTGTGGTGACCGTGAGGCGTCCTGGCTGGCAGGGTTTGGCTGGGCAAAATGTGCCTCTGCACTGCCGTGATTAGCCGTGTCGCCACAAATCTGTGTAATCCTGCAGGACATTAGAAGCCCCGGCAGCATATGGAGGCGTAATGCGCTCAGACACTGAGCTGGGCTGATTTAACTGGATTTGAGGCTTTTTCAGGATCTGATTCTTGGACTGTGGGCGCCAATCAGCCCTTCTTGTACAGAACAGCTCAGGATGTTTTTTCTAGTTCTCTTGTAGAGATGTCTGAACTGATTGCAGCATCTGTTTCGGGAAATGATGGAGTGTATATTTTAAGTTCGTAGGAATGAAGGTGGCCACAATAATGTGCTGAAGTGTACATTATGGAGGAGGAAGCCAGCCAGCCAATCAATCAGCCATTTAATTCCCCTTCTGGAAATGACCAGATGAACATTGCTAACTTGATTAGACCTGCAATGCAATTTAATAGAGGAAATCAACAAAGAACTGTCGGCCATTAGTTTATTGGACCTCTCCCACGATACTGGCGAGGACAAAAACAGCACCCATGGGGTTTAGAGGTTGAGTTAGCCAAAATATTCCAGTTTTTAGAAGAAATTAATAGATAATATAAAATCATTTGTCTCATGATGGATAAAAAAAAAAGAATACAGCCATTGTTTCCATACTTTAGAAAGGCTTCTAGAGTAATGGATGCTTACAGAGATTAGAAATGTACATTTGTTAATTTTTTTGGTTGATTTTTTAAGTAACTTTATAGACCTAAACTTTAAAATAATAATGCGTATGTGATTACCAAAGTCACTTAATTAGTGACATTAAAGACACTAGAAAATATGTTCATTTAAAATGTTAAAATTGGGAATGTACAAGCAAAAATATACCTAAAAAATATTCCAAAATGGAATTGTGTGAATATAAATTACAAAACTTTGGGGTCTTTAAGATTTAAAATATATATATATATAAATATCTGCAAGGACACATTAAACTGATCAAAAGTGACAGTAAAGACATTTATTTATTCAATTTATACATTTCAAATAAATGCTGGAACTTTCTAGTCATCAAGAATCCTGAAAAAAAAAAAAAAAACATCACAATTTTCACAAAAATATTAAGTAGCACAACTGATTTCAACACTAATAATAATAATAAAAAAAACTGTCTTAAGCATTGAGTCAGTATAGACTGAATTCTGAAAGATCATATGACTCTGAAGACTGGAGCAATGATGCTGAAAATTCAGCTTTGCATCACAGGAATAAATCACATGATAAAATATATTGCAATAGACAATTGTTATTTTAAATTGTAATAATATTTTACAGTTTCTCTGTACTTTTGATTAAGTTGTTCGGCCTTGGTTAGACTTTTTAGAAAAAGTTGCTAGGAAAATTATAATAGAGCCTGAGTCAATCCATCAGAATGACAGGTAATGATTATTTGTACAGTGCTTTTCCTTTCCCATGGCCCTGTTATTTAATTAAAGAAAGTTAGAGTTAGAGAAAGAGTTAGTTATAAGTATTTGGGTTTTCGAGTGCTTCTTCAGTGTTTCCCTCAGTTGATCACTGTATATTGTGCAGTTTAATTTTAACTTGATTTAAGAAGCATTTTCCAGACGTCTTTTATCACCTCATATTTCTTCTGCGGGAAATGAAAATCAGCAACTCAAGGTTACTGCTGGCCAGACTCATAACCAATTTTCTCATTACTCACTTGCAGTGTGTAAATTCAAGGCCCACAAAAGATGCGCAGTCAGGGCCACCAACAACTGCAAATGGACAACGTTGGCCTCTATCGGGAAAGACATCATTGAGGACGAGGATGGGGTGAGTCTCATAAAGCTAATGCATAACCTTTGATTAAATAGCAAAAGTTTGGTCTATGCATCTGCTGGTGTACATTTTTATTATATTCTGTTCCTGTAGATTGCGATGCCACACCAGTGGCTGGAAGGCAACCTGCCTGTCAGTGCTAAGTGCGCAGTTTGCGACAAAACCTGTGGCAGCGTGTTGCGCTTGCAGGACTGGCGTTGTTTGTGGTGCAAAGCCATGGTATGAACTACATATCCCAGAATCCCTTATGACTAATGAGTTCAAAGAGCTTGTGAACTCTAAAAGCTGTCTGTGCTTGGACAGGTGCACACGGCATGCATGGATCTCTACCCTCGCAAATGTCCCCTCGGCCAGTGCAAAGTGTCCATCATCCCCCCTACCGCCCTCAACAGCATCGACTCAGACGGTAAGATTTTTCCTTTCACGAGAGTGACTTCAAGACGGATTATTCTAGTCAGAGATTATACACATTAAATATTGATGATTATTCATTTATTTATTAATATTGATAATAGTATTTTGACCAGACCTATGCTGTATTTAGATAAGAACATGGTCATATTATTTATACATTCTTTATTTTTCAAATTAATTTATGTTTATTATTATTAATAGACGTATTATATAAGCAATTAATATTTTGTGCAAACTAATAATTTAATTTATTAATTTAAATGCTGTATTTGAGTGAGAATAATTAAATTGGCTATTGTATTTATTCTTTTTTTTATCTTTTTAAATATTATTATTATTATTATAATAATATAGCCTTGAGTTTGGGAAAGGTGTTTATAAATAACACATTTTTTTGGTATTGGGTGAAGTTTTTGGGTTATCAAAGTTTAGTGTGTTTTCATAGTACAAGAAACACTTTAATTTAAAAATGTCAAGGTCACTAAGAATGTGTGATTGCATGATTGCGTGCTTATGCACGATCCCACTCTGGATATAATGTATGATTATGTATTGGGGTGTGTGTGTGTGTGAAGTGGTGGGAGGAGCTCAGGTGGAGGGCTGCTGTAGATGGAGCTCATTAGCTTTACTAATTCACAAGCTGCATGAAGAGCAATATCTTTTTTATCATACCTCTGACCTCCTCTACACTGATCATACAGGATGTGTTTTCTCTTCTCTTGATAGACACTCTGTGCCCATGTTCCTCTGTTTTTCTTTCCCATCTCTCCTGTATATGTCAGGGTGGTGTGGAAAGTCACTTTCCCTTAGAGCATCTTGTTCCGTTTCCTTACGCATGTAAACATAACAGCCTCTGGTGGACCATGTGCTTGGAAAATGGAAGAGGAGAGCAAACAAGAGCACTCTTCCATGCCCGGCTCTCTCTTTCTCCATCCCTTTCTGCGTTATTAACCTGCCGCTGGGGATTCATACCTTGCTTGTTTGCTCAGTCAGCCTGTGGTGGAGCATATGCCACTGATTTCCAGGAAATTGCACATTGCCTTTTATTGACAGCTGTGTGAATGCTATTTAGAGCCGCTTCATTCTCAACAATAGGTGTAAAAATAGCTCAATGGCTGTGACCCATTTTAATTTTTAAATCAAATTACATTCATTTAATTTAGAAATTACATTTTAAGTTGCAATCACATCATTGCAATTAGATCTCAAGCTGCCATAAGTTATCACATTTTAATTCACCTATATATAAATATTGTATATTAGTAGTTTATGTGCATTTGCATTTTTTTTGTAATCTATTCCACTCTATTCTACTTAGTTAATCTTTAATGACACAGAGAAATCACTTTCAGACCTTTTTTTTTTTTAGCTTATGAACGATAAAACCATCAACAGCCAATCAGAATCCATCCACCTTTAAAGAGTTTAAGCATTTCAAGTAGTAGATGACAAACTCCAGTGTGCTGTTTAAAATGAACAAAACGTTATTGTGTGTTGGTGTGGACGATAATATAGTCATCTCTATAGTTATTGTTCTTGGTGTCAATCGGTTTTAAGTAATTAGTAACTTTCATCGGTCCCACTTTATATTAGGTGGCCTTAACTACTATGTACTTACATAAAAAAATAAGTACAATGTACTTATTGTTTTCTTATTGTATTGTAAAACACTTTTGCTGCTATTGAGGTGGGATGGGGGTAAGGTTCGGGAGAGGGTTGGAGGTATGGGTAAGTTTAAGGGTGGGTTAAGGTGTAAAGTATGGGTCAACAGTGTAATTATAAATGTAATTACAGAAATTAAATACAGATGTAATTACATGTCTTTTTTATATAAGTACAATGTAAAAACATGTATGTACACAATAAGTACATTGTACTAAATTATTAATTAAAATGTAAGTACATAGTAGTTAAGGCCACTTAATATAAAGTGGGTCCCTTTCATCTGGCCATGTGTGAAGTCAAACCTTGTGAGTGCTGAGGACGTCTGCTATTGGTCAGAACCTCAAAGCTCCTGCCGCTTTAATTTGTGGAGCACATATCGGATATAGAGATTAGTTGGGGCTAGACAGAAATGTAATGAAAATCAATAGCTGTGAAGTTTCGCCTGATATATTTTTGGTTCTTGTTAATTGGCTGTTTTAAAACGGACAAATAGAATAGATGAGGCATGGACGGATTGAACCCTGTTAAGCTGCGAGGGCTGCAGAAAGCATGAGAATGTGATGGGAAAGTAGAAGGGTCCCTCACGTGTAAGGAATCTCCCGCCTCAATGCTAGATGGCGAGGAGAGCTGCATCTTCATTCGCTCAGGGCTGCCTTTGGCACGTGCTCAGGCTTCGTGACTCAATTTGCCTCAGCCTGCCTCCGGGAGAGATAGCCCGAGATCGAGGGAAAGAGGAGGTGGGGCTTCTATTAGACCTAAAGGGGTCCACTGACAGACGTCCACCCACGTGTCTGTATCCACTTGCAGCCATGCAGAGAACATGCAAATGGTTTATGAATACTCATGCATGCTAAGAGCCGTGTATGCAAACATGATGCAATACACATAGAAGCATACAGGTATCCAGAATGAATGCACTGTGTGCACCTGCAAACAGTTCCTCCCAAATGTCTGCACCAGAGAGACAGTAATGTGCATGCATGTGTCCGCCTCGACTGCGAGCACATTTGACAGCTCCTCACTCAGCCTCAAATCACAGTGCCGGATTATTTACACACTATAGGACACATCATTTTCCACTAAAGCACACTAGGCTGATGGTTTGCTTTTCCTTGTGCTGCAGCACAAAACACTTTCCTCATCTTTCTTGGTGATTCATCCTTGTCCAGGCATGAAGAATACTGTTCCTAAGCAACATGGAGTCGACAAAAACCTCAGCATTATCTTTTTTTAGCAAGCAAGTTCTGACATTTAGTTCTTGTAGTTTAATTGGTAAGCATGGTGTTGAGGTAATGATGCAATAGTAATACATTTGCTTTAATTTTTTTCAGTAAGTGAAATCAATAGTAATGCATCAGAATTGACCTTAACATTGATATCAAATTTAAAGTTAACCTAAGATTTTTTTTTTTTTTTATTAAGCTGAAAACCAAAATAGAAAATAAAGTCTTGGTAATTAAATTTGCCTAACTATGTAATTTAACTGTTAAGGGTGTTGTGTTCTCAGGTGAGAATAACCTAAACTAGTCTAAATAAAGTTCTAATGCAACGACTCTCCTTTCAATATTTCGAACAAATTTTACACAGATAAAAAACTGGAAAAGTGCTAATAAAGCATCAATTTGTTGGTCATTGCTTTCGGCACTCCAAAGCTATATGGCTGAAATATATTTTATTTTTTTGCCATGAATTTTAGTGCGTCACTAGAAATCAATTCTACAATAAATTGGGTTTTACATATGAATCAGTGACAGTTAGCGTTAGCATGTTGCTAAGATAACAATGTAATAAACTTAATTTAGAAAACATTGGGGTGAATATTGGGTGAAATAGTCAATTGTTTATTATTACTATTTTATTGATACTTTTCAGTAAAGAATAAATTAAGCTTACTTATAACCAAAATTTAGCTCACTTTCATCCACCATCCTGGATCACAGACTGCACTGCATTCTGGGTGGTTTTTTTTTGTGTTTTTTTTTTTTTGGTGCTGTCCTTGAATTTTGGAGCTGAAAAGTTTCTGTTTTTCTATTTGTTCTTTTCCTGTGACAGGTTTCTGGAAGGCCACCTGTCCCCCATCATGTGCAAGTCCACTCCTCGTGTTTGTCAACTCAAAAAGCGGAGACAACCAAGGGGTAAAATTCCTGCGTCGCTTCAAACAGCTGCTCAATCCTGCTCAGGTCTTTGACCTGGTCAACGGTGGACCTCATTTAGGGTAAGACCAGCATGCCAAAACTATGTTACTATGTTGATGTATGATGCTTTATAAATCAGCATACAAGTTTTCAGGACCCATAACTATTATTATTAACATTTTCTCCATTTTTAATCACTTTTTTTTGTCATTTTAATTGTTCTTTCCTCTCTTTTAGCCTTCGCTTGTTCCAAAAGTTCGATAACTTCCGAATCCTGGTGTGCGGTGGAGATGGAAGCGTTGGTTGGGTCCTGTCTGAAATTGATAAACTAAATCTTCACAAACAGGTGAACAGCACTTCAACATATCCTTTTGATTGAAAGTAAACTTGCCGCTGTATGGTTAGGACTTGGCACGAGAGTATCAGAGCAGATGTTTAGGAGGATTTCTTAATGAAGTGAACCGGTGATCTGACTCGTCTCTTGTTGGCAGTGCCAGCTGGGTGTTCTGCCGCTGGGCACCGGGAATGACCTGGCACGGGTGCTCGGCTGGGGGCCGTCCTGTGATGATGACACTCAACTCCCTCAGACACTGGAGAAGCTGGAGAGAGCCAGCACCAAGATGCTGGACAGGTACAGAGCATACTCTAGCATGACCACAACTAAGTGTAGCTTATAATATCTGTGTCGTTGGCTACATCTACAGCTGCTGTTTACAGGTGGAGTATAATGACGTATGAGATTAAAATACCTCCCAAACACAGCTGCCCCACCACACCGGAGGAGACAGAGGACGGCCAGGTACCGGCTACACATCAGCGCCAATGCATACATCTACATCAACACCAATAAAAGAGTTGTTGACATGTCACAGTGTGACATGCTATACTTTATCTAAGACTAGGTGACACAAAAACACAACAAAGACAATAAAAGACAACTCATCTTTCAGCTGTTTCCCTCACTGCGCTCTAAAGAAAACATTTGGCGCACCCATTGTAGTGCGCTTCACAAGCAAATGGCTCTTATGAACTGTTTAAACTATTTAATTAATTGTTCAAAATAGTCACAAATTAGTCTCAATCTTAAACGTTCTTTCTACGAGCCGTTATTTTTAATCGTGTCCGAGTCTAAATAAATATGTTGAGACTGTTACTATTATTTGTAGGGTGACCATATGTGACCCTGGAGCACAAAACCAGCCTGAAGTCACTGGGGTATATTTGTATACATTGTTTGGGTCCAAATTATCAATTTGTCTTTTATGCCAAAAATCATTAGGACATAAAGATCATGTTCCATGAAAATATTTTGTACATTTCTTACTGTAAATATATCAAAACTTAATTTTGATTAGTAACATGCATTGCTGAGAACTTTTTTTTTCCAGAACATGTCCTCGCTGGGATTATAAAATTGCCTGAGATGTCCTGGTTTTGGCTTTGTTTTCCTATTGATGTCTTCTCTTCAGTCATCATACATTGTATGTGTGCATATTTGCATTGCTTTGACTGTTTTCTGCAGATCTTGCACGCCACGATTGGTCGATTGTGTACAAGGCCTGGACGCTATTGGTTAAACTTCTTTTCATTCATTACCTTTAGCAGGTATGAAAACAAAAGAAAAACAAAGCCAAAATACCACACATTGTAGGCAATCACAAAATCCTGCCCAGGCCAGGGCATGTCCAGGAAAAAAGAGGGCATGTGGTGTACTGGACTGCTCATTTATATAATGATTTGCTACACACGAGATATACCTGGTTTTAGTTACAGATATCTGCTTACGAGGATTCAGTGGCTGCTCATCTCACGAAGATCCTGAACTCAGATCAGCACTCGGTGGTCATATCTTCATCAAAGTGAGTCCTCTCACAACATACACTTCATATTCCACCACTAACAAACAGAATCACAGATAAAGACAGTTTCCTCTGGTCTCCTCCAGGGTATTGTGTGAGACGGTGAAAGAATTTGTGGCCAAAGTTGGGAAGTGTTATGAGAGAAGCGGTGAGAGTATGGAGGAGGCTGATGCGCTTGCTCTCAAAGTGAGTCTGTGATGCTTCTCCTCATGACAGCTCTTTCAGTCTTTACTCAACACGTGTGAAAACACAGTATAAACCTGTTTATCAATGCATCCCCCTTTCCTTTGTTCTCTGTCTACAGTGTGTGATTCTGAACGAGAAGCTGGACTCCCTCCTGCAGACGCTGAATTTGGAGGCGCAGGCCATGACGCCCTCAGCCCTCACCACGCCACCCATCGTGGAGGAGGAGGTGGAGGAGGAGGAGGAGCTGGAGGAAGAGGAGGATCTGAGTGAAGAGTCTATAACGGAGCTGAAGGAGAACGAGACCGAGAAAGGCTCTGCTCATAAGCTCTTCAGACCCCGCGAGCAGCTCGTGCTGAGAGCCAACAGCCTGAAGAAAGCTCTCAGACAGATCATCGAGCAGGCAGAGAGAAGTACGAGGGTCCAGCATGTCTTTTAAATAGAAAAAAAATATTTTTATTTATATATATGTGCTGCTTGCAGAATGCTGCTCTGGATTTAAGCATCTCTTAAATGACTAATCACAAAACTTAAATCAATTATATTTAAATGGATTAGTCACATGAGACCTGAGGGTTCTTCTTGATCTTCAGGGATTTCAGTTTGTTTTAAATAGGCGATCAACATGTGTGTCAATATATCAATAGGTTTTAATTAATGAATAGGTTTCAATATGAAATATTGTCTAAATGCACTGAACACAATTATAAACGCAACACTTTTGTTTTTATCCCCATTTTTAATGAGCTGAACTCATAGATCTAAGACTTTTTCTGTGTACACAAAAGGCCTATTTCTCTCAAATATTGTTCACAAATCTGTCTAAATCTGTGTTCGTGAGCACTTCTCCTTCGCTGAGTTGATCCGTCCACCTCACAGGTGTAATCATATCAAGATGCTGATTAGAAAGCATGATTATTGCACAGGTGTGTCTTAGGCTGGCTATAATAACAGGCAATACAATGTTATGAAAATCTTAAATACAAAATAAAAAAATAAAATAAAAAAAAGATAATAATAATTAGTATTTGCTGTGTAGATTGTAAAATGTTTCAGATATAGCATTTTAATTTTAAAATATAAATGTTTTCAAATAATTTGAACTAAATGAACACAAACATAAGTGATACTGGGCCATGTTCATTTATTTTAATAAAACATAACAATATAGAGTAATAAACAGCAATATTTACTTAAAAAAAGAAGAAAAAAGAAAGATGACATTTCTTAGTGATGATGCAAACAAATCAGTTTTAAATTGATTTATTTCAACGGAAGAGGGATTCATGCTTGCTGCCTTTCTGCCACAGAGGTTTAAAGTCAGTGTGAAATGATGTAAGAGTAATTCTGGATATCACCCGAACAATTAATTTTTTTTCTGAGCTGAAGCAATTCTCGAAGACAAGGAAGAATTGTGATGACATGCCATTTGGGAAACTAAAAAAAAAAAGCACATTCAAAAAAATAGAATTCTCACAATTTTGTGTAATTTTACACCTCCATTAAAAACATGAATATTGATATATTATTAAAATATTATGCAATGCTCGTGGTGAAGAAGTGCATGAATCCGGAGGTTGTGTTTGTGTCTGTGCTGTAGTGGTGGATGAGCAGAACGCTCACACGGACGAGCAGGAGCTGCAGTCTCCCTCTGACTTCAGGAAGGACAGCGAGGAGGAAAACCGAGACAGTGAGAAGGACGAGGACACTAAAGAACTGGAAGCTCTGCCCTGTGAGTTCACACTGCTCAAACTTTGTGGATGTTAACAGCTTCCTATGAGACACAAAGTGTTCTTGCTTACCGGCCTTAAAAGCTGACTCTTCCATTGGGCTGCATTCAAGTGTCAGGATGTTTTTCTTTGTCTCACCGGAGCTGTTTGTGCATGAAAAGGCTTTTTAAAGTCTATTCTTTATAAAGACTTGAACAATTTTTTTTGTATGCTTGAAATACTCATATGATTTATTACAGTTGCCAAAATGACGATTGTACAGTATGGGAGAAGTCTAAATTAAGTACAGCTTCTTCACCACAATGCAATCCACATTATTATGATAGTCGAGATTTACATTTCGTTTCAGACTCCTAATGTAATCAAGCTGCAACAAGTGAACTTTTTAACATAAAATGTGATTCATCGAACGAACCGAACGCCACTTACAGTATGTGCAACATGATGAGATCATGTGACTATTTGAAAGATTTGTGGCAGAATAACGCAGTACTAACATGCAAAACCAGTAGGCTGTATGCAGTACATTCTGGACTTTATTGTAATATATTGTAGAAATCCATTTTGAAGTCAAGTCAAGTTATTATATATTTATTATATTGTTATTTTATTTATTATATATTCCTTTATTATATAGCGCTTTAAACAAAAACAATTATTATTTAGGAAAACAGTGTGTCAATAATGCAAAATGAGAGTTCAAGGCAGTTCATCATTGAATTCAGTGATGTCATTATTTCAGTTTAGTTTAAATAGTATCTGTGCAATCATAACTGAACATAACTGTACCTTTTCAGCATATTAACTAATAGCACTTTATTTAGGATGGATAATGTGTGAACTGCGATTCAGACCTTGTTCGGTTTGTGCCTGAAAGGGTTAGTGCTGCCCTCTAGTGACAAACTCATTATAGTAAATTATTTCCGTTTAATGTCACGTTAAAAAATATTTTTTAACTAACAGCAGCAAAAAAAAAAAAAAAAAAAAATAATAATAATATATATATATATATATATATATATATATATATATATATATATATATATATATATATATATATATATATATATATATGGGTTTGTTTTATGAATAAATAAATACTCATATTGTTTTGTACATTATCATCATCATTATTATTAGGGGTGTTTTTTATAATAAAAATGCACTAACAAATTATTATCATTAGAATTAGAATTACTCTTAGTTTTTTTTTTACATGTTACTTGTAGTTTGAAAGATATCTGCAACATTTTATTATTATTATTATTATTATTATTATTATTATTATTATTATTATTATTATTATTATTATATGCGTTTATTGTATTTCTATAAATAAAGGCCTTTAGACTCAGTAAATCACTTTACTCTTATAGTTATAGTTGTTTTCATAAAGCCAGAGTGTTCTACACGGGAAGACAAGCTTTTGCAAAGTTTTGCAAAATTGCGCAATAACACAATCGTTTTCCTTCAGAAGGTTTGGGATTTCCTTACGCCTTGCAGACTGTAAGTGTTTATAGCTGCATATGTATTTGTAGGTTTCCCAGAGGATCTCTGTGCTATATTTCTATCTACCGAGAACATATTTCTGTTTGCTGGACAGTGGCTCTTCCTGTTGACATAGAGGCCTGCTGCCTGCTCATGTTTCAGTGGGGCACGAGAGACTTTATTCCCTGAGCTGTATCAGTCTCTTCAGGGGCTCCGTCTCTCCTCCGCTGTTAAGTGCTCTTAATGTGTTTTGGTTTGTTTTTGTGGGTTACATTCTGCTGAATATCTCTTTTACGTGGCTTTTTCACTTTTTGTTGAGAGCCAGTGACCAAAATGCACGGGTTATTCTTACGTGCTGGAAAAAACTGAGCATTTACAAATCAAAACAGCATTCGACTGTGCTGTGTAATGGGTCCTTGGGTGGATATTGCTGTGACGGATGAGTGTTCTGTACACGTGAGCTCATGTTTTGTTCTGTGTTTGTGTGTTGGCAGTGGCTAAGTCACTGTGTTTGCCGCCAGAGAGGCGTTTGAGTCGCAGCACACAGTCCTGTGGCTCCTTCTCCATCACTCCCTTCACCACGAGCAAGGAGAACCTGCCCGTCCTCAACACACGCATCATCTGTCCCGGTACGACCACATGTTTACCCTGCTGCTGCTGACCGGAAAACTTAAAGCGATAGTTCAACCAACAGTTAAAATCCTGTCATCATTTATCCACCCTCATGCTGTTTCAAACCAGTATGACTTTCGTTTTTCTACGAAATATTAAAGCAGATGATAGGAAAAATGTCTGAGCTGCTCTTTTACATACAGTGAAAGCGAATGGTGACTCTTGGCTGACTAACTTTTAAAAGGATCATTAAGGTTACATAACTGTAGTCCAAAAGTCTGCAGAATTATTATTATTTTTTATTTATTAAATGTGCACTTCATATAGTGCACTTCAAATTTTAAGCAGAATTTTAAAAAAACTGTACTTGCAGATTATACAATATTAATAAAATAAAAGCACACTCAAGTTGACTTGTTTTAAGTTTTGTGTCTTAACACACTTAAGTGCACTTTGTAATCATGTAAAATTAATAATGTACTTTGTACTACATTTTAAATTGATTGATTTGAATAATCGTTGTTCTGCTTTAAAGAAGTTATTTTGATTTGTTGTGCAACATACTAAAGTACATAGAAATGTACATTAAGTATGCTTTAATTTACCATTCAGCAGTACACTATAATATTTCAAAAGCAGAAGAAATAATTATGAAATTACCTATGAAGAGCACCCAACCTTCAGTCTAAAGTGAAGTTCTGCTAATTGCATTCAATAGAAATTTTAACTATAATACATTTTCATTTAATTGCAATTAACATGTACTTAAGTGTCCAAACATTCAGTTCACACTTAAGTATATTGTTCTTGAGCATAGCAAACCATAATAAGTGCTCTTTTTGAAATTAGAAGCATTGTGTGAGGCTTTTTATTTGCTACTAATGGTGCAGCATAATAATCCTAAATTTTAGTTGGGTTTCTCACACAAAGCTATCATACGACCTCAGGACACTTGGAGGTAACACTTTATAATAACTGCATGCTATTAATCATTAGTTAAGCATTAGGAAACAGTTAATTCATCATTTATAAAGCATTAATAGACATTTATACGCAGTTTATAAATACAGATATAAAGGCTTTATACCTGATTTAAAAGCATATCTATAATGTATTTAATAATTGTTTTTTCATACTTTATTAATGATCAATTTATCATTTCTAAATTAAGTATAGCATTATTTACACACCAGTTATTAAGGAGTTGTCAGTGGTTCATAAGATCACTTAGAAATTGTAAGTAAATGATTAATAAACTATTTAAATGTGCATTCATACATCTTTTTATTCAGACATATAGTAATAGTTACTTATAGTGTTAATAAATGGTTTGTTAACATGTATTTCTACTGTAATTCAGGGTTAATTCAGGTAGTTATAAAACATATGTAGTTGTTAGTTAACTATTTTTGTGAGCTCATCTAAAGTGAGTTTATTTATGCCTTGTAAAGCTTTTATAAATGAGATTTAAAGGCAGTTAATATTTCTATGTGCTGTATCACTGTGTTGTGTTTGTTTCTGTTTTTTGTTTAGAAGATAACTGAGCCTTTAAATATCCTTTATAAATGCTTTACAAGGCGTAACTAGTCCTCACTTTAGATGAGCTCACATAAATAGTTAACTGACCACTACTAAATGCTTTATAACTACCTGAATTTACTAAATTTCTTGTGATCTTATGAATCACTGGCAACTCCTAAATAACTGGTTTGTAAAAAATGCTATACTTCATTGAGAAATGATAAATTGATCATGAATTAAGTATGAAATTACACATTATAGATATGCTTTTAAATCAAGAATAAAGCATTTATATCTGTATTCATAAACTGATTATTACTGTCTATTAATGCTTTATAAATTATGAATTATCTGTTTACTAATGCTTAATTAATGATTAATAGTGTGCAGTTATTATAAAGTGTTACCCACTTGGAATATAGTGCACAAGTCATAAGGATCATATTTACGACACGTTTATAGTGCTTATTCTGAGCTTCTGGCACCTTTCAGCATTTACTATGGTTTGCTGATCTGCGATCTCTCAGTCATCTTCTGGTTGGTCTTCAGGTCTGCGGGCAGGTCTCGCTGCATCTATAGCTGGAAGCTCCATAATCAGTAAGATGCTGCTTGCCAACATTGATCCCTTTGGAGCCACACCCTTCATAGATCCTGACCTGGACTCACTGTAAGAGCTTCCGTTTCCTTTTTCCTGTTTATCTTAAAAGTACTCGTGAAACTTACGTGGGCCATTTCTCCCACAGAGAGGGCTACTTGGAGAAGTGTGTGATGAACAACTACTTTGGCATTGGGTTAGATGCAAAGATCTCACTGGAGTTCAACAACAAACGTGAGGAGCACCCGGAGAAATGCAGGTCGTTCAGGAATAAAAAATATACTTGATTTACCAAAACACCACTGAAAAATACTCAACGCTTGGTTAACACTTTAGATCAGGAAACACTATTTACTGTAATCTAGTTGCTCATTAGCATGCATATTACTAGTTAGTATTAGTATTTTTAAAGCACATATTAATGCTTTATTCTGTATGACCATATTCTAGATCCCTAAATCAAATCAAATTAGGAGTTTATCGAGAAAACTCTTAGTTAATAGTGAATATGTGTTCCCAAATCTGAAGTTTCACCAATGGTTGACTAGTATTTCTCTGACTGTCCAGAAGTCGCACTAAAAACATGATGTGGTATGGCGTTCTGGGGACGAAAGAGCTTCTGCAGCGGACCTACAAGAACTTGGAGCAGAAGGTTCAGCTGGAGGTGAGCTGAATTGAAGTTTTCCACTATCATACATTACAGGCCATGGAAAAAAAAACAATAATAGATAGTAACCAGCTGATACTGTGTTTGTGGAAGGTGCCAAATGTTGTCAGGCCTGAACAACCAATGTATGCTTATCTACTGCTTCAATGCTGGAACTGAATGGGCTCCTCATGGTTATGTGATTGATTCTGCAGTGTGACGGCCAGTACATCCCACTCCCCAGTCTCCAGGGGATCGCTGTGCTGAACATCCCCAGCTACGCCGGGGGAACCAACTTCTGGGGCGGCACCAAAGAGGATGACGTAAGTCATGCTGCCGGAGGTCATAAGGCTTTGTTCTCATCAAACAGCATTTCCCGCCTGACTCTGAGCTGTTAAGAGTTGAAATATGTAGAGTTGTTTAATTAAGAGGAAGAGCAGGCCCTGTTGACTCGTGTTGTTTAACATGCAGCTGGGTCCGGACAAAACCTTTTGAACCCAGAGTGACTCGGGTATTTGTTCAAAACAAGTGGCCTTTTGGCAGCTGGGTTGTTTTAGCTCACAGGGCCTCCTTCAGTAAGAGGTTACCTCCAGAGTGCTACAAGTACTGCTTAAAGAAGGGCAGAGTGCAGAACGCTTTGATGCCTGTGATCTTGAACAGGACGTTTGAGGATTTTTATGTATTTTTTTTTTTTTTTTTTTGTAGAAATGGAAAACTGTTTAACCCTATAAAGCCAGACATATGAAATAATAGTATATATATATATATATATATATATATATATATATATATATATATATATATATATATATATATATATATATATATATATATATATATTAGGGCTGCACGATATTGGGAAAAAATGACATTGCGATATTTTATTTTTCTGTGATATATATTGCGATATGAAATCTAATCAAATTTTTTCTTAGAAACAAAAATGGGGTGAGCACACTTACATTCTCATTTTAAATGATTTAAAACATAGACGGTAAGCGTGCGGCCGGGGTAGTTTTTATTTTGGAGGCAAAGCATATAATAGAGGGCAATACTGTGATACATATAAACATTCTTTAAAAGCCTGATGTATCATAGCCTGTTCGATACTCACATTTTAACATGATTTTTAAAAAAAAATGATATATGGATAATCAAGTGAAGTTGCTTCAGTTGAGTCAGAATTCATCTTTAAAAAATACTTATAATATAAATATTATTCTTATTATAAAAATCAGTAAAAAGAATTTGACAGCAAAACACACATGTACGTACAACTATAATACGACTATTATACTATGATTTTACGACTAAATTAAAATGCATTTTACTTGCTTAAAAAATATAAACTATCAATCAGATGACAGAAAGCACGAAGTTGATTGTGTACAAGAGGCAAAATTTTAATCGTGTTAATAAGAGGTTTTAGAAATGTGTGTATCAAATATGCTTTATAGGGTTAATAGGTATTGAATCTTGAGTGTGAGCCTTTACAGAGCCTCCCTAGTGGTGATTATTATTATTATTTTGTCTTTTCACGCAGATATTTTGCGCCCCTTCATTTGATGACAAAATTTTGGAAGTGGTGGCTGTGTTTGGTAGTATGCAGATGGCTGTGTCGAGGGTGATCAAACTGCAGCATCACCGTATTGCACAGGTTAACACACCTCACACGAATGACACAGACCTGTAAAGCATGTTAATTACGGTGATAGAGTGAGTAACCTCTCCTCACCCCTCCCAGTGTCGCACGGTGAAGATCACCATCCTGGGAGATGAAGGAGTGCCGGTCCAGGTGGATGGAGAAGCCTGGATTCAACCTCCTGGAGTCATCAAGATTCAGCACAAGAACCGGGCCCAGATGCTGACAAGAGACAGGGTGAGGGTTTCTGGGAAATTTATTTCCACAATATTACCAGAAAACAGTGGGACAGAACAGTTAAAGCAGTGGTTGGCAAACCCGTCAATCTGGTAAATCTTCATTACTATCGCAGTAGATCACGAAAATGTGTACAAAATACACATTGCATTCACATTTTGTTCTACAAAGTAAATAACACAAATCCATACACAAAACACACATTTTGAAGCAGTTATGTTGGTTTTTGAAAGCGTATGTTTTTCAAGAGTAACTAAATTAGAAAATTTGGGTTGTAAGTGTGTAAAGTTTACATTGTAGAACAAAATGTAAAAGTATCGTCAAGTTCATTAACTGAAGAACCCCATTATAAACGGCGTTGGAAAATCTTGAAGAAACCCGTGGCTAGTTACACTTCTGGATTCTGACAAGCAGCACTGCTTTGTTTACAGCGATAACCAAGGAAACGGTGTATCGCTGCTGTTCCATAAGCGCCACCTGCTGTCAGAGAGTGAATTTGCATTTTTATGCAACCTGTCTGACTTTTTTTTTTTTTTTCGTGTGGATATGTTTTTATGCAGCATAATTTCACAATGATAAGGTCAAACCATTAAGTTTTTGCTTTAAATCTTGAAATTATACAATTGAATTAAAATAAAAAAATACTGCTCATGCTACATGTGTGTAGCGTGTTTGTTTGGATCGTGATTAAAATGCAGTGGTTTCCTCTGATTTCAAATGGCTATAGATATTTTTGTTTAAGGCTTGTTTACTTGTTAAACATCACAAAAGAAAAAATAATAATAAATAAATCAACAAACAGTATCGGAATTGGCTTGTTATAAAAAAATAATTCTGAATCGGCCATAAAAAAATAAGTGCGTTACTAAATAAAATACTAAATAAAAGGCCTCAAATTGAAAGTACGATCTGAGCTGTCTTTTTCTATCAATTCTTCAATAGATCATGTCTTTCATAGAGGCCGATGTCAGGGATCTTGGGCTTAAAAAGGTTGGTGACCACTGAGGAATATTTCATCCAAAGTGGCTTCATTAACACTTACGTTCAAATGTTTGGGATCCGTAAGATTTTGTGATTGTTAATGTTGTTGAAGGAAGTCACTAAAACAGTAATAGTGTGAAATATTAAATGGAAAATCATTATTTCAAAGATTCATAATTGCTGGAAACAGTTATAATATTTTGGTGGAAACTGTAATAAACTTTTCGTGAGTCTCTGATGAATCAAAATTACATTTATTTAAAACAGAAATCTTTATCTTGAAACATCTTACCCTGTCCTTGATGAATAAAAGTATTAATATCTTTAAAAAAAAAAATCTTATTGACCCCAAATGTTTGAACAGTAATGTTTGCATATATGTTTTTGAGTATTTTAGTATATCATATTTGATATAAATAACACCTCAGTTTTATTCAGACACCCAAACAGAAATTTAGATTTTGGTGCAGATGTTGTTATTTATTTATATGGTCAAAACGTAAGTTGAAATTCTGCTTGTAATATAAATCAACAAGATTTTTATAATAGTATAGAAGACTACTTACATAAAATGCATATAAATATCAGTTGCTCTATATCTCCCAATTATCTGTCTCAGTGCAACGGTTTTTAAGTGTCAATGTGTGTATTCTTGATAAACTACACTCACTGTCATTCAAACAAGTCTTTTTCATTTAAGGCATTTGAAAACACGCTGAAGTCTTGGGAGGATAAACTGAAATACGACAAGCCTCCGCTGAGGCCGCACCTGTATCCTCAACACTCTGTGGATCTGGCCACAGAGGAGGAGGCCACAATCATCCAGATGTGCGCTCGAGCCGCAGAAGATCTCATCACCAGGATCTGCGAGGCTGCCGAAAACTACCAACTCCTGGAGCAGGAGCTGGCCCACGCCGTCAACGCCTCCTCACACGCCATCAACAAAACACACCCCAAGTTCCCCGAGGTGAGCAGTGCCAGCCCACCAGAGCCACTGATGTTTTATGAACTTTCATCAGTCTCTTTAGGAGTTGAATAAGATCCAAATAAATTATAACAATAATCACACAATTATAATTTGGGTTAGGTGTAAAAGAGTTCATAGTTCTATACTAATTTTTTTTCCTAAAAGCACATTTAATTGCTTAATCTCAGAGCTCACGATAGTTTTCTATGAAAATCTTTTTTGCATTATCATAAAAAATATGATGGTGTTTAAATAAATAAATGGTGTTTTTACTTCAGAAACCCAATTATTGTGCTCTGTTGTCCTCATAGTTCAAATAAGTCACATAATTATGAGTAAATTCTCACGTCTGATTCATCTGTTCTCCTCAGAGCCTGACAAGAAACACTGCCATTGAGGTGGCCAGCACCGTGAAGGCCCTGCACAATGAGACCGAGTTGCTGTTAGTAGGACGAGTGCCATTGGTGAGTTGATTTAGTGACTTTAAGCTCCTTTGCATTCACCTTTCCAAAGGCAAAAATGTTAATGGTGCTGTAAAGCAGGTCCCCATAAGAAAGAATAATCCCAAATAAGACCTTTTTAACATCTCCACTGTTTCTCTTAAAGGAACGTTCCACTTAAAAAAAAAAAAATGCTCATTTTCCAACTCCCCTAGAGTTAAAAAGTTGAGTTTTACTGTTTTTGAATCCATTCAGCTGATCTCCGGGTCTGGCGGTAGCACTTTTAACTTAGCTTAGCATAGATCATCTGATTAGACCGTTAGCATCTCGCTCAAAAATGACCAAAGAGTTTTATAACCATGGTACGGGAGCAAAGTTCCTTGATTATTACGCCAGAATGAGAGTATAGTTCCTAGCCATATCAGACTAGAAAAACACAACTTTTTTCATTTTCCGTCTGTCTTAGTACACGATGTAACTACAGGAGTGTGAAGTTTCAAATAGCAAAAATATAGAAACTCTTTAGTCATTTTTGAGCAAGATGCTAACAGTCTAATCAGATTCAACGATCTATGCTAAGCTAAGATAAATCTGAGATGCAGAGCAAATGGAGTCTTACATCTGTCTCTTATATTCATATCCATGTTGAAGGCATTTTAGGAGGAGCATCTGATACAAAGCTTATTCTTAAAGGAATAGTTCACCCAGAAATCAAATCAAGCACTCGGCCATCCAAGATGTAGATCTGAGTTTGAGTTTGTTTCTTCAGCAGAACAGATTTGGAGAAATTTAGCATTAGGCTACATCACTTGCTCACCAATGTCACCAGTTAGGCCAACACAAAGCCATGAAATGGAGTGAGATGCCAGCTTGTCTTGTGAGCAGTGATGGCTCTGAGAGAGCTCTCTGTAGTCATTGACTCAGTGTATGAGTTTATTTCTGTAGCAACTGGACCCTCCTCATGAAGAGCTGCTGTCCAGTGTCCTGCAGAGTGTTGAGCTTGAACTGGGCAAGCTGGCTGAGATCGACTGGCTCTACCACATCTTACAGCCCAATGACGAGGAGGTGAGCACATCCTACACAAACTGACAGCAGCAGAAAGAATGTGCCTAGATATATACAGAGAAACCATATTAGTTTGCTAACTACCCAAGCTTGTTCCCTACAGGGATAGTTTCCAAAAATGGACTTTGTGGCATCATTTATTCACCCTCATTTGATTACAATCCTGTGTGACCTTTTTCTCTTCTGTAAAACACATAGGAACATAGTTTTGTCCATACAGTGAAAGATGTTTTTTCTAATATCGTCATTTGTAAAGAAATTCTTGCATACACTACCATAGATATAGGTATAGGTATAGTTAACTGAAACTAAAACCATTAAAAAACTTTTGTTACTTAAATACAATAAACCTTAATAAAATAAAATATATTTTAAATATAAAATATAAAGTCTCCCCTAATGAAACAAAAATATATTGCAGTATATTGGAAAATATCATGTAATATATTAGGCATATATTCTTATATATATTTATTTTTTCCAATATATTGCAATATATTGAAAGCAGCAATCATTTGTATATTTTTCAATATATTATATAATGTATGCATCATCAATATATTATTAAATGTATTCAAATATATAAAATATTAGAAAATAAAAAGGGAAAATAATATATTACAATATATTACAGTATATTTTAAGAAATATATTGGTAAATATATTTTCCTTTCGTAAGGGTCAACTAATTGCCAGGGAGACATTTCTCATTTTTATTTAGTTTAATAGACTAAAATAACTAAAATTGAGATAAAGATTATTATAATTATTATATAAACATATTAAGAAAAGATATTATTTTTTTTAAAAACTGAACATATAAGTATTAAAACTAATAAAAAATATCCATAAAACCACAATAGTATATCTTAACAATACCAAAACAATGCCAGTATGGGATCAATAAGTTTAAAATTATATATATAAATTAATAGTTTATGTATATGCTGTTCTGTTTGAACATTCTAGCTATTAAAAAAATCCTCAAAATAAAATATAATAGAGTATCACGGTTTTCACAAAGATGTCGAGCAAATCAGCATATTAGAATGATTTCTGAAGGATAATGTGACACTGAAGACTGCAGTAATGATGCTGAAAATACAGCTTTTACCATGGGAAGAAATGGAATTTAAACTATATTCAAGTATATTAAATATAAAAAATATTTTAACACAATATTACTGTTTTTACTGGAGTTTTGTTCAAATAAATTCACCCCTTGTGAGATTTCTTTCAAAACATTAAAAAATCTTTGTCACCTTAAACTTTGTAACTGTAGTGCACATGTGTTTTTCAGTTTTTTGTCTCTGAAACTGACAGGTCATTTTGTGTGAAACAGGATAACTCGCTTGAGTACGGAAAAAGAAACAGTCGGAGTGGCATGTTTCGCATAGTGCCAAAGTTCAAGAAAGAGAAAGCCCCAAAAAAGTCCAGCCCACAGTCAGGTAAGTGTGTGTGTGTGTGTGTGTGTCCACAAATACTTGAATATCCTCACAAGACAGACACTTAAATTATGGATGCCTAATGCTTTGTTGCATTAATAGTCATCTTAAAGTGTAGTCATTTTTTGCTGTTTTGTTTGGAAAGATGCAAAAGCAGGACACGGAGACTGAACTTGTTTTTTTATTATTTTTGTCAAACAATAATTGTTCATGATTGCTGACAATGTGGGGAACTGTTAAAGGAAGTGATGGCCCATGGAGGCAGTGACATGATGATAAAGAGCGCACAGCACACAGCATGTACATCCTCTTCTGAGAGGACTCTCTGTTCATGTCCAGTGGTCCTCAGTCCTCCCCCAACCATCCATGAGCACCCCTGCACCCCTCGAGTCATGTGTTGTCCTGTGAGTCAGAAACCGTCCATGTGTCTACACATGAACACCAGGCACAAACCAAGGTGTACCACACAGAAGGGGATCAACACAAACCCAAAAACCAAACCCATAGTCCCGCCCCAAACTCACCCCATTGGTTGCAGCCGACATTGACATACAGAGCCACTCAAACACTCGGAGCTATGTTTGGAAACTGCCACAGTTTCTTCAAAAAGTCTGGTTCTAGAGACTGTCTGACTGACACATGCCCAAGATCAGTTTGTAAATTTTTTTTTTTTTGCCTCCAAAAATTGGCAAAAATTTATTCTTGGATTAATTTAAAATATAAAAATGTACCGTTTATTTTAAACATTATTAATGTATATTTTACACATTAATGTTATCCTTAATAATATAAGTAGTTGTAATTAAAAAATAATAAAAACCCACTTAATGTACCCTAAGATTTTAACATTTGTATGTGTTTTTAGTTTTTTTCTTGATTTCATATTGGCTGGTGAAAAAAGTAATTTCAAATTATTATTAGCAATTATTTAACAAGTTAATTATAAATAATAATAGTAATAATAATAATAACAATAATACAAGTATATTATTGCGGATTATTTATTAGTGCAGATTGGATGGCACTAACTTCGAGCAACTAATTCTTCCTGGAGTTGTCTGCACATTAAAAATAAAAATAAAAATACACACATCACATTCAATCCTTGTTGAAACAGACCAGATTTCTGAGGATAGTGTATTCGTGGAACATATTTTTTTAAAAGGATTGCAAGGTAATCAAAGTAGACTATCTACTTGTTTACAAAATACAATCCATCATATTCTTTGACATTTTCAGATGTAGTTATCCAGGGCAAAACGATTTGCACGCATCCACACTCTTAAATTGAAGGTAGTTTGGCCTTGGCTTTGACGTGTATGTCTGCTACAGGAATTTAACACACCATCAACATCGACCGAGTGCAGTGTATTATCATCGTGCCAGCAGACGATCCGAGCACAGGAGCGTTAGGTCGCACAGGCTTCAGCCTCCCGTTCCCCCCTCCTCCTCCTCCTCCTCCTCCTCCTCGTCGTCTCTGTCTCTGTGTCTGCTCTTAATGGGATGATGGTGGACGTGCCACTGTGAAAACCTGCATGCCAGGAACACCTCCGGGTGTGCCAGTGACCAAACCAAACCTGTTTAACCCTCTCTTTGCCAGCTGCTGCCGCCTCTATTCTCTGTGTCTTCTCTTTCCTGTTTGATTTTTTTGGTCCTCTTTATCTTTTGTGGTTGTTTTTTTGACTTGTTCCTCCTCTTGGCCTGACCCTGTTTGCTTGTTTCCTGCGAGTGTACGGGGGTTAGACACTGAAAGGGGCTTCTCGCTCTGTACTTGTGTAGTTCAGAGGTGGGGCACTGAGGAGGTGGCCGTCTGGCTGGAGCAGCTCAGCTTGGGAGAATACAAAGAGACCTTCATCCGCCACGACATCCGCGGCTCCGAGCTCCTGCACCTGGAGAGGAGAGACCTCAAGGTATACACTCAACCGCTTTCTGTGCCTCAGAACAACCGAAACGCTCTTTCTCTGTCCATCCGGCTCTCTGACTCTCTCTCTCTCGCTCTCTGTCATTTTACCTGTCACCCTGTTTGCTATTATGTGCTGCACTGCTTGGCTTCCTCTGTGCAAGTGTCCTTTCGGCCTCCAAATACATACACACTGGGTTATTTTAAGTCGGTGCCAGTGTGGCTCTGAAGATGCGGTTGTGTGATGGGCAGCTTCACACGGACATGCCTCTGTTTGTGTAGCTCATGAGTACAGTCAGCATGTTTATGTGTGTGTGATTTGGGGAAAATATCAACTTTTTAAGACAGGAGAAAACACAAGCAAAACCATTTGAGAACTTGAGATGTAAACAGTGCCTCATTTACAACATTTTACAGGTTGTAGCTGTATAGTGGAGCTATTTTAAACAATGAAACTGTCAAGGATTAGCACTTGAATGGTCCAAAATATGATACATTTTAGCACACTATAAACGTCCTCACCAGAAACTCAGAGATGCTTTCATGTGCACTTAATGAAGAAATAAATATGGCATAATGCATTCGTTAAATGTATTATAAATCCTCAGGAGCACTAGTGAACCTTGGACTGTGCCACTTTACGCGTCTGTTTTGTCCCCTCATTTCAAACAACCCTGTCATTTAGCTGGTCTAAGCTCATTCTGTCTCTAGCGATGTCCTCAAACATCATTTGAAAACCTAATTGGGACATAAATAGATCTGAGTGTTTCAGCTGTAAACCAGTGAAGCTCAAATTCTGTTATTGGGACGTTTACTGCTTTGTTTTAACCCGAGGTTAACCTGTGATTCCTTAACTATTGATCAACTGATATTGGTGTTGTAATGGCTGAAATATCTAGAGAGCAGAGTGGACGATGACCAATATAATGGTGATATATAATTAAATTGAACAGTAAATATAGTACGCAAATCACTTGAATGGAAACTAGCCTGACTATTACTAGATCAAAAACTTACTCCTTAGATGGTTTCATTATATTTTGGGGAGGCACAGGGTCAGGAATTTCCATAATCATTTTAAATGGACAATTTCTGGCTCTGATTGTGCTTAATTATATTGTTAATGAACACACACATTCAAGACTCTATGTTCAAATAGCGTGTATTTTAAGGTGTAACTGAATTGTTCCCTTCAATACCCATAACGCATTGGACTTTGATCCGACTGTAGGGATAAATCTGGAAAAACGATCTATACTTTTCACAAAAGCCCCAGCAAAATTAGGCATTTTACATAATTCTTCCCTAAAATTGTCATTACCCTTTAAGAAATGCATTTTTGTGTGAAAAAAATTGATCATTAATTAATTCATGTCTAGAAGAAAATACAGACATGAAATTTTTTTTTTTCGTTAAAATTAAATAGTTTGGAGCATAAAATATTTAAATTCTATTTTAAAATTTGTTTACATTTTTTTAATTGTATTTGACTTGAACTTTATTTTAAGGTGTCCCTGTTACGATGCAGTTGAGTAATACAGTATCAATTAAACCTGGACTTACTATAGCTTTAGGATTGGTTGATTGTAATTATGCAGAAGTTGCTGTTTTTACTATAGTAAGTACTTAAGTGTGTAGCAAAGACACTAAAATAAAGTGTTACTCAAATGTTAATGCTTTGAAAACACTCGGTTTAAACTTGGGTTTAACTGCAGCTTAGTCGGTTTACCAAAAAAGGAGATAAATGTAACAATACAACAAGTAAAAAAAAACTTTTTCTCTTGGTGAGCTGGTGAGCTCTGGAAACGCCTTGTTCTGAGTGCACTTGTGTTTGTCTGCTTCCTCTAGGATCTGGGGATCTCGAAGGTGGGTCATATGAAGAGAATTCTCCAGGGAACTAAGGACTTGGCCAAGAGTTCGATGGTGGACCTGTGAGAGACGTCAACACACATTCCGTTTGTGAGCGAAGAGGAGTGGGAAGTGCTTTGCTGTCGTGGATCTCTGTAGGAATAGCTTGTAGAAAAACTAGGGATGTTTGTTTTAGAGCAAGTGCTGGTGCCAAAATCGACAAGGATTGTGTCCGAGACTTTTAGCCCCACAGAAAAGCCATTCCTCACTTATCGCGTCGACGGCACAATCAGGTATGCAATTCTCATCGTGCACGTGACCTCTGGCCTCTTTTACAGATTCCAAATCAAGTAGCAGAACAGGACTTCCAAACCGAGAGGAGAGGAGCACACGGCCTCTGAGTAGCTCACTGGCTCTGTGCCTTGCGGTAGACGGCAACAATAGGAGGGCAATGTGATGTGTCAGCAATATTCTGCTTTTGACAGCACTGTTTACATTTTAAGGAGATGGGAAAAAGACTGCTGGAGTATCGCAATCATAGTCCAGGAAAGGTCAAAGGGGGTTTCCTTCGCCAGTGACATACTGATGCATGGTCTGCTTGCTATATTTGGATAGCTGTTTTACTGCATGATCAGTGTCTTGTTTTTTATTGTACAAACTTGAACAAGTTTTATATGAATTTAGTGTGATGCCATTTGTTACTACTGAAGCATCCCTTTGGTCTAAGTAGACTGCTGATTTATTTCTATATATCGATCTGCATGGAAACCTCGTGTCAAAGCAGTGTCATGTGCCATATTTATTGTCAGATGAGTTTTATTGGTAAGAAATATTTTAATCTTACAGTAGGACGTTAGGAAAGTCAGGGAAATAAGTACCAAAGCGAATGTCCCCTGGCTTTAAAAGCGAAATGTTCTTTAAGACATTTCCCCTAAAATATTTGAAATATTCATCAAAAATGGTCAAATCTGGAGTAGTTCAGGAAAACATGAACACTGCGACTCTTTGTAGCTTAAAAAACATTATTATACGGTAGTTGAAATCTATTGTTTTGAATAAGAAATTGCAGTTGACCTGCAACATTACATGGTTGATATTTACTGAGTTCAGGAACCCAGTGCAGGTTTGATAGGAGCATCTACATTTGGTTGGTGGCATTACAGGGTATAAGAGATTGTTTGTTAATATATGCACTGTAAATATACGTTAAAAGGTCCAGTTATGAGTAAAGCCTTTGTATTATAGAATGCTTTACATAATATTATCAGATGACACATTTATTTGTGTATAGAGTACCATTGTGAATTATTGTTTAGTAATCGCCTTTACACGTTAAGTGCTGTTGTACTCAATGGAAGGTGCAATATTGTATTTATTTTGATACAGTTCTTCTCTATGAAGCTTTATAATGCGAGGTTTTTTCCATGGAAAACTAAAAAGATAAACTTCACACACTCCTCTTTCTTCAGTTTTGGATTAAGATGGACTTTGGGTCAGACGAATCATGCCATGTTCTCTCCAAAATTCATAAATCTTCCATTAGCAAATTGCTGATTCTGTGCAACCGTGCTTCCAGGATAATTTGCTAGATGGCTGGATGTTTCCCCACACCAACTATAAAACTGTTGTGCCTCTATTTTTTCTGTAAAATGGAAAATTTCGAGCTCGGGGCTACACGTAGTTCTACATAAGCCAACCTGACCATCAGTGCATGTGGGACTCATAACAGTGGATTTTTGTTGATGTTACATTATAATGTTCCTCTAGAGGGTGTTCAATAACATCAAGGTAGTACTTGATATATATATATATATATATATATATATATATATATATATATATATATATATATATATATATATACAGAGTGAAAGAGAGTAGTGTTGAAAAAGATGTGGTGTTCCCAAACAAGAAATGTTTTTCTACCCACAATTCACCTGAATTGAGAATTCAAACAAATATGGAGGATGGGAACAGACCTGGAGGACTGGCTTTGGTCTGTTGGGTGAAACCGAGCAGGTTAAATACACATTTTGAAGAGTTTGCTGAGAGTTTAGGCATTATTATCAAATGATGGGACTAAAAAAAGACTTAATTCATGAGAGCATTCATTATTCAACTATAGGTTACATTAGTGGTTCTCAACTGGGTTTGCTCCAGGATTTCGCTTTCAACATCACATGGCGCCAAACGCAGGGCCGAATAGTTTATTGTACACAAAGGAATAAGAAAATGTCCTTAAAAGTCATCAATATTGTCATGAACTGCATAGAACACTGACAATATTGTGAATGCGCAAACAGTAGAAGTGTGATTTACACTTTTTATAGCTCGTGTGTTTGGTTTCTAAACGTCAGTTGAGTTTTGATGGTTTTGTGCTCTCGGCAGCCAACAATTCACCACACAAAACACATCGTGGTCTGCACAAACCATGTTTATTCTTGTTGCAAGTGAACCCGTATTTAATGTAATTTGGCATTGTCCATATTGGCATCTACATATTATGTCTAGCCTCCACCAAATGAAAGATGAACTTAATACCCTCCAGTCTGATTGGTCGCATAATGCTGGATGTACAAATTGAAAGATGGGGAAAACATTTTCTCCTCTCTTTTAAAGGTTGATCAACCTTTTTATATTTTTATCCTAACCACACAGAATTGTACAGTTAATTCTAGCAGTTGAGAACCACTGGCGTCCATAATAAAGGCGACCTGCTTTTTTCAGCAATTGGGGTTTAATTGACAACTAAATGTATCCCTCTTCCCGTCTTTTCTCAATAGTGAGCATCTGCCTTTAGGCATTTCAGGTTGGCTGTTTAATAGCAGGTCCATTTGATATCTACGCAAGCAAAACCCTGTCTGCAGATTGGGATGTGAATCAAGTTTTACACATTCCCTTTCACTTGCGTATTCCTTTATGAAATATTTAGGCCAGGTAATACTTTTTTCTATAACTTATCTCTGGATAACACATATGAGCTTTTTAAAATCCATTCACAGATAGTTTCTTCAAAATCAGTGCATCTGGGCTCATTCATATGTGACAGAAAATAAAAAACTGTATTCTGTTTGTGGTTATATAAAATCAAAACCTGTGCAAATACATCCACGCATTCCGAAACACGACTGAATGTACTGATATGCATTTCTGAGTGACTACATTACAAAAACGTAATTACCCCAACTAGCTAGAATCATTACCAAAGACTCAAGATCATTTCCAGAACACTACAAAACTCCCCGAAGCCCGGTTTAATTGGCCTTAACATGATCTCTTTTTGACAGCTGTAGCAGATCGACCTTGTATATGGTGCCTCCGTATAGTTCATTTGTTCACAACAGACTCAAATCAAACAAGTGCAGTCTTCCTCTCATGCCACACTAAACGTGCACATGACCACATGAACCTCAGTTCAGTTCTCAAGCCACCACATGACTGTTTTTCATTGGACTATGAGTGACGGTGGGCTTCGGCTTATGGCGAACATAAAGCTGTAAACTGCCTGGTTTTTCACAATAAATTAATTTAAAGAATTTGTAGAGCAAGGTAACATATCTTTGACATAATGTATATCCAGTAAGAGAAGTGTGATGCAAGGTTTATTTGTTTACATTGTGTTTACAATGGCACGGTTTCATTTTTAAGACTACATGTATAGGTATATTTGCAGTACTTGCATATTTATTAAGGTTAAACAGCTGATGTGTATGTGTGTTCACTATTGGGATATAATGTTACGGTAGTCACTTGTATTGATATCTGGATAATTTTGGTAAGTAGTGGGTAATTTTTATGACTACTAAGTGACTGTTTTCTGTGCCTTTGTAGATGCATGGTTAACTATTTATTACAATATGGAGGTCACTGAGATGTGTATTTTTGTATCCTGATTAAATGTTTCAATTTTGATGTACATTTTGAGGTGGAAAAACACTGCCAGTTGATATCTTCCTTCTTCAATAAAATTGAATGCATACTCAGTCTGTGTCTTGGATATTTGACTTATTAATTTGAATTTGCATGTGCAAGTACATTAAATATGCATTAACGCACCATAGAATTAAAGGTGCTGTAGGGAACTTTTGTAAAAAAAAAATATTTTTTTACATATTTATTAAACCTGTCATTATGTCCTGACAGTAGAATATGAGACAGATAATATGTGAAAAAAATCAAGCTCCTCTGGCTCCTCCCAGTGGTCCTATTGCCATTTGCAGAAAGTCATGCACTCCCGGTAAAAAAACAACCAATCAGAACTGCGGTCCGTAACTTTGTTTGTGTTCAAAATGTAGAAAAGTTTATATAATAAGCGAGTACAGCATGAATCCATTTTCCAAACCGTGTTCTTGGCTTGTCCTGAATCACTAGGGTGCGCCTATAATAAGTGTTTATATTCGGACTATTTTAGATTGCTTCGGGGATACCGCGGCGGAGTAACCCAGTACCTTTGTGATTCTTCATAGACATAAACAGAGAGAAGTAGTTCCGGCTACGATGTTCTTCCGCAAGACGCAAGCAGTTCTGTTTATTAACCGCTAGAGCGTCAAAAGTTACCTACCGCAGCTTTAACACAATGGAATAATACACTTATTTTTTTTAGTAATGCTATATATTATATCATCGTGAGGATTTTGTTTAAGTCTGTGACAACATTATTATAAAAACAAACATTTTGCTGATTAGATAGATAGATAGATAGATAGATAGATAGATAGATAGATAGATAGATCAAATATGATAACATACATATACACACACACACACACACACAGAGAGAGAGAGAGATGAAATTTATATATTATATATATAGGTATGTATAGAGAGAACCGTTTGTATTTATAGAGAGAGAGAGAGAGAGACCATATTTATGTTATATATAGAGAGAGCTAAAAAATAAATATAAAAAAATACAGTCATGATCCCAATTTCCCAATCACAGTAAATGAGCTAACAGACAGACTACATGCAAAAAAAAAAATTAACAAGCCATGTGGCATTGATGGAATGATACACAAAATGATCAAATACACAAATGACAAATTCTAAACTGCAATAATGTCTTGGTTACGTATGTAAACCTCGCTCCCTGAAGAAGGAAATGGAGATGTCACGTCTGTAATGACCAATGAATTGGGATCTCGTCAGAGAGACCAAACCACTTCGAGTGGAGTGTAACATTGGCAAATGGACATTGGCATGTGAATTTCGCATCTGGCTGCCACACCCTGTAGCCAGGGCCGAATTAAGACCTCACTGGGACCTGGACCTATGAATTATTGCAGGGTCCCCCATCAAAACAATTATAAATTTATATATATATATATGTGTGTGTGTGTGTGTGTGTGTGTGTGTGTGTGTGTGTGTGTGTGTGTGTGCGCGTGTGTATGATAAATAGGATTTTTATGCCATCAAAAAATGTAGATGCACTGAAATTTCTTGCTACCATTTTCAATATCACAATATAAATACTAGCCCAAGTAAAACCAAACTTACTTTAACTATTAAAGGGAAACTCCACCCTAAAATGAAAAATTTGTCATTAATTTTGTCATTAATTTTGACAATTACTCACGTGGCGTACCCTCCAAGAGGCCCTAATGCACATGGAAGTTTCTGAGATGCTGTAAGCCGACTGTGAACTGGGCCTCTCAGTGCCACTCTCCGTTTGAGGTGAGAACACAGGAGGGAACTGGTTTGACACACAGGCTATAGAAGCCAGCGAGCATGTTAAGCATCACCTAGCCCACAGCTCTACAAATGTCTGCTAGCAAGGCACCATGAGCCAGTGCCCAGGACGATGTAACACCCCTAGTGGAGTGAGCAAGCAGCCTGATCAGGCAGGGCACACCTTGTGTTTCGTAGGCCAATTTGGCATCCACTATCCAATGGGCCATCCTCTGCTTGGTGACAACTGTCCCCTTCTGCTGTCCTCCGTAACAGACAAAGAGCTGTTTTGAGGTCCTAAAGCTCTAGGCTCTATCCATGTACTGTCAAGGCAGTTGATATACCAACACAGTTTGGGAGCTGTCCAAACCCCTGATACTACATGCCCATTGTATGTGGCCCCCAGCCAGTGGCCAAGGCATCTGTGAATACTACAGCATGCCTGGATACTTGTTTCAGGCTCACTGAAGATTCTGCGGCAGGCTGGTGTAATCTGAACCATTATTTATTTATGTATTTATTTAATTATTTATTATTATTTATTTGTGAAAGTCATGAAAGCACTATCGTTGAGTTTTTCTTTTACTATTTAAACAAATTGGAACGCAAGAATATGACGCTCATTCTCCCATAATTGTCTCTGGGCTCAACTTATCCCAGCCGTCGCTCTGGTTTTGATTACTCTCGCCTGCTCGTCTTGTTTTCATGAAATGAACGGACGTCAGAGCAGCTAGCTTCCCTCTGCACGGCTCTGTCACTACAAGGTGAGACGCGCTTAATTTTCATTTGTCTGTCATTTTCCGACATTCATCCCATAGCGCAGAGTAGATACGATGCCCTCGAGCGGTGTCCGAGGTGCGGAACACGGCTGATGGTTTCACGGGCCTGATGCTAATGCGAGTCAGCTGTGTCTGTAATGACAGCATCACGTTTTAGCATTAACCACACAAGAAACATGTTACTGATAATGCTTTTAAATAAGCTGTACCTGAGGAAAACCTGCCATAATTCAGTTACAATGTCTGTCCTGTGGCGAAGCCTGAAAATGTAAACAAATGAATCACCAAACCGAAAGTGTGAGAGACGGGCTTCAGAATGACATAAACGTGAAGTGACGCCGTGAGGAGCTTCGAAACATGTGTTAAAAGAGGTTTGTCATGGACATCTGGAGCTGTGAGAGCTGGAAGATTGTGATGAATCGTATTTATTATTAAGCTTTATTGACAGTGTTGCAAATATTAGAATCGGGGTGTGAAGTGCATGAGGTTTTGCTCACAGCCACTCCCCTTTATACGCTGGGAACATTCCGTGATCTCAAACATCTGTTGATATCAGGAAATCATTTGACCCTGCTCATTCTCTCAGCACAGATCTAATGCAGCAGCAGCGCCATCACTTGCTCAAGTTGATGTCCTCCTCTTTCTCAAATGTGCTTCTGCTGTGTGCTGTATTCGTAGTAATGTTTACCTTTGCAGGCCCCACCCATACAGTCATGCTGAAGTGCATCAAAGTCTGACCTATTTCAGCATCCAGGTGTGAACACTTGTTTAGATAGACTCTGTCCTGTGGGAATGCCAGCAGCAATCAAGGCCTGCGCCATCAAGGGCCTGCAACCAGTTGCAACACACCTCTTCATAATTCAGTACATGTGTAAAACTTTCTTTCCTCTGGAGAAGAATGTAGTTAATCAAACCATTCTGGTGGCCATTTTATTTCATTGTATGGAGAAAAAAAATGCAGATTCGGGCTAGAATCACCGATTTTTTTGTTGTTTACATTTCTAATTGTATACACATCCATGTCAAAGTCTGCAGTAAATGTTTTTCATGAAGGCAGTCCACTCTGCTTATTGTTTTTCGAGAATGATGCACTCCTGTTTGTCATTGTGCACGTAACTTCACGCCAATGAATCATCAGAAATATTGGTCTTTACCAATATATTGAATTTATTGTTATTTATTGTTACGCTCTATGTTTTCAGTGTAGACTACAGGAGCACTGAGCAGCACAATACAATGTGTTTGCACTGGGTCTGATTACATGCACAATTTTTCTTTAATGTGAATAACTGATCTGATTTCAGATTGTTGGAATTCAGTTTATATATGAACCCTAAACGTTGCAATCCAAGAGTTTTTAAGTCCGACTGAGAAAACATTTGGATTCTAATGTTTACACGATTAATTTTTCTCTGTTGATCGGATTATTTCAGGTTACACTACCCCTTCCAAATTGATCAAAATCTCATTCTGATCCAGCTAAGTCGTATCGAAGGTGTTTTATTGATTTTCAGTCTGATTGAGGCCAATCAATCTGGTTAACATAAAATTGTGCATGCATGAAAGCATAGCTACTGTAGACTATTGCATTTTTGGCAGCTAGAATGAAAATGTTTTCAAATTGTGTAGTAATTCAACCAACATGTTTCTCTTCAAGGTGAGGAAACCTCCTGTCCAGCACTGCAACATCATGGACGCATGTGCACGGATCAGAGGGGTCCCGTTAAAGAGCTGTGCCACTATGAAGAAAGAGGTATGATGTTGTCTACCATTGTTCACTTTCTGTTTCACTCATTTAGAATTTATTTCTAACAGTTTCCAATAAGCCTTATGCCTTTCTGAGCAGACCATCCGTGAGGGCTCAAACCCGTGCCTGAAGAGCCTGTTGAAACACAAGAAGGAGCTGTGCAATGTGGTAGTGGAGCTGCATAATAAGGAACCACAGTGTCTGTCAGAAGTAAGGATTGCACTTTATTTAAATGCGTGCATGGAAAGGTATATTCTGGGTTCAATAATATTTAAGCTCAGTCTTGTCCCTCTTTATTCACTTGTTCCTCAGTTTCTTTAAAAGAGCAAAAATCTGGGCTACATTGAGGCACACTGGAAGTGAATAGAGCTGATCCATAAACATTTTAATAGTGTAGCCACAAGACATAAGCAATATGTGTGTTAGTGTCAAAGACGAGACGGTTAAAATAAATTTCCCAAAGTGATTTTATATACATAAGTCATATTAAATGCAAGTGTATTTTAATGTTTTAAATAATACAATACAAAGGTCAAAATATTAGGGGTGTAACGATACGCGTATTCGTATTGAACCGTTCGGTACGACGCTTTCGGTTCGGTACGCGGTACGCATTATGTATACCGAACGGTTCGTTGGAGTAATTAATTATATTTGAAAAAAAAAAAAAAGAGAGAGAAAGAAATATAATGATATGCGTTCAACAAGGTAGCCCAATAACCCAAACAACGTAACAGGCAACGCCCCTGACACTCCCGAAGAAGAAAAAAACACCATCTTATATGTTTATGTTAGGCTACTCAGCAGGCGCTCGCTCACTCAGTACGCGCTGAAGGCTCGTTGCAAAATAGCCAATGCGTTTAACAGACTAGAAATGAGAAGATCCTCCAATAACCAACAGGTCTGGTGTTTGGGTGCACTTTGGATTCCCTTTAAGCTATAATGGTGATGGCAAGAGAGTGGTGGATAAAAAAACAACGGTATGTCGCATCTGCAACATGACAGGGTACACCAGCGGGATTACAAAAAAAAAAAAAAAAAAACAGCGGGAATATCTGGGATATATGCGTCAGTACTATCTGGGAAAAGACGAAAAAAAGGAGAAACATGCACGCAGCAAACTATCCCTGCAGCATTTAGACACTATAGCTTACAGGGAATCCAACCCAAACACCAGACCTGTTGGTTATTTTAGGATCTTATATTTCTGGTCTGTTAAATGCATTAGACATTTTGCAATGAGCCTTCAGCGCGTGCTGAGTGAGCGAGCGCCTTAGGGGCCGTTCACATATCGTGCCTAAAAACGCATGGAAAACGCTAAGCGCGTCTTTCTCCTCCTTTCCAAAGCGCTCGGGCAGAAGCGCTCATGAGGCGTCTGTCTTTGCTAAGCAACAATGACGTGCTCTCTCCATGAGACGCGGAAATTTCAGCGAAGGATAAATGGATTTGCAGCTCTAAAAATCGCTTGCAGTAGCTCTGCTACTGAATTTATTTCAAAATTGCAATCCATATACAACTATGATCAGCTGTTCCTTCATCTTGGCTGAGCTCTCAACGTTGTTACGGGAAAGGATGAAGCTGATTGGTTGGTTCTTGTCACATGACCCGCGGTGCGCTTGCGGCATTCTGAAAAGTTGAGATGTTTTTACATTTTGCTGTATCTAAAACGTATCGAACCGAACCGAACCGAACCGTGACATCAGTGTATCGCATCGAACCGAACCGTGAATTTTGTGAAACGTTACACCCCTACAAAATATGTATGATGTGACCTGTGTTGGCAAAATGAGTTGCAATGTGCATGGGCTAATTGAAAAGTGAAAAATGTCAATTATTATTATTTTTTTTTCTTTTACAAAAATTGGTTCATTAAGTCCTCGTCTAGCGATCCTAATGCTCCACATAATAATTTTAACCTTTACCTTTATTGGTGCGTTTTCTGAGAGGAGTACTTTTTTTCCAATTGAAGCTCGCACATAAAGATGCTTCTGATTGCGTGCTATACTAATAAATAAACACACAGAATTACAATATTTAGGTATTTATGTGAACATAAGTAAACATTAATGGGACTGTTGGGGAAAAACATCTGATGTGTAACATTATATTAGATCCGTGCATTAGATAGGCCACTCATTAATGCTAATCTAACAATAAAAGAGTCATTCGCTGCTCTTAATTGAACTGCTTTTATAGTTTTAATAATCAGTTTATTTGTAATTAACAAAACTAACTTTTACATTTATTTTTTTTTCTTGAATGCTTTTGTTTAGATGTAAAATGAAAAAGGTAATGCATTATTTGCTTTTTTTCTTATATTTGTCTTCTGTAAATCATTGTAAAAATGTGTGATAGTCCTTGTTTTTTTGCTCAGGACACAACAGGACACATTCTAATGGTCAGAAAAAAAAATGAAAACACATTTCTGTTTTTTAAATTCTCCAAAAATGGCCACTTTTATTTCCATTATTAGTGCCTCACCGTTTTTTGTGAAACGAGACTAGTGTAAAAAAAAAATGTATGTGCTTATCGAAATTAGTATGGACTGAGCTGGAACAATATGTATACAGATGTTTCAGTTTTATGTTTCGTGACCTTTTTTTGAGTCGAGTAATTCTGAAAGCCTCTATGACAACAGATATTGGCGATGAGAGAGCGGTTCGAGTCAACTGGGACAGTTCAGCAGTGTGACTGTTGCATCTCACAACATTATATACATGACAGCATCCCATGAGGCTTGGGTGAACGGTTACATTCTGAAAAAGAAATTACAGTTAAAGTGTGGCTTGTTTTCTTTTGTGTTAGGGTGGCATTTTTCCATGTGGCTTTGTAATTCTCATGAAGGAGGGGTGCATTGTTCCTGCTGCGTTGCAGTTTATTTGCACATACTGTGTCTGCATTGTTAAAGGGTTAGTTCACCCAAATATAAAAATTATGTGATTAATTACTCCCCTTCAGAGCCGGACAGTAACGGAGTACATTTACTTGAGTACAGTACTTAAGTACAATTTTGAAGGATCTGTACTTTACTCGAGTATCATTTCTGGGGAGTACTCATGACTTTACTCAAGTACATTTAAGAGACAAATATTGTACTCTTTACTCCGCTACATTTCTATCCATAACCATAAGTACCCGTTACGTCTTCGGCCCCGTCCACATGGAGTTTACCCCAATCCGATCTTTTTTTTCCCTCGTCTCAAGGAATATCCGCGTCCAGATGAAACCACAAAACGACTTGGTATACATGCCAGACCAGCATGACATTTAAGTTAAATGCACACAGGTTAGGTAATCAGTCAATAAAAAGCAGATCTGCTGTGTGCTGAAGGGACAGCTGTTTAGTGCCTCTAAAAGATATTTCATTAAACTGTTGCATTAAAGAACAGTTTTTTTATTTTATAAAATCTACATTGTAACTTTTAATATAAATGCTGTCATTCTTCTCTTTCATAGGTACATTACGTATGGCTACCTAGTCACGTTGAGGGGGAAGATTTTACTCTACAGGTACGTTTTAGTTATGCCACTTCTGTTTAAACATTGAATGAACGTGTGTGTGTCCATGTCAACCTTTATTTATATAAGTGTGTGTGTGTTATATATGTGTATAATATCACAACTCTCATATTGATTAGATTTCGATTCTCGATTCGATTTTCTATACTCGATTCTCCATTCAACTCAATCAATATAGATTTAATACAAATACTATATTTATAAAAAAGAACAGTGAACATAAGTTTACAAGTGGTTAATTAATGAAAAGAAATTAAGCGCTACAAACCCGTATAGTGAACTCTTTTATTTTAGGTACACTTGGGTACATTAAAACAGAACCCATCTCTAATTTTCAAATGCGTACAATTATGTTAAATAAATAAAATTTTAAAAGTTATCATTTATATATGTATTATTCATCAAAAGAGAATCAAGAAGATTTTTTGAATTTTTTTTTAACAACTTTTTGGTCTCAATAATTTTTTTTTTCAATGTTATGGAAGTCAACTTTTGTGTTCAACAGAAGAAAGAAATTCATACATGATGAATACATTCAGAATTGTAGTATTACTACAGCATTTCACCTCTGCATTACAGCTTTGTTCTTGTCCACAACACTATCGTCGTCGTCTTGCGAAATCTAAATCGCTTCCATACCTCTGACTTTTTATGTGAAGGTGGCATCAACGTCGACAAAGCACCCAGAACTGCCATTTTAAGCGCTGAATGAATGACTAGCTGCTTTTCAAATGATTAATTGCATCCAAAATAAGTTTTTGGTTACATAAGACATGTTTGTGTATATGTTGTATATTTATTATGTATATATAAATACACACACATACAGTATATATTTTGAATATATATTAATTTCCATGTATATATTTATAGTCCTATAATGGATATTATATTCTAAATATTTTAAATGTATAAACTCAACATATTGTTCTTAAATAAATACATGCATGTGTGTGTATTTATATATACATAATATACACATTACACACACATGATTATGTAAACAAAAAGTAATATTATTACAGCAATAGTAATATTATTGGATTAATGGCTGCTGAAGGTTCAGAAATAAAAGTACATTTTAAAATGTACTCCAATAGAAAGCAGTTCTTTTTTTATTGTTATTTTATTTCACAATATTACTGTTTTACTGTATTTTTTTTTTTTTTTGTATTATGAAAGTCCGTTGCTCACTGTCTCTGAATACACATTCAGACAAATCATGGGTCACAGGAGGGGACGCTCCTGATCAAATTATTTAGGCTAATCATCAGCATTCAGAAACCAGTGTCCACTGTTATTTTTAACAGAAAAGAATGCAACGAGCTCGTAATCATGACTTCATAATTGGGAAATAGGAAGTTTCTAATATCACGTGAAGACAGTAAAGAAACACTTGCTCCGCACAGTGGAGTGCATTGTTTTGTTAACTTTGTGGTTTATTATTTTGAATCTTATGGGAAGCGGTAACACACAGCCCTCTCACAAAATCTTTTGCTGCTCAGAAATATATATGCAATCATGCAACACTTATCAGAAGATCTGCACTCTGGTGGGGTTAACACTCACTGATCTACATATAACTGAACCATGCTCTTGCCCACCTCTTCCAACTGAGCCAGGGACTGCTAAACGAATGATCACACTAGTCAAACGAACCAGGCTTTAGGGGTCAAACTGCTCCAGCCTAGTGTGAACACTCCCTGATTATTCTCTCGCATCGCACACACGAGTCTACCCACCCATCAAGAGTTTACACGCCCATCACAATACACTACTTTTGACTGCATTATTAGTTTTGTGCATAACTATGCATTTAATTGTGATAAATCGCAGACAATCGTGCAATTAATCACGACACACACACACACACAATATCAGTAGTCAACATTTGAAGTGGATCAGAAAGGTTCAACAAAGTTGTTCTAAGACAAGAACACATTTTGGTGTTAGGACAACTTTGAAAGATTTTGATCCACTTCAAATGTTGACTGCTCTCTCTCTCTCTCTCGCTCTCTCTATCTCTCTCTCTCTATATGTGTGTGTGTGTGTGTGTAAAGATATTATACAATTTTTTTTAGAATTTGTTTGCACAAATAGGGGGCAGCATCCTTTGTTGGATCCTACAGTTCTGTATTCTTTGATGCCCACAGACTCTGACGTCCCTCTCCACTGAGTTGATGGAGTTGCTTAGATCACTACATGTACATACCCTTAAGGATGAAGAGATTCTCCTTCTCAAAGACCCTAAAAGGCCATTTGAGAGAAAAGATAGTGTTTCTCAGGTATGAATATTATGCTTGAAAATTTTAAGTATGTTTATGTTTTGTGTGGACGTGTTTGCTGTTGTCATAATTTTTTATATCAGGTGTCCTTCATTGTTTGGTCTGGGTTTCTAAATTTTTGGTATCGTTTTGTGTGAAATTGGGTCTAAACAGAACTAACCTTGTGGTAGGCAGCCATGGTATTAGGTTTAATGCTTCGAACATTAAATTAAACCACAAGCGTTTTTCAGACATAACAAGAGATTGTATGCTTTTCGTATTATGTCAGTGCAGGTTTTGACAGTTTGTAGGCTTTGTTTGTAATTATGGAGAATTATATTTGTCTTCCAGCTCAACATTAAGTTTATAATAACAGTTTCTATGTAGAATGTATCATGACGTAAAGACTTGTTATTGTGTCATTTTAGCATTTGATTGATTCTTTTTTTTTTTTTTTTTTTTATGGATTTATTTTCTTTCTTTCACAGGCCTGTTCAAGAGTCTTGTGCATTTTGAGACATAACCCCAACCCTCAGATTAGTGTTTGCAGCCTGCTGGGGTTGTTGGCTCGATACACAGCTGGGATAAGGTATGCACTGGAGTTACAGGTTTTGCAGAGGGGCACCTCAGAAGCATGCCAAGCTGAGGATGATGACACCAATCAATCTGTCTCTTCTATTGAAGAGGACTTTGTTACTGCTTTTGAGCATCTTGAAGAGGAGGATACAGGTTATTACTCATGACGTTTTCATGATAAAATTAGGATAACTTCCTGATTCAATTGGGGTTTGACTGAAACCTTTTTAGATTTAGATTTATGTATTTAGCAAACGCTGTTATCCAAAGCGACTTACAGTGCATTTAGGCTATTATTTCTTTGTTTTATATATATTTGTTTTAACCATTTTTATTAATTAACACTACCATTCAAAATGTTGAGGTCAGTTAGATGTTTTTGAAAGAAGAATTTCAAATGTCCAACAAGGTTGCATTTATTTAATTTGAAATAAATGTTCTCTATTTTAATATTATTTAAAATGTAGTAAATTTCTATGATCAAAGCTGAATTTTTATCATCATTACTCCAGTCTTCAATTTCAACTGATTCTTCAGAAATCATTCTAATGTGCTGATTTGCTGCTCAAAAGCATTTCTTATTTTGTTATAAATGTTGAAAACACTTGTGTTGCTTGTGAAACTGTGATGTATTTTTTTTTAATAATTTCTTTGGTGAATAGAAAGTTGAAAGAAACTGCATTTATTTGAAATAGAAATCTGCTGTAACATTTTATTAAGATATTTACTGTTTTGATCAATTTAATGTATCTTTGCTGAATGAAAGATGAATTTCTTTCAACAATATCTTCCTGAACCTAATATTCTGAACAGTTGTTTAAATATTAATATTAGCTCTCCTGAATTAGAAGCATGGATAGCAAGTGACCAGCAACCATAAAATCTTTGAAAGTAAATGCCTGTGATCAGCTGCTAGTTCTGCATTTAATTAACTGTTAATAAGAATTGTCCTTATAGACTGTTCTCTGATCTTGCAGGTGCCCATAGTCAGAGGAATCAAAGGGATGTGGCATCCCAGACTGTTCCCTCTCATTCAAGAGATTTATCTGGATCTCGGATTATTATAAGTTCAATACAGAGGAAGTCGTTGCCCAAGGAAAAGGCTGCTTCAAAAGTGTCAGAAACCGTCCTGAAGTCAACACCATGGCCTGCAAGTTCAGAGAGCTCGTATGCACTTAGCAGTCTTCCAAAGGGACGTGCTACTTCCACATCCCTCACAGAGTCCGATGAGTCAGACTGCTCAAGTCCCAGCCCTATTATATTCCTGGATGAAGTTGGATATCAGAAGAGTCTTAAGGCAAAACTTCAAATTCCCAAGATCCCTGTTTTAAAGAATGGAGTAGAAGACTCTGACTCAGAAGTCAGTGAATTTTTCGACAGCTTTGATCAGTTTGATGAACTAGACAGGTCTTTTGATTCCAACATCAAGGTCCTTAAAGAACAGCCCCTCCCTGGTCAAACAGAGAAGCATGTTGACAACTCTGGTTGTAAATTTGTATCAAGGGGGTGCTCGACCACAGCAATGAACCCTCACAAGTTTGATCATAGGACTCTTCCAGCCAATGTCAAGAAACCAACTCCACTTAAACCAGGATCACCTTACAGTATTCACTCTGATTCACCAGATTCCCCATGGCCTGTGAGGACTCCCTGTGAGGAAAGCGGGCCACTCTTCAGTCCAGTTTGTTCATCTGCATTTAGCCCACTGGGAGAAGGAGGCTCCTTAGAGTATTTTTGGAAGGCAGATGAAGATGGCTCAGAATTACGTAAACCACAGGACCTTTGCTCACTGTACAAAACATACTCTGATTTTGCCAACAACCTGTCAAAAGAAATCCTTGGATCAGTCTGTGGGTACTCCTCCCCTGTTGATTTTAACATTAATAAGAACTTGAGCTGTGTGTGTCATAAGGAGTTCAAAAACACTAATGGGCATCTAATGAAGCTTTCAGACATCCAGGAGACAGTCACAATCACCAAGTCCCAATCACAGTCTCTTAAGGATGGGATTCAGAAGTTTGCTACAGACTTGGTTGAAATGAGCCTTGGAAGTGCCTTTAAGGACTTGCAGAAAGGTGTGTCCTCCTGTACCACTACACTTTGCCATTTGGCTGCAAGGCTGACTTCTTCAGTATTTCAAATGGCCTTTCATGAGATAGGTATGCGCCATGCATATGTGTTAAAAGAGCGTGCCGTAAATGGTCTAGCCAGTTTCCTAGTAGGGGAAGCCATTTCTGGAGCCCTCACAGAGTTTCTCTTTGTGAAAAAGCAGATTTTCAACAATACCGTCACACGGTTTGCTGCGGATCTGGCTGAGGAATTAGTGTTTGAAGGTATTATGGAGGTTTGCCAGTTTTCACATCCCTCAACTCCACTCACACCAAGTGACTGGTCGTTTGAGCAAGAGGAAGAAGTGGTTTCCTCCTACGCCTCTGACCTGTCAGAGTCTGTTCTCCAAGAGGCTTTTATAGAGCTCTCACAATCTGATGTGACTTTCACTACACAGGCAGCTATCAGTGTGTCGTTAGACAACATTTGCTATGTGAGTGCTGAAGATAGTTCCCTCATCACAAAAACCTGCAGTGCCCAAACTAGTTATCTTGGATCTCAGTCTGCCGTTGAGGCTGCAGATCAAGAGCAGGATGGTTGCACAGTGAAGAAAGCCTTGTATTGTGTGTCAGGTATGGCCAGTTGTGTTCCAGTTCCTGTAGCTGGCAAGGTCTTAGCCCATGTGCACAACACAGATGAACCTTCTCCTTATAAATCCAGTATTGGTCACGTATGTCAGACCATTCCTAAAAGAACCATTTGTTGCCAAGGGGAAGTGGCATCCTCAACCTCGGATACCTCTGAAGAAACTCAGACTGAGTCATCACCAGGTCCTGCAAGAATCCAGGGTGTCAGTGATGAGGAAGTTATTGGCAATCCATCCGTTGAACATGATTCTGGCAAACCCTCGATTGGAAAGACTTTTCAGAACTTTTCTGGGAATATGGTGGACACTATAGTAGGTGAGGCGTTTGATCTTATGCATTCTTCAACAAAAGTGAAGAAGAAAGTGGAGGATTGTGCAGACTTTTTGAGCAAATCTATAGCAGCTCGCATATCTACTCCAAGCCATGGAAGTGGTAATTCACATGATGTATCGACTGAGAGAGGTCTCTCTCAGATTCCCTTTCACTTGATGTCAAAAGGCTCTTGTGACCCATCCTCCAGAAGTGTACGCCCAGTCTCCAGGCTCACAAAAGAGATCCGTTCTGCCGTTAGAATGGACACATTGGAAGTACCCACTTTTGAAGTTGCCTTATGTGGAGGTAGAAAAGTCGGTGCAGATGATTTTTCAAGCAGCAACTCTGGAACAAAATCATCTGAAATCCCTAGCACTCCACCCTCAAGTCCTCAGCAGCCATCAGACGGGTACAGTGAAAAACAGATCAGACAGTTTTCGAAGAAGCTCAAAGGAACGCTTGCAAAAGAATTTTCTCCTGCCACTCCTCCATCGACCCCTTATTACCCACCTGCCGGCGACACCAAAGAAGAAGGTTCTGTTTCAGACAAGGCCGATTTCATGCTGAAACTCATTAGGTCTCTCTCTGAAGAAGCTGTCAGCAATGAAGATCAGGAGGAGGACCAGGAAGATGGCCCTCACTCTAGAAACTGCGAGGCCGAATTGAGTCCCAATGTCAGGAACAAAATGATCGAGAGGAGTGCGCTCCATTATGCAGAGCGTTTAGCATGCCACATTGTTTCCATGGCCACTGAGATGGACACACTAAACTTCGGAGATGTGAAGAAACCAGTGGGTGACGAAAGCAAAGACAGTGTTGCCTTGCATAGTGCACAGTTCTCAGAGCAGACTTTAAACTCTTTGTGGACATATGCTGGAGAAGTGGCTGGAGAAGTCATCAATGACGTCAAGAAGATGATGAGTTCAAGCCACTGTCGTCACAAAATCATAAAAAGAGGATCTGTGAACTCTGCAGAAAAACGTCAGAGTGGAGACGGCCTTTTGGGAAATCTGACTTGTCAGTGGCCTGGTGATGTCCAAGTGAGTGGCACTTCAAGTTGGATGTCATCAGAGTATCCAAGTTGCGAGAGTGTCAGTGACGAATATGCAGGATACCTCATTAAGGTGCTCAAGAAAGAGGGAGGCAACCGAGAGCTTATATTGGATCAGTACGCCACTCGCTTGGCATATCGATCTATTAAATCTGGCCTGGCTCATGCAGCTCGAAAAATAAAGCAGAGATCTCCTTTGAGGCTTCACTCATCTAGGCGTTTACACAACGATCGTAATCCTGATGTTTCCCAAATTCCCATATCCAAGTCATCCCACGCTGCACTTACTGATGGAAAAGATGGATTCTCTTGTGAATCTCTGCCATGTTCTTGTCAAGACGGTCAAGACCTGAGCCGTAATGAATATGTAGAACTTGTGAACTTTGCAGAGTCGCTGGCCTACAACATCACATGTGACGTTACGAGAAAGCTGAGAATGAGCTCAGTTAGACTGCCAAAATCGCTTACTGATTCTTGCCTCTACAGGAAATCGACTATTGAGGACATGCCGGAAAATCTAATCAAAAATACATTTTCATGCTCTCTTTTACCTTGCACAGAAACTAACAGGCTCTACCGTAGTACAAGCAGCTTAAATGATGGCAAAAACAACAATGGTGTAATGCAAGTGATTGAACATTATGCCAGAAAAATTGTTGATGATACTTTGGAAATAACGCTGGGTCCAGCATGTGTTCAGGCAGCGGGGGACAGGAGGGCACTTGATCGCAATTCCTTCACAGAAAAGCTGGCTGAGGCATATGAAGCCTGTCGATACTGCCAAGGTCGTGATTGCCTGTTTTGCTGTAGAGACGGCCCTCATGGTTTTCAGGGAGTGAAAATAAGAAGGCAACAAGAATCAGATGCAGTGACTGGACTGGAAATCCCTAGAATACACATTGATTTGGAAAAAAGAGCAGCTTTTGCTGAAGAAATGGTGTCCAGTGCCATTGAGAAAGCCAAAAAGGAACTGAGCTGCACCAGTCTGAATGCAGACAGTGGGATCGGTCATGATGGCGCAAGCTTTGCAGAAAGTCTCACCACAGAAATAATGACATCCGCATTGTCCAACGCCTGCCCAACCGTCAGTCTTGGGTAAAGTGACACAGCTTTCACAGAGTCATACATACAGCCTATCACTTAAAATTGCTCATCAGTTACTCAAGACAAGTGGATTTCCTAGATTAAGAAACTTTTTTTTTTTCTCTTTCTTTTTCCCCTGTTTCAGTACCTCCAGAAGAGAAGGCGTCAATGTGACGGAGTCAACGGTGAGTCAGCAGCTCAGTTTGAGTGTTGGTGATGACAGTCTCGGTAGTTGGTCCAATCTGAGTTTTGAGGAAGACCACCCAGATGAGAGCAGCAGCTTTCACCATCTAAGTGACAGGTGAACAAGTCCCACCACACTTACAAGCATTAAATAATTCATTTAAACTTGAAATGAAGCATTGCTGGTCGACTACCACACTCAAGTTCACTCTGCTTTCTTTTCTTGTGCACCTTTCACAAGCATGTAGCTCTAATCATTGTCAAAAGTACAATTTGATGAATTAACAGAGGAATGAATGGGTTTACAATGATTTTACTATTGCAACATGGGAGAATACCGATTTGTGTTAGAAGAGCTCAAACCGAATGTGTAAAGTATATTGTCTGTGTCAGATCAGTAAGTTGTATAGTAGTGTTTTAGTGCATTTTTCATACCATTTGCAGGTGTGTTTGGTTTTCAGTGGTTTTCACATGTTTAGTTTGAGTTATCGGTTTAGGTTTTAGAGTAGGAGAACCTACTGTAAGACTAATTTTTGATGAAGAACATTTATTGTTCTTTTTCTTCTTTTATTCACAAACTGTTTAACAATTTTTGAAGCCAGGGTTGCTGATTTTTCTCACCGTTTTCCAAAATTTCTGAGGAACACCTAGGGCCTAGTCCTTCCTTGTTTTCATTCTCAGAATAATGTAACTGGCTTTGGCTTCAAATCATGACGGCTGACTCACACAGTCTTGTCTTTCAAAGGCAGACATTGTTTTGTAGTGTTTTGTCTCAATGGAAGCATTTTCTATCAACAGTTTAATATCTCCCAAGACACTAAAAGTCAGAATGTATGAGCAGATTTTGTTTTGAGCAACCCAAGATACCATGAATATATTCAAAAGTATTTATGAAAGGTGTGGTTGTCAGCTTGAGGCATTGCTTCTAAAGTAATGTATCACTGTGTACTCCATAAATCATCAGTCTCCAAATATAGGTGATCGTTAACATTTTTATTTTCTTTCATATACTCAACTGCTGTATTGATAGGTTAATTTTTAAACAACCTGGTAAACTTTTTACATTTTTCAGTTTATTTGTATGATGTTGCCAGCAATACCAACATTAATCCGTGTTAGAAATATGTGTGATTAGACCATTATTTCTATCCTTTCTTAAGAGTGTTAATAAAGATGTTTTCATTGCATTTATGATCAATAGTTGACAGCTGTGAATCAATTTCAGTAAATTGTCTCTGATCAAGCTATTTGTTTGCTTTTAGTGAATAACACAGTGGAAAACATGCCTTACATTTAACTACATTTTGCATGAAATATATTAAGGGCCCAATCCCAATTCTATTTTATATGCTTACTGACACACACACATATCGGAAATCGCGCAGCTCACACATCCAGGAGAAAATAAACTTGTCAAGGCTGCCTCACACCTTTTATTACATACAGTTTAAATACTGAATCGCTACATTATATTTTCCAGAGACGAGAGGGTACAATCGCTTTTTATAAGTAAACTCACTCTAAAAAGATAAACGCACAGACGTGAAAACACGCAACTTCCATTTCTCTTTCTCTCTCCCTCTCTTTTTCTCTCGAATAGGCAATATTTGAGAAAATGGTTTAGCTATTTCTAATTATTGGGGGGAGTTATCGCCCTGATCAGACGCATGCTGTGGCACTATCATGCAGTCTGTAATGATATGACGTTAGCAAATATTAGAGATTTTTTGCAAACAATTATGCATGACCGTTAATATGACCTCACAATTGAATGTAACATAAAACAAATGATTGCATTTAGTTAAAATCTTTATTTATGCCAAAAAAGCTTACATTTATGTGTCTTTTTGTTTGCTGTAGCAGCAATGTTTCCAAGATAATTCATACCCCTCCGTCTGAAGTGTGGTCCTGAAAAATCTTCGTTTGAAGGGCTATCTGGCCATTCCCCTTACCCCTTCTCCTCCAACCAAAAGAGAATCGAGACACCCCTACTTCTTCACGTGAATGTGCAAAACGGAAAGGGGTAGAATTGGGATTGGGCCTAAAACTATAATGGCTACAGCTGATGTTTGGTTGAAATTATGATTTTTCAGCATTTAAAAAAAAATCACCCTTAAAAGAGTTCTGAATAAGTATATTATTAATCTCAAAATAAATGTAAATATTATGTAAAAAAAAAAAAAAAAAAAACTTCTGTCAGGTTTTCTAGATGTGCTTTGAAAAGGCGTTTGTCGTGTTTCATCTTTTTCTCTTCCCCAGCAGTAATGGAAACAGCAGTAGCTGGAGCAGTCTGGGTTTAGAAGGCGAGGTTTATGAAGAGCATTTGTCCTTCTCTCCATCAGACAGGTTGGTCTATGGAAAGAGGCACAGCATAGCCAGCGTGGGCTGCTCTAATTACCGCATGATGTCATGAAACATTTTATCAGCATGTGCTGAAAACGTAACTGATATCACCTATTAGAAACAAAACTTCCCCTTGTTTCTCCGTTCTAGGGATGGACTTAGTCAATTGGATCTTTGTGTGTGTTTTGGTAGAACTGTGGGTGTCGGAAGTGTTGGGGGCTTGGGTCATTGAATGAACAATCTGTCCTTATTGCATGCTTCCTGTTTGAGTGCAAAAGGACGTCCCAGCCTCTAAATCCCATACAAGTTCAGGTCAAAATGAATCATGAGCATTGGAGTTCATCGTGACTCACCCCATACAAAAGCAACAGAGATCTCTTTATAATACCTTATATCAGACACAGAAAAATATTGTCTGAAGAAGCATTAAAATTGCATCTTTTGCGCTGACTGTGTCAATGTTTCCTTTTTTTTACAAACAGAAACAGATATAGAAACATGATTGTTTACTTCTTAACCATTTCATTTAAACCTGTGCTAGAAAATGGTCACACGAAGCTGGGCAACAAATATTAATGATATACTGCTGATCAATCTGCCAATATTAAATTAAGCAATATTTTGATTGGTGGAAACCATTGATGTTTTTTTTACCCATAATGCCCCACCCCAAATCAGTCATTCAGTTAAAGGCAAAGAAAACTATATATATATATATATATAAAAGGTATGGCATCAATATCTGTCAGTATGGGCAAGTCTAGCCGAGTTCTAGCTGAAACAGTATTGGAGCTGGGAAGCTGGGAGCTCCTGTCACTCTCTTCTTCATGGTTTGTGCTGTCTTTCCCTTCTGTCTGTCAGTGAGACTCTCTTACATCTGCAATATCTTTCACCTTACAGCGACGGCACTGAAGAGAAGGAAGCTGAGGCCAAAGAGGATTCAGGCGGTAAATGAAAACTATATCTGTTCTTTTATATTTTTCTCCAGCGCTAGTGTTTATTCTGTGGTCTGTTGTTAGACCTCAACTTTTAGACTAATTTCAGCCCTTATTTTTTGTGCTGCCACTCATTTAAAGTGGTCTTACTTGGCCGTGCACCTTCAGCGCGCCCCTGTCAAAGCCGCAAGACTATTTATCCACGTTCCTAGTTGTCTAACTGTCAGACCGGCTCCATGTGGGCCAGCAGATGAGCTCAAGCAGACTTCTGGGGCTGGCCTAGTTAACAGAGAGAGCGTGGGAACTGGTTTGCTGAAGGTGATGGTTTTTGTGTGTATGTATGGGCTGAAGGTGTGTGTTCTGTCCGTGCAGGAGCGGCGCGAGTGGAGAGGGAACATGGGCTGGCAGAAAGAGCTCTGCTGGTGGTCAGTACAGACGTCCAGGGTCGAGCTGTGGACCCCCAGATGACGGCTGTGCTCCAGTGGATCGCTGCTTCTATCGCTGATCTGTCTTTAATGCAGCTGAGCCAGCTCTCAGCCCAGGAGCTGCAGCAGGTGAGAACACTTAGAATCAGTGTTGGGGAAAGTTACTTTTAAAAGTAATGCATTGCAATGTTGTGTTACTCCCTAAAAAAGTAATGAATGGTGTTAGTTACTTTCTGGTCTGGCCTGTAGTCTAGAACTACAGTAACCTTCATTGTTACACAACACACAGTGCCTCTGCACTCACTCCCAATTTCTCTCAACACTCGAACAGGAGTGCTGTCGTTCAGTAAATGCGAAAACAAAGTAACCGGCATTACTTGAAAAAGTTGCTCAGATATTTTCTTGTAAATGAAGAAGTAATGCATTACTCGTTACCTGAAAAAAGTAATCTGATTATGTAACTTGCATTACTTGTAATATGTTACCCCCACCACTTACATAGATATTAACTTATTAATTAAAAAGTTAAACAAATTAAAAGAGGTTTTAGTTTACATTTACCAAGGCCTAGGAAATACATGTTTTAATATTTATCATACATTTTCAATAATAAAAAAAATAAATAAATACTGTGAATATTAATTTTATGAACAAAAATAAAATCATATAAAATAATACAAATATAACAATTAATATATTATATATATATATATATATATATATATATATATATATATATATATATATATATTATACATTAATATATATATGTATATATTATACATTAATATATATATATATATGTGTGTGTGTGTGTGTGTGTGTGTGTATATATATATATATATATATATATATATATATATATATATATATATATATATATATATATATATATATATATATATATATATATATATATATATATATACACACATACACACACACACACACACACACACACACACACACACACACACACACACACACACACACACACACACACTACCATTTAAATGTTTTTGGTCAATAAGAGTTTTTTTATAATTATTTTATTCAGCAAGGATGCATTAAGTTGATCAAAAGTGACAGTAAATAAATTTATAATGTTACAAAAAAACTATTACAAATATATTCTTTTGAACTTTTTGTGCATCAAAGAATCCTGAAAAACTATTTCCACAAAAAGATTTGATAATAAATGATGATAATAATAAGAAATGTTTCATATCAACATATTACAATGATTTCTGAAGGATCATGTGACACTGAAGACTGGAGTAATGATGCTGAAAATACAGCTTTACATCACAGGAATAAATTACATTTTAAAATATATTCAAATACAAAACAGTCGTTTTAAATTCTGTTTTACTATATTTTTTGTATGATTTTGTTTAAATACATTTGTTTAGCTTGTTGAGCAGAAGAGAAGTCTAACTTTTGAAAGTGTTTGTTTTAAATTTAAGAAAATATTTCGTAAAAAATAAAAAATAAATGTGTGTGTGTGTGTGTATATATATATATATATATATATATATATATATATATATATATATATATATATATATATATATATATATATATATATATATATATATATATGTGTGTATATGTAAAATGCCACATGGGAACTTTTTTTGAGTGATGATGCAAATTTTTAACTTAAATATTAACTTTTCAACTCCTTTGCAATATGTTTAGTAATACGTAATAAATCCAGTGATCTATATATGACTGGATCGCTCATCAACTGCAGTGTTTACGTTTTTTTTGGGCAGGATAAGCGATATATTTAAATCGTTTATGTTGTTGTGTCTGCTGCACACGGCCGACACAGGTAACTGATCCAACACAAAATATAGCCTATTTCTTTATGAACATAATAATTCAGCAATTATTAAACATGAACATATTAGTATCATAAATGGATTTGAATATATTATAATGAATAATACAATAGCCTCTGTTAATATTGCTCTGTAATGAAATGAAAAGCTTAACATACCATATTGGAAATAAAGCTTCATGTCTTTAAATCTGTAATGTATATAGTCAGTTATTTCTCTGAAAGATGTGTATATTTTTACTGTCCTGATTGAAAAACATCTATTTCAGACTCTCCAAGATCGCACAAATATGTTTGTTACAATTTCCATATAAAATTTTGTATGCTAAATTAATAATTAATTTAACCACCATTTAAATCATTACCTGCTTCGAAATGAATGCTGTAGTTAGCTACTGTATGGATAAAAACACTATAACTACATTTTCTAAACAATGAATAACTGTACAAGGTATGCAAAGCATAAATCTTTCATCAGATTTCAGAATGAGCATGTTGACATTTGTTATATATGTTGAGGTCGTGTACGTCTGATGTTTATCATGTTCGTGATGTTCGCTACTGTAATGAACGTAGCTTTTTAATAAGTGGGGAAATTCTCAACATGTAAAAAAATATCCGTTTACATGCCTAGGGTGTTTCCATTGCAGGATTGTACAGAGATACTTTAGATTTTGAAAACGCTGACTTGTTGGGTGATGTTTTTTCATAAAAATCACAGAATTTCCTATTAATTCAATAGAACGTTTATGCACGCTAGGGATTACCAGTATGGCGGCTCGGTGGCTTCACTTTCATGACGTCATGAGCAATCCAGTTCTATATTACAGATCAGTGAATAAATTCTGTTTTAATAACAAGATCCCTTAAAATACCCTGCCATCCGAGATGTTTGAGATCCAAAACTGCATCTTAATTTTGTGTGTTTTTCTCTGGCTCCAGCTGCCGGCCGTAGCGCAGAGGCTGAGGGAGAGAGAGTTCAGGGTCGGCGACCTCCTCCAGGCTCTTCTGAGATATCTCGAAGAACGTCGCTCTGAGGAAGAGCTCGGGGACACAAGGAACGGCCACAAGAGCCTCTTCCAGTGGCTTCTGGAAAAAGTCTAAATCACATCACTCATTAAACGATGAAGTTTCCTGTCACTTTACAGTGATCTGCAATGTGTCTGCCCAATCTAGAGGCATAGCTGGTGGAATGTGTTTGTGTTGTGTATTGCTTGTGCACCCGTGGTCACCCAGGGGGCGCCATAGAAACAACTGAAGTAATCTAAGAGCCGTTCGTTCAAGTGTGTGTATTGCATGTCGTGACCGAGAGTATCTTTTGCTTGTTTTGACCTCTCTTTCACGTCTTTGTTTTCTTTAAGATTAGACTGCATATCACGCCTTCACTGATGCCTGCCCGTGTTTTGCATTCACACCCTGCCCCAACACGAAAGACTGATGGGTTTTATGAGTTGGTGTCTTGTTAGGGAATCCTCATGGCTGCAGGAAAGCTTATGTCATTTCCATAACTCCCCTTTGCAGTGATGTTTGCACTTGTCGAAGGGACCCGCCATGCGATCCAGCAGCGCTCCAGGTCAACATGAGGTATTGCATGACTCAGAACACATAAGAGTAATTATAACAAACAACCGTTTTGGCACATTTTTGGCAGCAACACTTGGTTACCAGTCGTGACGGTTTAAAAATACCATTTCACTGGTAATTAGTTACTGTTGAAAGAATCCATCAACAAATAGTCAGTAGTTTTGCATTCCCCTCATATGACTCATGCATTTTTCAGTTATGATCAGCTATTCATAATGGTTTAAAGTCAATTGGTATACCTGCAAATATGCTTTTCTAGGTTTTGATATTTAACTGTATTGTTTACACCCCTAGCTGCAATCAGGTTCCACACGATCCAACGCCCATAATGAATCAAACGTGTTTTAGTTCACTACAAAGTGACGTTTTTGGTTACCAACTTACTGGAAAAACACTGCATACTATTAAACTTCGCTTAAAAAGCTGCTAAACATTTGCCAAATTAGGAAACCAAGTAGTAAGCATTACTAGTGAACATCACCTACAGGGGACTTCTCTCTGTATTATCAAATTTCCTTGTGGCGTTGTACACTCATTGGAGGTTACTGTGACTCACTGGTAGGACATTTGAACTATTGACCATCTCTACAGTCCGTTCCACGTGGACCTCTTACTGACTGCTTGCCCTTTGGTGTGCACTATGCCGAATATTGCACTTTACTGAAGAATGGTCAGACAGGCTGTTCCCTACATCTTTGTGTAGACCACAGAAAACACTCCTATTATAGCGAAGCATAAACGATAGATTGCCGACAGCTAGTAGGTGTTTGGCACATCTAACTAAACAAGCCCTAAGGGACCGGTGTTCTGTATCAAAAGTATTTTCTCACTTTGTTACTCGCTCTCACGACGGTCTAAATCTGTATGCTGCTTTGATTTTAGAACTCCTGTCAAGCTAAAAAAAAAACACAATAAAAGTAGTCAGTTCAACTAAGTCTTCTTGCAATAGTTTTCTGTAGCCAAATCTTAATTACCAAGCTCACATTTACGTCAAAGATTCAAAAAATTGTGCATTGTGAATGTATGAAACAAACTTTAGTAGAGTGGATGATAAACGTGAAATGAAAGTAAAGATAGGCTAAAGATAAGTTCAGAAAAGTGTGTGTGTGTGTGTGTGTGTGTGTTTTGTTAATATGAACTAATATTGTATAGTGAATAAATACATAGATTCTTAAAAAATTCCACTTTGAAAAAAAACAACAACAACTGCATAAATGTTTGGAACAGCAACGAGAGCGAGTAAATAATGCCAGAAGATTGGGTGACCGGTGTTATTTTTAGGATCCTTCTGAGATTGTCTTGCTCCGATCCTGTTACAGTGTGATTGATGATAAGAGAAACATTATGGAGGCAGTCAGATTTGTAAAGATTGTTGTATCTTGTGGTTTCTTTCCTGTAACACGCATGACACGCTCTCAGCCCATGCTTCATGTACTTCTCTTTACGTGTGCATGGATGTACTCTTCAGTGCTAATTTATTATTTTGTGCATGGTTTAAATCTGGCCGACACTATATATTCTCACGTTACCTGCTACTATGGAATAAATGCATTTCTGTGTTCACGCTGTTGCATAACATCAACGCTGCCAAATGTGTTTGGATCTGCACTTGCACAGTATTTGTTTACATTCTTTGAAATGTTTAAAAACCTGCCATACACTGTGTTGGACATGTTCATATGATAGCAAAATCATAATGTGGGAGAAGCGGAGAAAGCCAAGTCACGTTTGTGAACATTGACGCTTGAGTAGATTTGAGAAGGAGTTGGCACAAGCACGCCGTGACCATCAGCGCTGCCTCATTTTCAGTGGGATTGTACATTCATCTGTGCTCTTGCAGTTATCGTAAACATGAATGCTGTAGATGTTCTGCGCTTGTGTTCTTATTCTCCTTATTTTTTGTGTACATTCCTATCTTTCACAAATTATCTAGTGCTATTTTGGTTTAAAAGTAAGACTACATGTATAATGCAAGATGCACGCCATACTAAACAGATGAATATTTTGTTACTTGTGCAGTGTTTCTCCATTCTGTCTCATAGAGTAGTGGGCAATTGATACACACAGACTTCTCTGTTTTCTTCATGCCCATTTGTATAATATTGCCAAATAATATATTTAATAATTTATGTAAAAGTATAAGTTGCAATGGTGAAAACACTACTTGTCCCCCCAGTGAAGTTGCTGAGTAGTTTACACATTAAAGCTTAATGCACTACACCTGTACACTGTAAAAAGTTGTGGGTAATAAAGCTTTTTCATTTGAATTGGGATGTCTGCTTATTTACACTTAACTGTCCAACATCCTTTATCTCAATAATAAAAAAAAAATGTTTATTGTGGTTATTTGAATATTTTCAGCAACAGATGCACAAATACAGTACACTATGAAAACACGTTTGTTGTACATTTCAATGGAGTTTTGTAATATATATATATATATATTATTGTCCTAAATATGGGCAAAGGCAGCTGTGGAAATGAATCTGCTTTATCTTTTTCACCAAATTCTAACCTATCATTGAAATAAAATTATTGAAAGTGAAACTCCCATTATGAAATTATAAATGTTTTCTCCAATGCATGTTGGCCACAATGATTGGCACCCCAAGAAATATAGTGAGTTGATATAGAGTAAAATATCTATGAAGTATATTCCCATTTTTTAGCACACCGGAGTGACTAGGAGCATGAGATTGTCCGGCCATGACTTCCTCTTCCACCGAATTATAAATATGAGGGACACAAAGGCCAAATTTCCTAAATCATCCATCAGAAGGAGGAAAAAACGTATAGTTCTGAAGTGCGTAACAAGACTCTTGAGCTTCACAAAAGAGAAAGTGGCAGTAAGATATAGCTAAAGCGTTAAAAAAGCCCATCAGGACAATAATTAAGAAGTTTCAATCAAATAAAGATGTTACAAATTTACCTGGAAGATGACGTGTTTATATCGTCCTAATGCAAGTTGATGAGGAGAATCACAGCTGGAGAATTGCAGAGATTAGTTGAGTCTTGGGGTTGGAAAGCCAAAAAAAATGAAATATCAAACAGCCCCTATCATCATCACACATTGTTCGGGAGTATTACATGAAAAATCCTCTTCGCTCATCCTAAACCAAACTTTAGCATATTCAGTTGTCAGACACGACTGGAACTTCAAATGGCACTGGCTTCTATGGTCAGATGAAAAAAAAAAAGCTTTTTGGCAGCAAACCCATCAGATGGGTTTAGTACAAAGAGGGATAAAAAGTACCCCATGCCCACATATACTGCTGGATCTTTAATGTGGGCCTGTTTTTCTACCGGAGGTCCTGGACATCTTGTTCAGATATGGGCATCATGGATCCTATCAAATAGCAACATAAAAAAAATCTAGACCTGACTGCCTCTGTTAGAAATCTTAGAATGGGCCGTGGTTGAATCTTCCATCAGGACAACGATCCAAACAAACATCCCTGACCTGAACCCTATAGAAAAAGACGGATGAACTGAAGAGAAAAAGTTATCTGGAGTGATTCTCTATGAAGGGATGGTCTCTGATCTCTTTTCAAGTGTTCTCCAAACTCATAGACAACTTAGAGCTGTTATCTTAGGAAGAGGAAGTTGCAGTAAGTGGGTGCCAATAATTGTGGCCAATGTGAACCAGGGGAAAACACTTATTTCATAATGAGATTTTCATGAGAAAGATCAAATGGATAAACTCCTTCTCTGAATATTTAAAACATGTTAGACAAATGTACTTGTACTTATGATGAAAAATATATCCATTGAAAAAAAAAGGAAAGGTGTCATGCTTGTGATGCAGAAAAAGCTATGAGAATATAGTGTGATAATCAGCCAATTAAGCACATTTATTTGGAAAAAATAGAAACGCTGCTCAATGGAATGCAAAAAAAAGTGCTCTGTATATGACCCCAATGTGTCAAAGAATCTGTTAGATCTTGATCTCATCAGTTTAAGCAGCTCATCATTGTGCAGATCAGTTTTTCAAACTCACGGGTCGCAGCTTAGACAAGTAGAGTTGTGTTTCAAGGGCATAAGCGTAGTAGCTGCAAAAATGGACCATTTCATTCTTGGGGTCAGTGAGAAGGAGGAAAAAGGTCAGGAACAACTCAGAAAAACACTTTACTCACATTATAAGCTGGCCTCTAGAGGAAAACAAAAACATATGATAATATCCCTTTGGGCAAAAGCTGTCAAGGAATTTTATTTTTACTGCCTATTACAGCCACTCCTTACTGTAACTAAATCTGAAAAAAAAAAAAAAAAAATTGCTATCCTCAAGAGCTGGAACAACATATTTGGTGTTTATTATACAGTGATGAGGTTCACAGTAATTTCAGGCTTTGTAATGACATGCTGGCAGAAGAATTTCAAATGGCAGCAAGTCTTACAATAGAGTAGATTTAAGGAATCGCCCATTAACGTACTGATGAAAGCCCTCTGTGCCGTCATCCACACCCAACAATCGCACCATTACAAAAGGTGGCTCTCAGCAGCCTTTAGCCAACACAAGCAGAGACCAATTGACTTTATTAGGTTGGTCTCACGTCCCAACTGGTGTGGTCTGACATCAGACAGGCTTAGTCTTAGATGTGAATCCCCCCTTTGGGTCTGCCATGATTCAGGCTATGATATCACTTCCTTCCCAACCCTAACACAACGACTGTGTTGCTGGGTGAATCCATTGTGGAGGAATATACAGTAAATAATATCCACCTACCTCATTCTCACTGCTTTTTATTTTGTGTCCTCAATAAAAGAGACTTAATTAATGTTTTGTTCGAAATAATATGTTGCTTTACCACATATGGTTGGAACTCGTTCAGCGCCAGTTGTATGTTTTCTTAATGGATTATAACAAATCACATTTGGTTATGGACTGACTCACAATAATTAGCACTCAGTCCAATGCGACAGACAAGCTGCCGTGATTTATCGCCAAAATTCTGATGACAGCTGGGTGTAGAAAGTCTTTCAGATTCATTTCCTCTATTCATAAAGGGTACGAACACTCATAAAAGCTATTTCTCATTTAATTTTGACATAAATACAATAGCTGCCACAGTTCAATAAGGTCACGGCAGAGCAGTGGCGTCCTTTATATTAGTTAAAGGTTGGTGGGAAAGATAGCTAGCAACATCTTGAAGATTCCTGAAACCACCCTATTTGTTTCGACCTTTTAGAAACATGAACCAGATGTCATTTGACCGTCACACTATGGTCGTCACCCAGCACCTTTCATGAAAGGAGCAGGCAAGAGTCAGTGACTCGGCAGGACGGCTGTAAGCTAACACCGGTGCCAATTTCTCTGAATCTATTAGCAGTTCATTTCCATTTGTGACCACAGGCCATTGTTTCACCTCAAAGTAAGGAGTATCGAGTGACCGTAACCAGGACGTCTCAGACAACACGACGGCGCACATGGCAGAGGTTTCTGTTGTGCTTGTGGGCTGAAACTGAACTTTCGGGTGGGTGGTACAGGGCTCTCCCACAGCCCTGAGCTAGTGAGGTTGGCCCTGTTTACCATGGAATCATCCCGTGGTGGGAGAGCATCAGCTTCAAGAGGTTTTCAAGACCCCTCATTCACTTGAGGAGCAGCTGAGTCATTTCAAAATATCAGTGTTTACTGGGGCTTAACATGAGAAAGTGACCCCTTGCTGCTGTGGAGAGAACTCAATGTTTACTATGGTTGGACATGTGTTTATCCAAGTGACTGAAAACACATTAATTCACATGTGAGTGAGATGAGGCAAACCTAGAGTTGCTGTACACACCGGGCTTACATCAGCCTGACATATGATAATATCATTGCTTTGAACTTGCTGCTTCCTGTTTCCTGACAAAGTCATTCCTGACTCAGACATGCCATGATATAAAAAACAATCGGGCTATGCCCTTCCATGACATCAACTTTCCTGTAGCCGTCCCAGGCATGATACCAAAGGACAAGCACCTCCATGTTGACATGGTAATGGTGCAGATTTGTTTCGGGGGATTTTCTAATGAATGAGGTGTTCTTAATCACCATCTATGAATCATGTCTTCAACAATTCGAGTAAATAACTAGTGGCACATTCTGCTGCAGCCACAAGTTGTACCATCTTCACAGTGGCAATACCTTGGTCAGTAGGGCAGGAAATCTTTGCCAACTGGAAAGCTCTAGAGATGCAGGCTGGGAAAAACTGTCAGTGGCTTAAAATGGACAGCGCTGTGGCTACTCGAATAAGGCCTTAACTAACGGAAAAAACAAGCAGGAAGCTGTTTGTGGGGAGTGCAGGAAGAGGCAGGGAGGCAGTGCTAAACTGGTGACATGCAGCATGTTTCGGTCTTGACAGGAGTCGTGGATGCGGCTGTGCACTCTCTAAGGAGCCAGTTACAATTTATCTTGGGATAATGAGAGACTGGGCAGCCTCTAACTGATGGTTTAGCTGAAATGGTCTACCACTGCCTTATTCCACAATGTTCATCTTAAAATCATCACCCCATAGTGATACAGTAATAAGCACCTGAATTATATTAGCGCTGTACTAAAACCTATTTTGCTGCCTTGCTGTCTGCTGCCTACATAGGCAGCTGCTTCCTAGTCAGCATCTTGACCATCTTGAAACCTCACAATCACTAATTTGGGAATCTGTGTGCATCACACAAATATTGTTTATAGTAGTACTCTATCTCATGGACCTTTTTTTATCTTTAGGATACAAAATTGGGATATATGTGGACAGTGGACATTAGTAGACTGTGCTGATGTTGAAACCTACGTCACACAAACTGTGAACAATTGAATGTTTACTTTGGGCTTTAGCATCGAAGCATGTCAGTGATGCCTAAAATGCTGCTTCTGTTGCCAGTTCACTAGGTTTTGGAACCAAGTAAGTCTGTGATATCTGATACAATCAAGACTGCATTATGGAACAGGCTATCAAAACATTTTCTTTCCAGCTGTTTGTTATAGTCTATTTATTTTTCCTAAATGATAAAAAAAATTGGGTTTTGTCCCAATGTTCACTGAAAAATATAATTTAGACTTTGACCCCAGCCAGATTTGTGAATACTCTACTGTATTAAAGCCAAGCATTTTTATAAGCTGCCTTCTAACCATAACAATAGATCACATATCAAAATAAGAGTTTATGCTGGTCATTGCCCTCCTTCAGAATGGTAAACCTTATCACAGCATATGCTGGCACAAGATTCATAACAGTTTCTAGAAATACTAGAAGCAATTAGACAATATATTCCCTAGACTGAGCATACACTAGAGTGATTTCTCTGGCATGACAACAGTCTTTGTCTGTCAATCCATTGGCGCATGCTGTAATCATCTGTATTGTATTCCAACTAGTGAAACTACTTTTAAAGTGAAACTGAATACATGTATTAAGCCTGAATATTTTTGGCACATTTATTTTGCAAGTGATGTTTTCAAATCAGTGCTCGGTGAAAAACCACATTCCCCCGTGTCTTCATGTAGCCACATTTTTTTATTACGATCATAAAGTCTAGTCCACTTTGCACTTAGTATGACCAATAACTGCCTACTTAGACAGAAAATGGCCATCTGATTGAAATGTAAGGGGACCAGTCCGCAAGGGAAACTGTTTTGAGTATCTTTTTAAGACTTGACATCCCTTATAATAGTCGCGTAGAGACTTGTAAACAAGACTTTTATTTCCCTGACAGACTAAACCAGTGAATCCTGCACTACACCAGACAATTAGAAACCAGCATGCCATGTGTTTTGGAGCTCTTGCCAAGTTTGTGTGTATCGAAGGCACATGTGGGCCTGCCAACTTATCGGTCACCATGTTGTTGTTTTTTTGGGAATAATCTTCATTAGACCAGGTATAAACTGCGCAGATTGCAGTTCTGACATAGAGCAGAGCTTAAGTGCCCTTTTCAAGACCTCTTCTGTTATGGAGAATAAAAGAGAGAGCGAGGAAGGAGAAAAGAGGAAGAGGCGGGTGTTCTTTGTGTTCTCTGGGATGACTTACCACACAGGATGTGGCGGAGAAGGGAAAGGACAACACTGCAACTCTTTTATGTCCCATTTCTGAAGTCTGGAACGTGGTGGCTTCTTAATCCTGTGCGTATGCAGCTCTGACACAGATCATTGATTAATATGAGCAATGACCGCAGCGCCGTTTCTGTCTTATTAAGAGCTATGAATATGTGATCCCTCAGGCTAAAAGGACAATGAAATTTCCATGGGATACAAAATCCCAAGAGTGAGCCTCTGCGGTGATGCTAATATTTCAGACTGAACTTCCTGCCTCTGCTTGAGTGCTGAAATATTGTGAAGTTTATGCAAAGAAAGTGGTCGGCCTGAGACACTTAACGTAGCCACATGGAGTCTGCAGCCAGAAAAAAACATCCTCACGGTGACTACACAGTCTGCAAAACATGGGAAGGATTCTGGCGTGGTGCTCTCGCTCATCCTGTGTGAACAGTACCACGCTTACAGGAGAGCTAATAATACGCTCCCGGGGCCTGCTCAGCACTGAGGAAAGTGCCTGCCAGTGGTTTCAACTGCTTTGCTCTCAACACTGGTTTTGGCCGTTTGTCATATTCTGATGGAGTGCTGGGTTCGGCGTATTCAACTACCTTCTGGCTTGGGCAAGAACAGCTCACATGGCAAAACAAAAGAGTATAAATACCATCCAATCCTTCCTGCCGCAGCGTCTGTGGAAAATAGCTGAAGGCACGAGAAACCCACGGCGAAACGAGGGTTCTCACAGTATATTAATGACTCTTGAGTGAAAGTGGCGTGCGGTGGGATAGCGGCCCCCACTAGGGCAGCCAAGTTCATAAGGTTATAGAGTGTGTTCGAGCTTGTCTGGCCTTGTCCTAATTTCAGAAGGGGAATGCAGGTGACACGATTGTCATTCACAGGAACGCTCATTGCCAGAACACTGCGAGTGGACACGAGTTACGCAGAAGTCACACAAACTCCAGCTCTCTCCAATCAGAGTAATAAATGTGGTTCTGAAAAAACTGGAGCATTACAAGTTTCAGAGCTGGAGGCAGGAAAAGCCAAAGCACATGAACTCTGTTGACCATTAGCAATTCAACTTGCATTTTCTCTGAAGCTGCCTAAAATAACAGTTTTTTAAAACAGGTTATTCTGCTGGGGTTTGTAATTGCTTGAACATCAAAATGCACGATCGTTTACGGAGCTCTGTGCTTTTTAGCATCGCTTCAGCTTGGCAACAACAAGAGGAATTTCAGTGTGTTTATAAGTTCAGATAAACACCCAGTGACTCATTGATTTTTTTAAGGAATATCATGGATGCTGATCTGAAAAGTGAGCGTTATTTGGAGAATCTGTTTTTGGACTGTTAAGGTCGAATTCTGTGTAAGTTGTTCAATACGGTATAGATTGTGTAGGAGCAAAAACATCTGTTTTAGCAGCATTAATAAACTTTTCACTGGTGTCTGAAAAGTTAGTGAGCTGCTTTCTTAGAATGTTTGAAATGCGTAGGCAGCTCATTTGTTTTGTTTATTTTCTCTCTACTTGAGTGGCTCAATATGTATGACATCCAAAAATGCTCACTAGGAATGTTTCCCAAAAATGTTGTGAAGGAAGGTAGGTCAGTAGACATTGTCCATAAACCCAGATAGCACAAGGATGTCTGCAAGATGTCTGTTAAAGATCGCTTGATCTGGAAAGCATCTGCTGTATACAAACATCTGACAGACGACTTTAAGATGTCCGTTTTACATACACTCTAAGTCATAAACATCTTATAGACATCTTCTAAACATCTATTTGACATCTGATAGGAAACGTCCTGTAGATGTATTGCAGGTGACCAAACACTAAAAAATGTCTTGCCGATAGAAATGCAGACGTCAAATATACATCTATGTGATATACGTGTGCTATCAGCATACTGTAGCTCACTTTGCATGATGCCCAAAACATGCTGTCTAGGTAGGCACCTCAATATGATGTTCAAAACTGGTGTTTACATAGGCTGCTCACTAAATATGATACCCAAAAATGGTTGTCTAGGAGAGGCATTCACTAGGCAAAATTCCCAAAACTGGTGTCTACTTCAGGACCCCTTAATGTCTAGGTAAAATGAGTGACTAGATAGGCAGGTCACTAGTTTTAACACCCATAAATACTGGATAGTTAGGTTGCACATGAGCACATGTTGTCTTGTGCAGGCAGTTCCCTATGAGTTTTACCAAAAATGCTATCTAGATAGGCAGCTGACTAGGTATTAAAAACTGGCATCTACCTAGGCAGCTCACTAGATTTTATGCCTAAAATGATTGACTTGGTAGGCAGATCACTAGGTATAACACCAATAAATGTTGTCTAGTTAGGTAGCACGAGACTGAGCACAGCCACAGTCTTGTGTGGTGTCTGTATTACAACAGAAATGAGCCAACGATATTACATCACTTCTAGGAAGTAAGTCATTATCAACACAGTCCCATTACAGTGGGTTTAAAGTACAAGTGGTTTATTATTATGCACTTGTCATGTTAATCAAACTGGTTTTAGGAAGTTGACAGTTTAATCTTATTGCGGTTTGTGTGGTACTTTGTGGCGAGGAAAGATTAATAATAACAAATACCTTGATTTATTTTAAACACAAGTAGAAAGTAAAGCCCACATGCATCTCCGGGTTAGTGTAGTCCTCATATGGCAATCGCTTTAGATAGCAGTATGACTACAGCAACCTGCTCTCGCCTGAACTCACGCAAAAAGTAGTGAAGAGAAGAACAGAAAAAAAAAAGGAAACATGAAAAGGCGAGATCATCTGTGTCTATTATCTGATTGGCTGTCTGCGAAACCAAAGGCATTGCCCACCCACATGTTTATATGAATCGTTGATCATTTGCGGAGTCCTCCCACTGAGAGAGGATCTGTGCCGCGATCGAGCGCTCATGGCAGCTAATGATTATCGCGTGTACCTGCGGAGTCATATCGATATGGAAGAGGCTCCGGCGCGCGCTCCGCACACGGGATCCACGCACAGAGCGCTCATATTCTTCACGCTCGCTGTCATGGGACTGCTGCAGGTCGCGTCGAGTGTGGCGATTTTGTTGCACTTAACCGGTTATCTGCGAGAGGTAAGGAACTCTAAAGTAAGCATGCACCCGGGAGAAAACAGTTCTTAAACTCTTTCATTACAACACTTTTTAAAAGCATTTTCACAGTTTAGAGGCATGAATCCTGTCTTAGATGCAATTTTGAGGCCTGCTTTCGTTTAACCTGCTCTGAACTCTGAATGTCAAGCGTTGCAGGAGCGTTCGGAGTGTGTGAGGCGCGCCGCGTTTGAACATCAGAAGGAGCGCGCGAGCGTGAACATTCGAAAAGAAGTGTCTCGTGCCCACTCAGAGCTTTTTGTGCCGCTTGTTTAGAACATAGCTTATATGGATAAGAAAAATATTCATAAAGCGTAAGTAGATAATTTTGATTTAAACGAAGAATTTAAACGTCGTTCCAATTTGATTTAGTTTGGTTAAACTGGTTTATTTAAAAAAAAAAAGTATATTTAGTTGTGATCTGAATCTCAGGCGACCAGGAGTGTTTTTCTTTATTGCTACTAATATCACCTAAAAATATATTAATGCGAGACAGTTGTGTTTTATGAGTAGATCTCAAATTGATTGATTCACAAGCACACGTTAATGTCGTTCAATAGGATGGTTATTACATGTTTAAATAGTTTTGGCACACAAGTTTTGTTCAGGGAAAAACTTTATAATCCAAGTGCTGATGCAGGAAATGTTGGTTTTTGGCAGTGTTGTTCTTTATGAATGTGTTGTTGCTCCAGCACTGGTTTCCTTTTTCTGCGCTTTCCAAAAATATGGAGAAAACAGTCACTACTCTGTTTATGAGGGTCTCCCACAAGGGATAGAAAGACATACAGTCTCCATCAAAAGGTTGGACATGCCTGTTAAATCTTTTTTGAGTACATTGGAATAGTATTAAAGTCAGCAAAGCTATAAAAGTGGTCAAAGGTTCTACTTTGTGTAGATTTCACCCTGTACCAACTTTCTAGCTGCATCATAAGATGCTTTTTAATAATATTGAACATAATTTACTAAATTCAGGAACTGTGATAAATTTAAATAGTTTATCCCCCCTTTTGCAAGGTTGTTTTTTTCTGGGCATGTCAAGTTTGCCCTTTCACCCTGATTCTCCAAAACATTTCCTCTGACTTCATCTGGTGGTCTGATACTTAAGTGTTTGGCGGAGCTGCAGTGAATGGGATGCTGAGAATAAGCTCTCACATGTTGTCATCCCCAGATCTCTCTCCTGTAGTTTGCATTCTGTGGAGAATATGAAGCTTTGGCTAAAACGCAGCAGTATATGTCACATGTGCTTGTGGAGGGCCAAAGAAACAGATGCTAGAAAGGGAAAAAGATAAATGTTGGTTGTGTTTGGCTCATGGTTCATGGCATCCCCACAATCCTCAACATAACCCAACCATATATGATAATGAAATGCTTTCACCAAAAAAAATTCCTTCTCATTCCTTTTATAGCGCATGTATTTCAAATGCAGTTCAGTGCATCAGAGGAAAGCAGAATAACATCACACACTACGTGTCTCTCTCATTCGGTCTTTCAGCATTCCATCAGGTTTTACTTGCGGTAACAAAGATTTTCGGATTTTGCAGTATATCATATTACCTTGTAACTGAGCACCTGCACTATTCATAGTTTCAGATAGGTGTTGTCGCCCTAGTTCTACCGCTTTAAATAGTCTCTGTGGGAACAGTTTATATCATTTCAGAAAATATGTCTGATGTAGTGATAGCAGAAAAAACGTATTCGTGCTTGAAGATACATGACGAAGACGAAACCTCAGTGATCATCTTCCTTCATTAGACCCAAATGGAAATGTGATTTTGTAATTTCTGCCCTTATTTTGAGGTTATATCTATGTAATTCTGGGGAATAGATTTTACCTTGGTAAAATGTGAGATCTTAGACTCTTAAAAGTAAAAAAGATTGTCAAAATATGCAATAAATGAAAGCAATAGTTTTTGTAGAATTTTATGAATGGCAACCGTTCCATTTTGCAGCATTCTGCGGGTGCAGAAGTGGATCTGTTATAGTATGTAATATTAACATTATAATAATAATAACATAATAGTTATTCAGTTTTATCAACCATGCTGAAGGAGTGCATTGGTCAGGACATGTCTGAAGAGAATAACCAGGATGTTTTACCTTGCTAATAGTAATAGTAAACGTAATAGTTCTTATGGTATTGGATTTAAATGCACATCTTACAACACTTTTGTTCTCTGAGCATATAAAGCAGAGTTTAACTTAACGAAAGTAAGCCTGCTTTCCCATTAGTTCATTAAAAGCCTGCAGTGTGCAGTGGTAACCACTGGATGCAGTGTTGTAACTGAACTGTGTTTGTTGTGTTTTTACAGGTCGACCTTACCTCAGCCCAGCAGAGTCCTAATGAGGTGAGCTAATAATCTTCAAAAGACGAGGCTGTGTTTCTCATGTTTGTGCATCTTGGCTCAGTGGCAGAAACAGCATCAGATTGCAGTTTCTTGCGGTTTGCATTTATTTTCCACATTTTACATAACACAATTTGCCTTTAGGATCTTTTGAAAGAAGTGCATGTTGGATTGCATGCCAAAAAACTGAGACTAATTTGACAAATCAGTCTTAACATTATATTAACATTTCATGTGCTTATGGCAAGGCATTTCTTTCTGTTAGTACAAACAAGGACTGCCAGTGTGGTCTGCCAGTAGTGTTTACTGGATGAGCAGAATGTGCTTCTTGTATTAATTGTACCAGTGTCCGATTGTTAAACATAAGCTCTGCATTGGTATTTTCACATATTTTGTTTATGTTTAAAGGCAAGAATAAACACGCCACAATACCACGGCTGCTGTACAGCATTTCCTTGAGCGTGATGATGTAGTCGGTTAAGTCCCTGGAACTGTTTCTTGTCAGGAGCTTTTGTCTGGATATTTAGCCATGTCTGATGGTTACTGGCTCAATAATTACAAATCTATACTATGGTCTGTGTGAATGCAGTTCTCCTGTGCTCATTGTGCTGTGCTTATAGTGTAATTATGGGATTTGGAAAAGTCATTCGGCTGTGGTAAAGAAATAGATTTGTCTCAATATCAGAATCTGTGAAAAGAGATCAGAGGGGAGATAAAGTTTAGTTCACACAGGAATTAAAAAGAGTATTTCCTTCTTTTGTTTATGTTATGAGGGCTTGTCGTTGTATTATGCTTTTAATGCTATATCAAATTTCTGTTTATGATCTTTTTGAAGGTTTTTTTTTTTCCCCTGACAGCTTGCTTTGCCAGGTCTTGAGTCTTGGGAAGTGTACTGTGTTTATCATTAACCTAGGGCAACTTATGTCAGAGGAAATGTAAATCAGAAAAAAGTGTTTAAATATGTTATGTCATGCCTTTGTAATGTTGCTCAAATGCAATCTTTGGTCTGCCAAAATTCTTCCGAAGGTCAGAGCACCACACAACATCCAGAACCCTGCGCTCGAAAGCCCTAATTATTGTGTTTGCTTGCTATTCGATGCTAGTTTAAGACAAAAAACCCCTAATATTATCACATTTTGATACTTATGCCTTAATCTACTACCACGTTTATGGATCTCTTTGTGGTATCATACATAAAATGACGACATACTTGCAACATGTTCAAGTTGAAGGGAGTGTATTTAAGAATTCAGTGTGTTCCGGATTAGCTGGATTGTTGACACCAACGGAAATGTAATACTTTCTCACATTTCAGTCATACCTGAGCAGGTGAAACTGTAGAGAGGAAACAGCATGACACATTTGTAGCCTGACAATGCTACTGCATTCCAGTCTCTAGCAAGTCTTTTTCTGCATAGTGCACAGTGTTGAGTTAAAGTATATAACTCCTACTGTACATCCATCCTTCCTAGTGTAGCTCACAGAGAAATTAGTTTGTAACAAAGCAGCTTGTGACTGCAGAACATTCGCACAACCAACTGAACCTGATGCCAAATCTGATTTGATAAATCTATAATTCACCAATCACGTGGATTCCAAATGGATGTCACCCATGAAGATTTATCAGAGAATGATATTGATCCCAACCAGCTTGAGTTTCTGGAACTATTGGAGCTTTTAGAATAGTCATGTGACTAGTCCAAAATCCCACTCCTCTATGTGAAATATCTACAATAAACATGAAATATCCATTGTTTATTTGTTTTCTTATTGGAGTGTAGATGAGTCTGCACAGTGAATATCATTCGGTAATGTGTTTGGTTGTTCTTTCTCAGGAAATGCACAGTGAAACCTTAATAGCCGATCCAATCAAAGGTTGCAAGGAGAAGAAGGAAAGATTTCGACAAAAAAAGGACACGCGCATGCCGTCAGCTCACCTTCCCATCAGGACGCCGACTAACTTTGCAGCCAGTAAGCATATGCTGTTTATTCCAGAATCACGTGGCATGAAATGTTTCCTGACATGTTAAAGACTTGTGACTTTAGTGTTGTCATGAAAAATATATTCAATTTTATTTAACTAAAGAGAAAGGAAGTTATCTAATATATAACCATATTTACATCAATCTTTTTGTTTTTTGACTGTGTTGCTTTTGCAGAAGATCGAAATGAATTAACCATAATCACCTGGGATGATTTTCAAGGGCTGTATTTGAAGAAGATGAAATACCATGACGGACGAATTCTAGTGGACGAAGCTGGCTACTATTATGTATATGCCAAGACCTGCTTTCGATACGCTGAGGAACACGACTCGGGCAAAGAGGATGTCAGCAATGTACAGTTGTTTCAGTACATTTATCACGAGAAGCACACTCAGTCTGTAATCACACCTGTCCTTCTTACAAAAAGCGGCGGCACGCTGCAGTGGAACATCGCGCCGTACAACATGTACTGCGTGGAGCAGGGCAGAGGCATCCAGCTCAATAAGGGCGACGGGATTTTTGTCCGCGTATCCAATGCATGGCTGCTGGACCCAGCGGCTGAAGGCACTTATTTTGGTACTTTTAAGATAAGCAATTGATTTTTGCTACTGAACATATTTATGCACATTTTGCAAAGTGACCATGAACCACTGAGCACTTGTTTTTGATCACTGACTTCTGAATTTTTGTTCAGCATAGATAACTTTTAAGAGCACATTATAAGTTTGAACACTTCGCAGTTGTGCCATTGAAGCTCTTAAGGACCAGCACTAGAACACCAAGTATAGACTCAGGCTTCTGTCTGTGTGTTTTTTTTAATTAAGTATCATTACTGGAAATCAGAGGCGCTGCAAAGGGGTGAAGAATAGGGTGATTCCAAGGGCCCTGACCAGAGAGGGTCCCGACACAATCCCTGGGATGCGATCACAATTTCAACAAGGGCCGAGGAAAAAATTGTGCCTGGCAATAGGCATCAGTCAAATACTGGTACCTTACTCTTAAAATGCTCCAGTACCAACAAGCATGCAGTGAATCACATCGGTGGAGAGATGCTGGACGGTCCTAGTAAAGTCTAGTCCTCGTAGGAAAAACGTAAACAAGCATGATTAATTGAACTTTGAACTTTGATCATGCATAATCTGTCAAGGACAACTGAATTATGCCCAACAGGTGGATAGACACGTCCTCTCACCCCTCCTATGTTTTACTGATTGGTGAATTTCTGTTGGACATATGAGCTGCCCTTTGTTTTAGTTTATTTTATGGTGTTAACATTTAAATTGAACAAAACGTCTACAAACATTGAACAAAAATCAAGGCAGCTGGACTGTCTTTAACTCAGTGTGAGAAGCGTTGTGCAGAACCAAACTGAGTTTGGTATGCTCTAATTTAAAAAAAATTGTAATGCACTAAGTGTATTTATTTATTTTCTGTGATGATGGAATGTTCGTCAAATGTTCTGTCTGTAAAGTTTTGTACAGTGTATATAATTGTATAATTGCCTTTATTCCATGCTTCAAGAGGTTTTGGATGAAGGGCATTGACTTTAGGTCAGTTATACATGCGCTTTTGTCCGAGGCACAGGGCTCCTGTTTAAAGCAGAAATTGAGTTGTTTTGTATTTAAGTAAAATCCATTTGACAATTCTGTGTGCAAATGTTTGTGGACAGCAGAATTTATTGTTCCCAACCCAAAGCAAGCCTAAAAAGGATTGCAGCCTTAAAAAGTCAAATTTCTGTTTCATATGTTAGCAAAAGTTTTGTTTTATTATGTTTATTTATACTATTCTGCCTAATAAAAAGATACTTTTCTAAATAAAATACCAACTTGTTGATGAAAAATACTTTTAGTTTTTAAAATAATGTGAAATGAAGTGTTAAACACTGTTATTTACCATGTTTTCCATGCAGCACCATGTTTTCCACCATTCTTTTAGACATGTGTTAAGGCTATTTTAATATTGCCTCGACAGAGAAAAAGTCCAGGCATTTCCCAGCGTTAACTGGCTCTTCTCTGCATGTGACAGCTAAAGTAAATGTTTGGTCTTTCCTTTCTTTGTGGTATTGTCAAGAAAATGGGTGAATTACGCTAGCTGTGAGGTGGGAACATCCTTAAAATAATATCCACTTATTATGGCGGTTGTTTTATCCTTTTATTCACTGCAGATAAATGGACCAGAATTTAGTTTGGACCTCTTCTATGCTGAGAGAATAGAAGTAGGAGAACTAAAACAAAACTGCGTCCCATTGTGTATTTCTCAAGTCTAACTCAAGTTAACAGATTGATTTGTGAGGAACTCACTCAGCACAGCCAACCACTAAAAGTACTGTGGTCTGTGAAATCCAAGGGTGATGGAAATGGCCACATATGACACTTGACCTCAATATTGCAATTATTTAAAAAAAATGTAACCATTATAATGATACGTTTGTCTTTGAAACATGGTAATGAATAATTCAGTTTCGTAACAAAGTTTAAATTGTTTTTGTTCTTCATATAATCAGTAATTAAAATAAATAAACGTTTCGGCAGTTCAATGAAAAAATAATATTAAGATAAAAAAAAAAAAAACGTTTTATATTTGTATTAATGTTGGTTTTGTTTTTGAAAAAAATGTATACTATTTTCTATAATGATAATAATAGTAATAATAATAACGTCCAATATATATATATATATATATATATATATATATATATATATATATATATATATATATATATATATATATATAAATCACAGATATTTTTAACAATAACAAAATGCAACTTTAAGCAAATTCTTGATAATTTTAAATTATTATTTTTTTTTAAGTAAAAGTTTTGGCTCCTACTTTAACTGCAGACGCTGTTTCATTTTGAATGCTAGCACAGCAAACTTTTCTCTGTCTTTCCAAGTTTCATTTTTTGAAGCAATTACATTTCTCAATACTTGGCATGCATGGGGTCCCATAAAAATGTCAGGATGTTTGCCAACTGTACTGTGTGCACACACTGGCTTTATACCCCCTATATGTAGACTGAGCTTTCTTTCTTTCTTCCTTTCTTTCTTTTTAGACTTTATTGTTTGCATGTGCAAAAATAAAGGTTTCAGGTTACGTTTTTTTTTTAAAGCGAAAAACATAGTGTTGCAGTTGAACTGACTGTTTTGAGTTTTCATTTGAAGACAGTTGAATAATCTATCCATGATCTACCCATGCAGCCATATGAGTGAATGTCAGTCTATTTACAGCTGCCTTTACAGAACATACTTCACCATAAGACATTTCTGTGGTCATCAGATGTTAGTAACCTAGTGTGAAATGTTTTGTGACTGAATTGTGCTTTTGTAAGCATACAGTATATTAGTTTAGTTTAATTTATTAATTAATAGAGCACATTTCAAAACAACAGAAGTTGCCACCAAAGTGCTGTACAGAGGTATTAAAACAAAAAAATAAAACAATACTAAAACAGAATTAACATGCAAAATTATAAACACAGTCATTCAAAACATAAAGAATACAGATACGTTTTTAATGAAGATTTAAAAGTAGAAACAGAAGGGGAGGATCTAATATAGATAAGGAGACTGCTCCACAGTCTGGGGTTGTAGTTGAAGAACGTAAGGATCTTAAAGCATTGTACGGGACAAAAAGATCACTGATATACTGAGGGGCAAAACTTTAAAGGTTTATAAACAAAAGCAATGTTTTAAAATCAATTCGGGACCTAACTGGTACCCAGTGGAGAGAGGCAAGCACAGGAGTTATGTGCTGACACTTTTTAGTGTCGGTCAAAAGCCTTACTGCTGCGTCTTGAACCATCTGCAGACGATTTACAGTTGAATTAGGCAAACCCAGGTATAAAGAGTTGCAATAATCCAACTTTGAAGAAATAAAAGCATTTATAATGGTTTCAAGATCTTTCTTAGATAGTATCATCTTGATTTTGGCAATAGATCCTAGCTGAAAAAGACTAACAATAACTAACAATGCTTATCAAAACTCAAATTAGAATAAAAAATGACACCAAGATTTTTAAAACAGTCATGAGCATTTGAGGATAAAGAACCAAAATGATTAATTATGTCAGAGGTCCTATCTGGTGAGGCGAAGATAACAGTTTCAGTTTTGTCATTGTTTAACTGTAGGAAGTTCATGTCCATCCAACATTTTATGTCAAACAGGCAGTCAAACAGGCCGGACAAAGAACCATTATTATTTTTTATAGGAAAGCAGAGCTGAGTGTCATTGGCATAAATTGTGTCTCTGTATAATATGAACATGTGGAAACATACTGTATATAATGCAAACAAAAGAGGACCCAGAATGGAGACCTGGGGTACACCATGATGTATTGGGGCATGGGAAGAAAAACAATACTACTACCGACTTTGACAGAAAACGTTCTACCTTTGAAATAAGAAGCAAACCACTCCAGTACAGAGCATTGTACTGGGCAGCACTCTGACAGGACCGACTCTATAACATCTTACCTACTGTATACACAGCTATACAATATTACTGATATTACAATACACTATATGATATGTGATAGTTGTTTATTGATATCGTATTACCAAAACAAACATAAACACATTTCCACCTACTGCACAAATATATATATATATATATATATATATATATGTAAGCAAATAAAAGATATTGGTTAAATATGCAGTGATACACACAAAGGCCCCCTGCTAATGTCCGCTTGTGTTTCCACAGGCTTCAGGACCTTGGACAGCAAAATACCAATCAATGTCCACATTTATCAGATGAGACTGACAGTGGCCACTACAGATCATGACCATGATCATGCTTTTAGGTTGAACCAACAAGGTCAGGCCAAGTACCACAAAATACAATTACCACTTAGTTACAATGTTCAAAAAATCGAGAAGAAATAGAAAAAGCAAGAGAGCATTTCTTCTGTAATAGACTATTGTGTAAAAAAATAAAAAATAAAAATAAATTAAGTACCTTTGTTGTTTTATTGGATTTTGAGATGTGCATTTAAAAGTGAGCTTGCAGGAGCAGGGTTTAAGCTGACTAAATGAAGTGCAGAAATCATTATTATATAACATAAAATATATAAAGGCAAAGATGTTAGCTACATATTACATGAAAGACTGAGCCCTGTTATCAGATGAAAAAATATAATTTGAGTGTCAAACAGGAAGGGTTGTGGTTGAGAATAGGGACTACCCTGCTGACTCATTGGTAGTGATCTTAAACTTTTGTTATGAGATTACATATCTTTATAAAATATATATATATATATTTTTTACACAACTAACTGAAGTCTGTTTGGGTGTTATAGATGGTAATTTTTTTATTTTATTTTTTACTTTCGGTCCAGCCATTTTTCCAAATCTGACATGTGGTGGCATGTATCTCCTGAAATACCTGAAATCTCCTGAAATGTAGTAGTTTTCGGAGGCTGAAATCAACATTATTAATTTAGTGTGAACATTTTTTGAACTAGAGAGAATGATTAGTTAGCAGTCCCATTCATCCTTATGGTTCAAATGGTCTACAAATGGTACAAAATTATCTTAAATTTGTATTTATTTATTTATTCAGATTTTATTATTATTATTATTTACTTCCAGAAAAGCATTTTTGCCTTTTTCTTTTCTTAAAAAAAAAGTAAGAAAAAAAATTAATCATAGTCACAATAGAAGTTAATGTGGTTCATTCATAAACATTACAAATCTTAAAATGTTTCAATAGTATAGCTAATACCCATAAACAATATTAGGGTTAACACTTTTATTGTTAAAAAAATTGTTTCTGTGGCAGTGAATCTCCATAAAACATAAAACCCTAAATTGAATGTAAAAATTATAATTTATACATATTAACAGCTCAAAAAATACACACATTATACAGAAATAAATCATGTGGGTGATTTGATAAAAATATTAAGCTTCAAATATTTGCTTTAAACGTTAAAAGTTTTTTTGTTTTATCTTGTTTATCAGCTGTTCACCATTGCCAGCTATACATAAGTACTTCACTGTAACCTTGAGGAGCTTGACCTGAATAATTAAGTCAGTCAATCAACCTGAGCACTTTGTGATTTATATGTTGCTTGAAAAAATGGATGCTTTTGGATGGCCAAAAGATACATAACAGATACTAACTAAAATCTTGTCTGCTTGAGTTGAATAACCACTTAAAATCTCTTACAATGAAAAAGATTTGATTCACTCTGAATGACAAAATCATACCACGGCACACACCTGTGAGCATGTTCCCTCACACATGTACGTCTATGTGAATGTATTCAGAAGATACAGAAGTGACAGAGCTCACACTGTTTATGCCTTTATTTGTGCTTGAGTGTTGGGCACATTGGCATGATTTATTTTCCAACTCATAAACTCCTGACTCTTTTTTAACAAAATGACTCATGGTTGAGCCAGGATATGTGACTTCCCAAACCACCGGCAGCACACCCAGACTGAAGACGAGGTGGAATGTCATTCATATGGTCCTGATTTCTCTCCCCACTACCATCAGAAGAGGACAGGAGGGAATGATGCGACACTCAGCTGCAGAAACATGCCAGTGGGAGAAACCCATTTGGTCATTTGCTTACGTAGGAGCTCACCGCAAACTTGGGCTATGCACTGGTTAAACATTTTCTGAATCTCCCTCTCCCACTGACCATGTGCAAAACGAGTAGACATGCATAACCAACTGTAGATGCAGGAAAGGACCTTCACTGACCGCACACATTCACACATACAGTACATACCAGAAACATGATGTAGGCCTACATAAACTCTCACACAGACACACACACACACACGGTCATACAACAACTCAATGGACAGACACACTGTTTACAATGATTAGTCAGCTAACATTCAATAGTTTGGTGCTAATTTAAAATGTTTAAGAAGACAATGTTTTGTGTGTGTGTGTGAAGAGGTGTTTTAATTATATATTTTAATTGATAAATTATGTTTTATTTATGTAAGGAATAATCGATGACGGGCTGTTTGATTACTACTGCTGTTTTTACTCATCTCATCCAATGCCTCCGTTACTAATTCTATGACATTATTTTAGACGTAGCAATAGAAGCTTGAACCATAGATGTAAACTAATGCAGTTAAAGTTATTAGACTGAGAGAGAGAGGAGAAGGGATCAAGCATGTGAATTACCTCTCTGAGTTTGTGTGCCTCTTAGCAGTGTTTGCTAAGGGGCACACTCTTAGAAGCGAAAAGCAAAAATGTAAGTTCATCTGTTCCAAGAACAGCGCCGTTATTACCTCACTTGTGAAAAATAACATGTAGATTTTACTGATAATATTGTCAGAGCAGCGCTGACAACACATTTCTGTATGTTTCCGTGTTTGTCACTGTACCCAGATAGCACACGTCTGCAAGTTAAAGATCGCTTGATCTGGAAAGCATCTGCTGTGTACAAACATCTGATAAACATCTCTAAGATGTCAGTTTTACATACACTCTAAGTCATAAACATACAGGTGCTTATCAATAAATTAGAATGTCGTGGAAAAGTTATTTTATTTCAGTATTTCAACCCAAATTGTGAAACTCGTGTATTAAATTAATTCAGTGCACACAGACTGAAGTAGTTTACGTATTTAAGTAAAATTGTGATGATTTTGGTTCACATTTAACAAAAACACACCAATTCACCGTCTGAACAAATTTGAATATGGTGACAAGCCAATCATCTAATCAACTCAAAACACCTGCAAAGGTTTCCTGAGCCTTCAGAATGGTCTCTAGTTTGGTTCACTAGGCTACACAATCATCGGCAAGACTACTGATCTGATAGTTGTCAGTAGGCCTCAAACATTCTTTGCCAAAGAAGCTGGCTGTTCACAGAGTGCTGTATCCAGGCATTTTAACAGAAAGTTGAGTGGAAGGAGAAAGCAGGGAAGAAAAGGATGCATAACCAACCTAGAGAACTGCACCCTTATGAGGATTGTCAAGCAAAATCAATTCAAGAATTTGAGTGAACTTCACAAGGAATGGACTGAGGCTGGAGTCAAGGCATCAAGAGCCACCACACACAGATGTGTCAAGGAATTTTCTGAACCACAGACAACGTCAGAGACGTCTTACCTGGGCTAAGGAGAAGAAGAACTTGACTGTTGCCCAGTGGTCCAAAGTCCTCTTTTCAGATGAGAGCAAGTTTTGTATTTCATTTGTAAACCAAGGTCCTGGAGTCTTGAGGAAGGGTGGAGAAGCTCATAGCACAAGTTGCTTGAAGTCCAGTGTTAAGTTTCCACAGTCTGTGATGATTAAGGGTGCAATGTCATCTGCTGGTGTTGGTCCATTGTGTTTTCTGAAAACCAAAGTCACTGCACCCGTTTAACAAGAAATTTTGGAGCACTTTGTGCTTCCTTCTGCTGACCATCTTTTAGAAGATGCTAATTTCATCTTCCAGCAGGATTTGGCACCTGCCCACACTGCCAAAAGTACAAAAGTTGTTTAAATGACCATAGTGTTGGTGTGATTGACTGACTGGCCAGCAAACTCACTAGACCTGAACCCCAGAGAGAAACTATGGGGATATTGTCAAGAGGAAAATTAGAAACAAGAGACCAAAAAATGCAGATGAGCTGAAGGCCACTGTCAAAGAAACCTGGGCTTCCAGACCAGCTCAGCAGTGCCACAAACTGATCACCTCCATGCCACACTGAATTGAGGCAGTAATTAAAGCAAAAAGAGCCCCTACCAAGTATTGAGTATATGTACAGTAGATGAACATACTATCCAGAAGGCCAACAATTCACACCAAAAATTTTTTTTATTGGTTTTATGAAGTATTCTAATTTGTTGAGATATTGAATTGGTGGGTTTTTGTTAAATGTGAGCCAAAATCACATTTTAAAGTAGTATCAAAAACTTTAAACTACTTCAGCCTGTGTGCATTGAATATATTAAATACATAAGTTTCACAGTTTGAGTTGAATTACTTACTGAAAAAAATTAACTCTTCTAGGACATTTTTGACCCAATTAAGTTTTTAACCCAGCACTTGGGTTAGTCCATTTTTGACCCAAAGTTAGATTGAAGCATCCCAGCATTATTTTGTGACAAAACATGGAAAAAATTAGTTACTTTATCCTATTGTTTGCTATGTTTATTTGCTTGGTCAGTGTTGTTGTGGGTTTTGGTTCTCTTGCTGTTGTAAACTGTAACCTTTGAAATTCAGTGGAATCAAGGCCATAACGTGATTGACTGTTAGGCTTTCTCTAATAGTAAGTAATACAGACCCTATAGTATCTCCCAGTAGTAAGCCTTTGGCTGTTTCTCAATTCCAAGAATGCAAAGAATGGACTTGTGTTCGAGTGGAGACCGGTCTTGCCAGGCTACCTTGAAAAACAAACTTGGAAGGACGTGAGAACACAGAACGCATCCTTGTGAGTATTCAGATGTGCTGTGATCTTGTTGCTCAACTGACAGTCCCAGAACATTACAAGGAGCGACACTATAAATAACAAATAACTTTACAAATTTATGTCATATTAAAGCGTGACAAGCTTTTTTCCAGGTCTTAATCACTTTATAAAATTATGCAAAACAAAAGGACAATGTTTACTTTCAGAAGCCTTCACATATTTACAGTCTCGCAGTGTTAAATTTAAGCTACAGGTTTCCATACGTTGTCCACCTGCAACATCCTCTAGGATTTCTATTGGCTCGATTCTTTCAAGTCTGCATTCAATACATCCTGGATATGAAGAACGCATCCGGGCCCTTTCATGCATCCTCTGTACTTGCGTTCTTGAGTATTGTGCTGCATCCCAATGTGCCTACTTAAACTACGCCTTTTAAGTATGTATTCTTTTTGGTGAAGAAAAAGTACACACATTTGAGAGTAGTGGAAGAGTAGGCAAGCTTTGGGACATACCATCACGTCATTCAGTTGCGTCTTTAACAGACCGGTCTGTCGCATAATTACACACCTCCAGTTACTGTAAACTTGTCTGTCAATCATCTTGTCACAGTTAACATCCTCCACATTTCATTTCCTACCATACTGGAGAGAAATGAAGTAGCATGTTGATCTGCCAGCCATGGGTCTTCATGCAGAGAACTCTGCTCATAATTTTTGCATAATGATGTATTTAAAAGTTGGCTACATGGATGTTTATAAAAGTTCACATTGTTCTACCTACTCTTAAAAAATAACATTGCAAAATCTATAAAATAAAACATGTTGAAGATTAGCAAACAGGTCATCGATTCATTAACTGATAAGTTTCCTCACAAAAAGGTGTTTATTCACCCTGCATCCCAATGTTCATACTATCCATCCTAAATTGCATGTGAGATTAGAATAAGTGTGTCCCAAAGCATAGTATGTTGAAAACAGTATGCCAAAAGTTCTTCTATATGGTCCACTATTTCATGTAGATTTTTGAAGTGTGGATCCATGCACACTCTAATTAACGATTACCAATTAAAAATTTGTTCAGAACTAAACTCAAATAAAAGCGTTAAAATACTTCCAACATGGCGGATGTTTGCGATGGTTAAATAGAGAGGTTCAAGTTACTAATAATCAACATTTAACCTGAAAAATAATATTTATTTAATGTTAATCATGTTAGGATATTTCATCTGCAACGTGAACTTTTATAAACATCCGTTTGGCCATTAACTTTTAAATGCATCATTATGTATGCAAAAATGGGTTCTCCGCATGAAGATCTACAGCTGGCAGATCAACAAGCTACTTCTTTCATCTCCAGTACAGTAGGAAGTTAAGGAAATGAAGGAAGGAAATAGGAAGGAAATGAAATTAAATGTGGAGGATGTTAACTGTGACAAGATGATTGACAGTGACAGTGTACAGTGACAGGATGAGTGTAATTATGCCACAGAGCGGTCTGTTAAAGACGCAGGTGAATGACATGATAGTATGTTCCAAAGCTTGCCTACTCTTCTAATACACACTCAAAAGTTTTTCTTTTTCTTCACCACATATTTTCTTCAGTACATATTTTAAGGGTGTATTATAAGTAGGCTCATTGGGATGCAGCATAGTAAAGCCTCTCGTACGTTGTCATCCATTAAAAAAAATATTAAAAAATGCCTCAAGGTCTCCTTCTCTGCATATCGCCAAAACCGCAGTGTTAACATTAGCCATTATGCTTTTTTGGCTGAAGCCTACAAGTAGCTTTGGTATAAACATACTGTAGGTGTGTTTGACTTGAAGCAACACTGCACAGACCGATCGGCATAGATCTAGAGAGATCTAGAGAGCAGACGCTCCCATGCTTTCAAATCACTATCACTGTACTTTGATGTCAAACACTAACTGGTCTGCACAGCACTGATTCAAGTTGAGCACTGTTAATATTTAATTTTTTATGTATATAAACATGTTAACATAGCTACAACAAAGGTAATTTGAAATTGTATTAATTATTTGAGTTTGAAAAAAAAATGCTTCCTGAATTTTTCTGACTTTTTTTCTTTTCATGAGCTAACATAGAACAAAACATCAAAAATGGCAAAAATATAGATATTTGTAATCAATATTAATTGACATTAGTTAAGATTAATAAATGATTTTAATATAGTCATATTACCCATATTATTGTTTATTAGTGCATACATATTAGCTAATATTAACATACAACAAAGAAATGGATTAGTAGTATGTGCATACTGTACTGTATATAAATTAGCATATACCAAGATTAATAAATGCCATAATAGGCTTTGGTAATTTTATATTTAAATTATGCATTATGCAACTAGTTTTAAAATCTTCAACTTGTATTGTTAAAATGTATACATGTATTAGTATAAATGAATTAACATTACCCAAACTTATGCTGATAAAATGTAGATTTTAACATTTATGTTATTTTAAATATGGTTAATATATCCAGCCTCATAAAAGTATCACCATATCCTCAGTTAAGACCTTTACTCTTTTTACTTGTTTATTATTTATCTAGGGCAGAATAAACTTTGACTCATTTGCATGTTGCTCAGTGCAGGTTTGATGTTATCTCCTTAAATGTCAGAGCATCATTTGGAAACCTGTGTAAGATAAGAGGCAGCTTGTATACAGCAAGACACACTTAGAAGTTTCACTCTTAATACCTTACTCTTGCATAAGAGCTAACCTTCCCCTAAACAACAGTACATTAAATTTACATTTAGCTGACGCTTTTATCCAAAGCAACTGACAATTGCTATATATGTCAGAGGTCACACACCTCCGGAGCAACTAGGGTTAAGTGTCTTGCTCAGGGACACATTGGTGTTTCACAGTGGATTCAAACCCAGGTCTCTCACATCAAAGGCATGTGTCTTATCCACTGCGCCAACACCACCCCACAGTAAGGCAAGTGACAATAAGATATGAGTGAAAAGTAACACATTTGATACAACACATGCAGTGCATTGTACAAATATGACACAGGATTAAGGATGTGCATACTATGCTCGGGGTTGTGCTGTGGTTTACTGTACATCCCCAATTCCAGAAAAGCTGGGACATTTTGTGAAATGTGTTAAAATCAAGAATATGTTATTTATTCATTCTTTTTTAACCTTTATTTGATTATCTAATTTACAAAGAAAAAAATTCCAATGTTTTAAATGACCAACTTATTTTGTAAATTTAAGCAAAAGATTTTGATGACTGTAAAGGCCCATTCACACCAAGAACGATAACTATAAAGATAACTATAAAGATAACGATATTAGCGTCCACACCAGTGAATGATATTGTTTGTGTATTCTAAGCAAACGTGCGTCTGATGCTTTAAAGTCTGTGTGTAGGTTGCGGGGTGTATCACCTGATTGTTCTGTGTGGGCATCGCCACTGATTACTGATCAGCGGCAGCTGCGGCTTATTCCATCTGGCCTATATTAACGCCTTGTCTTTCGTCTCATGTTTGTCAGATCGTAGTTGATCCTGGTGTTGTGTTGTTCCCCGTGTAGTTGTTCATGCTCTGGATCTCTCGTCGTGGTTTCCTGTTGCCTGTTTGTTCCTTGGATATTTGTTCTGGATTACATCGTTCATCACTTCAGCCACGGGCACTTCACAGACTCCGCTCACCACGAGCACCAACGCCCATCAAGGTCCCTGTGCTAGTCTCTCCTGCTGCTAGTTTGTCTTGTCTTCTCCTGCACATCTGACTCTACTGTGAATACGCTCATTAAAGAGATACTAACTTGTATTTGCATCCAGTCTTCTTTTCCGTGACAGAACGATCTGACCTGAATCATGGATGCAGCGAGTTCAGCGGCTTTGACCGAGTTCATCAACCACAGCATAACTCATATGGATCAGCAGCAGCAGAGGATCTCTTCCACCGGACGCGCTGCCCAGGCGCTGGTAACACAGGTGTCCAAGCTCTCCCAACAGATGCAACAACTTCGCGCTCCCACTGCGCCTGCCCCGCCGACTGTTTCCCCACCGCCTTCAAAACAATGGGACGTCTAGGAGCCCCGCCTCCCCGTGCCACAGACCTATTCTGGTGAGCCTGACTTTTGTAGAGCATTCCTCAACAAGTGTTCTCTCCACTTCACTTTACAGCCCGTACGTTCGAGAGGGAGGAGTCCAGAGTGGCATTCGTACTCACGCTTCTCACGGGGATGGCGACGCTGTGGGGAACGGCGGTTTGGGAGAACCGGGATCCTTGCTGCTCCTCGTTCACGGCACTCGCCGCCGAGATGAGAAGGGTGTTCGATCGAGGCAACTGCAATGTCGCGGATTATACCATCGAGTTCCGCACTCTTGCGGCGAAGTACCGGTGGAACGAGGAGGCGCATTGGGATGTCTTCCTGCATGGGCTGGCTGATCGCATCCACCGTGACATTTAACCCTTGACTTACCTGATACTTTTAATGGCCTGGTAGAGCTGGCACTACGTGTCGATTCACGCCTTCGACGAGTGGAGGCTATGGAGGAGGCTGGAGAACGACGCTGCGGTCTTCGAGCCAGTCCGGTGGATGTGGTCAGTCCACCGTCCGATCCTGAGCCCATGCAGGTGGGGAGAGCGCGGCTTTCCAGGGAGGAGAGGGAACGGCGGAGGTCCCTGGGACTTTGTCTCTACTGTGGAACATCTGGACATCTCCTTAGAAACTGCCCGATAGTAAACTCGGGGCTACTATTGGGCGGGATCTCTGCCGAGAAGTCCTCACCATCTACCCTCCTTCCCGTAAGACTGAGATGGGCCACCAACGACGTCACCTGCAGTGCACTCCTGGATTCCGGGGCCGAGGGCAATTTCATGGATATTCGTTTCGCTCAGCTACATGGCATCTCCACTTCCTCCCTCGAGCACTTCATCTCCGTCAGCGCACTCAATGGACAGTCACTACCTGCTCTCTCTCACATCACGGATTCCATCACACTCATCACCTCTGGTAACCACTCCGAAGTGACTCAGTTCCTCCTTATGGACTCACCTCACACTCACATCGTCCTGGGTCATCCCTGGCTCAGGAAGCACAATCCCCGCATTGACTGGATTCTGGGTACTGTCACTGAGTGGAGCACAAATTGTCTTGTCTGTTGTCTGCTTGTCCCACGGTGTCTTTTTCTGTGTTGCAGGATGACACTGTGGATCTTTCTAACGTGCCCATGGAGTATTTTGACCTGAAGGAGGTGTTCAGTAATTCCCGGGCTGCTTCTCTTCCTGCACATCGTCCCTACGATTGTGCTATAGACCTAGTGCCGGGTAAGTCTCCGCCTAAGGGCAAATTATACTCTCTGTCTACTCCCGAGAGGGAGAAATGGAGAAATACATTTCTGATTCTCTGGCAGCCAAGATCATTCACCCTTCCTCTTCTCCAGTGGGGGCGGGGTTCTTTTTTGTGGGGAAGAAGGATGGTTCCTTGCGACCTTGTATTGATTACCGGGGGCTGAACAACATCACGGTTAAGAATACCTATCCTTTGCCGTTGATGTCTTCGGCTTTCGAGAGGTTGCAAGGAGCATCCATCTTCACTAAATTGGACTTGCGTAATGCTTATCATTTGGTCCGCATCAGGGATGAGTGGAAGACCACTTTTAACACCCCTAGAGGGCACTTTGAATACTTGGTTATGCCCTTCGGGCTTTCCAACTCGCCTGCGGTCTTCCAGGCACTCGTTAATGATGTGTTGAGAGACATGGTTGATCAGTTCATATATGTCTACCTGGATGACATATTGATATTTTCTTCGTCTCTCCAGGAACATGTTCAACACGTCAGACGAGTGCTTCAGCGGCTGTTAGAGAAATGCGAATTTCATGCACAATCTGTTTCCTTCCTAGGGTACATTGTCTCGTTTGAGGGAATTCGCATGGATCCTGACAAGGTCAAGGCTGTGGTGGATTGGCCAAGTCCAGATTCCCCTAAGGCCCTACAGCGGTTTCTGGGGTTCGCCAATTTCTACCGTCGTTTTATTCGCAACTTCAGCCAACTAGCCGCACCTCTGACTGCCTTGATCTTCCCCAGAACGGCCTTCAGGTGGTCAGATGCAGCCGAAGCTGCATTTGCTAAACTGAAGAGCCACTTCGTTTCGGCTCCCATTTTGATTGCCCCTGATTCTTCACGTCAGTTTGTGGTGGAGGTCGATGCGTCGGAGGTGGGGGTAGGAGCAGTTCTTTCCCAGCGGTCTCCCTCAGATAACAAGATGCACCCTTGCGCATTTTACTCTCACCATTTATCTCCCGCGGAAAGTAATTTATGATATTGGTAACAGAGAGTTGTTGGTGGTCAAATTAGCGTTAGAGGAGTGGCGTCACTGGTTAGGGTTCGGGGGTACCCTTTATCGTTTGGACTGATCACAAGAACTTAGAATATATACGATCAGCTAAAAGGCTCAATTCCAGGCAGGCTCGGTGGGCACTTTTTTTCAGTCGTTTTGATTTTACTTTATCGTACCGCCCGGGCTCCAAAAACATCAAGCCCGATTCACTTTCTCGTATTTTTTGTCCGTCCGAATGCCCGTCTACTCCCGAGTGTATTTTTCCTGAGACGTTAGTGGTCTCCACTCTGACATGGAAGGTTGAGTCGAAGGTCCTAGCGGCCTTAGAAGGGGTAACGCCTCTGCCCGCGTGCCCACCAAACCGGTTATTTGTGCCAGAGGAGTTAAAGTCCTTCGTCATTAAGTGGGGTCATTGCTCTAATATAGCTTGTCATCCAGGGGTTAATCGAACCAGATGTTTGGTCAAGCAACGGTTCTGGTGGCCAGGTATGGCTCGCGACATCCGCGATTTTTGTTTTGGCTTGCTCGGTAAGACTTCCAACTGTCCTCCAGATGGGTTACTCCAACCGCTGTCTGTCCCTTCAAGACTCTGGTCCCACATCACGCTAGATTTTGTCACCGTCTTCCCACCCTCCCAAGGGTATACGGTTGTTTTGACCATTGTGGACCGGTTCTCGAAGGCGACCCATTTCATACCCTTGGCCAAATTACCTTCTGCCAAGGAGACAGCGGTCGCTGTCATTGACCACATCTTCTGGATACATGGCCTCCCGGTGGATGTGGTTTCTGACAGGGGGCCCCAGTTTGTGTCCAAATTCTGGCAGGAGTTTTGTAAGTTGCTGGGGGCAACGGTTTTTCCTCTGGGTTCCATCCCCAGACCAATGGTCAGACCGAGAGAGCCAACCAGGATTTAGAACGCATGTTGCAATGTTTGGCATCCAAGAATCCTTCCTCCTGGAGCCACCAACTCTCTATGATTGAGTACGCACATAATTCTTTACCAGTGTCTTCTACAGGCCTCTCCCCGTTTGAATCTAGCTTAGGTTACCAGCCACCTGTTTTTCCCAGTCTGGAATCCGAAGTCGCGGTCCCCTCTGCCCACACCTTTGTCCAGAGGTGCCACCACACCTGGAACAGAGCCCGTGAGACTCTCTTGCAGGTGAGGGCGCGCACCAAGGCTAAGACCGATCGCCACCGGTCAAAGCCACCCGTATACGTCGTCGGTCAAAAAGTGTGGCTTTCTACTAAGAATATTCCGCTCCGCTCTGTTGCTAATAAACTTGCTCCCAAATTCATTGGCCCATTTACTGTCACCAAAATCATTAGTCCGGTGGCAGTCCGCCTCAAATTGCCTCCAGCGTACAGGAGGATTCATCCCGCCTTTCATGTTTCCAAAATTAAACCAGTTTTTCACTCACTGCTTAATCCGCCTGTCCCGGTTCCTCCACCGCCGCAACTCATAGACGGGGAACCCACCTATTCGGTTAACCGTATTCTGGACTCGAGGCGGAGGGGACGTGGATTCCAGTACTTGATGGACTGGGAAGGTTACGGTCCGGAGGAGAGAAGTTGGGTACCTGCCCGGGACATTCTGGATCACTCTCTTATCGATGATTACAATCGACAGGTAAGGGGTGGTGGGAATCACCTGATTGTTCTATGTGGGCATCGCTGCTGATTACTGATCAGCGGCAGCTGCGGCTTATTCCATCTGGCCTATATTAACGCCTTGTCTTTCGTCTCATGTTTGTCAGATCGTTGTTTGGTGTCCTGGTGTTGTGTTGTTCCCCGTGTAGTTGTTCCTGCTCTGGATCTCTCGTTGTGGTTTCCTGTTGCCTGCACGAGCACCAACGCCCATCAAGGTCCCTGTGTTGCCATCTCTACTGCTGCTATTTGTCTTGTCTTCTCCTGCACATCTGACTCTACTGTGAATACGCTCATTAAAGAGATACTAACTTGCATTTGCATCCAGTCTTCTTTTCCGTGACACTGATTGGTTGGCAATGTTTTTATCGTTTATCAGAAAAAAAATAGTTCTGAAAGTGATTCCAACTATATTGTTTCTCTGTGCCTTTATCGTTATAGTTGTGGTATGGACTCCCCTATTCTTTAATATTGAGAATGAGTTTTAGAACTAAATCTTTATCATTATCTTTATAGTTATCGTGCTTGGTGTGAACGGGCCTTAACACACTCCAGATAAGTTGGGACAGAGGCATATTTAACTGTGTCACATCAACTTTCCTTTTAATTACAATGTTTAATTGTTTGGGAATTGATGATACTAATTATTAAGGTTTTGCAAGAAAAAAATGTGTCCAGTCTCACTTGATACAAGATTTCAGATGATTTCAGACGCAGATGCCAGTCACCCATGCCTTTTGCTCTGCTGCACCTTCATACCATTACAGACGTTTGCTTTTGCATCTGTTGCTGGTAAAATTCTGGATTTACCCTTTGGTCTTTGGGACTAAGAACTTGAAGTCCATATTCCCCAGAAACAAGATGAAATGTGGACTCATCTGAGCACAGCACACATTTTCACCGTCATGCAGGTTCAGCTGAGGTTTCCTGTTTTGCAATACACAGACTGAGATTTCTCAGGATTCCCTGAATCTTTTCACAATATTACAGTATGGACATTGAGAGCATAGGTCATAATTTAGATATATTTTTAGATAGAAAAATGCAGTTTTACAAATGCTAGAAATGTGGCTCTCAAAGGAAAGATTGCTATCAAACCTAGGTTCCTAACTGAACGGAAGAATTGACAGAGCAGCCATCAAGTATTAGACAGTTTTCTAGAGTTTTTAGAGTCCTATAATTAACACCTCTGTTTTTTTTAGAATTTAGCGGTAATAATTATTCCTCATCAAGGTTTTTATATAAATTTTTCAAATTCGCATGTTTCTCCGGGCTGCGAAGAAATATAGAGCTGAGTATCATCAGCATAACATTGAAAGCTAGCACAGTGCTTGCTGATAATATCTACCAAGGGTAACATGTAAAGCATGAAAAGTAATGGTCCTAGTACTGAGCCTTGATGTACTCCATACTGCACTTTTGATCGATATGATACTTCACTGCAAGAAATTGATGGCGGGGAGATAAGTATGAATTGAACCATGCTAATGCACTTCCATTAATGCCAGCAAAGCTTTCTAGTCTATTCAAGAGAATGTTTTGGTCAATAGTGTTGAATGCAGCACTAAGATCTAATAGCACTAATAGAGAGATACAACCACAATAAGATGATAAGAGTAGGTAATTTGTAACTCTAAGGGAGAGCAGTCTCAGTACTATGATACAGTTTAAATCCTGACTGGAAATCCTCACAGATACCATTTTTCTCTAAGAAGGAATATAATTGTGAGGATACTACCTTTCTTGTATCTTGGACAGAAAAGGAAGATTCGAGATGTTGGGTTAATAACTTACTCAGAAGCTAGATTGTTAACTGTCTTTATTGAATGAACTGGCAATGAACAGAAAATAACTAGGGCTGGCATCGCTCAGCAAAACAGGAAAACCAGATCCAGGAAGAGCTCGGCAGCGGGTAGACAGTCACCGGAGCAAGCAGTCAGGAGGAAAAACATTGACAGCCATTTATGTTGACCCTGTTGACAGCCATTTATGCATGTTTGAATGTGTTGTTCTGTAGCATATGCAGCAAAAATATCTAAGATAATTTGGTGGTTTATTTAAACCAATCAGCGAGCTCGAATAGTGGAAGCATAGTTAGAGTTTAATATTTTTTTTGTTATTTAATTATATGAAATTATGTTATTATGTTATGACTTAGACATTTTTACATATATTAACAATATTATTATTTATTTTAATAATTATTGGCGGCCCACCTGCAATGCCATCATGACCCACCAGGGGGCCGCAGCCCAACGGGTTGAAAACCACTGGTTTAGATGATTAAACAAGTTAAAATTCTTCCTGTCCTATGGCAAAGAATGAGTGGAACTGTTCCTCAGGGGATCTGTAATGCACTGTCTGATGTGATACTGTTTTATTTCTAATAGTATCGATCTCGGAAGTAAAGTAGTTCATAAAGTAATTACTTCTGTGCTTTTGGGATATGTCAACATCTGTTGATGCTTTATTTTTCATGAGTTTAGCCACTGTATTAAATAAATAACTGGGGTTATGTTTGTTTTCTTCTAAAAGAGACAAAAAATATTCAGATCTAGCACTTTTTAATGCTTTTCTATAGGATAGGTTACTTTCCCGCCAAGCAATATGAAATACCTTAAGATTTGTTTTCCTCCAAGTGCGCTCCATTTTCCTTAATCATCTATAGGCATTAAGGAGCAACTGTATCTAAAATGCTAGAAAAGAGAGAGTCCATAGTTTCTGATACATCATCAAGTTGTTCTGAGTTTTTGGATGTCCTAAGGAATTTGGATAAATCAGGAAGATTACTTACAAAGCAGTCTTTTGTGGTAGAAGTGATATTTTTACCATACATGTAACAAGGACTGGAATTTACAGTTTTAGCTATATAAAGTTTACACAAGACTAGATAATGATCTGTGATATCTTTCCAACAAACAACAACAGTAAGAAACAATGGAGAAGAAGCCTGATGATGCCACACAATTAATTGTAGTATTCATTCAAGACAAAGTACTGATGTGGAGTTTTGTACAGAAAGCTGCTGTTCCCGGTTCTCATATGTTCAGAGAACAAGCAGAGTGATGACTGTAAAGCTGTCATCCATCTCAGAAAACGATATTTTTCAGTCTAAGTGGTAGATTATTTCAATATGCCCTAAACAATGGAATAATTATTTGCTCCAGTGAAGGAAAGTGATACTTATCCTCTTTCCCCAATGCCCCAAGAGTTTACAGTAGTTGTGACCCATAACCATATGTTAGAGCCACCCTTTACATGATAATCTTGATGTTTAAGTTTTCACTTGGCTTTCATAGAATGGGATGATCTGAGGAAAATGAATCAAAACCTATGCTCATTTTTGCAAATGCAAAATCACATTAAGTCAGAACTAGCTTTGTTTATAGATTCATGGCTGTAAAAGAACATATTCGTTTAGTTAAACTGTTCTTGAACAGGGAAAAACTGGAAAAACAACTTCCCCTTACATTTTCCCTCATCATAGTGGTTTAACTTGCAAATGAGGAACATTCAGCTGGACCACATATAAATATTTCCCTTTTGAAAAACACAGACGCAATTGTGTATATGTCGGGAGAAGCATATATTCTGCAAACTCTTGAAAACTCTGTCAAAAGAATCCTTGATAAAATCTTTTAATGAACTACATCAAAACAATCTTGCACCGGAAAAGTTTGCTTGCAGACATTGCAAAAGGATAGTCTAAGACTCTGAGAGGAAGTTGAGAATATATCTCTGCGGTTAGCTGGAGTAATATCGATTTGGTATCATTATGATGCATGTTACAAAGTGGCAAACAGAAGCATCTGTTTGTCATTATACAGACTGGGTAATGAACTCCATGACAGGAGCTGTACTCATGCGAGGTCCAAACATGCAAACATTTGGACCGTCCAACCCGCTCAGTTTGCACAACGTGCAGTGTCGTAACACTTCATGCCAGCGTGAATCTAAATTTACTTGTCTATGTAAATGGAACTTAGGATTTAAACAAGAAGGAAGGATTGGAAATTAGGTTAGGGTTTGATTGTAACAAAGCTGTGATGTCATGGGAGGGTTATTGTTTTGGAGAAATGATGACTTGTTTTGAGTCTTTTGGTCAAACTACACCACAAGACGCAATACTTAGCTAATCGGTTTCCCCTCACTGAGACATGTTTTGTATTCATTTCTTCTGACGTACTAATATTGGTGATGACTTGAAAATCTAATAGAGAAATCATTCCATGTGTCTAGCTCCAAAACACATTTAGCACTGTGCTTTGAGTGGATCATAGTGTACAGTCAGGGTGATCAGGAGTTCTTGTATCAAGGCTACTGGCAAAACAAATAGACATGAAATACTAATACAGAATTTTTAATTTTATTTTTTACTATGAGAGGAAAGAGACTTATACTCATACTTTTTATGAATACAATAATGCAGTTTAGTGGTAATTATATATATAAACTTTTGACCACAAAATGTTGTGACTGACCAATCCAATTCAGAATCCAATTCCAGAGAGCCCTATGTATGATTAAATATTTATATTAAATATAAAGTTATTTGCACAGTAGGCTTGCCATGAAATTTACCTCATCAACAGTTCCTATTTAAATAAAATAGCCTTAAATAATGTATAGTTGCCTAAAGGGCATAAAATGTGGCAAATTTGCAAGATCAACTTCAACATGAGTGAAATCTGTATTGGGAACTTTTCTGCCCGCACACAAAACTAACATTTGAGCCGATTTCTATTGAAATGTGTTTTGTCTGCAAAATTTCACAGAGAAAGGTGACTGCACCTTTATGCTGCCTTTACATTATGATTCAAGCCTTCATTTTCCAAGTCCCAGCAGTTAGTTATGTTTCCAAAGTTTTACATTTAACTTGCAAAATTGGAATATCTTCTTTCGCCCACACGAGATACCATGTAGATTTCTGTTGAAATTTGCTAAACAACAGTCATTTGACCACACCATGAGGCTATAACTAAATTAGAATAAAATTAGGAAATTCAAAAACAGCATTGTTTTGTAGGAAGTAAATATTACCCTCATAGCACCACCTAATGTCCAACCAGCTGTAACAGAGGTATAACAAGTTTAAACATGGATATTATTCCGGTGTGAAAATATACTTTTCTGGAATTACTATATTGAATGATAGATGAGATGAGATAGATGACATTTCCTGGATTAAAAGGGAAGTGATGTTTATGTGCCATTTGAGGAACCAGAATTGCAAAAATTATTGATTATTAAACCTCTTTCGAACACCCCCCTTTGAAAAGGAAAAACAGAAGGTACAAACTTATAGGCACATATGCTTCAAATGCAGTGAAAGACAGTTGTTAAAAACATATTCAGTAAGCAGTGTGAAATATGTTTGAGTGCATCTGTAGGTATTGCAAACACAACTTTATAAACCGTTAATATGCATTTTCTGACTTGACATCAAAGAAAAGAAGTAAAGCCAAAGCACTTCAAAGCATGTCAAGCATCCTTTGGGATTTTACACACGCAGACCACAGCACAGCTCTTGAAATCCTAGAGCTAATGCTACAGGATGCTCGGAATGGTAAGGTCATGGGAATGTTCGTAATTCCACCTATCAAACCTCCACCCACATGCACTAAGACTCACACAAATTCTCGCTTGAACAGGACTGTGCTGAAGGAGGTATTAATTTAGCCTGGTGTCTTTCAGCCCAGCCGTCATTTTTTCCACTGTGGGAGTGATTGGCTTTCTTTACCCTCAGGTTAACTGGATGCTCTTCTGCCTATATTTCAAAATGAGTGACAGACAGCTGTAATTCAGATGTTATGGAACTGTTTACAGACATGATACACCGTCATTAAGCAGACGTCTAAATACCAGACAGCGCTTCATCACGACAGATGAATAATGTGAATGAATAAGGAATGTTTTATGAATTAACGTAAAACATCTGTGCATGTCATAAATGTCCTTCTCCTCCCAGCAGCTTGTTTATTATGGAACGTCAGAGCAGGAATTAGTCTTTTTGACCACCGAGTATGGACATAATTATATAATTTCCCATGGGAATGGCTTGCTGTTTTACAAGACCGTATACATATTAAAACAGGATTTCCATCACCTAATAAACAGAGTTCAAAACATTGATTACACATATTGCTTCTCTATTGATAAACAACAATTGTACACCATCCAAATCTGCAGGCTTCCATAGAAATTGGTCAACATGTTTTATACAGCACTGGTGTTTGTCTGGTTCAGTGAAAGAACATTAAAAATGACAAAAGTCTTTCCTGAAACTGTCAACATTTACTTGGATTGGTTTACCTTTTTGGGAGTTTTAACAGGTGAAGTGATTTGATGAGCTCAGTTTTCTTCAGTGATTCAATGTATTTACAATTAAACATGAAGACAGGTTGGAGGTGTCAAAGAGCTGTAGTGCTGAAAGTCCTAAAAGCTAAAAACAACAGAAGTCAATTAGTTTTTGTGAAATGCATGAAATATACTCTATGGTTAAATCAAGCTCTAGATATTTTCATGTTTTATTCTTCAATAAAATATGTCAGTAATACCGCACACAAGTTTTTTTAAGGCTCGAAAAAGGTGATTGCTAACAAGTGGCTAAATGAGACTACAAATGGGACAATAAACATTATCCGGCCAAACAGGCCAGCTCATCAAACTCTAAACTCTGACTTTTTGTGCTCTTGAAAGCTATTCTAACTCAGACTTTCTGTCGTGACTTCGGTCTGATCAGCAGGTTTTTGTTGTGTTTGACAGTTCACCATGTGCTCTTTGTCTTTGCCACTCCCTCCCCATCGTTATCCCAATTACTACCTCAGCTGCTGTCACACCTGTGACTTGTTTATTGCTTAATTCTCCCTCTTTTTAAGCTCCCCTCGTGTGTAGTCTGGAGTCCGACTGTTGTGGTGTAATGAGCTACACTTTGTGACCTATAGTTAGTCTTGTCTTGCTGTGTTTGCTCTTAGCATCTTGTTTCAGCAGTCTTCTGTTCCCTTGTTCCTGCCCTGATATCGCCAGAATACTCAGTGCCCTACAAGAGACTCTCCGCTCCAACGTTGTGTCAGAACCGATGCTTGGACCCTTTGTGCTGTACTCCATCTGATGTTGTGTTGGCTCTGACACTGGGACTGTGTGCACAGGTCCTCATCAATTACTTTGCCTGGTGGAGGGGCTGGAGGCTCGGGTGACTGTTCCCCTTTTCCTTCCCCAAATCTCGGCCTCAGCTGAGTGGTGCTTGAGACTTGAAATAAATTTGAGTTGTACCTGCAAATTGAATCCGTGTGTTTCCCTGACACTTTCAGGGGAAATGTTGATTAAATAAAACCTGAAAGAGATGTTGGATGTTTATTAGAGAACATTTGTATATATTCCAAAATGTTGAATCCATGATAAACATGATAAAAATAATTATCCCACTCAGAATCAGTTGGTTAAGGACTTGGACTCGACAAGGTGGACTTGGACCCAACTAATGGTAGTGATGCTATAAGTCATGCAACCAAGGTGTAGTTGGTTTAAAGCCCACATTTAACTTTTTACCTCTGACTAATGGAAATTTAGGCTTACTGCATAAAAATTGTGATAATTTGTGAAGATAATCTTATTTACTGGTATAATTCAAAAGTCATTGGAAAAATCCTATTGTTTTTTTGTCGAAGGAAGCAGGGTAATGCTAACTTCCGGGTTTGCCTACAAAATATGTGTCATGCCTGCAACAATCCATAGACAATATCATTTATTTTATGTCACAGCCCAGCAAACAACTCCGGGTTGTGTTTCCCGAAAGCATTGTAAACCTAAGTAGATCACAAAACCATTTACTCCAAACAATTTAACTCGCAATGCATTTTGGAAAAACAACCTTGATCAGTTGTAATAAAAATTCTATAGAAGAAGTCTAGATCGACAAATGTATAAAGTTTATAGATTTAGATTCTGCACGGGTTACCTGTTCACCAGAATCATGCATATAATCTGCTCTGCCCTATCCTGTCGTTGGTTGACACAGGTTTTTACAGCAGTTGTGGCAATTGCGTGACACTGACATGAAGCCAGGTTTTATTCACCTCAGTGGAAAGCATACAGTGCCACGACTAGGGCCGGAGAGGTTCCGGTTTGGGGACCATACGATTTCATCACTGCTTTTTGCGGATGATGTTGTCATGTTGGCCTCCACAGACCAGGACCTTCAGCGTGCACTGAGACGGTTTGCAGCCGAGTGTGAATCGGATGGAATGAAAATTAGCACCTCCAAGTCCGAGGCCATGGTTCTCAGTCGGAAAAGGGTGGATTGCCCACTTCAGGTTTGTGGAGAGTTCCTGCCTCAAGTGGAGGAGTTCAGGTATCTTGGGGTCTTGTTCACGAGTGAGGGAAGGATGGAACGTGAGATTGACAGACGGATCGGTGCAGCTTCTGTTGTAATGCGGTCGCTGTACCGGTCTGTCGTGGTGAAGAAGGAGCTGAGCTGTAAGGCAAAGCTCTTGATTTACCGGTCAATCTACGTTCCTACGTTAATTCTAGATCCCGGATGCAGGCGGCCGAAATGAGCTTTCTCCGTCGGGTGGCTGGGCGCTCCCTTAGAGATAGGGTGAGAAGCTTGGTCACTCGGGAGGAGCTCACAGTAGAGCCGTTGCTCCTCCACATCGAGAGGAGCCAGCTGAGGTGGCTTGGGCATCTATTTCGGAAGCCTCCTGGACGCCTTCCCAGGGAGGTGTTCCAGGCACGTCTCACTGGGAGGAGGCCCCAGGGAAGATCTAGGACACGCTGGAGGGACTATGTCTCCCGGCTGGCCTGGGAACGTCTCGGGGTCCCCCCGGAAGAGCTGGAAGAAGTGGCTAGGGAGAGGGAAGTCTGGGCGTCTCTGCTTAGACTGTTGCCCCCGCGACCCGGCCCCGGATTAGCGGACGATGATGGATGGATGGATAGTTAATAGTGAGAATTGGACCCTAAAATAAAGTGTGACCAATGTATCTAATCAAAAGATGTTGTAAACATCAACGTCTCAAACTAAAGCTGTGAACAAAGTTTGCCACTTGCCTACTCACTATTTTTATATAATATACTATGGTGAATGGCTCATAGTGCACTATATAGGGACTATACAAGGGCCTGGCTCCAGGGTGGCGCCTCGGCTGCGCCATGCCGGGCGAGGTCACGGTCGTTGATTTAAATTTTGACATAAGGGGTTTTGTGAACTGTTCTTAGTCTGGCCCATCACCAAGGACCTGCTTGCCTTGGGAGACCCTACCAGGAGCATATAGCCCCAGACAACATAGCTCCCAGGATCATTCGGGTACTCAAACCTCTCCACCACGATAAGGTGACAGTTCAAGGAGAGGTACTATTAACTAACCATGAACTATTACTTTCGCCTCAATTAACCCCTTATTTGCTGCTTATTAATAGTTTATAAGGTAGTTGTTAAGTTTAGGGTATTGGTTAGGATTATGGATGTCATGCATTATATGTACTTTATAAGCACTAATAAACAGCCAATATGTTAATAATAGACATGCTAATAAGCAAGTAGTTATTAGTGTGAATTAGACCCTATACTAAAGTGTAACCGATACATTTCTCCAGTGCATTGTGAGTAATTTTATAGATTATAGATTTTTAAATGTGTAAATCTCCTGGGAAAATTAAGTAAAGGTTTAGAATTGCATTAGTATTATAATTACATGGACTAAATCTTATAAATGTAGACTAAAAGCAATAAAAACTTTCAATATGCCAACTTTTTTTGCATAGACAAGAGCAGCATGGACAAACATCTTTTGTGTTTTACTGAAGAAAGAAGATAATACAGGGTCAGAGCGAGGATGAGGTTGAGTAAATGATGACAAAATGTGTTTAGGAGATTTATTCTTTAGAGAGGTAACCACAGAAGCTATCTCACTGCAGCATCTCTTAATCTTGGTTTGTTATGTCCCAGTTTGGTTTGATTTGTCCTCATATCACGTTAAAAACATCTGAGAGGAGCCACTCAGAGACCCCAGCATCATGATGAAGCTCTCTGTCCTTAAACAATTTTCCAGCCGGCACACTAGGAACAAGGCATTGAAGTTTCGAGAAGTCTCCTAACTATGCAAGAGTAAACAGGAGTATATGCATTTAAACAGAAGTTGGATTATATCACACCGGTGGTCCTGTCTCCCAGTCCTTTATGATTCAGCAAATCACAGTGTGGAGGGCACAAGGCTAAACACTGGTCAGGTTTTGGTGCCTGCTGAAGAATCCATGAGAGTCTCTCATATTAGTTCAGTTGGCGGCTCCTCTGATGGTTTGGATATGGCGAACTAAACTCTCTAATTGATTTCAACAATGTCTTCTTGTCCAGACATCACTAATTTCATATGGCACCATGCATCAGAGAGTATGGAGGCGGTTCGATTTATTTGAAAAGACATAAACCTCCCATAAAGACCATCATAGAGTTATGTGAATTGTCATGTGGATCCAGGCTGGTTTGGGGGTAGTTGTCTATTGGTGGACCAGCATGGTCTTTCTGGTAAATGGTTAACTGGGATATTCTTGCCGAGCTGAAATGCAGCTTTTATGCTTAAACAAATTTTTTTTTTTTTTACTGTTTTCAAGCAGGTCTGCCATTGGTTGGGCAAACAAATAATCTCAATCTCATCTCACTGGTACAGTGAATATTCTTGTTTCTAGATGTTGAATCATACAGATAATGTTCGATAGTGCCACATCATTATCATCCTGCCTATAATTTGGGGTGGTTATTAACGTACAAGTTTCTTACGTATAGTTATCCATCCATATTAATCTGGGATAGGATAAATATTCTCTTTACAGTGATGTGTTGCTTTACTGACCTGTATACTGTAAATCTGAAGGATGTGTCAGTTATATAGTTGTACTGTAGTTGACTGCATGGTCATGTGACTGCTAAGCAGAAGCTGTAGACTCTTGAAGATCATTATATATTAATCTCAAAGGTCACATAATTATATCAGAAATCAGGGTAAACAAAGAAAAGATGATATTACCCTCCATCAGTCCAAGGAATGAGGATGTTGCAAGACTCCTCTCATGAAATGACTGAGCTGTTATAAGATAGTTGTGTGGTATGACAGTTTTATGGCTTCCTTGTCACATCACATTATATAACATGCGAGTTACTATCACACCACACTGACTTTGATTTGAAAGAAGAAAGCAATAGTAGACAAAGTTTCACAGATATTAATCATACCTTTTCACTGCCTATTTTTAAATAAATAAATTGTATACATTCAAATAAATATCTGCCTTTTAATTATTATCTAGTTACACCACTTAGACATTTTTACTCAACCCCCACAAAACACTAAAATTATTTTTCATTTAAGAATTGAAAATATTATTTAAAAGATATGTTCTATTAATTTGTTGTATGAGTTGCATTAAAAAAAAAATAATAAAAAAAATAAAACATTAAGAAAATAATTAATCTTACCAACAAATAAATAAAATAAAAAAGTACATTTGCCTCAGTCATTAAACCATATCCAGAAACCACTGGCATGCTTTAAAGGTAACTTGATACATGTAATCAGGTCTTTCTTGGTACTGCCTTAAAACTGTTTATTTTAAAGCAGTTTCCATATTTAAATACACAAAAGTTCACCCTGACAACAGCTGATAGTTGATTTTCATTTTCAACCAACCTAACAAACAAAACCATGATTAATCTCTAAACACCACAATATGCTGCATTGGAAACTATATCTGTTTATAAACCACCAAAGTCTCCACCCAATTAATGTCTTTTTTTTTTTGCCGGTGTAGTACACTTTCAACCAGATCAGAGTTGTTTGGTCTCCACAAGAAAATTAAACATATGACTTGCCAGTTTGACCCCCAGTGAGTACTTGTGTGGGTGTGCCGAATGACACATAAAATAGTTCAATTTGTCTGATTTGACTGATTTTGGGCAATCATCTCCATGAAATTAATTTCAATCTTTCTAGGAAAAAAGTATCTTTTCATTTCCAGTTTATTCAACTTTTTGTGTTGTATTGCTGTATGTATTTTGAGATAATTATATAGTATAATTCATTTGTGTTGCACTGCTGAAAGATATATATGGCCATTATTGTACTATACTATATTATATATGGTGGTGGTTCAGTGGAAAAATATTGTTTTCTTTGTACAGTAGAGTTAGAGCATTTATCTTTAGAGACTTTCTCTGGTAGAATACCACAATTGCTTGAAATTGGGTTTTTTACGCAATCGCTAGCAACACTGGACTTGGTGTTGTGAAAGAGGCCTGACTGTCTGCTGGTCAAAGGCCTCCGCTTGGCTCCTGTACTGATTGCACTATGAATAAACTGGGATACTGTTGGGATTTTAGATGCATCATTGAGGATTTTACTGAGACAGAAGACCACAGCATGGTCAGGATTTTGTCCTGTGTTACTTCTAAATTAAGTCACTGAGTTTACTTAGTGCAATGTTTTCGGAAAAACCGTAGAGACCTCTGTTTTTGGGTTCAGGCTAGTATGTATTATTTTCATCTCGGCTACAACAGTCGTAGCAACCTACATGTTTTGGAACAGTATTTATTTATGGTAATCTACACCCATTTTGTAAAGTCACAACAGAGAACAATATGTTTCAGAATGAAAGTGTTACAATACTGTCAAAATGTTGGGGTCAGTAAGATTTTTGTGAAAGAAATCAATTCTTTTATCCAGTTAGGATATGTTAAATTTATCAAAAGTAACAGCAAATGCATTGATAACTGAATATTTATATTCCAAATAAATGCTGTTCTTTTTAACGTTATATTCATCAGAAGAATAGAAAATTCCTGAAAAAAAAAACTATCATGGTTTCTACAAAAATATTAAGCAGCAGAACATTGGTTTTGAACATTTGGTCTAGCACAAATGGTTTTGAAAACTTTAGCGAGCACATCCTAATACATAAAAGAAGAAAATGGTCAAGTTTGGTTGCAAAATTATTATGCTGTGTTCACACCAAACGCGAATAGAGCATCAAATTCGCGTCTACCGCGTCTAGTTTGCCGCGTGACCATTTTGACATCATTCGCTTCATTTGCGCGTGAAATTAACTTCACAACAGACGAGAATTCGCGTCATGGGGGGGCTTCTGCCAGCTGAGTTCACGCAGCATTTTCAACCGCCATTTTTATTTGGATAATTTTCAAAATATTACTGTTATTGTGTCATGAAATGTAGTTTTACAAGTATTTCAGGCGAGAATGTAATTGTTTTAAACTCAAATATGCGGTTTATTTATAATGACAGTGTCTATTTAAAAAAATGTGTTTCGCCGATCTCGGAGATGAGCTCCATGCGATCAGCGGCAGCTCTGTCATCATGTATCCGCCGAGAGCAGCCTCACCTCGGATAGATCTTCTGACATTTTCTGCTGGCTCTGATGTCTAAGATAAAATATAATTTGTTTGGGGTAAAATGAAAAGTTAAAAATGTTTCAACTTGGGCTGAAGACGCGAATTCGCGTCAAATGCTAAATGCACAAAAAGCACCATTTGTGCTTAACACTCGATTCGCGCGTCAATTCGCGTCATTCCCGCGATCTCGACGCGCGAATGAGGCGAATTTGCGTCTTCCGCGCAGCGCTTAACACCCCATTCGCGCTGCGAGACCTCCAGGCGCGCGTAAACGTGCCTTTGCATTGACTTAACATTGAAATCATTTGCGCCAGACGCTCTATTCGCGTTTGGTGTGAACACAGCATTACACTGACCAAATTAGTATAAAAAGGAGGGTATCACAAAGTGGTATGCATTTGTTAAAGCTAGATTGCTGTATTGAGTGAAGTAATGTTCTCAGCAAATGTATTATTATGTTGCATACCTTTTGAATGAATTTCCCCTGACGTTCTTCCATGACCTGGATGTTATTTTCTCAAACAAAACAAATATTCTCTAACACATCATCCACCAAAATCACAGATGGCTACGGAAAGCACTACTCTTCTGCTGTTGCTTCAGCTCCAACTTTGTTGTGGCCTTAAATTAAGCGGCAAGCAGTTTGTTCTGCCCCCAACAGAGTCGCCACAGAACAGCGTGTTGGCGGTTTTCAGCATGGGGTGCTTCTCCATGGGTGGGAGGAGTGAGTGTCGCCTCAAATCTACTGGCAGAGGAGGTCAGACAAGTTCGATTGACATGCAGGCCTGGGGCAGAGGAAGTTCATCGGGGCATGGTGTAGCTCAAATCTTGTGTTACTCGTGAGAAGCCAGAGAGAGAGTCAGAGGAGGATGTTTTTTCTAGAGTGGGATGTCAGAACGCCAATCTGTGGATATTAGCAGAGAGTTTGTAAGCAGGCAGAGCCATTGCTTTTGCTATAGTCTTGGGTTTTGTGCCAGTGCCAGACCAGAGAAAGCAAATATTTTACTTGTCTTGCAGCTGTGCAGGTTCCATGTAAAGTGACTTCATGTTGGAAAAGGGCCAAGCCTCAGCGGGGAAACGGTCAAGATAAAAAAAACACACCAGCAAAAAATAATATTTGCCATAATTAGAGTGTTAAATCACATGGGCTGTGAGGACTTTGAGTGGAGTCAGTGCCCTAGTCTATACCCCTCTCTTAATGTCCAGTCAGGACAGAGGGACATCATCGTAGTGTAATAAAGAGAAATTATCGCTACTCAGAAACTCAAGCTGTTTCATGACAATTCAGCTAACATGGTGGTGACAGATTTCCAACCAGTACACCGTATTTTGGCTTCACACCCTCACGACGGCTTAAACATGTGGGATATATTCTGTCATATCATCATTGTTGATGCCGTTTCCCAGAGTTTTCATCATCAACTACTTTGGCAGTTTTATTGCCCAGAAGTTGCTCTTTCAAAGCTCAGGAGACTTTGTGCAATTCTAAGTCATATCTTATTTAAATGTGACATATTGTCTACTTTTGCATGAGTAAAAAAAAATCGAAATAACTGTTGATAAAGTGCAGTACAAGAGCATTCAAGTTGGACACTTGTAAGACTGGGTTACCTTACCAGCTAAACCAGCAAAGACCAGCTAACTGTCATAGACTGGTTTATACATTTTCCAGCATGAAGTATTTAGATGGATTGCTCTTGAAGGGAAGAATACCTGAACCAAAAACACTTAAATATACAATTTATACCCTTTTAACAAGAAAAAATTCTACAGTGTTTAGCAGAACAACAGGCTCTGTATATAAAATATCAACCCTGTTACTGTGGTTTTATATAGTAAACCACTAACAACTGAAAAGTTGATATTTGTAGAATTTTTTTAAAGTATCATGTTCATGAGCAAAAGGCACATAATGTCAGGTTAAACCATGAAACTGTCAATCCTGTTACCTTTTAAGGAGTCTTTCCACGTCTGATGAACTACTTTATATATTAACCTACATACCTTCATCTTTCTTGCGTTCTCAATAAAGAATACCAGTGTTAAAAAAAATAGGTCTAAACCAAAAACACATTTAAAGTATACAACTTGTGTTAGGCAATAAATTTCAGTGGGGCGTTTAGTGTTCCCTTTCAGTTGGTCACGTTCGATGTTACGAATGGGATCTCGCCCGAGAGCCCAATCACCTTCGAGTGGTACAAAACGAGCCAATGGTACACAAAGTACCTTGGTCTTCGGAATTTGCATCGCGAGCTCCGCCCTGCAGAGCGGGTATATAAGGAGCAACGCGAGCAACTCGCATTCAAGCTTTCGCTTCGGAGCCGAGCACATCGCTTGCTGCAATCACCGGAGTGTTACAAGCAAGAGCTGAGATTGAGACTCGATTACCTTAAAAGGTATAGAGTCCCCTCTGCCACACCCCGTTCTAGCTCTTCTTCTCGCAAGAGGGCTACTTCAGCTGGTGGCCAGGGTGATCTGAGGGTTACTGTGTGGGTCCCAAGCTACCCTCCAAGGCCTGTAAGTTCTCATCCACCCTTGTGGCCAAGGCTTACAGAGCTGCGGGCCAGGCCGCTTCTGCCCTGCATGTCATGGCCTCACTTCAGGTCTATCAGGCCAAACTGCTCCGGCAGCTGCACGAGGGCAGTGCTGACCCAGGGGTTTTGCAGGAGATGGCCGCAGAAGGGCCTGCCAAACGCCAGGCCAAGCGGCGTTCCTGAGACGGGCGACCCGGAGTTGGAGACATCAGCTCATCAGGAGATGGTAGCAGGACCACTCCTTCCCCCAGAGGAGGGCCGGGGGAGAATCCTTTGTTCTCGTTTTCTTTTTGTTCTGCCACTGGCCCTGCGGCCTGTGGTACCCAAACCTTCCCTAAAATGGGTGTTTCCTCTACCTCCGGGTCCCAAGAGGCCATGAACGACAGTTGGCGATGTGGTTCCTCGCCGCTCTCATTCTCCTCTACCCTTGCCAGTTTCCATGCAAAGCCGGCTCAAGAACGCTTCGCATTCTCATGCCCTCTTTGCTACTTGGAGTCAGACAAGTGCCTCCCATACCTCTGCAACTAGCTGATCCTAGCTCACTCTCGAGAGCGGTTGTGCGAGCACAGGGATCTGGTGCTCAGACACCTGGCCCGACTGAGTCTTCAGGTCAACTGGGAAAAGAGCAAGCTCTCCCCTGTGCAGAGGATCTCTTTTCTCGGTATGGAAATAGACTCGGTCGCCATGTTTGCACAGCTTACGAACGAGCGCGCACAGTCACTGCTGAATTGCCTGAGACAATTCGAGGGCAAGAGAGCGGTTCCACTGAAATTGTTTCAGAGGCTCCTGGGGCATATGGCGTCCGCGGTGGCGGTCATACCGCTCGGGCTACTCCATATGAGACCACTTCAGCACTGGCTTCACGACCGAGTCCCGAGATGGGCATGGCAACAGGGCAGGCTCTGAGTGACCATCACTCCGGCCTGCCGCCGATACATTACCCCGTGGTTGGACCCCTCGTTTCTACGGGCCGGTGTGCCCCTAGAACCGGTGTCCAGACATGTTGTTGTGTCAACAGATGCCTCTGCCACGGGCTGGGGTGCCATGTGCAACGGGCATGCTGCGTCGGGCTCCTGGACAGGACCCCAACTTCAGTGGCATGTCAATTGTCTCGAGTTGCTAGCAGTACGTCTTGCTCTGCACTGCTTCAGGGCCCTGCTGAAGGACAATCACGTTCTGGTCCGTACGGACAACACTGCGACCGTAGCATACATCAACAGTTAGGGTGGTCTACTCTCCCGCCGCATGTCGCTACTCGCTCGCCATCTCCTCTTGTGGAGTCACAAGCATCTGAGGTCGCTTCGTGTCATTCACATTCCGGGCAGGCTCAATCGTGCAGCCGACGAGCTCTCACGACAGCAGTCTCGCCCCGGGGAATGGAGACTCCACGCCCAGTCGGTTCAGCTGATTTGGGAACACTTCAGAGACGCTCAGGTAGACCTGTTTGCTTCTCAAGAAAATTCCCACTGCCAGTTGTTTTACTCCCTGACTGAGGGCACCCTCTGCACGGACACCCTGGCACACAGCTGGCCGCTGGGCCTGCGCAAGTATGCGTTTCCCCCAGTGAGCCTTCTTGCACAGACATTGTGCAAGATCAGGGAGGACGAGGAGCAGGTCCTCATGGTTGCGCCTTTTTGGCCTGGCCGGATCTGGTTCTCCGATCTTGTACTCCTCGCGACAGCCCCTCCCTGGCCAATTCCTCTGAGGAAAGACCTTCTTTCTCAGAGATGGGGCACCCTCTGGCACCCATGTCCCGAACTGTGGAACCTACATGTGTGGGTTCTAGACGGGTCACGGAAGGTTTAGGTACCTTGCCACCACTGGTGGTAGCTACCATCACTTCAGCTAGAGCCTTGAGCCTTGTCCACCAGACATGCCTATGCTTTGAAGTGGAACCTCTTCATCACTTGGTGTTCTTCACGGAGTGAGGACCCCTGGAAATGTCCGATTGGGTCAGTGCTTTCCTTTCCTCAGGAGGGGTTAGAACGAAGGCTGTCTCCTTCTACTCTCAAGGTCTATGTGGCCGCCATTTCGGCAAACCATGACCCTGTTGAAGGTAAGCCTCTTGGGAGGCACGATCTGATCATCAGGTTCCTAAGAGGAGCAAGGAGGCTCAATCCGCCTCGCCCTCAGCAAGTCCCCTCTTGGGACCTCGCAGTGGTTCTATCAGCACTGCCGAGAGCTCCCTTCAAACACTTGCTCTCAGTAGAGCTAAAGTTTTTATCTTTGAAAACTGCGCTCCTGACGGCTTTGGCTTCAGCGAAGAGGGTTGGTGACCGGCAGGCATTTTCAGTTGACGAAGCGTGCCTGGAATTCAGGCCGGCTAACTCTCCAGCTGGAATATGCTACCCAGTGTATTCTGTGTGAGCTATAGGCCCTCACTTGTGCTGGCCTCAAGGCAGGGTGCTATCACTCACACTGGTCGCTGGAAGACAGCCATGTTGCGTTTTGTAAGGGACCCCATTCGTAACGTCGAACGTGACCAACTGAAAGGGAACGTCTTGGTTGCGTATGTAACCCTCGTTCCCTGAAGGGGGGAACGGAGACGTTACGTCCCCTTGCCACATCGCTGTTCCGCTTAATGGCCGGGTAACTGGCTCGGCCTCTCAGCGAAGACTTGAATGCGAGTTGCTTGCGTTGCTCCTTATATACTCGCGATGCAAATTCCGCAGACCAAGGTACTTTGTGTACCATTGGCTCATTTTGTACCACTCAAAGGCGATTGGGCTCTCGGGCGAGATCCCATTCGTCTCCATTCCCTCCTTCAGGGAACGAGGGTTACATACATAACCAAGACGTTCGTCATAGTATCATGATCCTTCACATAATTGTAAGTGAAACCATGAAACTGTTAACCCTGTTACCCTTTAGACTTTTTTATGCAGTATTGCTACTTCAGATTAATGACTTTTGGTGGGAAAAGAGCTAAACCACAAACAGTTGCTTATACAATTTATGTCCTTTCAACAAATAACTATTAGACAAGACCATTTTTCATACAGCGTTTAACTCAACAGGAATTAGTCTATATAAACCCGTTACTTAAATTTACCTTAGTAAACCACTGATAGCTGAAAAGTAGATGTTTGCAGAAATGTCAACATTAATGAATTCCTCATGTAGTTTCATGACCTTAATCACAATGTCAGTTTAGACCATAAAACTGTCAACCCTGTTGCCTTAAAGCTGGTTTAAGCTGTTTGTTTGCTTCAGATAAACAACTTTTTAAGGAAAAAGGAGCTAAACCACAAACAGTTCCATATATGAATTTTATCTCTATAATACATATTTTCATTATAATAGTAGGCTGTCTATTTGTGGTCATCTACATAGTGCTTTGTATTACAAACGTATCCTCTATCAATAGAATAAAATTAATCACCCTTTAGAATGATTTCCCATTGCATAGTTAACAGTTAGAGCAAATATAATCAAGAGCACCCAATTCTCAGAGGAGCTGTAACGTATCTAATTATTGTTGTGCTGGAGGAAGTTTATTTGTTTGTTTGTGTTTGCGCGTGTGAGAGCGAACAAGGATTGTAGGCGCTGTCAGCCAGCAGCCAAGGCGTGCCTCAATAGCCCGTCTCGTGGAGCCCATTTTCCTCAGGAAGCACTGTGACTCAGTTGTGGTTGACTGTGGAGATCTCTACATGTTACAGCCCTGAGAGTGGCATGTTTTCCTAGTTCACTTTGAGGTCCTCTTCTGATCTGAAGTATCCTCATCTCTCCACTCCAACAGATGAGATGGCTAATATTTCAGTCAGCGCACATGCAAACGTTACACCCTGTATGTATGCTCTTGTTGGAAAACTGATGCGGTCCCTAGTGATAAAAGTCTATCTTTCACAGACGTGAGAGCTTGTGCGATCTCGCCGGTTTTATTTTTCTATACAGCAGAGCTGCATTTCATCACTCAAGACCTTGGAATAATAAAAGTCTGGAAGGGCAACTCACACGAGTCTTGAACTGAAACATCACAATGCTTGGAAAACGGTCAAAGAGAAAAACAAAAGGGGTAATTTCATAGAGAATCAATATATTTGTTTTTTCGACACCAATGGATAATGGACCCCAGATCTGCTGGGTGTATGCTGTGGTTTATTGCCGTCTGTAGATTTTATTATTTTTCCCCCAGAATTCTTGGGTGATATGGGTAATGCTGTAACCTAATTCAGATGGGGAACCACCCACAGGAAATCCCCCTGAATGCTGCTGAGGTAATCAGGGTCTCCTAGACCTACCATCAGTTCTGATTTGTGGGTCATCAGAGTTGTGCGATATGACGTTGCAGTGTGGTCCCTCTTAGTTTCAGTTACCCAGAACAACCCCTCTCGGAAATGTTGCTATGTCTTGTATGTAAAAAAAAAATAAAAATAAAAAGAAATCTGTTTCCTTTGAGTTTAGGTTACCTTGGGAAACACTCTTTCCATGACCACCTCTCCACATCGCACACAGGAAAACACACTCGCAAAAAAATACACTCATCAAAAGACAGGGAGACTGTCACAGGAAACAGCGTGTTTAATGCAGCGAAGACATTTACATGAGAAACTTTTCCTGTGCAGGAACATGATTGATCGTGGTTCAATTAAAACACAAGATAGATACAGGATTGCAATTCACACAGAATCTACCACATTTGTTCACTAAACAGAGTAAAAACCTTCCAAAAGCAAGAAAACTTTTCTGCGGGATATAGAAGTTTATGTTTAGGTCACACCTGAACCTGAAGTCAAAAACACCAGCTCTTTCTCCATCATTTACAACATGGGGGCCATTCGTGTCTCTCATATACACATTTGTAAAATGACTTTAATGATGAAGATGCTGAATTTTACTTTGTATTAGCACTAATGAGCACTAATCCAGGAACTTAATTTTCTATTATTTTCTCTTTCTTGATGTAGACACATTTGAATCTGTGTCCCTTCTGTTACTTAAGAATTAAATCAGCTGAATAGAGTGCAACTGTGCCTACTGACTTTTCTGACGCATTGGTTCCAGAATAATTTTTCCCACTCATTTTCCCCATACAAATGTAAAAAAGCTGAAATAATGCAAACAGATGGCTTCAACAAAAGCTTATGCCACTGATTAACAATTTCGTAGCTTAAAGTAGGTCTGTCATTAACAGTTTATAAGTAATCCGTAATTACGGAAGTAAAAATCCTGTCCGTTTTTCTCCATGGGGAAATTATTTTTATTTTTTTATATATAAAAATAATTTCCCCATGGAGAAAAACGGACAGGATTTTTACTTCAGGAACCCGACTGTTGCACTCTATTTGACATACATATAGGCTGCCTTTTTAAATAGATGAAGATTTTGTAGAAACCTTTACACAGCATTCAGGAAGCTAATGATCTGTATGATGGTTGGGATTTTCACTGTCTATCCCTAGGATGAGTTCAGAATTCCTCTAGTCCTGTACCTCATTATAAATTAGCCACTGGATTTTGTGAATGCACATCATTTAGCCTGTGAATTGTACTCATGGGATCCATAAATGTTCCCAACGCAGACTCAAATCTTGATTTATTGTTTTGATTTCTTTTCTCTGTGACTAAGTGTAAGTCCATTTCGTGTCAAAGCAAAAATAACTGCACAAACTAAAAAAAAAAAAAAAGTTTTTGTTTCAGTTCAAAGGACACTAGTTAGAGCTCACCACCTTCTTTAATTAAAGGCACAGTTCACCCAAAAATTATTTACTCACAAAACAACCTTGGGATCAATCAAAACGACAAAGTATTCACACATCAAGCAGCTCATATGCTTTCTGGTAATTGCCATTGCACTGTGTGACGATCTCCTCCAGCATATCTGGCTCATAGTATGGAAACCTTTTCTGGAGTTCCAATAGGGTCCACATATGCTCATGATCTACAAGGAAAACACAAACAAACTGTCAATGTAAAATAATATCTCCATACCTGAATCACTCTAAGTTAGCATTTCCATGCACAAAATATGAGCTTGAGGCTGCCAAAAAATGATGAGCAACACGGTCATTTGTTCCTAGAGACTTCAAATGCTGTATCTCTCACAGACATCCTTCTAATAATGTGTAGCTATGTACAGCAGTGCTGTAGCGCAAGATTGACCTCCCTGCTGGTTCATTTGGTTCATGGAGAAGGACAGACAGGGTGGGAGAAGTCGTCTCCACCGCAGTGCTTCTGCCAGCCTGTTCCACAAACAACAGCATCTTGATCCCACACAAACCACACACTAATGGACAAAACTAGCACTATGGCAGGCAGATGTCCCATGCACACAGATCCAAGGAAGATGGAAAGGCTGTCATTGGACGTAAAAGCCAACAGAAAATAAATTAAATTAGGCAAGTGGAGAAAGGAGCAGAATACTCATGACAGTAATTGAAGTGTTCATTCAAGGAGTGCAATTTATTGGTAAGCTATATGTATTTCTAGGTCCTCAAACCAACAACCCTGACATTGCTAGCGCTATGTCATGATTCTACCTCGTGTCCTTTATTTTTCTTTAGTCTTGAGGCAGGATCATGACAGGTCAGTGTTTTGTGTGCAAGCACATGGCCTTGTCTTTGGGTCATGTGCTTGTGTTGTCTCGTTTCCTTGCCCTTCCCCCTTGTTATCCTTGTTTTGTCATTTATTGCTTTAACTGTGTCACCTGTTATGTTATCATTAGACTCCCTATCTCAATCCCCTTGTGTTCGCTGTCTAGTGCGGTTCATTGTTACACTGTGAAAACGTTGTGAGACCTGTGGATTGTATTTCTGTTGTGTGAGTACCAGAGTTAAGAGTCTTTTGTTTTATTATTTGTTTTTAGTCTAGTCTAAGTAGTGTTAAGTTATTTGTCTATTCCCTAGTCGTTGTTTTCCCCCCTCGTGGGTTTTGTTGCATATATAATTTGAATCTGGTATAGTAGGACATTTTAGACGCAAGAGACAGTGGTCAATTTTGAAAATTTTGCTTTGATAACTTGACTTCCATCAGGCTAATAGAAAGAAAACATTTAATATTAGACTTAATCGATTTGCATCTATTTTATTATCATACATATCTTTTTAAAGAAAAAAAAAGAAATCCCCACTTGAGTATGACTTAAATGCACTTTATAGTTTTATTTCCATTAATATTCCGAAGGTTTTTGTAGAGGGGCTTGTTCAGATTTCATTTGCATGATATACAGTACAGTATATTTGACATTTAATGCCTGAAAACATGGTGAAAATATACATTATTTTTCTGACTGCTGATTGTATTTTCTGATATATGGATCAATAAATAAGTATACAAAATCCCATTTGTAAACACCTTTGGGTTTAATATGTCTATAAAATTAAACAATGATTCTGAACCTGGCTTTATCAAATATCGACATTTGTCTGTTATGAAAATATATGCAAACAATTGCATATAAAATTAGATTAACACCTCAGTGTTTATTTAAACATTGGATTTCAGAAAACTTGTAACAGAAAACAATTGCCTTAATTTACTGTGATTATTCAAATGGGTTAAGTATGGTGATATATTTTAGTTAATGTTTACTCTTGCTTTAAAGACAGAAAGCATCTAATAACTCATCCTTCAGCCTGTTAACTGTACTCATGGTGTTCATGTTCTAAAGCATCATAAGTCAGGGCAGGTCCTATCACTACTGTGAGTAAGCCGAACCGCAGACAGACGAGAGGTCATTCTGAGACTCTCTTGGTTCAGAAACAAACACATCTAAAGTTTCTGGTAATCAGAGACAGAGGTGTGAGTTTGAGAATCGGAGGACCTGGCTGACCCCAAACCTCAGCTGAGGAGACAACCTTTGGTCCTTGCGGTGATTCAGATGTAAGTGATGCCGAACACACAAACATAATGTGTCATCAGGCATCTGAGAAGATATGCAGACCGTTTCAACGTGAACGCCACATTAGTCCCACACCATCACACGGATGGGAATTCTGGCCGAAACAGCCACACCTCTTGGCTAAAAAAAAGGTGAAGATCTCCACATATGAAGCTAGATTCAGACTGAATCAGATCCATAAGTCACTTGCAAATCCCAGTAAGGAGGCTAACGCAATATGTGTGAATCATACAGTTCCATGCCTTTTTTCAGAACAAAGCAAAGCAATAGTTCTCCATTCCCGGATAGGAAGTAAATTCAGTATAAAACTGTTTTTTTAATTTTTGGTTTGCTTTCACTTTTATGTTTTTTTCCGAACCTGTAATGCTTTTATTTTATTTCAGTGGAACACAGATGAAGACGTTTTGAATACTCACGCAGCTATTTTTCATTGAACACTCCAAAGATGACACTATAAAAGCACTATAAACTCTCTCCAAATGAAATCAAATGGTTTTGTGAGAACCAATGGCATTTTTATGATGCTATTGAAGTCCAGCCTGTCCCATAACACACTGTTAGGAGTTATGTGCAAAAAGGGGATGCAGCAGCTTGTCACTGGTGCATTACCATTGAAGGGGTAACTTTATACATTATTTACTTCTAGAATGAGCATGTTAGTACCTTAGAGCAGTAATATATACCTTTTAATGGTGCTTTCACTGATGCTAAAGGACATAAGTCATTTTTAGAGTGTGACAGACATGCTGTGTGAATGCTGTGTTTTTATGACTCTCCCTGTGCTTATGCAGAAAAAAATAATAGCACACAGGTTTACAGCCACATCAGGGTAAGTAAATACTGACTGATTTTCATTTTTGGATGGTTTATTTCTTTAACCCACACTACAGCAGGGCAAGTCTGAAGACCGAATGGCATATTTCCAAAGTTTGACAATGCAGTCATACTGGATCTCGAAGAGCTAATCATTGTTTTTGCAGCAGTTGCTTCATACATACAATTGATAAATCTGTTGTCAGACGGGCATGCCAATAATTCAAGCTTCTCTCAGGCTAAATTAGTTTACTTTACAACAAAAGGCAAGGCAATTTGGACTTCAATGTAGAGTAAAAACACATCAACCATGCAGCTAGCTGCTGATTAATTTGTCACTTATTGATTCATTGACATTAACCTCTCATGCAGGCAGTTTGCATATCACAGTGGGATCTAAAAGCATCACGTGTCTGGAATACCAGGACATTTTTATTTACACAATGTGCTGTGCCGTCCAGCACCGGGGGTGTGAGATCTGTTCAATATCACACACAAGCGGAGGCTTTGAGACTCGAGAAGTCGACGCAATGGAGACGTTTCCAGAGGTGCTGTGAAATGAAACAGACCTAAACACACACAGTGCCATTGGAGATGCACACAAATCTTGTTTAAGACTCACCATTCTCCTCTGCACTTTCTGTGTGGACCTGTGATGGGTTGGGCACTGTGGATGGGGTGGAATCTTGTGGTTTGTCATCATCATCGTCATCATCCAGACAGACATTACTGCTTTCAGGGGTTTGGGTCACGGGTTGAGGCATTCTACCTGAACTGCTTGCCTCCAGACGGTCTAGGAAGGCCATGTTCACCCTGAAGAGAGTAATACATTATCAGAACTGTTCACAACTTGTTCTAAGCAATGAAGTACTCCTACTTGATTAGTACAGAGGTGTTCAGATGTCTGACACCACAATGAAATTCCAAATCTTTCTAATTTAGAACTGTACAACACATTTTAGAATTTTGACACTTTTAAAATAAAGAACTCTTTTACACTGTTTCTAGGGTTCTAACCGTGTGAAAAGGAAATGTGCTTAACACCTTAAAGTATATTAAAACATTAATTTGACCTCATGGTTTTTTAATAATCTTTTGTAATCCTTGTTAAAGTACACCTATTTTGATATTTTGACTAACATATTAAACATATGTATAGTAATTATCATTTTGTTGTGTGTTATTCAATATGCTACATTTAAACATACTGTAACATTATAAATACAAGTTCAACAGAAATTACACTGAAGTATATTTAGTTAAATGCTTGTCAGTATATTCAGCAGTACACTTTAACCATATTTCAAAGAAAACAGATTCATGAAATTATATACAAACATACTTAGATCCCATGTAAGTGGTCAGAGGCTCTTAAACATTTAGCTAATTGCATTCATTTAAACAAAATTATTTTTCAATGCAATTAACAATTAATCATCATTTACATTACACAAGTATATTTTTATTAAAGTAAGCTATTTCTGCAATAAGTATTTTTTCACTAAAGTGTAGTTCTTTTTCACAAGGGTATGACATTTTTTCGAAAAATGTCATGAAACCTGTACTTTCTGATGCCCATCCACTTCCATTGTGCAGCTCAGACATTCTGCTAAATATCTCCTTTGGTGTTTAATTTTTTGAATCTATAATTTTAACAGACAATGCTCCTCTGAATCATCTCAAATCACTCTGGAGAACCTGATTATCAGGTTTTACACAAACTTGTGGAGTTCACACGGTCATTGTGGAGTCATTAAAGCAACCAAAATACTAAGGGATTCCGAAATGTATGCTATTTTTCCAATTGAACTTCTCATTCAAATTGCAATGTTGACAATATAATTTGTAATGAAAAAAAAATGGCATCAAATTAGAAATATGCATAAAATAAGCATTTTTACTAGTGGTCACAGACTCCTTTATTAATTCTGACAGTCATGGCTTTTTTAGCGGTCTGTCATGATTAGGCGCCCATACCGCCGATGGTCAGCTCCAGTCAGGCTCTTCCTGTCCTCCTCCTGTTGTTTTTGTTGTTCCTCCAAAATTTCTGCCTGGAAATATTAAGTTAATGAAAATTTGATATCCAACAGAAAGGTTTCCTCTACTTATGGAAAGGCATTCAAAGTCTGTAGCTATAATCATTTAATTGCATTTTTGCATGAATAAACAACAATATGGACATGATAGGTCGGGCTGACCTTTTGTCTTCGATGCATATCAGTGAATTAAGTTCATTTTTGACCGACAAAGAGGCATTCAAAGCCACAGAAATACCACTATCTAGCCAGCTGGAAAACACCTACACCACTCAATCCATGACTACCTTATATAACCGAGAACATGCTAATCAATAGTGTATGCTAGGCAGAGTTAGTTCTTTTTCTTGGCAAAGCCCAGACATTTAGTTGTGGTGTTCCTTCGAACCAAAAGTTTAGGTGATGTTTGTAAGCTCTCAGTCCATCTGTTTCACTTCCTGTTCTTTACCTTTCTCCTCTGCTCCTCTTTCTTCTTAAGCAGGTCAGCGTCCTCCTCTTCTCTTCTGGCTTCCCTGTACTCATGATATTTAGCCTGTTAAGAAAAAATGACCACATAATGAAATCTAGTAATGTGCGATTTTTATTTGTATTTTATTTGTATTTTTTTACTATGCTGAGTTTCCTGAATGTCCTGAATAATACATGATTAAACATGTTTCTTAAGGTGTGGTCACATTTGTTATTGTTCTGCAAAATTCTGTGTGAGAAACCCAGTTATTCTAATATCTACACAATTGGGAGTTGCACATGAGGACAAAAAACTTCCACAAGTTTCGCTCCTTTTCAAGTTGGTCTCATTTATTCTCCACATTGAGTAACAAAAACCTGCTTGGTTTGGAAGTGACTTCTGTGTAAGTGGTGCTTCTTACATCTCTACACTATTGAAAAGAGACAGTGGAACTTTTTTTGCACATGGAATTTCACTAATGTGGCTTCACCTTTAGTTGCCGTTCACAAACAATGCATTTTTTGTATTCAAAAACATAAGAGAATAGAACGCTTGCATCTCAAGATGCATTTTTTAAAAGTTTAGCTTTAGATACTCTGCATTAAAAATGAAATTCTCATAGTGCAAGACACTTCCAGTCCGACCACTGGGGATCTACTACACATAAAAATGTCTCTAATCTGACTGGTTGTCTTTACAAACCATTGTAAATTTAAAACAAATTTAAAACAAAGAGGAAGTTAAAGAAGAACTGATCAATGGATTTAACAAAATTTGCAAGTGTTAAAGACATCAGAGGCAGTTATAAGCAAGTAAACTAGTTATCAACATCCAGAGCTTTAAGATTTATAAAGACCTTTGTGAATTGTTTAAATCAAATACATTTTGGTTTCCTTTTTTTTCATTTAAAATATTTATTTAATGAATCAGTGCAACACATACTATAACAAACTGCAAACCGATACTCACTGATAAAACTGTGTTCAGTTACACGTGAGAACATGAGAACTCAGTGTCTCATGCTCAATGCTGCTCTGCATACAGGTTCAGTGAGTTTCAGTTGTCAACAAAAAAGGAGCTTTAAAGTATAAAATAAAAGTTTGATGCTTTTTTTAATAACAATAATAATAATAATAATAATACATATGTTTATTTTACATTATAATAGTATTATTGCAATAAAAAAATGATATATTACTTTGTGGCGAGTGGGGCGGGGCCGAGAGGCGTGGGACTCGATACTAGCGGTGGGGCTCAGGTGTAGCTCATCTCCAATCACTACACCTGGCCTCACTCCTCGTTCCCACGCCTCTCGGCCCCGCCCCACTCGCCACATACCCCCATCGCCCCTCGCAGGCCGGGGGGTACTCCCGAGACTGCTCTCTACTCCCCCCCCCCCCCCTCCCTCCCTCCGGGGGAGACCGCTCACGGGGACCTGCGGGAACCTGGGGGTAGGACAGACGAGGCGAGAGAAAAGGAGATGGAAGGAGTAGCGACAGGGACGAGAGAGGGGAGAGAGAAAAAAAAAAAAATTCCGGTTCCCAGACGCACTGCTGCTCGGCCCTCCACCAGCTGGGTGATCTCCTCCGAGGTGCCTGGCGGTGGCACTGGACGGCCCTCGGCGGACGGCGCGACACTCCTCCGCCGCCCGATGGACGGCGACGGCTCCTCCGGTTTTGGGCGGCGACAGGAGTCCCCTGTTCCCTGCCCCTCCGGATTCCTTCGCGGAGGCAGCAGGCTCCGGCCCCCTGGCGAACGGCGCCGACTCCTCCGCTCCCTCACGGACGGCAGCCGCCCCTCCATATCGTGGGCGGCCGGTAGCGAGCTCGCCCGTCCCCGGCAACTCGCTCCAGCCCACCGCCTCGAGCGTCCATGGCGGCACATACCTCGCCAGCTCGAGGGCACCGCGGATTCACCACAGCGGTGAGGGATCTTCAGCAGCGCGTCCCTCCTTCTCCCGGGTTTCGGCACCACTGTAACGATATAGAACTCCATATACATCGGGAAGAAGGAGGCGGGAACCGGCGCACAATCAAAAACACTTTGATATTCAAAAATAAACAAAACAGCACGTCAGCCCCTCACGGCGACTGACGCGCACAAATAAAAGCCAAAACATAAAATAATGTCCCAGGCCTGGTCCTCTCTCGTCCTTCACGGTCGTCACTCCAGTTTTATATCCTTCCATCTCCTACATGGGACTCGATACTAGCGGTGGGGCTCAGGTGCAGCTCATCTCCAATCACTACACCTGGCCTCACTCCTCGTTCCCACGCCTCTCGGCCCCGCCCCACTCGCCACATACTTCTCTGATTTTTTTTTTATTTAAAAAAGGGTGTAAAGTAGTGCTTTAAAGATGAGAGGGTTTTACTGTCTAACAACTAAACAGAGCCCACCAATTAAGTCATTATGAACCATCCCTAGACAAATCCACACTTGATCCCAGCCTTTGTCCGTACAGTACGACCCCTGAGGGTGACGCCATCACATATTTTAGCACAAGACTGAGTGTCAGCTGTGATGTTTCTCTAAGATTCTCATGGCCCTGTTCAGAAAGACTCTGTAAGGAGAGGCCAACAGAGAGTCTGGAAGCTGAAGAGATCTTTGTGTGTTTGGTCAGGCGGCCCGGGGACAGCAGGCAGGGGCTGTTGTGTTTGAAATGGCCAGAGAGTAAGGGGAATAGGTGGGACGACCTGGGCCTGGCATCCTGGGAAGCCAATACAAAGGATCCTTTGCACAAACAGAGGATATGGAGGAGATTAATCTGTCTTGTGGAAGCATCACTGAAAGCATAACAATTCTCAATGGCCACAAAACCACATCAAGAACCCGTCTTTCCACAAATTCTTTGATCGGTGGGCTTACGACATTTAGATTGGACCGTTTTGTTACTTGGCCCGGAGGTTGTCCAGCCACTTAAGTCAATACAAAATAAAGCACATTCGAAAGGCCTCCGCTCCTGGTAAGTCCAGAGAGCCAGTTCAAAACACTGTTGCGTGTATTGTGTAGCATGGCTCTACAGTAGTAATGCACAATCTGTCTATTAGAGGGATTTTCCCAATTAGTCATCTACAGGGAAGTCCTCAAAAGTCTAAAACAAGGAACAATTGCAGTGTTGAATGGCGCACAACAAAACATTCAAGAGAATTTTAACAGTGCTGTCAGATGCCACTTTTAGTAGTTTGTGCTACATACGAGGCAGCTCTCAAACCTCTCATGGTCAGCTTAGCCCTCAATGCACACCAGTCATGGTCAGAAATTAACCAGGGCTCGGGGCTAATTTCCACTAAATGTGCCAAAAAATCCCTGCAGCAAACTCCTCTATTTGACCTGTGATCTAACACTTGATTTATTTGAATACATGAAATTCCAGGCCTCTGTCAGTGATGTCTGTAGACACTGTAGTCACTTTTGTCACTACAAAACAACAAATGTGTTGTAATATATAACATTGCTTGACATTTGAATAATAAATATGTTTGCCATGACAGAAAGTATATTTATACCTGTACCAGATCTAAACAGGTGGAGCTGGGGAGGAAGAATGGAAAAATATATCTTAAAGTCATTGTATGCTGCCAATAGGCTGGCATGCTGCAGACGATGTATATGTGCAATATGAATTAATGATGTAATAGTAAATACAGTAGTAATGTTACAAAAGATTCCTATTGCAAATAAATGCTTTTGATTAAAATAATCCTAAAAAAAAGAAGAAGAAAACATGCATGGTTTCCACAAAAATATTCAGCAGCACTGGAGTAATGCTGCTGAAGTAAATTCAGCTTTGCATCACATGAATAAATTATATTTTAAACCACATTAACATACAAAACTGTTATTTTAACTATTTCGCAAGTATTACAAAAGCATGCAACATCTTGTTATGATGTCCTGAATGTCTTTCAATTATTTTGCTAATTTCCTTTTGATTTGAGTTTATCTAAGAGCGCCATAACATTCTGCTGCCTACAGCATGGTTGAGCCCTTCGTACTTTTAATGATTCTTCAAGCAGACCGTTTTAGAACAGGTCTGCCAAAATAAATATCTCATTGTTTGGTGACCACAAGAGCATTCTGAAGCACACCGAACCTGCTTAAAATTCAAGTGAAATCATGTGGCTTAGCTGTAATTAGCGCCTCTAAAAATGCATCCTGTCAGTCTGCTTATGTCACAGGTTCAGACTCTGGCTCCTTTCCAGGTACTTTCACTCAAACCATACAGGTTATTCCACCCCAGTCTCTCACAGACCCCTCTCTGCCTTTAGTGAGGCGGTTTCGCTGTGAACTTTGGGAAGTCCCCTGAACTCTGCTTGCCTCACCATTCAGAAGCTACACTTGCGACTTTGCGCTGACTGACCGTAAAAACAGAAGTCTGCATGTTTACAACTGAGGAAGTTCTATGATGGACTCAGTCAGCGATCTCCGGTGTGAGGCTAATGAGGAGATAATTGCTGCAGTCCAACATGCCATGTCAACGAAAGCTCCCGAGTGAGGACTGTTTGCTTTGAAAATATGTATCAAAGACCGATCAATTGGTGTGAATTATTCCAGTGCTTTGGGCTGTAACCTCAGTGCCACAGCTATGCACAAGAGGCTTGAACTCAGGCCTATGGAGCACGCAGTGCATTTTTGGCCTCTGTCTTACCCAGGATGATGCTGGTATGGAATTGCCTGCTGCCATAGAAACGCTACTGCTTGACCTCTCAATTCTTTGAAGAAACTCATCTGTTTTCCTGCAGGAGGAAGGGACATAATTGTGATTACAGGGATAGCTCATCCAAAAAAAAAAGACAATTCTGTCAGCATTTACTCATCCTTATGTTGTTCCAAACCATATGATTTTCTTTGTCCCAGAAATAAAACAAACAAACAAACAACAATAACAACAAAAACACAAAACAAAACATGCACCGAAATGTGTGTAAGTCGTCCGAGAAAAAGACTGATATTTAAAAAGCATTTTATTGACTATTGACTATGGCTGCTCTCAAATCTCATTCATGTGTTAAAATTATAATTGTATACAGACATCAGTATTAGTTTGTTATACTGGCCTTCATTCATACATTCAATGAAAAAAATATTTAAAATATATTATATTTAAAATAATGCTGTTTTCACGTTTTCCACATTCATTTTTATATTCAGTGTGAACATATATTTCTTACATAAAATTTTAATGTTAGGTGTAAATAATCAGGATTATTTACAGAAATGTGTGTGATTAGTTAATTTTTGTAATAAGATATACATATATATTTTATAGATATTAAATTGTTAATTGAAAAATAAATGTACATTTTATGACTATGTATAATAACATCACTCAAAAATGCTTCTTCTGTGATTTGTAACCAATCGCCTAATATTAATTTGCCAAAATTAATATGCACATACTTAAATTATTTGGATTTTAAAAGGGGAACAGTTTTAATGAACAAAAACTTTAGAAAACTAAGAATATGGTGCAGAATTTTAATGGACTCCCATTATGATGCTTTTATGATTTTTTATGTATTTATTTACTTTTTGCCAAATTGCAACTTAATCTCGTCACATTTTGCTTTCACTTTATTATAAAGAACGGAGTGAGAATCCAGTTTCCTCTTTTGTATGTGACTTTGATGGAAGAAATAAAGCTATACGGGTTTGTGACGATGCAATAGTAAACGATGACCGAAGCTTCCCAGCAGCATCTTGCAGGGTTCCTTGTAATCGTTTTCAATAATCTCTTCACAGCCTCTAAACAAAAGGCATAGTTTTTACTGAACTTGAGCTAAAGATAAACCTGTGCATTCCGATTTATTGTTTTTGGATAAATGCCAATAGTGCAGCTTAACATCCTACTTCCTCCTTTTAAACCAAGCACACCTTAAATCTGGCAAGTTCTAAGAAAAATGCTTACATACCTTTGCTTGTCGTGTTGGTACAGATTCTGTCTCTGTTTTTCTTCTTGCTTTTTCCTCATCTCTAGTTTATTGGCCTGCAATGCATTAAACACAATATGTTCACTTTAGTGTTAAAATGCTTTATTCTTTTCAACTTAATATGTAAGTTAACTACAGTATAAGTAAGCCATTTGTAGATGGAGTCCTCCAAAATATAACTATACTATAACAACATTACTCAGTCTGTTTAAGCAGACTGACCAGCTTGACATTGAGTAGCAAGACTGGCTCATTCAATGCTGTCAGTTTATGGCAGAACTTTCAGTTCTGACTGACCAGTGGCAGACAGTAAGAAACCTGTTTGAATACAATCAATCAGCATTTTTACAATTCTATTTACAGTAGCTAGTGCCACATATCTCCTCTCCCCCCACACACATTTTGATTTTTCCATATTCATTGATTTTTACTGAGCTTTCCAAACACATGCATGCATTTTCTGTTACCAGGAAGAGAATTGTATTATTATTATTCAACATATTTAAAAATGATTCCTGCCATTTTCTCATTCTTCAGCTAATGGCGCCTCTGAAGCACCATGTCATTTGCAGTGTGATGATCATTTGGCATTAATAGCCCATTGTAACTAAACTACAAACTTTCTCTTTACGTTTAATTTCATTTGGACACTTAAGGGACACTTCATTAACTAGTTGCTTATTAACATGCATATAACTAGTATATAGGCTGTTTAATAATGCTTATAAAACACATATTCTACATCCCTTAATCCTACACAATACCTAAACATAACAACTACCTTACTAAATATTAATAATTAGATTCAATAATTATAAGTTTATTAAAAGCAAAAACCATATTTAGTAGTTAGTTAATAACTAGAATTGGTCCTAAAAATAAAGAGTAACTATGCATATAAAGGAAATATAAAAATAGTGTTGTCCATCCGAGACCACTAGTGAAAATGTAATATTTTTCTAATTTAATACAACATTTTTCATTAATCTGATTAAATTAAGTTTTAATAGTGAATTTTAAATAGTGCAGAATCTTTAAATTGTAGTTAATATTTCTAATATTTCAATATTTACTTTGTTTAATTTAATTATATTACATCTCAACGTTTTAAGCAAAACATTTTTATTTAATGTAATTTGTTTTTATTTTTGAACCACATATTTCCATAGTGCTGTCATTCTTTTGTCATTCCCAGATTGCACTTTGTTAGATGCGGACTGCATTTCACTGGCTCTGTATTTGTAATCTCCACAATGACAATAAAGTTCAATCTAATCTAATTAAAAACTTTTTCTTCAACTGTTTTTTTATTTCCAGTATTACAGTATTCCAAGCTTATCTACAATCCTGAGATCCCTAAAGTAAACCATTATTACACTCCAAGAACAATGACCAGAGTGTTTTAGCAAATGAACTGTGGTTGCTCAAATAATTAGACTCATGCAGCAGCAACACTGAAGGCTAAAGTCTAATCATATAGCATTTAATTGAAAGGAATATGATAACGTGGACATTGCCTGCAGTGACATCTGGAGTTATAAAGTCTGAATTACAAAGGCATCATAAAAAGCACTGAATCCAGACACAAGCCAGATGACCAAGTTTGGCAGATGCATGAGAGTAACACAATGCCCTGCAGAAATGTTATAAAAAGGCAGATGTAAACAATTTCCTGGCCTGTACCTTCTCTCGTTGCATTGCCTTCATCTTCTCATACTCCTCCTGCTCTGCCTGTCTCTTCTTTTTATCCATTTCCTCTTTTTGAAGCTGTGGAGATATTCAAATGCACTGTAAGTGTGCAAGTATTTGGGCAAGGAATCAGACATTTTAAACAGGTACTCCTAAACCTTTTTTCTCAGCTTTGACTGGCGTGATTCTTCCTGCTGTCTCTGTCTGACTTCTGACAGTGATACTGCTCCACCTGTGAGAGTGAATACATCAGCGGCTTTAGATGTTTCTTTCATTTGCTAAGTGTCTTCTTTTTTTCAGATCAGTACTTCCATATATTTCATCTCCACATTACCTAGTTTCTCTGGAGCCAGCTGAATGGGACCAGGGCGATTCTCCTCTTTCCATCTCCTCAGTTTCTCCTCTTCTTCCTGTGCAACTGCAGAGAGTGAAAGAAATGAGTTTAATCTCTACACTTAAATGGGATAGTGTGACAAAGACTGAAGCTCAGGGCTTGCAAAGTGCATGCTACAGTTTTCTAAGACGGACTTAAATTAAAGGCTGGAATGCACCTCACAGATTTTGCAGGGTTGTCTCCCCACAGACCCCCCCCCCCCAAGTCTGAGTTAGTTTGCAGATTTTGGGAATTCTGAGTTAATAGATTTCATGGAGTGTATGATTAAAGCAGGGGAGCCCAATACTGTTCCTGGAGATCTACCTACCAGCAGAATTCAAGTCCAGCCCTGATCAAAAACACCTGTCTGTAATTATCATCTTTTAAATTCACACTACAGGATTTTAAACCCAATTTAAGTTAATGAGCTCGCACAAAGGTGATCAGGGTTTGAGCTGAACTTTGTAGGAAGGTACTGTAGATCTTCGGGAACAGGACAAATTTAATCAGGTCATTTAAGATACAGAGTTTGTTTTTTTATCCAAACATACAGTATATTTGGTGAAATGTAGCATTACATCACCTGCTCACCAGTGGATCCTCTGCAGTGAATGGGTGCCGTCAGAATGAGAGTCCGAACAGCTGATAAAACATCACAAAAATCCACACCACTCAAGTCCATCAATTCATGGCTTGTGAAGTGAAATGCTGCGTGTTTGTAAGAAATAAATTCATCATTAATAATTAATAACAAAAATGCAGCTTTTTCAACATCAAGAAGTTAACTGATGGACTGGAGTCGTGTACATTACGTGCAGATTATTGTGATGTTTTATCAGCTGTTTGGACCCTCATTCTGATGGCACCCATCCACTGCAGAGGATCCACTGATGAGCAAGTGATGTACAGTAATGCAGTGGTTCCCAACCACGTTCCTGGAAGCCCCCCAACACTGCACATTTTGCATCTCTCCTTTTGGCTGACACACCCATTTCAGGTCTTGGAGTCTCTACTAATGAGATAATGATCTGAATCAGATGTGATTGGTTATGGTGACATGGAAAACATGCAGTGCTGGGGGGCCTCCAGGAACATGGTTGGGAACCACTGATGTAATGCTAAGTTTCTCTAAATCTGTTCTGATGAAGAAACAAATTCATCTACATCTTGGATGGCCTGAGGGTGAGTAGATTTTAAGCAAACTATAATTTTTTGTACAAAAAATTTTTTATGGGTCAAATAATGAGATTTTAATTTTTCCTTTCTCTTTGGAGTGTTAAAAAGCACTTGGTGCATGAAAAAGATCTTGGTGCATAAAAAAGTCTCAAATCCAAAGAGATCTTTATCAAAGTTAAGACTTTGCAACAACCTCTAAAACGGCTCGTTCTAACACGCCCCCACATGTCTACGTCACTATGTGGAAATATTTGCGTAATGAAAGAAGAAAGAAGGCTTGGTTTCAGGAACTGCAGTTAATGTTGAAGCAGTCATGTCAGGGAGATACTGTGTGTATCTAGGTGAAAGCAAAACCACTCCTTTTGGCCTTCAGAAAGTAGATGCATTTAGTAATCTTTAAGATCACTTACAACAGAACAGCAATGCATTTTATGGATGACCGTTTCATGTGCTTGTCATAAGGAGGGACTTTGTAGAAAACGATGCGCTTGAGAGAGGCCGGGCATAGAGGACCTACAATACTGTACAGTATTTCAAAAATAATGTGTTTTTGAAAATTAAAGCATGTCAACATATTCTGTTACACCAAATGCACAAAATATGATCTCTAAAAAAGCATCATATGTTCACAAAATTGTGTCAACCATAAAATGCATTGCACAAATTCTAACATCTGGGTTGTGCTGTTCTGTTGTAAGTTAATCTTAACCAATGATTCCTCATTGCATCTACTTAAGGAAGGCCAAACACACAGCATCTCCCTGATATGGCTGCATCAACCCTACTGCGGTTCCTAAAACCACCCCTTCTTTCCTTGCGTTTTAGCCTGGCCCGAATCAGCCTTCTCTTTTAGACAGAACAATTCCTTTTGTGGGAACCTTTGAGCTTTGTAACTCTGCAGATCTTATAATTGGACAAATAGCTACATGACACATTAAAAAAATGCATCATGTGACCCCTTTAAAATAATATTGAACTACATTAACAACAACAACAGCAACAACAAAATCTGTTCTCTCTTGCAGACACAAATAAACAAGCTGTAACTGCACTTGATGGTAACAATTAGAGAAACATCTGGATCACATGAAGATGGAAAATACAACAACAGTCGTGTCATGACTTACTCCTCTGCAGTTTGCTCCTTTTTGATTCATTTGGTGGTATCTTGGTGTATCCATCAGCACTGTGGGCAAATGGCATGCATTAGGTACATTTTCTTCCATAAAGTCAGAATTTTTCACAAACAACTTTGGGGAACTTCCCTGCATCCCAAACATATTTGATGGTGACACAACACACAGCCTCCAAGTAATGCAGTTGTCAAAAGCCATTAAAATAACATCAGAATCATAGCTGATACCCTGATATCACAAATGACCCCAAATGTGCTGCCTGATGATTACACATAAAACAACAAGTCATGAGCTATAAATCAAAAATATTAGATTTAGGCATGATTATTGCTAAGTAAATAAATAAGCTACACAAATAGAAATAGCAAGTGTACTTAAACGAAAACTTCATAAAAAAAAGGCTAATTTTCCAACTTCTCTAGCATGAAACAGTTGAGTTTTACCATTTTTTAATCCATTCAGCTGATCTCCGGGTCTGGCGGTAGCACTTTAATATGGAGCCAGAAGAGTCTCAATAAAGATAAATGCACACACTACATTCACATATGCACACACAGGATTCATAGATGCACACACATGATTCATAAATACACACACAAGATGCACAAATGCGCACAAAATTCACAAATGCACACACAAAATTTAAAAAGCACAGAAGATTCACAAATGCATACAAAATTCAGAAATGCACACAAAAATCAGAAATACACACACAATTCAGAAATGCAAACAACATTTACAAATGCACTCAAGATTCACAAATGCACAGGACAAGATTCAGAAATGTATTTCTGATGCACACACACATATATTTTGATTCACAAACTGCTTGCGGTCTGTGAACTTCACTGCATTTGTGTGTGAATTTTGAGACTCCCCTGACTTGGCTCAACACACAAATGCTTTTTTTTTTAAACAGGGAATGATCAGCAACCAATCAGATATCTCCCTTCTTTTACCCAATCACAAGAATGCACCCCATGTGGGGGGATTGTTTACTTATAAGCCAATCACATGAACGTGTTCACACAGCAATTGTATTAAATTGTACAAAATTACAAAATATAAATTTAAAAATGTCTCAATACATATAGCCCAGTGACTGCAGAAAAAAAGTTAACCATGGATTCATAAATTTGCAATAGGCAATTATTTAATTTTATTGAAATATTTTAATGAAAGTAAAAAAAAAAAATGTTTAAACCTTTTTGAATATTTAAATATATCTAAATATTCTTTTGGATGCAATATAGAAGTCACTTTAATTATAATATTCAGTCCCTACATGAAAAGAGAGTCAGTGGTCCGCTGCGAGAGGAAAGTGGCTCTCTGGCTGCGAAAAGTGGGTCTCCGGCTGTCCTTGGCTTAGGAAAGTGAGTTGATCGCTGCGTGAGGAAAGTGAATCGTTCGCTCAACTTCGCTGCTTGAGGAAAGTGAATCGTTCGCTCAACTTCGCTAATTGAGGAAAGTGAATCGTTCGCTGAGGAAAGTGAGTCGCTCGCTGGGTGAGGAAAGTGAGTCGTTCGCTGCGTGACTCCTGAGGAAAGTGAATCGTTCTCTGAGGAAAGTGAGTCGCTCGCTGGGTGAGGAAAGTGAGTCGTTCGCTGCGTGACTCGTGAGGAAAGTGAGTCGTTCGCTGCGCAAAGTGGGTCGCTGGCTGCGCAAAGTGAGTCGCCGGCTGTGTGAGGTAAGTGAGTTGTTCCCTGAGGAAAGTGAGTCGTTCGCTGCGTGAGGAAAGTAAGTCGTTCGCTGATTGGCTTATAAGTAAACAATCCCCCACGTGGGGTGCATTCTTGTGATTGGCTAAAACAAGGGAGATAGCTGATTGGTTGCAGATCATTCCCTGTTTAAAAAAAGGCATTTGTGTGTTGAGCCAAGTCAAGGGAGTCTCAAAATTCACACACAAATGCAGTGAAGTTCACAGACCGCAAGCAGTTTGTAAATCAAGATATATGTGTGTGTGCATCAGAAATACATTTCTGAATCTTGTCCTGTGCATTTGTGAATCTTGAGTGCATTTGTAAATGTTGTTTACATTTCTGAATTGTGTGTGTATTTCTGAATTTTGTGTGCATTTCTGAATTGTGTATGCATTTGTGAATCTTCTGTGCTTTTTAAATTTTTTGTGTGCATTTGTGAATTTTGTGTGCATTTGTGTATCCTGTGTGTGTATTTATGAATTATGTGTGTGCATGTTTGAATCCTATGTGTGCATATGTGACTGTAGTGTGTGCATTTATCTTTATTGAGACTCTTCTGGCTCCATACTTTTAGCTTAGCTTAACAAGTAGCTGCAGCTGCTCGCTAATCAATTCTGATTGTAAAGTATCTTACCATTAATATAAAAGTGTATTACATAATTTTTAGAAGTCATTAAACCCATGTCAAGAAGCAGAACAAGTGGCACAGCAGGATAAGGAGGGTGGATGATTAGTGAGGGATACCCGGTTCGTCTAACGTCACAACATATCATGTGAACATATTACTGACAATTTGATAATTTAATTAATAGTCTATATTTAACTGATAACAAACTATGTTAAAGTAAATGTTACTGGAAAAATTTGAGGATTATTTAATTTGCATAGAACGTGTTGTCTTTCTTAACGCCGAAATACACCTTTGCGTGATTCCTGACCAATCGATGCTAACTAATTCAGCACCTTCACTTGGGACAGCACCTTTTTTGTAATGTCGAACGACCGTAAGAGGCAGAGTGTTAAGAAGCTTCCTAAGGGACACTTCGGGGAACACACTTAGGAACATAAACAACTTTGGTAAGATATATCTTTTGAGTCTTCTTAGCACTAAGAGTGAGTGTTATCAGGAAACCGGGCCCAGCACTGTTGAAAAAAAAAAACCTTGGTACTGATTAAGCAAACCAATGACATAGACTCAAATTTGGAATTCCCCTTACAAAATGCAACCTCATGCAACCATTCCAGCAAAAATACCATATTATGACAATAATTATTTGCAGTTATGAGGAGCCTAATTATTGTTTCTACAATACGTTTAAATAAGTTTAAAGTTAAATTTAAATGACAAAAAGCTTCTCACATCATTATATATATATATATATATATATATATATATATATATATATATATATATATATATATATATATATATATATATATATATATATATATATATATACTATTTGAACAATAATGTCTGCACTGTCTGATCATTTGTCGATTTTATTTACATAGTTGATGATGTGTCAGGTGATAGTAGCATGTGTTTGCTCCTTTACTAAAAATGACAAGTTAACAAGATATTTAACAATATACACAATGTAAATAAAAGTAAATATATAGATAGAACTTAAGACATTATAGATTAAGTTTCCTTAATATACAATATGTTTAAATAAGTGTTATATTATAGGCTATAAATAGCTGGTATAATGATAGCAGACATGGTTAAGTTTAATCAAGATTTGCTCAAAAAATTGCCTGTTTTTATTCGATATATGTCTACTGTGCACTATATGTACTGTCTACCAGAGGATTGATGTGGTTATTTTTTTGTTTGTTTGTTGTGTATGATACTATTTATTTATCGTTTTTTTATGTTTTAATGTTGTTATTTACTATCCCAACAGTAAGTAATGATTCGAAGAGAGAGAGAGAGAGAGAGAGAGAGAGAGAGAGAGAGAGAGAGAGAGAAAATGTGAGCATGACAGTAATTTCGGACTCGATAGTAAATATTAGTACTGGAAGTTTCGCTTCCCCAGAACGTTTTGCCAGAAACGAAAGTGAAACTAAACTTGCTGCTGGTTTATAAACCGAGAAGAAACTATGGAAATAAATGAACGATTGCATTACCAAAATGACCAATCGTTAGCACAAACACGTCGAAATAACGATTGCCTACATTTAAATAATGTTAAAAAGGAAAAAAAATAAAAAATAAAAACAATGTTATGCATTTAAATGTAAAATATTGATTTATATCATATCCTATTATTTTATAAATATATATATAATATTAGGCTATAGCAAACATAAACACCTTGCATGAGAGTAAATTGTTGATATTGTACTGTTATACTTACTGTGTTGGCTGATTCTGAGGGTTTGAAGTACTAGGTGAGTTATTCTCACAATAATATTCATTCGTTTGCTCGCTGTTCGGTATATTGTTGTTTTGATTTACTGGATGTCCTCTATATGCCCCTCTTCCTTCGGAATTAGGATTTAGATGTGTAGCTCGATCCATGCTATAGTATGTTTTGTCGAGTGACTCCTGACCTTTCCACGCACAAGAACAGCTGATCACTGGCTCTGGCAGCGAGTTGGTTATGGCATCGATGGCAAGTCTCTCTGTGTGGGATTCCCCGCTAAACACCAGTATTTATATGCAACATAGTGCGTTAAAGCTTTTTAAACACATGATAAATAAATATAATGCGTGGCAGTTACAATTTGTTTTTGGAAGTTTAGAACACATGGAATTGTGGGGTCTGAGAAACTCTGTTTTGGAATCGCGAGACCCCGCAACAGCTCGAAGTTTGTCCCTCTGGGGCTTCCGTAGCTGTTTCTGTCACTGTCATCATCAGCAGCAGTATGGCGAGCTCCAGTGGTGTAGTGATGGACGGGGACTTCTTGAGACATGCTGAATACACACCGAAATCCAGCGGGCAGAGTGAGACAGATGTTGACAAACGCCTTGTGAGTAAATGTCGCGCTGGAGAGTCCGGATCATTTACACTGTTTTACTATGAGCTTGTGTCATCAGCTTGAGTCCGTAGTATTGACCTTGCTGCAGACGTCTGAAAGCATTCATCTGAAGACTTTTAACTTTATTTTATCAGAGATTATTATTGTCAAACATCCAAGTTACTGTAAAAAAATACAGCTTATTAATCATTGTGACGCTTACAGTTAGTACATTCTCACAGTTTTTATACATTAGCCACTGTTACCACGCACACACACACGCACACGCACACGCACACACACACACAAACACACACACACACACACACACACACACACACAGTACTGCAAAAGTCTTATGCCATTAGTATTTTCACCGAATAAATAAATAAATATTAAAAAAAGGCTTTAAGCCAGCTATTTCTGTCTTTCTCTCTAGTGTGTCAGTATGAAATATTAGTTTAGACTTCCAAACATTTCCTTTTTGCCATTAATTGTAATAATCCAGTAAGAGACTTTTGAAGCGTCTTTATATATTTCCTACCTACATTTTATGGCCCACGAAAACTAAAAGTTCAAGATGATTTAATAAATCATAAAATAAGATCTTTACCTAAAAAATGTGTTTGTCAAGCCAATCTTGTTTGTAAATGAAAGATTAAAATAGCTTTAAAAAACGTATACGTTTAAAGGTCATATGCACCTTATGGATACAAATTGGTCTCTAAGTTGAGATAGATAGATTTATTTATTTAGATTTACTGCATGGATTCATGAATCGAATGATGTCATGATTAGTCAGACTCTGAACATTCCATCATTGGAAGTCTGGGATTTATGGAATTTTGAACAGTCAGAAGAATCTTACATTTCCAGTAGAAATCCAGTTTAGTTTTTTAATGATCTGCTATGGGAAAAACCTTATGTGCCTTGTCTAAAGCTTAAAATCCTTCCCTACCAGTGCTTGGCGTGTGTTTATTAATGATAATCATAGTGATGAGATGTTTGTGTGTGTGTTTCAGGGTGGCTGTCTGATGGCAGTGGGACTGGGAGTTGCAGCGGCAGGGTTTGCAGGTGAGCTCATCTGCTTTGAACCCCTGTGTATGCATCCGTTTGGAAATTTGTGTGTCATTAAACCACATTGCAGACACATGCAGAAGCTACATGCATTGTATAATATGTGTGGTATGGCTTAGTGGTTAAAGCTCTGGGCTGAGAACCAATGGTTACCGGCTGAGAACCAATGGTTACCGCCTCAAACTCATGATTGATCACCAGTGTGCTTTTGAGGTAGTGCTCAACCTCATATTCCTCCAGAGGAGACTGGATTGCTTGTATTTTCTTGCATGAGTTGCCTGTAATAAGTCATTACAAGCTGCTGATAACATTAGCCATTTGACAAATAAGTCATTTAGTTGGTTTACCAATATTGTTGTATTAGAATTGTAATTGTGATATTGCTTTTATACAGCAGTTCGTTAAACAAGAAGTTAGCAACACACATTAGTGTTGTGTTATTCCTGAATGAATGTGTTATTCCAGTGTCTTTGAACAAATCAGTTTATGAACATCAGAACTTTGAACAATGATTTAGTTACTCACAAAAGACACAAAAGTCACTTGTTTTGGACTTTTGCTTGAATGAATCAGTGAAGGCAATGATTCAATGACTCATTCATAAACACTTAGGATCTCATTTACTAAGCACGTTAGGTGCAAATTGGTGTGAGAAATCAGCATTCAAAGGTTTCACCAAAAAGTCATTCACCTATTCACCTAAACTTTTTCTAAATTTGCACAAAAAATAAAATAATAATATATATATATATATATATATATATATATATATATATATATATATATATATATATATATATATATATATATATATATATATATATATATATATATATATATTAGGGGTGTAACGATACGCGTATTCGTATTGAACCGTTCGGTACGACGCTTTCGGTTCGGTACGCGGTACGCATTATGTATACCGAACGGTTCGTTGGAGTAATTAATTATATTTGAAAAAAAAAAAAAAAAAAAAGAGAGAGATAGAAATATAATGATATGCGTTCAACAAGGTAGCCCAATAACCCAAACAACGTAACAGGCAACGCCCCTGACACTCCCGAAGAAGAAAAAAACACCATCTTATATGTTTATGTTAGGCTACTCAGCAGGCGCTCGCTCACTCAGTACACGCTGAAGGCTCGTTGCAAAATAGCCAATGCGTTTAACAGACTAGAAATGAGAAGATCCCCCAATAACCAACAGGTCTGGTGTTTGGGTGCACTTTGGATTCCCTTTAAGCTATAATGGTGATGGCAAGAGAGTGGTGGATAAAAAAACAACGGTATGTCGCATCTGCAACATGACAGGGTACACCAGAGGGATTAAAAAAAAAAAAAAAAAAAAAAAAAAAAAAAAAAAAACACCAGCGGGAATATCTGGGATATATGCGTCAGTACTATCTGGGAAAAGACGAAAAAAAGGAGAAACATGCACGCAGCAAACTATCCCTGCAGCATTTAGACACTATAGCTTACAGGGAATCCAACCCAAACACCAGACCTGTTGGTTATTTTAGGATCTTATATTTCTGGTCTGTTAAATGCATTAGACATTTTGCAACGAGCCTTCAGCGCGTGCTGAGTGAGCGAGCGCCTTAGGGGCCGTTCACATATCGCTCCTAAAAACGTGTGGAAAACGCTAAGCACGTCTTTCTCCTCCTTTCCAAAGCGCTCGGGCAGAAGCGCTCATGAGGCGTCTGTCTTTGCTAAGCAACAATGACGTGCTCTCTCCATGAGACGCGGAAATTTCAGCGAAGGATAAATGGATTTGCAGCTCTAAAAATCTCTTGCAGTAGCTCTGCTACTAAATTTATTTCAAAATTGCAATCCATATACAACTATGATCAACTGATCCTTCATCTTGGCTGAGCTCTCAACGTTGTTACGGGAAAGGATGAAGCTGATTGGTTGGTTCTTGTCACATGACCCGCGGTGCGCTTGCGGCATTCTGAAAAGTTGAGATGTTTTTACATTTTGCTGTATCTAAAACGTATCGAACCGAACCGTGACATCAGTGTATCGTATCGAACCGAACCGTGAATTTTGTGAACCGTTACACCCCTAATATATATATGCACTTTTATTTTCAATGTTTTTGAACAAATCAGTTTAGTAAATGATTCAATGACACACTCATAAAAACACTCATCAGGTATTTCAGTCCTAAATGAAGTGGTGTGCTTGAACTAGTTGAAAACAATGTTTAATATAATTAATTACTCAATAATCACACATCAAATTTGGCTAAGCAATTACCCAAAAAAGGTCATTTAAATATATTATTGTGTAGATTGAGACAAACATGAAAAATATATAAAAAAGCATTTAAAAGGGTCTGTAATTTTTATGGTAGGTTTATTTTAATGGATAGAGACAGAATATAAACCAAACCCCAAAATCCTGAAAAAAAAAACACATTATATAAAGGTTAGAAATTGATATTTCAGTGAGTGAAGTAAGTAATTGATCCCCAAGCAAAACATGACTTTGTACTTGGTAATGGCAAGCACAGAGGTAAGACGTTTTTTGTAGTTGGTCACCAGATTTGCACATATCTCAGGAGGGATTTTGGTCCACTCCAAAGGATTGAGGTCTGGAGACTGGCTAGCCCCCTCCATGACCTTAATGTGCTTCTTCTTGAGCCCCTCCTTTGTTGCTTTGGCAGTATGTTTCAGGTAATTGTCATGCTGGAAGACCCATCCATGACCCATCTTCATTTTTACAGTACATGGGCCCGTCCATTTGCCCCTCAATGCGGTGAAGTCGTCCTGTCCCTTAGCAGAAAAACATCCCAAAAGCATAATGTTTCCCCCTCCGTGCTTGACTGTAGGGATGGTGTTCTTGGGGTCATAGTCAGCATTTCTCTCCCTCCAAACACGGTGAGTCGAGTTAATCCCAAAGAGCTCCATTTTGGTCTCATCTTACCACAGCACTTTCTCCCAAGCCTTCTCTGCCTCATTTAGATATTATATGGCAAACTTTAAATGAGCCTGTTCATGCACGGAGCTCCAGACAGAGGCCAAATTATAGTTATTTTGTATTTCTTCCACTTCCAAATAATCACACCAACAGTTGTCTCCTTTTCACCAAGCTTCTTGATGATGGTCCTGTAGCCCATTCCAGCCTTGTGCAGATCTACAATTTTATCTCTGATATCCTTTGACAGCTCTTTGGTCTTGACCATTGTTGTGGGAGAGGTTGGAATGGAAGATACAGATTGTGTATCACCTTGTCACCTTATGAGCTGACATTAGGAGTGACTTCTTAAAGTGGCAGGACTAATCTGTTTCACATCTGTGGGAGCCAGAATTAATGCTGGTTGGTGGAAGGCAATCAAACACTTATTTCACTCACTAAAATGCAAATCAATCTCTAACCTTTATATATACTTTTTATGAATTTTTTGGTTGATATTTTTGTGGTTGATATTTTTATTAACTTTTTTAACATAACCCTATAATACAAAATACAGACCCTTTCTTTGTAAGTGGGCAAACTTACACAATCAGTAGGGAATCAAATAAATATTTTCCCCATTGTAAATGGTTCTCTTTATGAACAGGCCATTGAATCATTGGTTCACCACATTTGTTCAAAACGCAGATTCGTTCAGAAATTGTGTGTTGTTTAGAGATTCACTACAGTTCTGTCGTAGCTTTAATAGGTAATATGTATGTTTGCAAACTGAGCAAAACCAGAAGATATTTTGTCTTAATACTATCCAGATAGCACACATACATCTGCAAGATGTCACAGTTGTTTCCAGCATCATGCTCACCACCAGTCATCTGCTTACTATTGGGAGATGTGAGTGTCTGTATTACTTACCTTTGGTAAAAAAGTAACTGCTTAATTAGATCACGTGAGGCACCTCAGCCTATCATACAATGACTTCTGGTCTCCTGATCGATCTGCAGTGAGTGCAGTGCTGCTTGAAACCAAACACACCTCATGAAATATAAGATGATGTATGTAGGCAGGTGCGCTAATTGTGTTTAAAAATTTGAATGTGTTCTTTTTTCCATCACTAATTATTAAGATTTAATCATTAATAAAATGACAAATCTCTACCACTAAAACACAGACTGACAGTCTGTCTAGAAAGCACAAACACAGACGAGTAAAGTGATATCAACGGTGAACAAATCTCAGTTCTGTTGATCTAGAGATCAGCTCTCTTGGAACGCCGTGTTGGCGAAGCGTTCGTGTTTGCGTTCTGACTCAGTTCAGTTTCTAGGCAGGATGTTTGTAAGCTAAACTTGATCATGTTGTGGTTCACAGTGGGAAAGAGTAGCCTTTGTATAATGTAATAAAAGTTTTTTCCTCCTTTGTCTTTTTAAAATATTTAGGTTTCCCTATGTAAAAGCCGCCAACAGATATTTATGATGTGATTCTAAAGGAAGCACTCGAGATGATGGCGGCGTTGATGAGGGTGATGGTTAAGCGGTTCTCACTGTGAATGTTTGCTCAAGTCCCCAGATGAAGCTCAGCCAGGTCAATGAGGTCAACACGGTCTCTAGCATTAAAAGGAATCAACTTGCTGCATGTGGCCAAATTAATTTAGGTGGCTTTGTCATCGGCCTGTTTACGTTTGATTATTTTCTGGCAGGTGTCTCTGCCGTCCTCCTTACTGCTGTGTAGCAGTTAATCAGTGTTAGTCTCTAAAGTCTTCCACCCATAGCTGTGTGAGGCAGGATGGAATAGCACTTGTGGTCACTTTGAGGAAGGGGGCTGATTCCCATTTCAGTACATCGAGGGGGCAGCGCTCCTGCCAAAAGCTGCGGCGGTGTGTGGTCTGCTCCGCTCAGAGGCAGGGCTTTGGATTACAGCGGACGGAGCCTCAAGTGCTTTTCTGCTGAAAAGCAAAATAACGTTTTCCTCTCAACAATACACTTCTCTGAGTTTGATGAAATGAAAATCCAAAAAGGTTCCCAAAATGAATTATATTAATGATTTTACGTGTTCTTCACCGACAGTTTGGTTGGGTTCAGTGAGCCGTTCATCTGCCTTTCTTTATTGAAAGCTGGATGCTCATAGGCATTGTCTGCTGATTTAGTTAAGTGCTGATGTCTTTAAGTGTGTTGCTTCACAGTCGAACCACAACCACTTGTATTTCACCAGCACCCTGACCAAATAAATACTAAGGGAAGTTGAAAGCCGACCTCACCTTTAACACATATTGAATAAGACTAAAATGTGGTTTTGTTCTTGGTATCACCCTTAAACCAACTTTGTTAATCCTGGAAATTACCTCTGTAAATGGTCTGCTATCAAGTGGCACACTTTTCAATCTTTTTTTCCCTTTATTGCATTTGCCTTTAGGTCGATATGCATTCCACTTATGGAGGCCTTTGAGTCAGGTTATTACGGAAGCTGCTAAGAAGGTACCCACTTCGGTAAGTGTCCATTTTTAACATACACCCTGAAAAAAAAAGGTACAAAAAAAAAAAAAGGTAAAAAGGCTAAAAGGTACATCTTTGTACCTTATTTACCAATAAATTATATATATATATATATATATATATATATATATATATATATATATATATATATATATATATATATATATATATATATCCTTAATTGTACATAATAGTACTTTATCCACTGGTTTCACAGACAAAGAAAGTTGCCATATTTTATATGTATCAGAGCCATTGTTTTGTCTCAAGATGCCCACCTGTATTTGTTTTTCTAAGGAACATTTATTAAAGATTCTTAAATGTCCTAATTGAACTGTGGCCTTAACCTGGCTTAGACTGTGAAACCAGGCCTATCAATTCATATTAGTACCTAAAGTGTGTATCTTAGTACCTTTTAAAAGGGTACCACCCTAGTGAAAGTTTTGTACTTTTTTTTTATGAGACCATAAATAAGCCAATGTTGAGTGATCTCAGGGGAAAGAAAAATCAAAAGTGAGATCTTTTTAATACCTCAAAATATTTCTCCTAGACAGAAATGAGTTTACTTTAACTTCAAATGGAGATTTTTGCTCGAGTTTCCTGCTTCTCAAATTTGTCTCCTGAGACAATAACACTCTCACAATGGTCTCATTTAAAGTTTTACAAGAGACCTCATCATCTTCACACACTGTGCTCAGATTTGTCTCCTAATCTAAAGATTATGGGTGTAACGGCTTGTAAAAGAGGAGGAAGCAAATGCAGGCAATCAGAAGAAGTTTATTGATATCAGAGTCCAGAATGTAGGCAATGGAAAAGAAGGTCTACGGTGGCGTGAGAAGAGCTGGATGGTGAAGTCGATGGTGAAGTTGAAGACGGTCAATGGATGAAACCAGGAACAGACCGGAACACTGACACGAAGACGACAACACGAACACAATCCAGCACACGAACACGGGAGACGGTAATCCAACTAGGAAGCGGAGACATGAATGAGGATCTGACAACAGACAGAGAGATGAGTGCGTATATGTAGCTGATTGGAGATGAGGATCAGCTGGAGCGAGACAATCAACGCACAGGTGACAACAATAACCCAAACGAGCACATGGAGACTACGGGAGTACAAATACAAACACAAAACATGACACGGAGGAAACAATGGATTTCCTACCGTGACAATGGGGGTCTCATATTTGTCTCATTTAAAGTTTTATAAGGCTATATTAACAGTGAAATTTTGCAGAAATAAGGATAATGTTACTCTCAATTGACACATAATAAGAGAATATTAATTTTAGGAGAAACATCTGAAATGCTGTTGATAGAAAAATGAGAGTTATATGAGAATCACAATTAAGTCTACTGAGCAATATGTTTTCCCCCTTTGGGATTTCTAACTCTCTATGAATCCGTACTCCCATTGAGAAAATTTCGAGCATAGCTTTAGTTTTTTAAACAGATTCTGTTCAGAAAGCAATGATTTGCGGGAATTAATTTTGGATTTTTCCATGTTCATCTCCACATGTCGAGGCACTTGTTTGTGTGCAGTGTTGGCATGTTAAACCTCCAGCTGTAGGGCTGTTACTGGCCGTTACTGTAGTTCACGCTGTGCTTCTGGGTTTTGATGGAGTTTGTAATGCTGATTTGTCCAGGTTCTTCTTAATCTCCAGGGTTGTGTGGTTGGGGCTGGTTCCCAGTGATTTGACTCAACCAGTCCACCTGTGTACACTCTTAAACTTCTCGAATCTCAGCTTTCTCCTAAACCGGGTTCGCCACAGAGCACACTTGTAATAGATCATTATTAGAGTTATTAATCCAGTGATTTCATCATTCTGTGAATCACATAATGGATGAGTGTGATTAAGTGTCGTGTTGTGGGCTGAGATTGGACAGAACATTCTGGCCTCTCTCACCATCTGAACGTACACATGCTTTTACTTAATCGTGAATTGTGAAGTGGATGAAGGAGCCATAGGCCCATGTTATTCTTTTATAAAAATTATTTTAATTAAAGGGATAATGCAGCAAAAATGCAGCTGGTGTGTTATTCATTCAAAATATTAGATAAATATACAGTAATAGCTTGGGGTGTAACGGTATTTGTATTCGTACCGGACCCTTTCGATACGGTGCACGTGTGTACCGAATGACCGAATGCAATATTTTGTGCATGGAACATTTTTTATTTTTCGTTTTTTTAATTTCTTATTCCTTCTTTATTTTATATATATTTTATTAAAAAGTATTTTAAAAAAGTGTAAACAAATTGTTAAAAAAAGTTTATAGTAATAAACAACCTGCAGTTTAATGTTTGCATTTCTTTCCCTTACTCTACCGAAAATGAACACAATAGAAAACATGTCGCGAATTTGCGTCTCATATGTTTTCAAATGCAATCTGTATGTTTGGTGAATCGATTTTTATGCAATGCATAAATACATGATGCTGTTTTGTTCATAATTGTTTATGCAATTTGTGGCCTTGGAAAGCAAAAGTTTTCATAAAATGCATTTAATCTGCATATAATACATAAAAAAGGAGATATGTTTACATTTTATTTCGTGTTTGACTGTTAAAACAACAACAACATAAAAAAATTGTTTGTCAATAAATTGGGAAAATAAAAAACATTCTACTGCATTTGTTATATGACGATATGAAACATTATATCATGGATCAAATTATTTATTTTTTTTAGCTATATTGCCAAACCCTTCAGCTTTGTGAAGGCTCTTCAGAAAGTCTCCATAAAAAGCAACAGACAACATGACAATGAGCAAATAATGTATTAAAGAGTTAAAATAAAGATTTAAAATTTTGGGGGGGTGAACAGTTTCTTAAAATTTTAGATATGTGCTGAAAATGCTGAACATATGAACTTACAGAGCTGAATATGGTAAATCCCACAGCGGAAACTCTTTGAAGCAATTGGAAATCCAGCACTCGTGAGGTCTGTACTGTTGAAAACTCAGCAAAAAATGGTTCTTAAATCTCCACAAAATATTATATGAAACTTAGACTTCATGACCTCAAATCTCAGTCTTGGGTCCTTTGATTTATGATGCATTCACGCTGTGTTGTAATTACAGTAATTACTAGATTACAATATGGGATGCTTGTGCTCCGTTCTGTTCGTGTCTGCTTCTGTAACAACACTATTGCCAGCTAAATGTAATTTGAGTATTGAATAGAAAAAAAATATAGCAAATAATAATAATTTACAGTTTGCAAACTGGAATTGCAAGTGCCGACAAGGAAAATGTAAATGACAAGGAAAATGTTTTGCAAGTCTCGCAATTATGGTAATTCCAGCGTGAACACGTTTAGTTTGGGAATTTGGGTAATTATTGGGTCAATCATCTCAAATCCCTATAGTCTCTATTTTGACATAATGAGGTGAAAGTGCTGTTCTTGAGGCTTTTATCTGATCCAAAGCAGCTTGATTGCGATCAGTATTCAGAGTATACAGGTTGTTGTGCACATCAGTTGTCATCTGATTAAAATCAATATTTTAGGTTCAATACAATACTAATCAGCATTTAAGGCATAATGTTGATTACTACTGAAATTAATTTTTACTTATTTTTTTTTATAAATGTTAGAATGCGAAGCTTATATTTATATTCCAGCATTTAGAGGAGTTATCCATTTAAGCCCTGTTTATAATTTGAGTTGGCGAAATTGTTTTCAGCTGCAATCACTTTTCTGGATGAATGAACTTCTGATTACAGATTACCAGCGTAATGTCTGTGCTTTACAGATACTTACATCATTTCTCACTGTGTGTCACCAGTACTTTTACAATATTGCATTTCTCCCTAAAAAAGTAACTAATTGCATTAATTTGTGATTTTTTATGGAAAGTAATGCGTTGCAAGTAGTTGCTACTAAAAAATTATCTGATTAGGTAATTTGTAATGTGTTACCCAAACACTGACAACACTTTACAAGTGATTCTATGATCCGTGTTTCAAGGACGTGAGATTGAAGTCTTGTGACACTTTGAGAAGAGTGTGTATGTTAAGGTTTACTGCGTGACCCAGTGTGTTTCCATTATAACCGTTTAAAACGGAGAAAGGTGTCATTTTTATGGCTATCAACCGTTATGCTTTTTATAGAGCTTAACTTTGAGTTTTCTTCTTTCCTAGTCATTTTCTGCATACTACAAAGGTGGATTTGAGCAGAAGATGACCAGCCGGGAAGCCAGCCTTATTCTCGGGATCAGGTAATTGTGAGCTAAACAAAGCCCTAAATCACTGCAATTCTTCTTACTGAATTCTCTCATTATGAGTTGTCAGGGAAGAAAACTAAGGTGTTTTACAGTATATACACACACTGCATCACTGCACTTCCCAGAAGAGCTTGCGGTTAAGTCTGGGGGCAATTCTTTTGGTTTAAAGTCGGCCGTCATCTCCTGTCGTCACCGCTTTGATCCTTTCGTCTAATGGGGAAAAAGTCTCAGCTGTGTCTCTAACTTTGTAATCTGCTTTTTGGTGGACCACCCTCCTCCTCCTAGGAGGCTATATTTCTCTAAAAATTTCCCTTACTTCAACAGAAGTTCACAGGGTCCCAGACCAGGTGTGACTCACACCATGCTTGCGTCATTGCCATGTGCCTCAATTCTTTGTGTTGTCAATCAAACTGGACTAATGTTTTCATAAAACTGAACCAGACTGTAAGCAATATTTCTTGGATGCGATCAGTATGAACTCGGCCGACCGCATTCACGCTCATAAAACGGTACAGTTTGGGGTTAATCGTTTTTATTATTCTCTTCTCATCTGTCTTGAGCTTTCCTTTGGTGTCTGTCCCTCACAGCTGAAATAACTGGCCTCAGTAATGTTACTGTTTGCTTTGATATACTTTGATCTTGCTTTTCACCCATGATAACTTAAGAAAATCTGTGCAGTTATTTAAAACATTTTTTTAAATAATTTTTTAGAGAAATCAATACTTTTAGTGAGCAGGGGTGCAATAATTTGATCAAAAGTGACAGTAAATCCATTTATACTGTTGTGTTTTCTTTGATCATCCTTATATTCATCGCTGATTTAAAATGCATTTGAGCACACAGTTTAGTCTCCCGAATGCCACACATATCTGCTGACTCCTCCGACAAAAGCAGTTTAGTCTGACAGATTCGTCATCCGAATCATCTGCGCCGCACAGTGTTTTAATTAGTTTCTCTGGCCCCTCTCAGACACCCACTCCGCTTATGATTTGAGACTTTAGAGAAGGGTTTGTAGGACTGAACGCTTGTGTGCAAGCATTAATGCATGTTTTAATCGTCACTTCTGGTTATTCAGCTATGACTCAGATCTAAACCCTGACAGATGTAAGCTGGAAAGAAATGTATTTATCTTTTCGGGAAAGATGCAGTGTGAAGCCAAGTGGTCTAAACCACCTGTCCTCAGACCAAAATGAATCAATACAGAATGAATTTGAATGGACATACTTAAAGGTAGCACTACTGTATCCAGACTAAAGGAAGAGGTATGTCATAGTGGGTTTTTAAAAATAATTATGCTTGTATATGTCAAATTAATTGTAAAGAGAAAAATATTTCTCTCATTTTAAGTAATACTTAGATACTGTTAGTATCCAGCACCACCAGAAAAACTAAATCTTTCAATGGATGGAGATAAAAATCATTATGTAGTCTCAGTTTATTAATATTTATAACACGTCTGTCACTAGGAGAGATGCTTAAAAATAAAATGAAAAATCAATTTTATTATTCAAACAGAAACATTAAAATAACTTCTAAATAAGTGTATTGATGTCTTTAAACGTTTGAACATTAAAGGTACAATTTGTAATATTTGCAGTAAAACTAGGCTGGTGTTATAAATTTTGTCCAGTTGATCACTAACAATATCTCTAATGTTTTCAACTACTTGTAAATCTCATTCTAAACAGTGACATGGGGCAGTGCAGTCGCCTGTCAATGACGTTAGTTCCCCTTTGTTACCGCCTTTACTGACGTAGAAACCACATGACAACAGAGTCGTGGACAAATGTGGAAGTAGCTTCGCGACAAACTTCAACTAGAAAGAGATGCCGATCTCGCTTGTGTTTTACTCGACAGGTGAGTTGTTTTGATATGTATCTTTACAGAAAATGTATGCTATTATAACGATCAACAAGATTGGTATAATGGGGCATATACACCAAACGCGGGGGAATTGCGTGTCTAGACCCGTCTCTAGATGCATCTGATAGCGTCTTTGCATTGACTTTGTATGTAATCTACTCGCGCAAATTGTTGAACTCGCATTAAAACCATGATTTATCTTTCCGTCTGATTGATGGCCGTCAACGGTTTGGTAGAAGACAACAAATCCCATCATTCCATGCTCCTTCTTAGCGGCATCTAACCACGCGATTGTTATTGTTTTGATAGTGCACCCTCTAGTGGCAGGTCCTACAACCTGTACCTTTAAGTGAATAATTTTGAAATAAAATTTAATTATTATTTTTTTAATTAATAAAACATTAAAAGATGTATATTTTAAAGCACATTTGCTGTTTGCTTTTCTTTGTCCATTTGCTTTTTTGTTGTTTTGTCAAATTCTTTTCTGTATCCATTTGTCAAATGAGTAACCAAATGTCCGAATACCTTATTTATTTATTTTTTTCAGTTCTGTTGCCTGTTTTGCCCACTAAATTGGGGTTTTTCAGGGGATGTACAGATTGAGTTTTTCCAGTTGATGTGTGCAGCTATGGAGACAGACCACACATGTTGATGACTAGTGCAAAAAAATCAGATGGCCTGTAATTAGATCCATACAGCAGTTCACATTGTGTCCACAAGATGGTGGTGTGCTTCTTTTCTAAAGGATCTTTTTTCTTGTTTTGTGCAGTCCGAGCAGCACTAAGGCAAAGGTACGGGAAGCCCACAGAAGGATCATGGTCCTAAATCATCCAGATAAAGGTCAGTAGTTCAGGCTTTCATGTTGGATGGCTGTGTGTTGATCAATAATTATCATCTCTCTACATGCAGACGTAGCTCAGTCTATTTTCTGAGCAGACAGTGACAGAGACGGGTGTTGATTACATTATTGATTTGAACAGCATCTGTCATTTGTCATAACACACTCTTTAAAGAGGGCTCACATCCCTGAAATGCTGACTTGCTGTAACATAAGCCATAAATGAGAACCACACAAAAAAAGGACATCAAGTGAACCATCACTTCAACCAGCACTGTAGATTCAAGCTGCCTAGTGTAAGAATTAAAATAAGGTCAAAATATGCAGTGAATAAGGCATGTTTTCAAAGACGTCCATCGCTAAGGGAAGATTGATCTTCCATGATTTGCATATTCGCCAATAATAACAATACATAGTAATAAACAGCAACATTTACCTACATATATTTAAATAAAACATTTAAAAATGCCATGCAGAATGTATTAATCATTAAATTGTAATAGGTTTAAATCCATTTTTAAATTTATTGAGCAAATAGTGTTAAATTATTCATGGTAATACATTACTCTTACCAACAACACTAATATCATTTTTGCAAATTGAGTTTAAGTCCGAGACACTATTAATACATCTTAATGCAAGCCATGAAATGAGAAAGTTACACTAACAATCTTTAAATAATAATAATAAAAAATACACTTAATTTATTTTTATTTTTTTAACCGTTGCTTTCATCCAAAGTGACTTTCAAATGAGGAATACAAGAAGTGATCAATGCGATATTTCTATACTACTGTTCAAATGTTGGGGGTCTTTGTGTTTGTGTGTGTGTGTGTGTGTGTGTATGTGTGTGTATATATATATATATATATATATATATATATATATATATATATATATATATATATATATATATATATATATATATATATATATATATATATATATATATATAGAAAAGGCAATGTAACAGAATAACTCTTACACCAAAAAAGTATTTCAAATAAATTCTGTTCATTTGAACTTTAAATTCATCAGATAATACTTATATATAAGGTATCCATAATATATATAAATAATAATACATGTTTCTTGAGCGATGATTGAGCACAATACAATTATTTCTGAAGGATCATGTGACACTGAAGACTGGAGTAATGATGCTGAAAATTATGCTTTGCATCACAGGCATAAATTGGATTTGAAAATATATTCAAATAGAAAACAGTTATTTTACATTGCAAGAATACCTCACAATATTACAGTTTTACATTTTAGCATTTTTTTGTTGATTAGAAATAAATGCAGGGCCTAAGATATAAAAAAAAAAAAAAAAAGAAAGAAAGAAAGAAAAAATCTTACCAAGCTGGAGATAATGCACCAGGTACAAATGTATTTAGATCTGATAAGGATTTGTTCACTCTGATCGGTACGACACGGGTTATAAATCACTGTCTAGCAACTTGCTTTTTTTTGCCGTGGTCTTTTTAAGTGAACACTGAGCAGGAGTCTTATTCTTCCTTGGTCACTGAACTCCTGTTTTTCTGTTCAAGGTTAATGGCCTCACCTTGCCTTTCTCTGGTTTACCCTCTTTCAGGTGCTCAGAGCTGCTGTTTATAGATATGTGTGTGTGTTTGCTCCTCTCGACCACTAATACTCTCGGTGAAATAAGCGATGGTCTCTGTGATTCTATCTGTGGTTGAGCGATAAGGCCTGTGACTGCAGGGAGGACGTCCTGTAGAGAGAGTGTGCCAGATTTGTCCCTTCCTCCAGCTCTGCTGAGAAATCCTTTATTACAGTGCCGTTAATAACGGTGTGCAAGTGCCTGTCCCGTTTGTTACACTGGTGGAGGGGCTGACGTATAAAAGACCCCATGGAATGGCTTGATGAATGCAGTTTGCCTTCCTTTTGCATTTCTGATGTATTTCCTATTGAAACAGATTGCAATAGGATACACTGAAAGGTTCATCCTTTTTTTATAAGGTCAATAGGCTTAAGGTGCAGACAAAATATGAATGTGTAATACTCTTCTTCCTTGGATTTGTTGTTTCTGATTCATAAGATGCTGTCAGTCAATGCCTTTGAATCATTGGTTTCTGAGGAACTTGATGGCTGTGTCCAAAATCGCAAACTCTCTGAGTAGCAAGAATTTTTTTTAACAACCTTAAAAATGAATGTTTTAATTAGTATATGATAGTATGAATCCGTACTACATACATCATCTTGTCACTGTCAATGTGATCTACCGGTGTCAGTTGTTTTCTTTCACTGTCATTCACAAATCCACTCCCGTGGCCTCGTGGGATAGTAGAGTGTCCATCAGATGCGTACTTCACAACCTTGCCCAAAATATGAAGTCATCCTGCTAACTTTCACCTACTGTTTGATGAATACTGTGAATGCGGCTTTACTACTCTTTTCACATACTGTTGTTTGTCTATAACATAGTAGGAAAATATGTGATTTGGATGCAGCCAATGTCTGGTGAGGTATCAAAATGGGCCCTTTACATACACAATGTCTCACCTTAACATCACACACATTTCAAGTCAGAAAAGCCTCTGTGAGATGAGATTGAATCAAAATCTATTGAAATCTATTATTTGTTTTTTTCTATATCTCTGTGTTCATCTTGCATGCAGGCCTCTGTGAGTTTCGGCAAGGTTTCACACTGACGTGAAGATCTACATTATTCTGGTATCTGCTCTTTAGGCCGTAATGAGATGATTAACTTTGAGTGGTCCGAGTAATGGTATGGAATGATTGTTGAATCGCCTTTCATTAGTTTGCTTGCTTTGAGCAAATGGGGGCATTGAGGAACCATCATACAAATGCCTTAACTCATCTAACAGAAACGGGATAATTGATTTTAATAATGCATTAGTTAATGTTGAAATTAACATTAGCTTAGATTAAATTAGATTAAACTCCACCCTAAAATGAAAAAGTTGTCATTAATCACTTTACCCTATGTCGTTTCAAACCTGTAAAAGCTCAGTTCATCTTCGGAACACAATTTAAGATATTTTGGATGAAAACAGGGAGGCTTGAGACTGTCCCATAGACTGCCAAGTAAATAACAGTGTCAAGGTCCAGAAAAGGTATGAAAAGCCGTGGTCAGAATACTCCATCAGCCATCAGATGTGCAATCTGGGTTATACAGTATTGTTCAAAATAATAGCAGTACAATGTGACTAACCAGAATAATCAAGGTTTTTCGTATATTGTTTTATTGCTACGTGGCAAACAAGTTACCAGTAGGTTCAGTAGATTCTCAGAAAACAAATGAGAGCCAGCATTCATGATATGCACGCTCTTAAGGCTGTGCAATTGGGCAATTAGTTGAATTAGTTGAAAGGGGTGTGTTCAAAAAAATAGCAGTGTGGCATTCAATCACTGAGGTCATCAATTTTGTGAAGAAACAGGTGTGAATCAGGTGGCCCCTATTTAAGGATGAAGCCAACACTTGTTGAACATGCATTTGAAAGCTGAGGAAAATGGGTCGTTCAAGACATTGTTCAGAAGAACAGCGTACTTTGATTAAAAAGTTGATTAGAGAGGGGAAAACCTATAAAGAGGTGCAAAAAATGATAGGCTGTTCAGCTAAAATGATCTCCAATGCCTTAAAATGGAGAGCAAAACCAGAGAGACGTGGAAGAAAACAGAAGACAACCATCAAAATGGATAGAAGAATAACCAGAATGGCAAAGGCTCAGCCAATGATCACCTCCAGGATGATCAAAGACAGTCTGGAGTTACCTGTAAGTACTGTGACAGTTAGAAGACGTCTGTGTGAAGCTAATCTATTTTCAAGAATCCCCCGCAAAGTCCCTCTGTTAAAAAAAAGGCATGTGCAGAAGAGGTTACAATTTGCCAAAGAACACATCAACTGGCCTAAAGAGAAATGGAGGAACATTTTGTGGACTGATGAGAGTAAAATTGTTCTTTTTGGGTCCAAGGGCCACAGGCAGTTTGTGAGACGACCCCCAAACTCTGAATTCAAGCCACAGTACACAGTGAAGACCGTGAAGCATGGAGGTGCAAGCATCATGATATGGGCATGTTTCTCCTACTATGGTGTTGGGCCTATTTATCGCATACCAGGGATCAGGGATCAGTTTGCATATGTTAAAATACTTGAAGAGGTCATGTTGCCCTATGCTGAAGAGGACATGCCCTTGAAATGGTTGTTTCAACAAGACAATGACCCAAAACACACTAGTAAACGGGCAAAGTCTTGGTTCCAAACCAACAAAATTAATGTTATGGAGTGGCCAGCCCAATCTCCAGACCTTAATCCAATTGAGAACTTGTGGGGTGATATCAAAAATGCTGTTTCTGAAGCAAAACCAAGAAATGTGAATGAATTGTGGAATGTTGTTAAAGAATCATGGAGTGGAATAACAGCTGAGAGGTGCCACAAGTTGGTTGACTCCATGCCACACAGATGTCAAGCAGTTTTAAAAAACTGTGGTCATACAACTAAATATTAGTTTAGTGATTCACAGGATTGCTAAATCCCAGAGAAAAAAATGTTTGTACAAAATAGTTTTGAGTTTGTACAGTCAAAGGTAGACACTGCTATTTTTTTGAACACACCCCTTTCAACTAATTGCCCAATTGCACAGCCTTAAGAGCGTGCATATCATGAATGCTGGGTCTTGTTTGTTTTCTGACAATCTACTGAACCTACTGGTAACTTGTTTGCCACGTAGCAATAAAAAATATACTAAAAACCTTGATTATTCTGGTTAGTCACATTGCACTGCTATTATTTTGAACAATACTGTATGAAGCAACATGATATGCTATGATATGCTCCTATCCTGGCGCAGCAGGGTTTTCTGTCAGTTGCATTTAAATTCAAGTCTGAAGTTTCTTGCTCTGTTCAGCATGCAGCGTGACATGTCTAAACAAACAACACGTGCTGGCAGTGATTTCAACCACTAGAGGCCGCTCTCGCACTGTATAATGAAAACAGAGACTTCTTAGCCGCTCCAGCAACGGACGCAACCCGGGAAACTATCGGCATAGATTTTTGCCGATAACCGATTGTTCTAGCAATCAACTATCGGTGCCGATTAATTGCCAAAACCGATACATAGGGATGGGTCCCGAACCCGGTATTAAACTGGCCCCAGGGCTAAATTATAAGATCTGACATTTATCAGTTCTGCTTTCGGTACTGGAGGGAAAAAAATTAATGTACTAGGCTATGTTTTTTTGCTTAATAATGTTATCGTGCACATTTTATCTCACCGAACATTTCTAATGTGAGATCATATTAAGACGTTTGTCTGTGAGATCTGCGAGATCTCTCATGCGCACCGCGGAGGCTGTCTGTCAGTCACACACACACACACACACACACACACACACACACACACACCACAATGAGCGCGGCGCACGCACAGACATAGAAGTATGAAAACTCCCGCTTAATAATAAAGAGTGACGATGGCGAAGAGATTTGCTTAGTAATGTTATCGTGCACATATTATCTTACCAACATTTCTAATTCGTGATATTATTAAGACGTTTGTCTGAAGGCTGTCTGTCAGTCACACACACACAACAAGAACGAGCGCACACACACGCATAAGGGGCCGTTCACATATTGCATCTCTTGCACGCTCAAGTTCGATATTTCAAATGTAGGCGCGCAGTATGCATGCGGTGCGACGAGCTCGTTTTTTCCAGGCGCGTCCGCACCGCATCGAGTTAAAAACATCTTAACTTTTCAGAATACCGCAATAGCACCGCAGGTCATGTAGCTTCTTCCCCTTTTCCGTAACAATGTTGAAAGTTCAGCCAAGATGAAGGAACAGCTGATAGCTGTATGTGGATTTTTTAATTAATTTAGTAGCAGAGTTACTGCAAACAGTTTTTAGTGCTGCAAATCCATTTATCCATTGCTGAAATTTCTGCGTCTTCATGGAGAGAGCAGTTCATGGTTGCTTAGCAACGGCAGACTCCTCAGGAGCGCAAGTGCGTCTTTGGGGAAAAAAATTCAGAAAGCAGCATGCCTAGCATTTTCCACGCGTTTTTAGACGCGATATGTGAACAGGCCCCTTTCAGTACGAAAACTCCCGCTTAATACAAAGAGTGACGATGGTGGAGAGAGCAAAACAAAACGAGGGTAAGTCGGGGTAAGTGATTAATGACAAAATTTTTATTTTGGCGTGGAGTAACCCTTTATAAATGCTGTTGAAGTATTGTTCATGCTTAGTTCATGTTAACTAAAGTAGTTAACTAATGTTAACTAATGAACCTTATTGTAATGTGTTACCTATATCTACACACACATATATAGTGACAATTGAGTGAAGAGTAAAAATTAGCTACAAATAATAAAAAAGGCAAGTTTTCAGTGTTTTCCTAAAAAATAAAATCCAAAAACCAATTAGGTTATTATCAAATTATACACATGAACATTTATATGCACCAATATGGTAACTGTAATAAACAGCTATTTTTACGTACATATATTTGTTGAAGATTATTTGAGTATTTTTCACAAGATAACACTATTTCAATCTTTCTACTTCAGAATTTTGTAATTATTTACAACCAATTTCCAATTACCAATTTTTTTTCCCCAAAAAGTCTACTGAAACAATTTAATATGGACAATTAAATGTCAGGAAAAACTCAAAACTGTGGAAAAAAATCACTGTTAAAAATAAATAAAAATGTTATGATGCAAACAAACTTGATGATTAAATTAATTCATTGAAATAGACACTGATTTTATTCATTGAAATTAATCAAACTTTTGCTAAGCCACTAAGAAGAATTGCAAGATTTATCTCATGAGAAATAAGCATATTGACAGTGTATATTGGAAATATCCTGTGCAAAATTATATTGTCAGAAAAACTAATGTGTAATGAAGTGCATCACTGCAGGCTTCACTTCCTCTGACACACAGACGGATTAACAGCCTGCTCGGGCCCTGCTCCCTGCTACCTGTTCACTCTCCTGTGTGTTTCCCCATTTGTTATTGTTGCTTATCATGATAGTCTTGTGCAAGCGGGCAGTCAGAGTCTGTGTGTGTGTGTGTGTGTGTGTGTGAGAACACAATGGATGCTTTCAGGATCCTGGAGAGGGGCAGCTTTGTGTAAATCCTTGTGTAAGTCCTTCAGCCATAGCAAGGTCATCACTGCCACAGTGCTGTTTCTTGAATCTCACAGAAACATGTCCAGGTCACATGGACCCAGTGTCGACAATAAATTAGTTAATTTATGTATATTTTATATATACTTAAAATAAATAAAAAGGATATTTTCTTTTAGGACCAAGTTTTTTTTTTTTTTTTTTTTTGACATTAATAATATTTACATATAGAATTTTAGACATTTATGCTTATGTTATTTAGACATTTATATTTTAGACAAATATATTTTTATATTTTGAAATACAACTATGTCATAGACATGCTTTACAATTTCATTAAAGTATAAAAGGAATATAATAGTTTTGTGCCTAATTTATGTATTTGTAAGCTAATTAATTTGTGTTTTCCCCCTCTGAATTTTTTTACCTTTTTTTCTCATGTATTTTTTATTTATTGGCCTCTAGTGATTTGGGCATGTATTGGTGTGATTCAGAGAACAGTATTGTGACAACACTGACCTTTCTCTGGCTGATGGTCTCATGGGAAATACACAGTCGTCATTTCTTTTCCCTTATTCTTTCCCTTACTCTTTCTCTCCTCACCATCCTCCTCACCAGTTAAACCAAAATGTATTCAGACACCTTCAGCATTTCACACTTTATTAGCTTATTTGCAATAGTTTAGAAAATGGTAATAAAATATGACAAGAACTCTGTTTCAGAACAAATTCATCTTGATAATATCAGAAAAACGGCGGTTGCAATTTTGAGTTCACTAAATGTTACAAAGTAAGAGCGAGGTACATAAATGTGCTGAAGGGCTTGTGAAGATGACGAGGAAGCGACAGATACAGATGCGAGGGTCCAGCTGTCATCAGGTGAAGTCTGAAGACTGTGTTCTGGACCTCCAGGGCGCTTCACTCACACATGCACTCGTGGAATGTGCTTCACCGAATCAAAGAAGCAATGGAAATTAATAGCAGCATGATGAGGCGCAGCAGGCACCAGGTGTACCTCATCACACGCTGCCAGCTAGAGCACATTTGTACCTCCTCCTAGCCACACACTTCCATTATACGGCATGGACAGGGGCTGGAAGTCACTGATTGGAGGCAAAGAGATTTCTTTGCTACAAAGCTTGTGCATGTAGAGCTTTAATGCGAGCAGCACAAATCAAGATAGAATTGAGCCTGTGGACTCGGGGAAGCAAATTAATTACGTTTCTCCATTTAATTTCAAAGTGACTTTAAAGTCAGTGTTAGAAACAGTTTGCGACCCATTTGATGACATTTCTGAGTGAACTGGGATATTAAATGAGGATGAAAATGTAGGGTGGGTCTTCATTTTTATCCATCCTGAATTGATTGGATTGATACATTGGGGTAACAGTACTGTTCAAACTTTTTGGTGTCAGTACACTTTCAAGAAATAATGCTTTTATTCAGCAGGGTTGCATTAAATTGATCAAAAGTAACACAATGATAGTAAAAACATTAATAATGTTACAAAAGGTTTACATTTAAAATAAATGCTCTTTTGAACTTTCTGTTCTTCTAAGATCCTGAAGAAATAAATGTCATAGCTTAATTATTAAGCTGCACAACTGTTTTCAACATTGATTATAATAATAAAAAATGTTTCTTAAGCAGCAAATCAGTATCATAAGGATCATGTGACACTGAAGAATGGAGTAATGATGCTGAAAATTCAGCTATGCATCACAAGTATAAAATACATTAAAATATATTAAAATAGGAGAGAGATGTTTAAAAGTCCAATAATATTTTACCATATTTTCACCAATTAAATACAGCCTGGGTGAGCATAAGAGACTTCTTTCTAAAACATTCATAACAAAAAATCTTACCAGAGCCACATGCTTGAACGGTAGTGGGGAAGTCGTGGCATAGTGGTTAGAGAGTATGACTCTCAACCCTAGGGTTGTGGGTTCGAGTCTTGGGACGGCAATAACACCACTGAGGGGGTTCAGCAAGGCACTGAACCCCCAACTGCATAAATGGCTGCCCACTCCTGTGTGTGTGTGTGTGTGTTCACTGCTGTGTGTGTGCACTTTGGATGGTTTAAATGCAGAGCACGATTTATGTCACGTCACTTTTTTTTTTTTTTTTTGTCACTTTTAGTGTACCAAAACATAGAAATGGTTAAATTTTTTACATTATTATTTGGAATGATGTGTGCTAATGAATCATACACAATAAAAGGCATTAAGAAAATAATATGAAAAAATAAAATAAATACTAAGGATAGGGTTATTGCAGAAATGCACCTTTTACAGTTTTAAAGAGAAAGTGGAGACAATTCTTGGACATGCTGACGTAAAGCGCTGCTTCTCTTGCAGGTGGATCCCCGTATTTGGCAGCTAAGATCAATGAAGCGAAAGATCTGCTTGACTCTGGCCCTCGCCGCTGACCCAGCTTCCCCAACAGAGACTTACATCTACTTCAGAGCCGCCAACTGACCCATGAGCCTCCACAAGTCACTGTTCTCCTCCATGTTTTTCTGCCATAAATCAGCTGACTTTCAGCACATTGCGCTCTGTTCTAGCTGTCACTGCTCCTCACCGCCACTGTAATGCAAGTCGGCAAAGGTTGATCCTTCACGTAAAACGATCTTCATGCTGTCCATGTGAAATATCTCACTGTAATCTTTATTATTTATTGAGGTGACTTCTGTAATGTTTAAGGTCTGCTGTAAAATCTGGTGGATACAGAATATCATTTCCAATGGTCTAAAAAGTTTCTCCCTAATCCGCAGGGAGTGGCTATTGTGAGTATTTTTATATTTGTTTATACGCTGCCATTTTCCTCCTGCTGTGCTCTGACTGATGCCTGTCTGGTCTGCACATGATCTGACGGATCCACGCAGGAACGGAGCAGCTGGGATTAAACAGAGGGACAGTCTGGACACTGTTTGTCAGGCTGAGATTAATACCACGATTCAAGCTGCACAAACCAGTAACACGTTATTGCAAAGGGAATAAAAAGCAAGCAGCAGTGAAAGAAATTGCTTCTAGGATGCATTTTAGATTTCATTTCCTTGAGAGCAATGTCGAGATACATTCAGAATAGAGTATTAGCTTGTGCCTACTGCCTACTCTTTTTCAAAAATAACTTGTCAAATGAAGGCATTATTACATCATAAACATATCAAGCAGTTTTATGCTTTGTTGCTGTCATATGATCTCATTGTTTTAGATGTGAGATGCATCCAGTCATTATAATGGAAAACGGATATGGTTGTAATCAATTAAATTAAATTTAATGCAAAAATAACTACCACTTTGTTTAAATGCGTCCTAGTTACAAATTACATGTATTTCACTGTAATAATAATAATAATAATCACCTAGTTAGACTTAAGAAATGTAGTTGCTGCTACAATTATTTTGATGATACTAAAGCAAATGTAAAGTGATATAGAAAAACACACTAAGGTTAAAATTGTAATTTATTGCATTGTAAGTTAATATATTTAAGCATGCTTAATTGCAACTTAATCATTACAAATGTGTAATTACAAATATATTTTAATAGAAATTGTTTTATTTTACCATGAATGTTTATCAGTAAATGCGCTAGTCTACAATTTGAAAAGAACTATCTTAAGTTCAATTAATTGCATTTAGTATAAATTTAAATTATAATTAATTGTAGTTTTTTTGCAGACAACATGCATTTAAGTGTCTGAAAACATTACATTGAGTTTGCAGTTATGTAAATATCTTTTAATTATATTAAATGCTCTTTAAATGCTTAAATGCTCTTTTTTTTTTAAGTATGCTACTTTCTTCACAAAGATAGTCTATATAATATGTAAGTTTTCCACTTGCTGCTTATGAGACCCAGCCACTGAATTTCTGCTGCAAAACAGGAGGTTATCTTTGTTCATTGTTCCAGATGGACTAACATGAACATTAAGCCAGATCGTTGCAGAATGAATGCGAGTTGAATGCCATGGAAAGACTGGATTGGTCCAGTTCAGTTTCCAAATGTTCTGTTTGATTATAGCAATGAGATCTCGTGAAAGCTTGAGCCTACAAATAAAGCCCATTGAGGTGTGTTTGGCACACTTATGAAATACTTGCCACTTTGAGTGTTGCCCTGCTCTGGCCTCGCTCCTGTAGCTGGCTTTATTTACTGCTACAGCCTGCTTCCTTTCGCCTGACCCTGTTAAAACTGATCAAAAGCTAGCGTGTTGCTTGCCAGGACAGATAACTGGGAATGTTGTCCCACACTGTGTGACACGAAACCTGTCATTGTCCCGACTTCATGTATAACAGGGATAAAAACCCTGATTCTGGCTGAAGTTGCATTCTGTCGTAAGATGGTGTTGCTCTGACCACCTTGTGACTGCGGCTATTTTCTGCCTCTGCTTACTGTGAAAGCAGCATGGAGTCCCTGAGCAAGTCTGTTCTCCGCAGGTTTCTCTCTGTCAGGGTGGATTTCCATTAAACAGTTAAAAAAAATGTAAAAAAATAAATAAATAAATAATGCCCAATTTATTTACGCAGGACTTCATTACAGCCATGTGCATGCACTGTCCAGAGGAGCCAATGATGTAAGTGGAAACAAATTCCCTCATAAAACTCATATTAACTGCTTGTGCCTTGGACACATGTGAAGGCCTATCGACTCCACCTGCCAACTTTCACACTCATCCTTTTTTTTTTTTTTTTTATAAATCTCTTTTCAGTATTGATCAAGGGTTGCAAGATGCCAAAAAAAAAATTCCAGGCACCATTGGCCTGCTTGAATTGAGACTTCATGTGATGTTTCAATATAAATTTTAAGACAACCAACCAGCTGCCATCCACATTCTTTAAAGGCTCTTTGATGCTTTGGTTCTGTTCCTGTTATCAGAATTTCTTTTCATCTGCAGAAAAGGATATATTTTCAGCTGTGTTTTGTTTTCATTTACTTGATTCAATAAGCAGGAAATCACTTAAGTGAAATCTTTTGTAAAATTGTTTCATATATCACACACTTTATTATTATTATTTGAATTTTAAGCATACTGTTCCATGACCTCATTATGTTGGCTCACATTTGAGCATATTTTCATACTTTTGAGACCCAAACTTTTTTTTATATTAACAGCTCTAAGAGCTTGTAAATGCGCATTCAGTATTCAGAAATTGAGATCCATATAACCATCAACTTTCAGGCGGCATTCATTTGTTGCCACTTTCCTGTGCCAGTTTTCATTCTACACCTGTAAAGTTTAATATGGTATGTTCCATCACACATGAGAGCGTGAGAGATAAGCTGTGCCACACAGACTTGTATTTCCAGGTTTGCTCGGTGGGACGCTTTGCACAGATTGTTTGAATTTTAGGAAAGAAGTGATGTAGATGTGACTGACATTTAGAGGAAAGATCAGTGGAGAACTAGAGTGAAGTGGGAACTGCTGTCTGCTTCTCTGCCTTACTGCAGTATACTGTTATAAACAGCAGTACAGTGTATAGTGTGCAATGCTCTCAGCTGTAGACGAGCCTCATTAGAATCATGCAGAGAAGCTGCAGTGTTCTCCAGTGGGAGCTATAATAAAACCACCTTCACAATGATGATGGATGCCATGTACCACCACCAGCGCAAATGCTTTCATTTGATCGTTTTAGAGCATGAAAATGATTTTCATACTGAATGTATAATGTCACAGGCGCTCAAATTATATTCACACTGCGGCCAATGCAGTGAAATGCATGAAATTTGGAGAGATGTAAATGACTTTAATGTTGAATTTCTAATCGCTATAAACAAAGCACATCAAGGCTGATGCTAATTAGAGCTATCGAGCAGCTTCATTAGCAGACATGCACACATCTAATGTTGCTGTATTCCCTCTTCTACTAGGTTTATTTATAGACAACGTCAATAAACCTCATTTACAAACCAGGCTTTGTCTCCCAGGCTCCCTTGGAGAGTCCTAGTGCTTCATTTGCTCAGGCTAAAAACATTTCCCTGCTAAATCACTCATCTTAATGCAGCTCATTGGTGATAGGAATATGTTGCTTTTTTTTAAGCATTTTTGTGAAACGAGGAAAACTCTTTCGAGAAAATGACTTTCTGTGTAGGCCATTTCCTCTGGTTTTGGGCTCCTGCAATGCAGTGCAATATCTCTGTGCCTCAGGCTTGACCAATCAGAGTGAAGAGCTGCCTGTGTCACAACACCTGGTTTTCATTAATACGGAGACAATAGACATGCTGATGGCACCCAGAGGACAAATACGACATCTCCGTCTCTTCAGCGGTGATGAGAGTAGCAGACAGATGGGAACAATAGAACAAGCACTGGCTAACGGTTTGGGGAGGAATCCAAAATAGGAAGGAAAGAGAAGCGTTCAATCTGAGCGTGTAAACAGGCCGCTGTGTGTGTTGGTTTCTCGCTGGTCATCCATCATTTAAAGGGCGCTCATCACTGTACAGACATCATGGATGGGAAAAAAATGGCCCGAGAAGGAAAGATGGAAAAATATACATGTGATTGATGCGACCGCAACAAGAGGGTCTCGTTCATTTTCATTAGCTGGCGGAGCAATGAAAACAAAGCAATCCATCAGATAGGGAAGTGTGTCTGTAATATGTGCTGTTTGGCTGGCCTCATTACATTGGCCCGCATTACTGCAGAAGCACTATTTTTGCCCGTTGCCTCAGTCAATAAAAATAGCTTGGCGAGACAAAACATGTCTGTCCAGTGCAGCTATTGACATCAACAACGATTCCTTTTATTATTTTTGAGCAAGCACAAAATACATAATCTCTGGAGAATGAATTTTGTAAGCAGTCCACTGGTTGGCTATTTGTGAAAATGGTCACACATTCACTTTTGGACACTAATGAAGCCTTCTGTGTTTGGTTATGTTTTACTGTTTAGAGACTATGGCCCGGGTTCATAGACAGGGCTTAGCCTAAGCCTAGGATTAAGCCATAGTTCAATTAGGACATTTAAGCAATTTTTATAAACATGCCTTAGAAAAAAGCATTACTAGTGTTCATCTTAACACAAAGCAAAGGCACTGGCCTGTTTTAAGATCAGTTTCTTTCAGTTGAAACAACTCAGATTTGCATTTAGTCTAGGACTAGGCTTGAGCCTTGTCTGTGAAACCGGGGGTATAAGTATTATCAAGTTCAGTGAAGATTATTATAAGGATTTATTTTAACATATTTCTTTAAAAAAAAATGTATGGTTAATTTATTCTAAATTAGCCACAGTATTTTCATGGTGACCACTGTAATTGTGCTGAAATAAATGCATGCTATTGAATCTTTATATTTTTAGAAGCTGCAGCTACATTCAGACCATAATAAATGAAACATAGAGGATTTATTTAGAAAAACTAAGGACTCAGTTCACTTCCAGCGACTCGGCATCAGTGTGGAAAGACCTGAAGGAAATTACCAACTACAAGACAACATCCCCCAGCACTGTGAAGAATCAACAACTGGCAGACGATCTGAATAAGTTTTACTGCAGGTTTGAAAAAAAAACACCCCACATCCGCCCTGAACACCTCTCCACACAACCATTCACACCTCCTGTAACCCCCCTCTCCCCCACACCTGCAATTCAGTTCAGTGAAGATGCGGTGTGCCAGGTCTTCTGGAAACAGAAAAGGAAAATGTAATGTAATGCACTTCTAGGTGGTTGTCCTGCTTCTTCAATAAACAAGCTACAGGTAGTCCAAAATGCAGCAGCTAGAGTCCTTACCAGGTCAAGAAAATATGATCATATTACCCCAATTTTACAGTCTCAGCACTGGCTACCTATTAAGTTCCGTATCAGTTACAAATTATCATTACTTACCTATAAGGCCCTAAATGGTTTAGATCCTGCGTACGTAACTAGCCTTATACCACGTTACAATCCATCACGCTCCCTAAGGTCACAAAACGATGGACTTTTGGTCGTTCCTAGGATAGCAAAGTCCACTAAAGGAGGTAGAGCTTTCTCACATTTGGCTCCCAAACTCTGGAATAGCCTTAATGTTCGGGGTTCAGACACACTCTCTCTGTTTAAATCTAGATTAAAAACACATCTCTTCCGCCGAGCATACGAATAATGTAATCTTTATAATTGTTATAATTATATAACTATATATATTATATAACTATTATTAGGGGTTCAAGCACGCAGTGCTGAAACCCTATTGTAATTGTTAAGATTTTTATTATTATTATTATTTTTCCGCCTTAAAACTGAACGTGCAGCCCAAACCGTAAGGCCTAGAGAGCTGAAACTTGGTCAGATGGTAGTAGTCCTGCTCGCTACTCAGATACAAAAAACCGGCCCAATCGGCCTAATGGGGGCGCTACTGCGCAAAAAACTAAAATTTTTGACATTTTTGGCCGCAGATCGTAAACCGTTAGCCGTAGACTCAAAAACATGGCATCGTTGCAATCCTTGGGTTAGTCCGAACAAAAGTGCACAGCTGCATTTTTTGCTCTACGAGGCACCGTTTTCGCGCAAAATCGAGCTATATCCGAAACCTACTTTTGCGAACTAGTCCTAGGATTTTCAACCAATCAGAACCAAACCACTTCAGAAATATTCCCTGGACACTCAATATCAATAATTATCAAAAAAAAGTTGAAATTTCAATTCTTACGCTAAACAGTATGCCAAAAAGCGTCTATGCTGACGTTAGCCAAATGCTATTTTAACTATAACTCTTGAACGGAATGAGATATCTTCACCAAACTCGGTACACATATGTTACGAGCTCAATCTTTGGTCAAATAAAAAAAAATTGCTCATCTCTGCCACTTGGGGGCGCAATAAGATAGAAAAAACACATAAATGTCTATAACTAGGCAACCGTTGGCTCAATCGACTTGAAAATTGGTATGCAGTGTCTTGGCCTGAAGGGGCACAAGTACCTATGAGGACATTTGCATATCTCAAAAAACATGGCCGCCATTGGCCAAACAATTTTAAGCACCTATTTGAAAGGGTTAACGGATGTTGATCGGAACGAAACTCACTGGGTATGTTCGACTCATGAACCTTAAGGTCTGTAAGAATTTTGAAAGAAATCGGACACTAGTTGGCGCTAACGAGTTTTATGGCTCTGTAATCACGTGGTGTTTCACATATCAACACAATATGCATATCATTTGATAGATCTCCTCATAATGCACAACTTTGTCTCAAGAACCATTGCTGTCAATCAAACCGTTCATTAATTATTCACAACTATGTAAAAAACCTACTTTTGTGAACTAGTCTTAGGTTTTTTACCCGATCGGAACCAAACCACTGCAGTAATATTCTGTGGACTCTCTAGATCAATAATTATCAAAAAAATGTTGAATTTTGTACTTTGGTTAGCGTTAAAGGGGTAATAAAGAAAAGGGGTGTGGCCAAACATACCCCAAAACCTATAAAACCTAAACGAAAACTCTAAACTTTATGAAACTTCGGGAAAACATGTATCAGGTGACTCTTAACAAGCATGCAAAGTTTCATGGAGATCGGACCATAGGAGGCGCTATAACAGTAGAAAAGGTCTCAAAACACAAGATTTATATGGTAAATGGCCTCAAATTGTTTGAAAAGGCTCATATATTCACTCAAAAACACTAGATCTTCATATCATATGATAGACCTCCTCATTCTGAACAACTTTGCCTCTGGGACCAATGTTGTCAATAAAGCTGTTAATTAAATATTCAAGATTATTTCAAAAAGTTACTTTGGCATACTAGTGATAGGGTTTCAGATGAAAATCAATAAAACCACTGAAGTACAATTCTCTAGACTCTGAAGGTCAATAATTATCAAAAACATGTTGAACAGTTGCATTTGGACAACTATAAACCAGTAATTTTATAATATGTTATTTGCATAGTGTACACAAAGGCCTATTAATACAAACAGAAAGCCCACAAATTATCAAAACTGTGTAAAATAATGCATAATTTCATTCTAAACAAGCATGCAAAATTTAAGAGAGATTGGGCAAAAAAAAAATAACAACACTATAACAGTTATATTTAAAAACACAGTGTTGCTTGAGTAAATGCAATTTATAACCACTAGATGGCAGCGGGAGACCACTAATGGGCTCATTCAGCTAGTTAAACAGTACTGTTTTCATGAATTCATGCCAAAACATTAATAAATTAACTGTTATAACATTTTAAATATCATTGAATTGATGTTTTCCATTTTGTTCATACAGATGTATCAGTTTTTACAATTTTGCCACATTATGATTACAGTTTAACCTGAAAATGACATCTAAACTCTGAAAAAGAGAAGACTTGCAATAATTTTATGTCACCTATCACTTATTTCAAATACCTATATCTGCAACAAAATGTGTGTGCATGTATATGTGTGTTTTTGTGTGTGTGTGTGTGTGTGTGCATATGCTTATAGAGTATACATATATTACTCTAATCATTTACTTTCTGTGTTAGTGTCTCTCTGATAGCCTGTTCTCCATTTTGGATGTCTTTAAATGTCATCAGTGCATCCAGGTTGGCTCTGACCACCTCAGATGCCTTAAATGCTTGAACCCCGGTAAAATGCTGCTTGCAGCTTTAATTATTATTATTATTTTTCCGCCTTAAAACTGAACGTGCAGCCCAAACCGTAAGGCCTAGAGAGCTGAAACTTGGTCAAAAGGTAGTAGTCTTGCTCGCTACTCAGATACAAAAAACCGGCTCAATCGGCCTAACGGGGGCGCTACAGCGCAAAAAACTAAAATTTTTGACATTTTTGGACGCAGGTCGTAAACCGTTAGCCCTAGACTCAAAAACATGGCATCGTTGCAATCCTTGGGTTAGCCCGAACAAAAGTGCACAGCTGCATTTTTTGCTCTACGACGCACCGTTTTCTCACAAAATCGATCTATATCCGAAACCTAGTTTTGCGAACTAGTCCTAGGATTTTCAACCAGTCGGAACCAAACCACTGCAGAAATATTCCCTGGACACTCAATATCAATAATTATCAAAAAAAAGTTGAAATTTCGATTCTTACGCGAAACAGTACGCCAAAAAGCGTCTATGCTAACGTTAGCCAAGTGTTATTTTGACTATAACTCTAGAACGGAATGAGATATCTTCACCAAACTTGGTACACATATGTATGAGCTCGATCTTTGGTCAAATAAAAAAAATTGCGCATCTTTGCCACTTGGGGGCGCAATAAGATAGAAAAAACACATAAATGGCTATAACTAGGCAACCGTTGGCTCGATCGACTTGAAAATTGGTATGCAGTGTCTTGGTCTGAAGGGGCACAAGTACTTATGAGGACATTTGCATATCTCAAAAAAACATGTCCGCCATTGTCCAAACAATTTTAAGCACCTATTTGAAATGGATAACGGATGTTGACCATAACGAAACTCGCTGGGTACATTCGACTCATGAACCTTAAGGTCTGTAAGAATTTTGAAAGAAATCGGCCACTAGTTGGCGCTAACGAGTTTTATGGCTCTGTAATCACGTGGTCTTTCACATATCAACACAATATGCATATCATTTGATAGATCTCCTCATAATGCACAACTTTGCCTCAAGAACCATTGCTGTCAATCAAATCGTTCATTAATTATTCACAAATATGTTAAAAACCTACTTTTGCGAACTAGTCCTAGGTTTTTTGTCCGATCGGAACCAAACCACTGCAGTAATATTCTGTGGACTCTCTAGATCAATAATTATCAAAAAAATGTTGAATTTTGCACTTTGGTTAGCGTTAAAGGGGTAATTAAGAAAAGGGGTGTGGCCAAACATACCCCAAAGCTTATAAAACCTAAACGAAAACTCAAAACTTTATGAAACTTGGTGAAAACATGTACCAGGTGACTCTTAACAAGCATGCAATGTTTCATGGAGATCGGACCATAGGTGGCGCTATAACAGTAGAAAAAGCCTCAAAAATACACATTTTCAATAGAAAATGATCACAATTTGTAGGACATGTTCATACATTCAAACAAACAATAGATCTTAATATCATATGATAGATCTCCTCATAATGCACAACTTCGCCTCAAGAACCATTGCTGTCAATCAAATCATTCAATTGTTATTCACAAATATGTTAAAAACCTACTTTTGCGAACTAGTCCTAGGTTTTTTGTCCGATCAGAACCAAACCACTGCAGTAATAATCTGTGGACTCTCTAGATCAATAATTATCAAAAAAATGTTGAATTTTGTACTTTGGTTAGCGTTAAAGGGGTAATTAAGAAAAGGGGTGTGGCCAAACATACCCCAAAGCCTATAAAACCTAAACGAAAAGTCAAAACTTTATGAAAATTGGTGAAATCATGTACCAGGTGACTCTCAACAAGCATGCAATGTTTCATGGAGATCGGACCATAGGTGGCGCTATAACAGTTGAAAAAGCCTCAAAAAAACACATTTTCAATAGAAAATGATCACAATTTGTAGGACATGTTCATACATTCAAACAAACACTAGATCTTAACATCATATGATAGATCTCCTCATAATGCACAACTTCGCCTCAAGAGCCATTGCTGTCAATCAAATCGTTCAATTGTTATTCACAAATATGTTAAAAACCTACTTTTGCGAACTAGTTCTAGGTTTTTTGTTCGATCGGAACCAAACCACTGCAGTAATATTCTGTGGACACTCTAGATCAATAATTATCAAAAAAATGTTGAATTTTGTACTTTGGTTACCGTTAAAGGGGTAATTAAGAAAAGGGGTGTGGCCAAACATACCCCAAAGCCTATAAAACCTAAACGAAAACTCAAAACTTTATGAAAATTGGTGAAATCATGTAACAGGTGACTCTTAACAAGCATGCAAAGCTTCATGGAGATCGGACCATAGGTGGCGCTATAACAGTAGAAAAGGTCTCAAAACACAAGATTTATATGGTGAATGGCCTCAAATTGTTTGAAAATGCTCATATATTCACTCAAAAACACTAGATCTTCATATCATATGATAGATCTCCTCATTCTGAACAACTTTGCCTTTGGGACCAATGTTGTCAATAAAGCTGTTAATTAAATATTCAAGATTATTTTAAAAAGTTACTTTGGCAAACTATTGATAGGGTTTAAGCTAAAAATCAATAAAACCACTGAAGTACAAGTCTCTAGACTCTGAAGGTCAATAATTATCAAAATCATGTTGAAAAATTGCATTTGGACAACTATAAACCAGTAATTTTGTGATATGTTATTTGCATAGTGTACACAAAGGCCTATTAATACAAACAGAAAGCCCACAAATTATCAAAACTGTGTAAAATAATGCCTAATTTCATTCTAAAAAAGCATGCAAAATTTAAGAGAGATTGGGCAAAAAAAAAAAAAAAAAAAAAACCACAATAACAGTTATATTTAAAAACACAGTGTTGCTTGAGTAAATGCAATTTATAACCACTAGATGGCAGTGGAAGACCACTAATGGGCTCATTCAGCTAGTTAAACAGTACTGTTTTCATGAATTCATGCCAAAACATTAATAAATTAACTGTTATAACATTTTAAATCTCATTGAATTGATGTTTTCCATTTTGTTCATAGAGATGTATCAGTTTTTACAATTTTGCCACATTATGATTACAGTTTAACCTGAAAATGACATCTAAACTCTAAAAAAGAGAAGACTTGCAATAAGTTTATTGTGACCTATCACTTATTTCAAATACCTATATCTGCAACAAAATGTTTGTGCATGTATATGTGTGTCTTTGGGTGTGTGTGTGTGTGTGTGTGTGTGTGTGCATACGCTTATAGAGTATACATATATTAGTCTAATCATTTACTTTCAGTGTGTGTGTCTGTCTGTTAGCCTGTTCTCCATTTTGGATGTGTTTAACGGTCTTCCAAACATCCAGGATGGCTCTGACCACCTCAGATGCCTTAAATGCTTGAACCCCGGTAAAATGCTGCTTGCAGCTTTAATTATAATTATAATTGTTTATAAAATAATCTTTTTAATTGCGAGTGTAGTTGCATCTGATCAAAGGTGCATTTTTATTCATTATCTTGGGTTAAACTAATTTTACTTTGTTGGATCAGCAGCTATGCTAATGATGTCTGTATTTTGTTTCTATGTTTCCCGTGGTAACTAGGATTTACACAAGCTCCAGTCTGGATCCAGAACACCTGAGAAGAGATGATGCTGACCCTCAGAGGACCTCAGATGATGCTAACCCTGAATCAACAAACAGAACTAACAATTATTGCTAAATGTGTGACTGAATCATATAATAACTTAATCAATAATATTGTTAGTTCATCGTCTAGCTGACTATGTCTTGTATTATTATTATTATTTTTATTTTTTCTAAAATCCTGTCAAATGTGCACAAACTACTAGCTACTACTGAATATTGTAGAAACATAATTTTCTGTAAAGTTGCTTTGTAACGATTTGTTTTGTAAAAAGCGCTATATAAATAAACTTGAACTGAAAAATTGAATTGAAAAAAGCACCGGGCCCAGATTGTGTTACACCAGCCTGTCTGAAATCCTGTGCTGACCAGCGGGCCCACATCTTGACAGATCTTCTACAGATTACTGGATGAAGTTCCTTCATGCTTCAAACGGTCCACCATAATCCCCATCCCAAAGAAATCCAAAATGACAGGACTAAATGACTGTAGCTCTAACGTCTGTGGTCATGAAGTCATTTTGTAAAACTGGTGCTGGCCCACCTAAAGGACATCACCGGACCCTTACTGGATCTTCTTCAGTTTGCCTACAGAGCAAACAGGTCTGTGGACGATGCAGTAAACATTGGACTGCATTATGTTCTGCAACACCTAGACAGACCGGGGACTTATGTGAGGATCCTGTTTGTGGACTTGTGAAGCTCCTGAAGTTTGCAGATGACACCACACTCATCGGCCTCATTCGGGACGATGACCAGTCAGCTTATAGACAGGAGGTTAAAGAGCTGGCTGTCTGGTGCAGTCTTAACAACCTAGAGCTGGACACGCTCAAAACAGTGGAGATGATCGTGGACTTCAGGAGAAACCCCCCTGCTCTCCTCCCACTCACCATCATGAAAAATCATTCAGGTTCCTGGGCACCACTATCTCTCAGGACCTGAAGTGGGACATTCACATAGACTTCACTGTGAAAAAAGGCCCAGCAAAGGTTGTACTTTCTTCGCCAGCTGAGGAAGTTTAACCTGCCACAGGAGATGCTTCAACAGTTCTACACCACCATCATTGATGTTTAGATTCAGAGGAACACACTTTGAAAACCACTCGAGAGCTCAACAGCGCATAATTCAATTTCCAAGGATATGTCAGTTTGATCTGATACTGGAAGTCTAAATATACTCCAGGAGGTATTACTGTCTCTTCTTGTTTATTTGTTGTCTGTGTGCTTCTGTGTGTGGGGTATCGAGCCGTCATCACTGAGAGTGGGATTAAGAAACGCCTCAGCTCAGAAATTGAAAATTGACCTCTGCTTCTTTACCTGAGCTTATTAATATTTCATTACAGTTAGTCTGTTTCATTCCCTATACTGACAAAGGTTCAGGAAATGCCAACGCTATCTCACGACCAATTCGTACGTATTTTACAAGGTGGCTTATTCGTACGAATTTGTATGACCTCACTTGTACGATTTTATACGATTTGTCTAAACCCCAGTGACGGTTAGGTTTAGGGGCGGGGTTAGGTGTAGGTCATTCGCAAAAATTGATACGAATTGTGCAACTCGTAAAATACGTACGATTTGGCAAAAATCGTGTGAATTTTAATGAGTGTGGTCATACGAATTTGTACGAATAAGCCACCTCGTGAAAAATTTACAAATTTCCATGAGATCGGGTTGGAAATGCAGACGTTCTCCTCACTGAGTTTTCATCATTACGTTCAGAATAGTAATAGAAGGTCCTTACTGGCTTTTTATTATTTACATTGCTACTTTGACATTGTACATTTGTAATTGCATTTTAAAAAACAAGCATTTGCCAATTGTTTTTAAAAATTATATGACAACTGCTTTGTTTTTGCCAAAGCTTTTCTTTAACAGTTAGTCAATCATGCAAAAAATGCTATTGGAAAGTTTAAATATGAGTGTAGCCCAGAATTTGACACATGATGGCTGCCAGCAAAGGCACATATTGGAGATTTTAGCTTTGGTAGAGGGGTGCCAATTGATTTTTTATTTAAGAAATATAATTGTTTTCTTCATTCCTTTAACATTGGATTTTACATTGCTTTAAAAGTGCAGTGTCCTGAGTCTTACAGCACCATAATCTTTAATCCTTACTTCAACAGCCTCAAATAATGCCAGTGCTGCTACAAGCAACTATGAAAATGGCTTAGATGGTCTCAAATGCACTACTATGTTGCTAACAGCATCTCAGAGGCTGATGTAAATAGCAAATAGATCACATTATACACGCACAGAGCAGCATTCTCCTCCCCTCTCATTCATTATTCACAGCTTGTTATATTCTGGGTGATTAAGGAGGTTCAGCTCCACATTCATGACAGATGAGTTCAGTTGTTTATCCCAGACATAAATCAAAAACATGTCAGACACAACACTTTGAGGCAGCTTTGACACATTCAGAGATGCAACTAGGAACAGGGTTGGGCAAAAAATGGCTGCCTTTCAATTCACAAGGCTGAATTTGAATCAAATTGGCCACTGGAATGACATTTAGGGATTTTCAGTAGTCCAAAACAACAACAAAGTTCTGGAATGTTCTGTTTTCAATTCTGCATTCAATGCTAAATTACGCCCAAAGCTGTTTGCACTCTTAAAAATATTGGCATCTTTGTTTTAATGAAGAAGCTTTAACATTCCATTTCACAAAAGGTTCTTTATAATGAAATAAGTTTCTTCATACCAAGAATAAAACGGGTATTTTAAGAATTGTTTACTGAAAGGTTAATGAATCCAAAACATTTTTCAATGTCATAGCTTAAAAAAAAAAGAAAAAAAAATATTGGAGTACTTTTTTTAAGATTGTAGTAAATGCATTGATTTCCTCAATTAAATGGTTTGGATTTTAGATAAAAAGTGTTTAATTGATTTTTAAAAAGTCGTAATTTCCATAAGCAGACCATTAACAACAGTGCATCAAGACACAAAGAACATGTTACATAGTTACATGATCTACACAACATGGAAGGCCTGAAACAGCAAACTGTCCAAAGAGCTTCAGCTGTGCAACCGTTGTCTATCAGCTCCAACACTCTGACCATGAATTAAATAATTTTTCAGTGCAGAAATCATCTTCACACACACTCTTGCTATGATGGGCGCAGAGGGCTGCGATCAAACATCTCTGTCCCATTTTCTGTATTTTTAACCGAGAGGCTCGATATTCCTGGATATCTCCCTGTCTTCAGGGAGGATACCACTGACAGATACCTTACGCAATTGGCACAGTCTGAAAAGAGCTTTTTCAAGTAAATACATCTGATGCGGGGCCGCATGTGGAGTCTCACTTCCTCTGGAGAGCGGCAGCCATCGGATCTGAGGCAGTACGGGGTGTAGAGCCTGTTGTTTTTGTCTTTGAGGCTTTGGCTCTTCTCACTGACTCTAGATCAGCTCTCCAGAGGTCACGAAGCCTCAGTGTCAGTACATGTGGTTCTGCAAGTCACACCGACTTAAGAGTCTTAAATCCACAGAACTTCCAGCGTTTTTCCAATGTCGCTCCAACGCCGCTGAACTCCTGCTGGAACATGTTGGGCAGCCGGACCATTAGTCTTTCAAGTTCACCGGCCGAGATCTGAAGAATGAAACATGAGTGAAGCAGTGTGACACTTAGATTGTTATTGCTGCTCTATGTTGAGCATTTTGTGCATAAACTGACACAAAATTGCCCACTGCATCCTTGCCTCTGTTTGCTTAGAAATCAGTCAAAGGCACTAATGTGTTTGTCAGTATGTTTGTCATTTGCTTCCTGCAAACAGTTACTGTGTAGTGCTATTGTTCTGTTTATTTTATTTTATTTTATTTACACAGGAAGTATATCAACTTTTATTCAGTTTATAATACTGCTTGTTTTCTCTACTCTCAGTTTAAGAAAATTACAATTTAGGGTAGAATAAGATAAACTTCTTGCATTTCTTGAGACAAGTTAGAACTATTTATTTAATAGACAATAACATTTACTTCACAGACTGGTAAAATGACTACGAAAGCAATAAAGAGATTAAAAAAATGCATCCGTTTCCTTTGTGCCCAGTTTATGGCTAGAAAAGGACATAAAGAGACTTTGTGCAATTGAAGATGATGAATCAATGATTTTCTACTTGAGATTGGTAATCAGTTGCAGCTGGTATTTATAATTTAGAAAGATGGACATTATTATTAAAGTGGAACACAAGTTATCAGCATTTTTGGTTGATGCTGATTGAACCATAATATTAAAATAAATGCATGAATAAATAAAATACTACTTTGTCTAGTTGCATATATTATTAAATTTAAGACAGATATTGTAGACAGGAAACAATGGGAAGGGTAGTTGGATTAAATAATGTTCGCCTGCACACAAGCGGCACCGTGCAAAATGTCAAAGCACGTTCGGTGCCCTCCAGGCCACATCTGACACATGAAATTAGCATTTTGTTGTAGACTGGACAAGCTCCACCAGGCTACTGGGACACAAATAGTTGTGCTGTGCCAGTGCGGATCACACCAGCATGCAAACAGTCCCTCTGATATTTCATGCAGTATTTAGGGGTCAAAGTGATAACAAACATAAGGCCCATATAACATATTGACTGAAATGAGATTATTTCTAATCTTTTATTAATCCTGCATGCACTCAATGCCATTAAAGAGACAGTTCACCCAAAAATGAAAATGATGCCATTTACTCACCCTTCATTTCCTCTAATGAGGTTTGTTCTAGCGTGCTTCTGTTTACCATATATGAAGCACTCTTTGTATGTGTTTTTATATTAAAGCATAAATCATTTTTAAATATTTTCTTCACATGAAGTCTCTTTACGAGTCTGAATCTGCCCATTCATAAGGATTAGTTTTATAATGACTTCATGATCTTTTTGGATCTTCAAAGGCTTAGTTAGATGGACTTTAAATGGAGAGACACAGGTTTAATTACACATCTTAATTTGTGTCTGAAGTTTAATAACCAAAGTATTATAGGTTTGGACTTGAAGGTAAGTAAATGATGACAGAATTAAAATTTTTGGGTGAACTAACCTTTTAATTACAACAAATAATCACCTTTGTATCAAGTCTCTGGATGTAAGACCACAGATATTCAATGTTGGCTCCAAATGGGTGGACGTGGAGGAAGGTTGATATGATTCCTGATTGGAGAGACAGACAACAGAGCAGGCTTGTAAATGAACGTATGTTGCCTCTGACTAGTAGAGATACAGTGGCACAATCATAAATATTCTGCCTGGAGCAGAAGCACCATCCTTCCCTACTCAAGCTGATTACTTTGGAGAGGTCCTGTAAAGGTAAAGCACTGATGCAGAGACACAGGATATAGTGCCTTGCCTGGAGGGCCCGAGCCAATATTTATTTCCTTGATTTATATGCCGTAACGTCGCCAATTACCAAGGAACCTCATTCAATTCCCTCCGCAAGACCTACTTTCACAGAGCCGCACTTGGGGAGGGAAGGGGAGTCTCAAGATGTCTGTTCTGATCTTAAAATTCAATGCAGAATAGCTGAGCCAACACCATACGTCTCTGTTCTGCTACAGCGCATCGTGCTTACTGAGATAAACATCTGTTTTTGCATACTCGCACGAGAAATCTAACCAAACAAACTCATTTAAAAGCCCTAACGGAGGAAGCTTATACAAAATGATGTTTTCACAGCAAGCTAATCCAATAACTGCATTAGACGTCCTCTTCAGAGCTAAGAGTCTAGTACGGGAGCGCCTGGAGACTTAAACGATTTGTGTTCTTCAGTGCGTCCCTTCACTTTGTTCTGCTCAAATGAGTTTGGCTTTTCTGGCTGAGGGCCTCCGAGCCTGGCTGACGCTCCCTACTCCATCAATGCAGTATATGTGTCCTCTTTGCAGCCATAAGATAGAGCAACGGTTGTGTGGTATTTTCTGGGCAAGAGCCAATGAAGTGCCGAGGAAAAAGAAGAACAGCTCCCCTGAGCTCCTCCTAAGGATCATCATTCAAAAACGTGACAGAAAGGCCGAGGTGTTGCAGCCTGGCTTTCCTCGCCTTTCCAAGTCATTGTTATCACAGTGGTTCAAACACCTGCGTGCCCTTCTGTGCTTTTAAGCTAGGACTCAATCCTCCAAGCCCATTTGGTATTCAAGCCCCTCAGCACACGACTCAAGATGTTTTATAGATCAAACGGCATGAAGTGGAGTTGGAATAATTACCGAGCAAGAGAGCCTCTTTCTCTGATCTCAAAGGACCCCAGATGACCATATCGTTATTCTTCTCTCGATGATGGTAGAATGCTGCGGTGCCATTGACTCCCTGTACACAAGCATACAAAGGAAAAACACATATCAGGATGCAGGGTAACCTTCGCAAAGCAGATAATAGATAGATGGATCATGCAAACTGTTGAGTTAGTAGAGTATGCATGCTAATCTTCACAGAAAATGCACCGCATTCTGCTGTGTTCAGAGAAATCAATGCCTGTTGACATTTAAGAGGCCCTTCTTCCAAGATGCAGTCCGTAAGTCACATAGGGGTTAAATCAGAATCCTAGAAAAATCCTTGCACAGTGCATTTACAGAAACCCTCAGTGAAAAAATATCTAAATGGAGCAACGCTATCTCACGACCAATTCGTACGTATTTTACAAGGTGGCTTATTCGTACGAATTTGTACAACCTCACTCGTACGATTTTATACGATTTGTCTAAACCCCAGTAACGGTTAGGTTTAGGGGCGGGGTTAGGTGTAGGTCATTCGTACAAATTCATACGAATTGTGCAACTCGTAAAATACGTACGATTTGGCAACAATCATATGAAATTGTACGAGTGTGGTCATGCGAATTCGTACGAATAAGCCACCTTGTGAAAAATGTACGAATTGCCGTGAGATCGGGTTGAATGGAGGCAACAGTGCATACAGTATGTGTCTTTAACCAAACATTGAAAATTCCTGTTCAGTAACTCTTGAAGGAAAAGTTTCACATTATGTATATACTGTATGTCATACCCATTCAAACCAAGGGGAAATACGCTTACTTAGATTGTGCCAGATTTTGAATGCAGCTTCCCAAAAAAATTAATATATAAATCATAATTAAGTTCCAAGATTACTGAATGTTGGTGACAAATGTTTAGTGCACCAAATTTGGCATCTTTTAAGCTAAAATATATCCTTTAGCCTAGTTGGAATTTTTTCATATGGGTGGAATCAGTCCAAAATTTTCACTTTGTGAAAATTACTTTTGCCAGTCGATAAAAGAACGGCCCCTGATTCACTGATGTTTTTTAGCTTTATGGTGTCAAGTGCTAATGTTTTGAAGTCATTTGTTTCCATATGCTACATAATATGTGGACGACCGAATTGATGCAGGATTTATAGTCCTAATTTTTGTAATATTCTGGAGTAGTGACAGTAAATGTGTTAACAATGTATATTTTCGCTTCAAATTCGAATTCATAAGGATATAATTGAAGCTGAAGACATTATATTGCAATTTAAATATTACAGTGAAAGCTTAAGTAAAGTTTTATTAAATATTAAATATAGATTTTAAAGGAAACAAAATTAAAATGTAAAACTGCCAAGACAACAGTTCTCATGTTCATTTAGTTTAACTTGATGTAGTGAAATAACTAAAACTGAAATAAATTAATAAAAATACATATTTAAAAAATACAATGAAAACAGTTAATATAAAACTAAAGACTGATTCAAAATATTAATAAAAACTATTTATCAGTGATAACATTACAATCTGAGGCAGACAGTAAAGCGCTTTGGGGTCAAGCCAGTTATATAAAAATGTTTCTTATCCGTGGGTTTATTATGTCATATGTTGCAGCGTTATATAGGTATAACAGCCATCATTGTAAATTTCTTTAACTGAGAATTTATTTCAATTTATTGATTCAAAAAAAAAAAAAAAAAGATGCAATTCTGTGAAATTCAATTCCTGCAAATATTGCACCTTAATAAAATGCTTTCTGACATTCAATAAAGCACTTTTCAATTAGGGAAAAACAGGGAGACCATATTCTTACAGAGCATACAGAACAGTAGTCTAAAATTAACTTCTGCCAGAGAGCTCATGGTGTGAAGAGAAATGAAGGTATGATGATATGTTAGCGGTTCACACTTCTCTTTTGATATGTGCTGGTACTGCAGACTAATCTCACTGGTGAATGTCAGTGACATGATGGATGCTGGGCGTAACAAACAATCAGTCTAACTTACCTTTTCATGGCCTTCAGACTTGTGGTTTGTCAAATCTACTGATTCCATGGCGTTCAACAGCTGTCAAAAAAACCCAAAACAAAGCATAAATACTCACTTATTCAAGACCTATTTTGCAGTGCAGCTGTGTAGGAGCTTTGTAGACAGTCTAGGGAAAAATCAGTCTAGCCCTGAGTTTGCTAAGTTGATACTACATTTTTTAATGGATACTTGTTAGAAATGGGGTAATGAAACACATTAGTGATTTCATAGATTATGCCCAGGGTGTCTGTAGAAGATCACAGCAGTTTCACACTTCTGAAATGTGGAAGCAGACCACATCTGGTTCTAAAAATACTATACACATGTCTTCAATCTGCTAGTGGGTACGTTTACCAGCACAATAACTGTATGCGCTCCACAGGACCTCCACGACTATTGATGTTCCTGTTATCTCAGTCAAAAAACATTCATGCAAATCAATGTCTGCTGTTAGGAAAATGGGGTAAACAAGACTGGTCATTATTCCCTGCATCTGGGCAAACCACTGTACTGGCACAAATGATAAGGTATCATGTTGTGCTGTTCAGCAAAAGTGAGAAAATATCATCTGTCCTCAATGACAACAGCTCTATAGACATTAAAGGGTTAGTTCACCCAGTTTTGGGGGTGAGTAAAACACAGCCTAATTTTCATTTTTTGGGTGAACTAACCCTTTAATCAAGGCAGAGACCACGTTTAAAATGGACATGGATTAAAAAGCTGTAAGTGAGAGACGTTGACAACTCCTGTGTCTCTAATTCATGTAGAAATCTATTTTCAGTTGCTATCATTTAAAACCTAGTGAAGCGCCCACAGAGACAGAATGTTAAGACATCCCTTGTGAGAAATTTAGCATTTAGCATAACTTTTTAGCATACTTCTAAAAATAAGAAAAAGGAGTGTTTTTGCAAATGTATCGTAGTTTAACTGTATATTAAATGCTATTTGTTTCCTTTTAGAATTAAAAGTGTGCTTAAATGTTTAAAATGTTTGTCAATGTGTTAAATGTGCATTTGTAGCGTACTTCAAATCTTAGAAGTATATTTAAAAAAATATATATGTTAATGAAACAAAAATGTCACATTTCATGACTTTTTATTAACACACTTAAGTACACTTTTAAAGGTGCATATAATAAAGGTGCATGCAATAATATTGAATTTAAAGCTGTTTTCTTTGTTTTACTTTAAAGTACATTTTAGAATGTTCATTTAAAGCACATTATTTAAATAATAGTACGTACACTAATGTGTACTTCTTTTCACAAGGAAACCTTCTCTACGGCTGAATTTTGTGTGTGGCTAAATCTTATTTGAGGCCACTGTACATCTAGATGTTGTGTTGCATCTATATCTTTTTCATAGACTGGGCACGTATGACTGTGTGTTGTCTAGTGTATAAATTAAGACCACCCGGCTCTCCAGCGTAGCCTTGTTCCCCTCCTGCAGCCACGGCAAAGTATCTTGTGACAAAAAAACCCTGTCCTGATCTTTTTCATTGCATTTTTGAGTTACTGTGGCTGCTTTCAGGTGTGTGTGTGTGCACCCTCTGCTCCTGCTGCCATGTTGAGTTGTGTTTCTCGCTGCATGCACAGGGGGAGTGAGGACACTCAGTGACCCGGGGCTGCAGAGCTTCCCGCTGTCACACATGAGGAGGCAGACACTGCCAAAATGCAGTATATCTGAAGTGAACAGCGCTCTTAATGGCTTACATAAGGCTTTGTGTCCCTCTACAAAGTAACTCCCCACCAGTGCTGTGAAGATACTAAAGGCTACTTTTTCCAACGAGTAGAGACACAATAATGAACTGCATGTGAAGCTTTAGAGCCAAGGGAACTGAGCATACAAACATGCCAAAAAAGTTTACTATTGCTCTAATAAGTCCAAGTAAGGTGAACTGGTTCATGCAAATGTATCGTAAAACAGTGGTGCTCAAACTTTTTACTACAAAGGACCAAAATTCAAATGGAATTAAGAGCTGTAGGCCTCAAAGTAAATTTTGCACTATATCCAATTACATATATAAATTTCAATGGTAAATGCTAAATAAATAAATTAGTTTAAACAAAAAGATACATTGAAATGAAGACATCCCTCAATGTCAAATGATTTCGGGGCCACCACTCAATTGCTGTATATTAAAATCAGTTCGAAGACCTTAATTTATAGCATTTAAAAAAATATCTAAGGAAATGTTTGTTGGTTAACCCTAATTTAATTAGTTTAAATTGTAACTCAAAATGATTGATGCCATACTGTTGCATTAATGTTTTATTTTTATTTTTTGCTAAAACATTTGTCTTTAGAGTCTATTTGTACCATTATAAAACACACACACACACACACACACACACACAAAAACAAAGTTTTAGTTAAATGCTGTTGTTTATCAATACACTTTCTGCTTAGTTACATAAATTATAGTCACCCCCGTCCCCCTCCAATTTTATAGGAAAAAATGCGGGTTAATATTGTCACCCTAATTGCCAATGCCATCCTCATTGCTTTTTACCATAAAAATGCTCTGACTGCAAAATATTAAGCTTGTAGTAACTTTAAATTGAGTAATGGCAGTAGCTCTCCCAACACTGCTCCTCATAATTATTGTCTGTGCCCTCAAATAACACTATTATTCAGATAGAAATTCAGATTATTCAGAAATATGGCCATGGAATCTGTCCGACCTTTTCCCTGAGGCTGAGGACCTCTGTCTCTAGGTAGCACTGCTCATCTTTGGCCTGCTCCAGCTCCAGCTCCTTGCCCTTCAGCTCTTCCTGGAGCCGAAGCAGTTGCTGTGGAGACAAACAGCATCGTGAGCAACAGAGAGCAATGAGCAGCGTGTGTGTGGGGCTGTGTGGTGCCCTCATAAACAAACATCACTGCACAGAAAGATAATATGTGACCCTGGACCACAAAACCAGTCTTAAGTGTTTTTCAAAATAGAGATTTATTCATCATCTGAATAAGTAAGCTTTCCAGTGATGAATGGTTTATTCACAACTATTTAAAAATCTGCAATCTGAGCGTGCAAAAAAAATGAAATACTGAGAAAATCGCCTTTAAATTTGTCCAAATGAATTCTTAGCAATGCACATTACTAATCAAAAATTACGTTTTGATATATTTACGCTAGGAATCTTCACTTAATGTCAGAGTGATTTAAAATAATAAATAAATAAACTTTATATATACAATAAAATTAAAACCAAAACTTAAAAGTTAGTGTAATGAAAAAGTTCTCCATCCATTAAATTAAATAGAGACGGGCCACTGCACTCTAAATAATTCTAGACCTCATCTTTCTCTTTCCACAAAAAAAAAAAATACTAATTTCTTACATTAGTATTGATCTTGCACATAAAAGCCTTTAAAGCAACTGTACAGTGTAAAATGATGGAGACAGAGAGAGAGCTCACCGGAGCCTGTGCTAATGGCGCACTATGACAGTCTGCATCATCAAGAACACTGTGTCCAATCAGTGCTTAAGCTGAACTGACAGCTACAGTAATTAATGGAGGTGTGAGTGTTTGTGCTCCAGATGGAGAGCTGACGTGAGAGCATACTGCACACTTACACACTGATCTGGTGCGTATGTTTGAATGTGTCAAATGTGTTTCAAGACACTATTTGGGTTGTTCTTTAATCTCAGTCCTCCCTTAAGTATCAAAAACGTGATGATGTGATCTTGAGACTGAGTGGACCGAGTATGAAGTTACTTTGATGATTCTTTAGACATGGGACAAACTTTTAGCAAAAGGTTTTGATTTAATTGGTCACTTGATGAGTCACGAGTCCGCATTAATAACTGGAGAATAATATCAAACAAGCTGCATGTAGTTTGAAAGTCTGCAGTGTCAGCAGGAATTTGATTTATTGAGTATTGAGGTTGTTAACATCCTCCCACTGAGAGACTCTCTCTCTCTCTCTTTTCTCTCTCTCTCTCTCTCTCTCTCTCTCTCTCTCTCTCTATATATATATATATTTACATACATTACCATTCTGTTCAGTAAGAAGCCATTACATTGATCAAAAGTGACAGGAAAGACATTAATAATGTAACAAAATATGGTGTTTTCAGGATTGCTAATAAGAAATGTTTCTTGAGCAGTAATGCAGCGTATCAGAATGATTCCTGAAAGATCATGTGACTCTGAAGACTGGAGTAATGATGCTGAAAATTCAGTTTGCATCATAGGAATAAATGACAATTAAAAATATATTCAAATAGAAAAATGTTTATTTTTTTTTAACAATATTACACAATTATATTAGCGAACACATTTTCTAGTGACTAAGAGCCTTCCCACAATAAACTCAAGATTTGCTGCTTATTGCTAGCGTGCAAGTCAGTTATTGTAGTAGTTAGTGTATGTTTAGGCATTGGGTATGGTTAAGGGATCTAGAATATAGCCATGCTTTAATATGTGCTTTATAAGTATTAATACACAGCCAATAAGCCAGTAATATGCATGCTAATAAGCAACTAGTTAATGGTGAATAGTGTTCCCTAATCTGAAGTGTAGCTTATGACCAAAAACCATCTGAAGAGTCCTCTGACGTCTGCATTACCTGCTGCATGTTCTGCATGGTCTGCTGCAGGAAGTGCAGCTGTTGTTCCTGCGTGTGATCCTCCTCGGTGCGGTACGTCTTTCCCTGCTCCTTCTTCAGCAGCTCCACCTCGTTCCTGTAAGCGTCCAGCTGCCAGCGCAGACTGTCGTTTTCCTCCCGCAGAGCACACGTCTGCGCAGACAGCTCTGCTCTCACACAGGAAGGAAGAGAGAAGGACAAGACGTGAACGTGGATAAAGGTCTTTATCCCTAGCCTTCCCATAATCTGTTGCATAGATGTGATGATGCAACATACAATCTAACATGCATCATATAGGACAAGTACTAACATCAGTCCGTCTGGTTGAATCAGCAAATACGTGGCAGGCTTTATCGTGAAGTTTGCATAACAACTCGGTCACGGTGCTGAGTCTCTGCTGTGTCAACAGAGAATCTCAACTATTAGATGTTCTTTCCTGCCACTGACAATACTTCTTTTATTGAGCCAGAGCTTGTGTGCTCTGACAGGTCGTGAAATATCGCTGAGCTCAGAATCCCCTGACACTTTCTGCCACCGTTCTGTGTCGAGGCAACATCATTCATAATCATATTTGCTGTGGGATACATGCAGGAAGGAGAGTGTAATCACTCATGTTGATATCTCAGCACAAATGCTGTTGTACTCAAGGTTATCTGAAGGATGTGATCGCTCTGCTCAAATAAAGCTAATAAAATACAAGTGGTCACGGAGGAGCTGATTTGATTAGAGACTAACAGGACTTTTTTTTCTTCATTAAGTCAAGGAATGATTGGGAATTACTATTAACCTGATACTTTATACTCACTGTCTGGAGATGCACTTTTCCTGATGGACCAGTCGACTTGATACTTTACAGAAGGTCTATGCATTAGTAAATCTATTAGGTATTATGAACTAGTGATGAATAATTATTTACAGTGTTGTATCTTAATTTATCAATATTGCATGAAACATGTTCCTACAGGACCAGGGATACACTCACTTCACATATCTACTTTACAGACACTGATCATGAACGTGTTTCAATGCTTCGCAAATGAAAACTGCATTGGTTTGTGATGTTTATCTGGCATAAATTATGTATTATTAGAATTATGTGAAACTGTGATAGCCTTGAAAGCATCAGTTAGAATAATTAGAAAATGATAAACATTTCAGTTTTGCATCATATGCAGTCTCTTTCCAGCATTGTGTTACATTATAACTTTCGCACTATAGTTGTAAATTAAATAAATAATGTGATTGAGGGCTGGTGGGAAAATACTGATTTGTCTTTTTCACTAATTTTTATTTTTTTAATTTGCTGTTTTAAATTGCAATAGTATTTCACAGTGTTAATGTATTTTACTTTACTGTTTTGATCAAATAAATGCAGCCTTTATGAGCACAGAAGTTTCCTTTCAAAAACATAAAAAAAGAAAATATTCCTATGTTTATTTTTTGTTAAATCTTAAATCTTAAACTTTTGTCCTAGCAGGGAAAAAAATGAATATTGTTAATGAAATGTAATTATATGGGCATTGAACAAAGGTCTCTGTGGCACTGCATCACACATTCCTCTTATCCTCCAATTAACACTGACCTTTTTTGAAGGTTTATTGTTCATTTTAATTGCGCTGTACAGTCACAAACAGTGAATATAAACTAGATGTTAGGCGATCAAATCTAGGGTTGTTTTTAGGCAGTCAGTCGCTGCCTCCAGTATCCTAATAAAACATGATTATAAAAATCAGCAGCGGATCACAGGCCTACCTGTGTCCTCCATTCTCATATTTTTGCAGGGGTTTTCCTCCGAGTCTTCATCTGACATCTCCATTTCCTCTTCTCTTCGAATTCCCATGATCTCTTCGCTTTGAGCATTTCTGAGCTCCTAATGGAGCACAATACAGAAATCAAACGGACACACACACACACACACACACACACCCCATTACTGGCTTCTGTCCAAGACCTTGAATGATTAAAGATTACATTTTGCACACATTAACATTTCCTCTGCTCTGAGTAATTTTACAAGGACACACTTTTATACTCCCACTTGTTGTGTAAATGTGGCAGTAACATCACACACACCAATTAAATGTTTTTCTGCAATTCTACTCTAATAATACTCTAATTTCACCTGGAAACTTTTGACAGGGTGATAAAACAGGCAATGATTTGGAAAATCCCAGAGGGAAACCAAGGCTCTGCCGTCTCTGTGCCGTGCAATAGTGAAAGTTCATTTGTCTAGGTCTGAAAATGGAGCATAACAATCACATTATACAAACTTCCAAGCCCACTGATCCTCTGATAGCCATTATAGGGATCAGGACAAAGGACGTTTAATGCCACCACTGTGAAATCTTGCAGATCTGACTCTATAAAGGGAGCGCATTTGAGCTTTACTTGATCTGTGATTGAATACATTTTACTCTAGCACTTTCTGGCCTGATCTTTTTGATTTGTTTCTTGAAAGCTGTAGTATCAGAAGAAGTCGAGTTCTCGCTGGGTTCTGATATCACATTTCTCTCCAATTCTCATAACTTCAGTTTTACAGGGTTCACACACCTTTGACCAAAGAACATCCATTACTGGCGTTTCCAGTCATTCTGGAAAAATCAATAAAGTTTATATAATATATTTTATAAAGACTGCATTCACAAAGAGGCATTTCTGGCCAACAAAATAAGGGAGGTATCATACTTTTGGTTAAAAAAAAAAAACCTGTTGAGTAAACGTGTACATAAAACTAGATTTATTTATTATTTTAAAATTACAAATAAAATAAAATAAAAAATACCTAAAATTAATTAATTACATAAAATAACAGTTTCTGTTAGTCAAAGCAATAGTTTATGCTTGTATGTGTGTGTTTGTCTGTATACATATATATATATATATATATATATATATATATATATATATATATATATATATATATATATATGTATGAATATTTTTATATATTTAACAAATCCACAACAGTGCTAGAAAACAACTACGGCAATGAAAATAACCTTTCACAGGGGTGGCATTTCGACTGGCTTTCACTTCTCACAGCACCAGAGACTCTGCCACAACGCTAACGTCTTACCTCTTGACGACTGTGAACTGAAAAGGAATCCTTTCATAGACTTGACTTAAAGCTATTAATCAATACAGTCAGTGTATTCATAAGATTTGATTTCGGGCCTCACATCACTGCTCATGATATACAGTCATGGAAAAAGTCCGATGGCTGGAGGAAAGACTGCAGCTGGAGTCTGTCACCACTGAGGAGTTTCAGGGTTCATTGAGTATTCTGTTCGCACTAACATCAATTTTGCAGACTGGTGACATTCCATATTATGAATATGGAAATTCCATATTGTGCATTCCAGGGAACTCAGGGCTTTCTATGCAAAGAAGCATACAGGGTCAAGTATGTCTTGTGTTAACACACACCTCACTTTTCCTTCCTCATAGAGACCTAATTCAAATTGGATGAGTTATTAACAATTAATTCAGGCTAATCACTGATGAGCATCATTATAATCCTGCCAGTATATGTTGCCATGGCAGCAATGGAGGATCTTTCTAGGTGGCAGTTTCAAAGCCAGCTCTGCTGCACGAAAGAGCAGAGGCAAGAAAACTGTGATGTTTTTTTGCTGTGTGAGGGCCCACAAGTCTGTACAATGAAAAGCACAACATACACTGCCATATAAACAGCTGCCGTGTCAGTGTACCATCTAGAGAAGGGGTCTCAAACTATTTTACCTGGGGGCCACCAGCCAGGTGGTGTTCTCCTTCAGTGAACAAGCGTTTTTAGAACCACAAATTTGAAATATGTATAGTGTATATCAGTGCAATACTTTGGCTTTTAAGTATATTAAGGCCAGAGTGAAAATTGATTTGTAATGACAAATCTTGGCCCATAGTTTGAGACCCCTGATGTAGAGTCAGCATGACAAAAGGGGAGAAGGAATACCAACCTCGCACTGCTTTCGCCAAATGTCTATGTTCTTGCGCTGCGCTTTTGAGAAATGGTCCCATGCCTTTTGCCTGGTGGCAGCGGTGAACACAGCCGTAATCTGCTCAACTTTGGTGGATAGGGAAGTCAGACAAGACAAGCCATTTATGTAGAGCTCAGCATCTGTGCCAGCAGTCAGACACATCAGGACCCTCGCGTCACTTCTCTGAGAGGCCCCTGATTGTGTCTGTTGTACTTACATCTCATTAGCTGCTGTTTCAGTTCCTTAGGACTGAGGAAGGCAACAGTCTACAATGATGGATTTGCTGGAGAAATGGGGATTTAGCTCAAAATGGGTACCTGTGCAGTGTCTATTTTTGCATTAGATGTTGGATTTGCATTAGGATCAATTGTAAACTGTTGCCTGCTATTTTTTTTAATTTGACCAAGTAAAAAAAAAAAAAATCAATCATCATCTTCACTACAACTGGTGTAATTTTAAAATACACGTTCTCTTAGTACTTCATCATGCACATATGGTGTCAACGTGTCTTTGTCCTGTCCGGGCTGCAAAACAAGATGAGTGAATCTGATGTTGGCCTACCTTTAAGTTAAGTTGAACATCTCCACATCTGCTATATGGTCTGAGTGCCTCCACTGAGACTGTACTTACCCAGGGCTCTTCTATGGGCTATGGCTACAGTCACACTGACATAGTGTACATGTGTATATTGTATATCTGCAGTGGAGTCTTGTGGACTGTGTAAAGGAAACGCTGTGCCTCTGTTCCACGACTAGTGAGCTGCCTTGCTTTCTAACAGCATCCGAACTGACTACTAGGGACTATTAGTGCGATACATGGAGCTCATGGGAGATTCAACATAGGTACAGTTGAGCCTTTTGCTAAGCCAACAGCAACGTTAACATAAAAAAAAAATAGTTGCTACACTGTTTTCTAGAATAAATGGTCACTTGCAGCATTCAGTGGTTGAATATTTCCCAACATTTGTCTATGGAAATGCTACATATCAGACAGAAATCACCGCTACATGTGTCATGTGTCTCATATAATTCGGCTAATAGCAAATGTTCTCACAACTTGAACTAACATTTTTTCATTTATTTAAGTTATATAAATGTTAGGACAAAACATTCCTAAAATAACATTTATAGAAAGTTATTAATGTTTTATATACTTCTTAACCTGTAATAATGTTATAATCACAACTAGAAAACGTAAAAAAAAATGAATATTAAAAACAAACATTAAAATTATGTTATTTATAACTAAACTATACAAACTATAGTTTTTCTTAGTTTTTAAATTTTTTTTATTATTAGTTTATTTTAATTTTTTTATAACCACTAATCTTACTGTATTGTGCATAATAAAGGTGCAGGTCTGAATTATACGGAGAATGAATGTTTTTCAGATCCGGGCTTAAAAGTTAATGGTTTTTAAACGCACGGTTCTGTTTCAACCTTGCTAGGCCCGTACAGACCTCTAAAAAGGACACAGAATTAAAATGATTACATAGCTCTAGTCTCTGTGAATACAATCAGAGACAATAAATAAATAACATTAGCCATGCAATTTCTGTTTCTATTGAAATGACTGGATTTAGAACATGAAATGTCACCGAGCAAAGGTAAATGTGATGCAGCTTGAGATGGATTTTATCACAATGTGTCGGCTTTTATAATCCCTAGCTTTTATAAACTCTTCAAAGAAAGCTCACTTACGATGCGACCTATGTAGGCAGCTCAACTAGATTTTGGAACAGATTTTGGCAGTGTAACGTATATGGTGGTTCTGGACACACAAATACACTCCTACTGGCAATGCAGTCATATCAAGATGGGTGAGAATAGTCCAACAATCAGATCAGAGACTAAGCCCACTTAAGTACGGCTATATCATTTTGGTCGGTACAAATGATGAGCGGTTGTCATGGCAACACTAGATGAAAATCTCATAATAACTAGTTGAGGTACAAACAGTGAAGGCAGGAGGTATCTTACATTGTGTGAGAATGGCAAGCAGGGAATTCTTGAAGTGCTCTTTGGCGAGCTCCATCTCCTCCTCGTGCTGAGCTTTCTCGTTCATTAGGCGCCGCACGTGGCTGTTTGCCGACTGGATCATGGAGTAGAAATGATTCGCCGTGCGCCGGTTCACCTCGCCTCTGTCGATCCACGTGAACAGCACTGCCGATGCCTCGCTGAACTTGTTGTCATCTGGAGAAATTAATGAAGAAACCTGTCATTTTCACTTCATCTAATCACGACAGAGACTGCTGTGACACTTACTTTGTGGGCTTAACAAAGACAGCATAGCTCAAACTCCCTTAATTGAGAGCTCTTTTTATTTAACTGTAAAGCTGTCAAGGTACAGTTCATTTAAACTCTTACAAATAAATGGCCTCGATTGGTTCATCTGGTTACATTAAGAATCTTTAACATCTGTGGTGCTCTTCCATTAGACAAAAGTTCTTTACAGTAGAAATATGTTATTTAGATTATTAAAATGATCTTCACACTGGGAGGATAGTAAAATAGATAATAGTAATTTTTTTATATTTTTTTTACAGAACTGTTTACAGAGAGGTTGGTTGGGGACCTGAAATAGTTCTTCTGTTGCATCGCTAGGATGTGTCTGTCAAACTTGTTACAGACATAGAGTCTCATATCAAATATGTATCTCATATCAATATATAAAATCTGGAAGCATGGTGCATGTTGGCTGACAATAAATCGGCATGAAATGGAATTCACCCTATCTATTTTCTATTACTGTATGTCTTAAATGATCTTATTATGAACAATTGATCCATATGCTTCATTTTGACAGTCTCATCTCTAATGACTTAGCTGGGTTGTTCCAATAATTTAGGCCTTTCTTACAATCAAGCAAGTTCACATTCAGATCCCCGTCCAATCAACAACCGATGCATTGAACTATGTTTCTGATAATCTGCTTCACTGTGTCACAACACTGTATGTGCAACTTTAAATTCCACTGATTTTATATGCACATTTTCCTCAGTTTTTCATTAAAAGAATGTCTTAAGAAGACTGAAATATAGCGTGCAAGTTATATGCACTACATTTACAGTGCTTTTATGAGTTTAAAACAACATAAGGCTGCTTCAACATACCTTTCAGGCTGTTCTTTCTTAGTCTTACAGTTTTCCTCTGAACGGTTAAAAAGTAATGCATTGTTGGAATGTTCAAAGAATGTTCCAAATCCATCCATATACATAGTCACCACACCAGCAGGTTCCTATAGCAACCACTTGAACACCCTAGCAACATCGTTTTGAAATTCTAATCTCTCCTCAAACTACATAAGGCCTAGCTCCCCTTCACACTTCAAAATCTCTCTTCCCCAGATTCCACATACAGTATACAAACCTCATAACCTTCAAACTCTGAATCTCTTTCCAAACTGCTCAAGCAATCACTACGCAAGACTTGTAACCTTCACAAAACACGTTACTACAGTTTCAGACAAGAGTTGTCTGGACAAACGTTCTTTTTAAAGATATGAAATGTAATTTTAAGAGATTTCATTTTGCCACCTCTAATGACGGGTGCAGTATTGAGAGGGAAAAAATGATAGGGAGATCGGGATTGGACCCTATATGGCTCTAACTTTAGGGCCTAGTTTAAAGACACTTTCCCTGCGTTGTCTTTTTCTATTGGACAAGAACATCATCTTATCAGTGTGTTGAGTCACGGCTCAGGAATCAGTAACTAACCCTGCGTTTTTCCTGTCTAAACATGACGTGTAATTTCAGCCTGAGTAGCTGAGACAGGAGGCATTGAGTGTGGCCTCTCCCAGGCTTCAGTAATCTAATCCCTGTGGACCTGTGTGAAATACATTACTGAAATTGGAAGAATAATTGAATTTTGCCACAAAGTCAGTGCAGTAGGGCTGGCAGTAAATTTGATCCCTCCCTTAATGAGATCGTGTTCGCAGACACAGCATCATTCCCTGCGTCTGTGCACTTTTCACCAGACTGCTATTGCTTCATCTCACCACAGTGTAACCGATTTCAAGCCAACCTGGAGAATGACATCACGAGAGATGTATCAATTATACTGAACCTCCATATTCCAGGTCCTTAAAAAGATATGCTCGACTCATTTAATCAGATTTTTATATTTAACTTTTTCCAATTAAATAAATGTTAGGGACTCTGATCGTTTGAGATCATGAGCAGGTATGTTATTAATATTGAGGTGGCTCTCAGACTTCCCAGCTAATTAAAGGAAACTGAATTCTCACCACCCTCAGGCAAAAATGCAGTCTGGCGAGAACAAAAATCATTTCCACGGTCAAATGAGCTTGCTCTGCCAATCTCACGTCTAATGAGAGCCTCCACAAGCAATGCAAATGTGAAATCTCCACACACTCCCTCGAGATCACCAGCATTCAGTCATCTCACCTCTCCATAACTCAGACGTTATGTAAGCCACCACGCTACTGCCAATTCGGTTGGGAAATTAGCTTTGTTTTAAACATTGTTCATGTTCATTTTCCATGAAAGCGTAATGTGGCAATAAGCATTTACTTGCCAGAAAGCATTAACCAGGGGCTCTTTGAAAAAATAGCATTAAAGTGTTTCAAAATGCAGCAATGGACAGAATTAAGAGTCAATATGTTAAAAAAGAGATGGCCAGATTTGAGGACGAAGTTAACAATGCATTAATATTAAAAAGGGCTTTTTAATGTACATCTACACTCTTACACTATAGTATTTTTTAACTGTTGAAATTATTTTGGTCTTCTGGCAAATAAAATAAAAATACACTTTATATCACTTATGTCCACCATAGATGTCTAATATGGTGTATACTGTGCATGGATCACAAGTTAACTCTTCCATTTTTGTTCTTTATTTTCCATAATGTCATTTTCTGTTACATTTATGAACATTATATAGGTATTCTTTGCCAGAAATTGTAAAGGTTTGTGAAATAAACCACTAAATACCCAAAATTATTTCATATTTCCAAACTTTTTACATAATTTGATTGGAAAATTAAAAAAAAAAAAAAATATATATATATATATATATATATATATATATATATATATATATATATATATATACACATTTTCTGTTCAGAGTTGATATTTACCTTTCATTTTTCTTTGTATGTTTCAAATTTCACTAACTGAATTTCCTTTTTTATTTATTTATAGTGTTTATTAATGAAATGTAGAATTGTGGTTTGTCGTTGAATGGTACAATTCAGGGACATTCGTCAATTGTGCAAAACAGCTCTGAAAAGAATTAGACCAATTGTTGTGATTGAAAATCAGTGTTATTCCTCCAAATATTGATTTCTTAAATCCTCTGAAGTTAAAACCTTGGTATTGTGTTGTCTAGAATATATATCTATTAATATTGACATATTCTATAAATCTGAAAAAAGCATCTTTTTTTGTCATTTTGTCCAATTGTCAAACAATTCTCTAAAGGACAACATTTTTATTTAAAATGTGGAACTAATCTCATAAGTAGTTTATAGAATAAAATAAAAATTATGTTTTACTCAAACACATCACTATAAATAATAAAGTGAAACTGAAAAGTTCCAGAGCTGTGTATAGTTTTATAGATTTTTACTAGATACAGTTTTTTGTCAAATGTAATAACATCTATTTTTTATCATGGATTTTCATATTTTAAGTTTGAAAATACAGGTCTGAGGAAAAATCATAAAACCAGGTAATAGGGTAACATGGTAAAGCAATAAAAAACTATACAGAAAAATTTGAATAATAATAATAATAATTAGTTGCACAGATGCGCCTAAAAACATCTTGAACACAAATTCCAATGTTCATTTGCATTCTGCTGATGCTTAAACAGGTACCGCTTGTTGTGATCAATAAATATTTGGAGCATAATTGCTTGAGTTTAAACAGGTTTTGCTGATGAGGCAACTGGATGTCAGTCATGAGCAGAACTGTGCCAGACACCAGAATACTGAGGCACATCTGAGATGTTTTGTCTGTTGCCTCCTGGGCTCAATAAACATGAGAGCATACAGACAGAGCTTGGGATGCGACACGCAGGGAGAACGGGAAGTGCTTGACATGGGAAGTGCTGTGATTGCTGATGAGGTGGAGGCTGCAGTCAAGTCCCCATCATCAAAATGAAAGCAGTCTCTCCAGAGAGACAAGAGCTCAGAGAGGCATGGGAGCCACTGCAGCCAGCACAACTCAACCATCACTACCTTCCTGGAGCCGCTGGCTGTAATCAAATCACATCATGGGAAAACAGCTGTCAGCCAGGGACCGGCTCCGAAATTAAAACATGAAAGGTGACGTTACAAATATGTGTGAATGTCAAAGGGGTGTGATGGATTGGCGTAACTCTGAGGTGGAAACAAAGCCTTGAAAATGATCCCGCATATTGAAATTTTGACATATTGCATGAGCATTCAAAATTTCTAGATTCAGAAATAAACAGAGTTAAACATTTTAAACTTCACAGTAACTATTCTTGTCTGTGAAAACAGTCGGAGATCTGCAGAATAATTACAGCAAATACCGGAGCAATGTTGATGATGCAAGACTTACAAACACCAAAAAATAATAATAATAATAAATCCCCTACTATAACAAAACAAAAAAACTAAGCAAAAAAATTGTCCCTCAACCAGACCCGGAGCTTGAGTTTAGCGTGTATTATAGTCTTACTCTGTATAGTATAGTCATAGTCTTACTCTTATAGTCTTAAGCTTCTGCTTGCTTTACATGGAAAAGCTGCCCATAACCTATATTTTATTAATTAACCTATATAACTTAGCATAATGAAATAGATTTGGCAAACAATCCAGTGTATCTTCTTTTTTGGAAAGCGTCAAATGATTTTACAATGCATTTTCGCAGAGGTGAGCAATGTAGCCAATCACAGACAAGTTTGTTGATTTCTAAAACGCAATGTGTTTAGGCTGGAATCCACGCAATCACCCTTCAGTCACTGTTTTTTGTCCACTCCTACATATATATTTGTTGGTGCATCCCAACACATAACACTTTTTTAATGGTTCTTTGGCGCTGACATTGTACCTCCAACAGCTACAGCAAGAGAACAGTAATGGTGGACCGCTGCTTCTTACTCAGGGCTGTGTATATGCAGATGTGAGAGCATCACAAATGGGCGTGGTCATCATAGTCTGGAACTGCTTGTGTAGAGAGACCGTTTATGATTTTTTTGAATTATAAAACAGACAGGCTGGTCAATCTCTTACAAAAAAACATAAAGTAAAACAAACAAAAAAATCTGTCTCCTAACAAAATAAAATAAAAAAATCTGCCCCCAAGCAAGTAAAATAAATAAATACATGAATTATATTAAATATGAGAAAATGGGATATTTACTGTACTGTAAGTCTCACACATGTCTTCAATACAGAAAAAAATATGAAACGATCTCAGCTGTTATACACAGCTTTATACTATTATATCATGTCAACAATTTTTGGACAAACATTTGATACCAAGTTGAACCTCAGATGTAACCACGATGGAAGTGCAGGACGTCTCCACAGCTATGACAAAGCAATTTATGAACACACTTTTGCACACTATCTGATTTCTAGACTAAAATCAAATCAAAACCCATTTTAAGCAAATTTCAGCAGCCTTAAAGCTAATGAAAACTACCGTATTTAGCCAATCTTGGAAACCCTTTGGCTTAGCAGAAGCCTGGTAGTGAGTATTCACTTGATTGGCAATCATTGGTCTCACTGAAGCTGATGAATGGAACTAGCTGATCATATAAACACACCAGTCTCACAGAATAAACAACAGCTGGGGCCGTTCGCCTGGCAGCTGCAGACGGGAAAGACGACTGAAGCATAAAAAAGCCTCAAAACTATGTAGCCACTCATTAATGTCTATCACATCATCAGAGATCGGTTGAGGACAGCTGCAAAATGTCTGAAGGAAGGCAGACCTGGCGGAGTAGGGTTTACACATTCTGCATTTATTAGAAGCCTTGAAGCTTTTTCTAAGAACCCTAATTTGTCCGGGCATTACATTAATGATGACAAATCCGTGCTTTAAAGGCTAGATGAGATCATGGCATCACAGTCTGTGGCAAAGCTTACCTTTCAGTTTCTCAGCCAAAAGAGCTGCTTCATGCTCAGAGAAGTGCATTATGGGAGGAGGTGATGGAGGTCTCAGCCAGTCCTCCTGGATTTTCCGTCGGTGCCGCTCCTCTCGTGCCAGCAATCTTTGTTTGCACTCCCACTCATACAAGTCATCTCTCGCCTGAGCAAAATCTACATGTATGCGGCCCGAATCCTTTTTATCAGTGCTGGAGCCAATGCGCATCCGATAGCCTAGGACAACACACATTATTCAGCAAACAGAGCTCTCAAACAGGCTGCTTGCATTTATCAAATATCAGTGCACTACAATCAACATATTGAATATGAAAAAGGATTTGCTTCCTGCAACATAAAGCAACTGCTGAACAAAACAGTAAAGCCATGCACATCAGCTTATGCACTTCTGTATGTTGCAGCAAATGCATCAGTTGTTGCATGTGCGCTGGTACCTAGCTGATTGGAAGATGATTTAAGCTGGTCTTTTCAGCGAAGAAAAATGCAAAATGCTTGTATGTTCCTACTATGGTAACATTGATTATTATAAAACAAGAGAAACACACAAAAATTATGTGTATAAAATTAAAAATAAAAACATCAGAGAGGTTACAAAACAATGAGTTCCAATAAAAAATAATAATAATAAAAAAAAACATCTAAATAAAAAACAAAGACACACCAGAGAGGTAGAAAAAGTAATCAGTCTCCTAACAAATCAAACATTTACTTGTATAAATAAAAACACATCAGAAAGATAAACAAATCAAACATTTACTTGTATAAATAAAAACACATCAGTAAGATAAAGAAACAAAACAAACATTTACTTGTATAAATAAAAACACATCAGAAAGATAGAGAAACAAACAATAAGTTCCCTAACAAAATGGAATAAAAACAACCAAAAAAAAAAAAAAGGCAAACCAATAACAACGAAAACAAAGACACACCAGAGAGGTAAAGGGCCTTGTCCACCATGAACTCCTCACTAAAACGAATGTGGCAGAAGTTTTTCTTGCTCTTGCGGATTGCGACAATCTCGCCACACTGGTCAAACACTTCTTTAATGATCTCCTCTGTTGCATTCTCTGGAAGGCCACCAACGAAAACTGTCTTGCACCCTGGAGGTCTCTCTCTGGTGGATGGAGGAGGAAGGTCTGCACAGTAAGAATAAATAGAAAGAAAAAACACTTACAAACAATATTGCCTATTATATACAGCTTATTTTAGTACACTTCACTACACAACTTTAAAACAGGTATGAATTATACATGTCTTACACAATCATAAATTATAGTGACATTCACTCTGAACAACATAAAAAAAAAAAAAAAATGTTTACTTAAATCAAAATGAAATTACCGGTATGTGGGAAATGCAATATACACAGAAACTTGGACTCGGGTACCTCTGTAACTCAGTGCATATATAAATGTGTGTGCTTTTCGTGGATCTTTTGTTGGCTTGGTGCTAATTGCATTATATAAGTCGCTTAGGAATACAAATCGCATCAGGTTTCAGATGACTAAAAAAACAAGAATTAATATTTTCTGGAATCTTTAGTAAAATACAGTACATATAAAACAGTTTGAGGCCACACTGAAAATCTGGGACTTAAAATATTGAAACATATGAAATATTATTATTTCAAATTATTACACGTTACCTTATATTGTCATTGCATTGTTGAATAAACATTAATTTACTTCCATTAACAAGAATATGCATTTGATTTAATTAGATTAATATGCAGTATATGCAGACCATGTGGTAAAGTTGACTATGTTGTATAAGGGTTCATTTAGATTTATAGTATTTAGAACAAAAGCTCTTCAGATTCAATAATTCATCTTTTTCTGATTTTCCACATTGGAGGATTTAATAAAAACTGTCCTGTGGTTGTTGCGATTTCAGCAATCATAAAACATTTGGCATAAAGTTACAGGTTATTCAGTGGAACATTTTACCACACAATTACAGGACATTAAAAGCGGCACAGACTGTACTTCATATATTTTCCTGAACTCAGGGCAAATTAATAAGTGCAGGCTACATTCATTTGTGCGCCTGCTTTTATGGCGTAACCTCTAATGATTTGCTGCAGTAAAATGCTTACTGGGATTCTGCGGGAACAGTGTGCAGCTCTTGCAGTGGATGATTTCCTTTATAACAGGAAGTTCTGCTGCCACAGGATGGGGCTGAACCAGACTGATGCCAGCCATCATGGGATTGATTGGGGTGATGATGCCAAGGTTGGGGTCAAAACCCTGTATACAGATGGAGTCTGGTGAGAGAAACAGAAAAAGTCCTAAATGCAGTCATTGATTTGGACCTCAGCACTGGAACCATCCGAGCAAAACCACAAAGGAGCTGGTGAAAGACCAGCGGAGATGAGAAGAGACCAGGTCACTGCTCTCACCACAGACGACAAAACCCAGAAAATCTACTAAAGATTAGTTTTGTCTTCAATGAGCCTTTATCACACTAAACTGCACAGGATCTGAGACTGGAACGCATTGAATTTGTGCAGTAAACCATGTGCACTGTAAACCATGACAGAAGTCATAAACCTCCATGCACACTTTTTACTGTATATACATGTTTGATGACAGCGCTATTTGATAGAGAAAACAACTACATCTGTTCAGTGTCAAAATTTTAATTTGTTGACACGCAGTGCCTTAATTTAATGTTCATTTTAAAAAGAAGAAGAAATGTTGACACATCTATAAAAATGAGAAATGTATGTTTTGTCTTACTAATAAGGCCTCTTAATTAATAAGGCCATGTTCAGTTCATTATAATTACTGTGCTGAGTCAACCACGTATAAGCACTCAGTAATTTGTTCTCATTAAAACAGCTTGACACACAGAGAGATTAATAATACTGAGTTTTATGTAAAATGTATAAAAATGTCCTCTCACATCAACATCCACCAGCATATTTGTTTTGGACTGTTTTCCCTTGTAAACAGTGCTTGATCTGTGTAAATGTAACCACCTACGCGTAGATTTTCAGCAAGTGATAATTTTTGGGTGATTTATTCCTTTGATGATGGTTGACTTTGAAGAGAGCACTTTAAAATGGTATCGATAAGACTGATAAAACTAAAGTTTGGCAGTCTAGGTCAACAGCTTTTTCTCTCTTAGGCAGATTTAATATAGTTTGATGTAGAAACAATAACCTACTTTGTGTTAGTAGCTTATAGTGTAACTTGAGCTTCTTTAAATAAACATTTAAACTAGCTTGTAGCTTGTCAAAATACAATTTAAACATATTTTCACCAACACTTAAACATTATTCAGTTACTGAGAGTTCAGTATTTTCACAATGTTTTCACACATATTTAACCTTTATCTGGACAATTCCCACTTACTTTGTCTTGTAGTGACATAATACAACGGAGAACACTAAATCTAACATGAGATGCTTGAACTGGAAGAAAATCTTGAATCCCTTGCTGGGAAAAGAGCTGATGAAAATTATGATCCATAAATCTCCCAGCGGCTGCAATCGTGAAAAACGCATTGGCAGATCCATGCAAAAACCCACATCAAAATGTAAACAGGTAAATTACACACACACACCTTCACATTTATCGTTTCTTAATGTTGTTTTTCTTCAGTCGGAGTGATTCAAGGACTACTCAAGGCTTTGCCTCACAGCTCCTGTTTTTTTTCCCAAAAACCTGCTTCAGGTTTTATTTGTTGTTATATCTGCTTTCCATTAAAACTGGATTCACTACGAAGTCAGCAGCTTGCAAAAGATTTAGTTCAGAGCTGCTCGTCGTTTCAGAGGTGAGACTGCATTAATCAGAGCCCATCACAAACACCATTACTAAATGCAAAGTGCCAGCCCTTGCAGTCCAAATATATTATCTGCAAGGAAATTTGCCTCAGCTGTTTTTTACAGTCTCACTTTTTTGGGGGGCTTGAAAGATTTCCAGCCATTGCTCACCATATGCATAATTCTCCACAGCACCTGAAATGACAGTGAATAACTCGAGCAGCACTAATTCACACAACAAACCTACCTGCTAATATGTAAGTGTGCTTTTTCTATTAAATACTGTGATTACATTTAAAGAAGAAAAGAAAAACGTCAAATTTGCTGTGCCTTTTTGTAGGGCTGCACAATTTTGCTAGTTATAATCACATAACAACAACAACAAAAAAAAGAATGATCATAAAGATACTGTAAAATAACTAGTATATAAATAGTTTAACACAAACATGCAGTGCATGTGTACTTCTCTAAAATAACAGCATGCAACTGTTTCTGGTGGAGCTCCCTTTCTTTCTTTTCTCTTCTCTTCTTCTTCTAAGCCTCTTAAAGCTGCCTTGGTTGAATCTTGTGTAAATCTGTGCATTCATACATTCAGGGCTTACACCATTTCTGAACCCAAATCTCCCAGCATGCTCGGTGTAAAACTCTCACAATGGAGCCGCAACAAAACCAACTCCTATTTACTAGAAAAAAAAAAATCATTTATATTTAGAGTACTGTTCATTGGTGTGCTTCATCACTCCAGCGGGATAAAGCCATCTGAAAAAAATAAATAAATAAAAGTTCTCACAAAGCATGTCTTCTTATGAGCTGGTGCAAATAAACATTTATAATCAATAGAAAATGTGCTGAAATACTGAGAATGAAACTGCCTGCGAGGACAAATTGTGTGAGTGGGCATCTGCTCTGCGAGCAGCAAATTTATGAGCAGATATGGGACAAAACAGAAGCTGTGTGTTTGTGTCATAAGCAATATGTGTGATGTTGAAGTGTGCCTGGAAACATGCTGAGGGAAATTAAAACAAAGCTCAGAAGTTATTTCAGCATAATCTGTTATATTCGACAGAAACCAGGCAAATCTTTTACAATCATCCTTTGAAGCTGGAATTTCTGACAGCGTCACTATAGTCTTTGCGGAGCCAGAGACGAACTAGCTTGTTTTTTCTCAAAGGGCCAGCATTTGTGCTAGTGTGACGAAATCCTCTTTCAGGTATCTAGAGGCATATCGCTGCATGTACTACACGTGTGAAAGAAACACAGAAAGGATGAAAGAGGATACAGTATATAAAGTCCTTGCTGGAAGTGTTTCTTTCAGCTTTGGCGTATTACCAGAGGCTTTAGCTCAGAAGCTGAGGATAATAGTTTTAATATTCATTCTTAGATGATTTCTGAAATCAACCAAGAACAAAAAAAGAAAACCGTTATTCAAGTCAAATGACTTGTGCCTTCCCAAATTCTCATAAATAATCATGATCTGAAATATCAGCTCATGCATTTTAATCTGAGCCTAATTTGCCTCAGTCCATAGCTTCCCTAGTGTGATAGTAATTAGGATCCAAACCAAGGAGAGTGCTGGGAAATAGTTCACAAAAAACTTTCACTTTTTTAACTTTTTAGTTTTATATGATTCAAAATGTAGTTTTTCAAGCTACTTGTATATATGCTACTCATCATATGTTTGAAAGAAATTGATATTATGAAATTATTAAATTGATTTTATTTATTATAGATTCATTGATGCAGAGAGACGCATACAATATATGCATAGCATGCATATTTCTTGAACAGCAAATCCACATATTAGAAAGATCACGTGACACTGAAAACTGGAGTGCAGTTATAGGAATACATTACATTTTTAAATACTTTAAAATCAGTTATTTTTACTTGTAATAATATTTGCACAATATTACAATTTTACAGTTTTTTTAGATCAAGTAAAATAGCCTTGAAGAGCATAAGAGACCACTTTCAAAGACATCGAATAATCTTACTGAACCCTTTTGAATGGTAGTGCACATGTATTAATTTTGCAGACTGAATTACTTTTTTTGACTCTTTCCAGTGCAATTAAGGTGAGAAATAATCTTGAAATAATCAATAATATTGAGCAAAATATTTCCTGCTGTTTATTACTTTTAGTATATGTAGCATTGTGTATTAGTACTGTAGTTTTAATGTAATTATACGCTGTGAAGTATACACTGACTGCTCACCCTTGCTTAAATTAGAAGTCATATCATTGGATATGAAGACATTGCTCACTTCAAAAGAGTAGCTTGACTATAATCTAACTACTTCCACTCCCATTCATGAGTCCTAGAGAGGTGAATTGTCAGTGTATGGAGAAAACAAACTGCCAAGCACTCCAGTAGTTCACTTGATGCATCCACAGCTTATTTGAGATAAAATCATATATGTCAGAGATTATTTCCGTGCAACTAGCATTTACAAAACAGCAGAGCAGTTATGATTGCAGATGGCCGCTGATGATCACTGGCCAATCAGAGACAGCATTGAGGAAAACCGTCCATCTCTACAAAGCTTCAGTCAGCTGGGAGGATTGAGACCAGTGCCCAGAGTTTAAGACAAGAAAGCGCTGGGTGCCACCATCACACCAGGACGTGAGCTTTTCAGAGCTGCCAGTATCTCAGCTGAAGAATAAAGCTTAACAAACTGTAACATGCGTCAACGTAATATCCAATGTGTAGTGTTGCTTCTAAAGGTCACATATTTGGCTGGAGAGGCTGGTGCCTGTGCTGCTTACCAAAGGGAATATGGGAACCCCGGTTTAATATCTGCTTTTTATTCCCCATGCCGTGAAAGGGAAGAGCAGCAGGATTAGCACACTGGAGGAGGGTGCAGGGCTTTACCTGAGACCAGCTGCTGCCCGGCTAAGCCCATCGGCACAATGCCCAGGTTATTCATGGCAGTGGCCCAGGCGCCAGGATCAGCCACGGGAACAGTGATGTGGCTGTGCTCGCTTCCCAAACTGCCGATGCCGTCTGCTGCAAAAAAACAAAACATAAAAACAACACAGTCCATTAGGCCCTTATGCACAATGACAAGTACCTTTAAAACACACACTGGCTGAACAGCTGCACTGTCACTCAGCATTACATGGCTGCTATGCTTTACATCAGAGGCTGGTTGCATCAGTTGTGTACAGACTATATGCTTCTCTAGTTCAAGAGTGTTCAGTTAAAGCTTCAAGAGGTCTAAATAGAGGTCTAAGGTACAGACAATTATACTGTTTCAGGAACCAATATGGCATGTGTGGTTATGAAATGAAACCAGCGATGTGTGTTTCAGAAACACTCACTATAAATGTGCAAGTTGGCAGAATAGTAAGAAATGATAAATCCTCTGTCTCTGCAAAACTGCTGCTTTGTCAAGTATTGTTTTTTTTAAATTGCATTAGTTACTGTAAGAGCTTGTATCTGATTAGCATTTCACATAGTAATTCTAAAAAATGCTATTAAAATTTCCTCTGCTTGGACTAATTTAAAATAAAAAACAACATCATATAACACAGAATGTTAGCATTGACACAGTTGTATATAAGCATATAGACAGAGAAACAAACAATCATATACAGTCATTTATTAGGCCACAATCCAGAATGTACACGCTGGTTTTACAACTGTAAGTCATTTAATTGTGTAACAAATACAAATACAGTATTCATAAATAACTGTTTGTCATAACTTAACATTTAACAGAGAAAATGGACATTGCCCACCTCAGCCGACATGAGCACATGAGAGATTTCAGTTGAGACTGGTCTTAGCGTGTTGCTAAGCTCTAATGATATGAAGGATGTTAGCATGTTGCCTTTTTTCCCACAAAGGACACTTGCGAAGCTGCCCTAGAGTCTCAGAAGACAGCATAACCATCCAGCCTACGTTTGGAATGGTTTTCACATCTTTAGCGTGCCCATCATGCCTTAAAATGCTGCCCATATAGGCAGCTCACTAGATTTTGGAAGCATGTTCAGAGGAGGTACTGGACATAATTAGAGAAGGTTAGTTACCGCTAGCCATGGCCCGTTGTCAGTGTTTGTTTCTGTGGGTGCCACTGCTGTCACAGAGCCCTTGCTCTTCCAAGACAGCCGGCCGGGGAGAACGAAGCTCTCAGGAACTCATCACAGCATTCAGAGAAACCTGCAGCACACACAAAAGAGAGCCGAGATGGCATTCAGAGCACAGCCACACTTTTATTAGGACTATTTAATTTGGCTAAGGATGGCCGCTCTGTTCCCAGCGCTCCAGCCAAATGCACAGCTACAAATGCCTCCTCAGATAGAACGAGGCTATAAATAGTAATGAAAATATCACAGTAACTCTCATTATCGGTTCCTAATGTGTGAACTCTTACCATCACACCGGGTCCAATAGTTTCTACAGCTGTGGTAACAAGACTGCAGGAAATGCCTTAAAGGACGTGTAGCTCCTTAAAGCCACTTTGAGACATTCTGTCAGTGCATCCGCTCTAAATGACTTACAGCTGACCCATCAGTCTTCCATCAAAATGACACATGTCATCCGCTGATGGGTCACAGTGTGTGCGAGTGAGATCTGACCCCCTCCCGTCTGTGTTTCCCCCTGACAGATCACATCCCCTCCTCCTGCACTCTCTAGCCTCGTCAATTATATCATCCTGGAAATCAAAGTCTGGGAGATGGGGCCATTAAGCTGTTTAATACGGGTTGGAATAATGGATCCCACACACGGAAAAAAAAGCGAAAGCGCAGTGCTCTGTCCCCAGTGGGGTGGTGAGATTGAAGTATCATCAGTATGCCAAACTCTTAACCACAGCACATTATTTCAATCTGTCACGCGGATATCAACTTAGGAGCAATGCAATTCCCTTTAATTGAGAAACAATCATATCACAACTTTGATTAGGCATGGCGGTAATGTATTTGCATTTTATTTTCAGGAAATGGATATCTGGTGAAAAAGCGTGTGGATTTTAACTCCTTCGGAATAATGGCTGGCATCTCCGGTGGAAAAATAAAGAGAATGAAAAACGTGCCAGGAGCTTGATGACGTGCAGTAGCGCTCAAAACATTTAACCCTATAAAGCCTACTGTAGAATTTCTAAGGCCACTAAATTATCAAAATGATCCAAACTTTGCTAAAAAGCATGATGCACATAATCTAGCTTCTGTCACCTGATTGATAGTTTAACATTTTCAGCAATCAACCATCAATCAACCATTTTGATGTAAAGAGTTAAAGCCCGCATGACATGGAAATTTACCTTATTTAGTTTCTTGATGCATGCTCCTGTTCTGTTAAAAATTGTTCTGTCTGTGAAATGACTTTCCTATTCTTGTAACGCCAATTTACATGATCCAATCATAAGAAAATGGGGATTCAATCAACTCCTGATGCAAAATATCAAGTCCTGTCCTACATTTTGTCTTGTTGAATATCTTGTTTCACTTATAAATGTGCCACATTAGAATAACATTTTTACCTTAATGCATACATAAATACATAAGTTGGGACAAATATTGCTTGATGCACTCAGACGTGTGTATTGCTAAGAAGTCAATTTTTCTAAGCTCATAAGGGAAACAGAATGCAATTTTGTGTTGTTTTTCACTGGTTTTATATCTTGTGTCTTTTGAAGCATGACACTGCTTTTTAAAAATGGGGCACTGAACATTTAAAAACGTCAACTTTTTCTTAGATGTTTGTGCTAAATTTCTTCAGGAAGAATAGAGACAAAACTGAGCCATTTGTTGAGATACAATACGAGTATGGAAAGCTATCTGAAAGGTATGGTTGGTACATCTCCTTCATCTCGATCTCACTGTGGGTAATGTGCCCTAAATGTGAAGGCAATGTAGCATCACAAACACAGCTCAATATAGCATCATCTCATCCCTCATAAGGTCCAGAAGACAGCGTGGAGTAAAGCATGGCCAGCAGAACTGCCTAATCATCTCTCCTCCTGTCGGTCTGTGCTTCTCTCCCACTGGTCATTACCAACAAACCTCATGGACTCACTTCCCAAACTCATCCGACTCACTTACACATACAATGAAATATTTACACCACAACCCATGTTTCTTTAATAATTCATGGACTCACTTGACATTTCTGAATCATTTAGGTGGCATCCACTTCCAAACAAGTGGGCCTTTTCAAATTTGTTGACTATTATGATCAGAATGTGAAAAAAACAGAAAGGAACGGGCTCTTATGTGTTATGCATTTGCAAGAGGCTTGATATTATAGTTTACAAATGCTTCTCGGGAAGTAAAATTGATGTATCAATTTGATGTGAATTGATTTTTATTACCTTTAACTTTCAGTTCCATAAGATTCCACTTCAAGATCCAAATAGTTGTTGTGTTTCTCTCAGCAGTATGTCAAGACTGATACGGTTAGCTGGATTTGGTTTTGTGATGTGTTCTTTGGTAAATGAAAAGGTCAGTTTTCGATGTCAGGGTCGTATTATGGATGGAGCCCGTGTTTCCAGGGCCTCTGACAGCCAGGGCCCTCAAACTGAGAAGCCTTCTGAAACTCAGTGTGTGTGTTAGCTCAACACAAGGTGCGTTTATTTTCATAACTGCAACTTTATGTATCTTTTCCTATAATTTAGACATTATACACACAGCTGTGTGAAAATGCTAACTTAAAGAAAAAAAGTCTGCACATTATGACTGCAAACAATATTCCCCTGTAAGACATTCTCACAATGGTAATGTTTCAAGCCTGTCAGCTCTTCATTAGACAAATTATAAATGGATATAGAGCAGGCTGGTTAAAAACATTACAATTGTGAAAATGTCTTAATAAATCCAGGGCAATATTGTTTGCAGTCATAGGGGGTGTCTACACACACAATTTTCAACTAAAAAGGAAACCATTTTATGCATTTTGGCCATTAATTTACACAACAGCGTTGTGGGGACCAGAAAATGTAAACTTTTGAAAACAGTTCTCAAGGTGCACGTTTTTGAAAACGATACACTTATTGTCTCCAGGTAAACTATGAAAATGGCAATTTGTGAAAACAGTGATGTCATGGACGTGTTTTATGTGTTCAGTCTACATGGGTGTGCAGAGATTAAATATGAATTATAACATATCAAATTAATTATCGGGGGGAGGGTGTAAGTTGCGTGTGAGAATTACCTGTGTCTGTGCATCTTTCAATCAATGAAGCTGTAAGTTTAGTTACTTCAAAAACAGTGATTTTACCCAATCGTTGCTGAGGAATATTATTGAGCGGTCCATCGTCTTAGTTATTTTATGAATCTACAAAGCAGCATTGACAAGTTTATGTGCTCCTGAATGTTTCTGTTTGTGCATACTTTGATTTCCAGTCTCTCTAATATATATATATATGTAATATTATTATTATCATCTAAAATTAAGGTTTTTATGGTTACGTGCATGGGTTTTTGTACTTTCATATTTATAATCAACAGTTTTATATTTTCCATTGTTTTAAATTTAATTACTCTATTTATGGCTTAAAAGTGAGCTGCCTCTTGTTGCACTCTACAAAAGCATTTTTATCAGTCTAGTTCCATTGTTCTTCTGTCTACATCCGTCTGACAGATCCAAAATGCCAAACATTCCACTTCTGAGAACATCATGAGTATGTGCTTTCAGATATCCAGCATAAGGGTGATCTATTTATTCGCTTGAGGCCATGGAACAGATGATACACGTCCCACATGCTTCTCGTCGTAAGACCAAATGCATTCTATGCACATACCAGTTTAAAAAGCTCAGCACAGCATGCTGTACATCAGCAAACAGTCTCACCTACGCAGAACTTGCAAAAGATTGTGTTTTTATCAATGCTCCATAATAACCCACCCATGGTGTAGCTAATGTTTTGGTACAAACACATCATATGCTCAAGCTGCAGCCTGCACACAACATCAGATTTATGGCAGAATCTAATGTGCATGCTAAATGACACTTGCACACTTTCCAGGCATAAATCCCAATGAAGGAGTTCACTACTAAGCAACATTATATCGACCACAGACATTTGTAACTTTTATCTCATAATTCTCACTTCCATAGTAATGTGCCTTATACATATTCAAAATTAATGTCAGTTTATACGTGGAGGTGCAAATGTTTATTTTACATTAATTTAATCTACAATAATTCTCTTTCAAAATAAGGTATGATTAGATCAGAGCTTAAAAATAATGACTGTTTCAAACAGGTTTCTCAAACTGTTTGCTATTGGTCAGTCAGAGCTAATAGTCCCGCCCCTACACTCACACCATTGGTTAAGCCAGTGCTGTGATGTGTTAGACCAGTGGTTCCCATTCCCAACCTTTTTCTACTCTCGGCCCACACAACCAAACACATATGTTTGCGCGGCCTACCGCAAAAAAATTAAAACAAAATAAAAAAATTTGACCCCGCTATTGTTGGGTTAATAACTTATCACTCAGAAGCTAGACTGTATTTATTGAATGAACTAGGGCTGTGCGATATGAAGAAAAAAAAAATCTATCGCGATTTCTTTGATCAAATTTGCGATTTTGATTTAAGTCAAAATAATCACTATAGTAAAGGTATAACAAAATTTCTAGACTCATGGCAAAAAATATAAATAAATAAATCCAGTTTTCTTTTTGCCATTTTTCTTTTTTGCCATGCATTGTTCCTCGGTGTTGAAATAGATTTGTTATACATTACACAGGTTCACATGTACTCCTAGTGGTGCAGAAGCAGCAGCGAGAGCGCATTATTGTAACGCGAAAGCAGATTAAAATAATTCATTCTGATTGGATCAGATAGCATACTGTGCTATAAATTTAGAAATCGCACAGCCCTAGAATGAACTGGCAAATAACTGAACAAACTCGGGCTGGCACTGCTCAGCAAAACGGGAAAACCAGATCCAGGCAGAGCTCGGCAGCGGGTAGACAGTCAGCGGAGCAAGCGTCAGGAGGGAACATGTTGACAGCCATTTATGCATGTTTGAATTTGTTGTTCTGTAGCATATGCAGCAAAAAATATTAATTGGTGGTTTATTCGTAAACCAATCAAAGAGCTCGAATTGTGGAAGCATAGTTAAAGTTTAATATAACATTTTTTGTTATTTAATTATATATATGAAATTATTTATGTTATGACTTATTATATGACTTATAACAATTTACTACCAGGAATTAACATCCATAATGCAACAGAGTTTGGCCTTAAACTGAAGCAGATTCAGAGCTCGTATCTGCAGCTCGGCGTGAATACAGCTACTTCGTTTGAATGAAATGGCTAACGCAACACTGCATCCGAACAAAAGAAGGCAATTCTCCATCTGCTCATCCTGAACAGAGTCAGAGGAGCGTAAATGGGTCTACAGTAGAGGAGCTCTAAAGATCACTCACTGTAGGACTAGACCTCCGCCAACTGACTGAGGAGAACGCAAAGAGCTCGCACCTTTAAACACATGTAAGCAAAGACACTGACACCACATCCAAGATGAAGCATGTGCAATAAAACTAAGCAATGACAGTAGCTTGTGACTAAAGACACAGATGTTTACACTGTGAGTGACAGTGTTTCTTTTGACTGTGGTTTCTAAAGCCTCTCTCTCCCTCCCCCACTGTTCCTTGGAAGCATGCACACCTTTGCATTATCCTAATCCCATTACTGAGATGAAAAAGCTGGAGAATCCCTCGGTATGTATTACAGAAATGTAATTCCGGCTGGAGCATTGGTTAAGATCTGGTGCACAGCTCTGATGGCTGTCCAAAATCTTTTTAGTGCTGTTGGGCATGAGTGGTCATTGAGATGGGACTGAAGGGAGGTGGAAAACCAGTCCATGTTACAGATAGGACATATCTGAGATAATTACATAATTACACATTTCAGGAAGTACCATTAGTGATATCTAATGGTACTTCCTGAAATGTGTAATTATGTCAGAGCCACGTTTTGTTTTCAATAGGTTTTTAATAAATCTTAAAGGGTTAGTTCAGTCAAAATGAAAATTAAGTTATAATTTGCTCTTAAAAGTCATCCTGAAGTCATCCAATGTGTATATGACTTTCTTCTTTCAGATTAATTCAGTTGGCATTATTTAAAAAATTTCCTTTAATCTTTCAAGCTGTTTAATGCAACTCAGTGGGTGATTCTGTCTAACGGTCCATGAGAAGTTTAATAAAAAGCGCATCTATTAATAAAAAGTGTCTCACATGGCCCCGGGGGATGACCATAGGCCTCCGGTAAATATCCATATTTAAAATGTAATAATCACTTAAATCTAGCTTGCGCTAGAATGGCATACGATGTCAGCTTTGTGCATGCGCCGCTCAGAAGTTACGCACACGGCAACGCAGCGGAGAGATCAAAACAAAGTTCTATTCTATTCAAAGTACAACAGTGCCATTTTTGATTATTTCCAAGCCAGCAAGGAAAACAGAAAGCATCAGTTAATCTTTAACCCTTTCATACATGAATTATGATAACCTCAGTCAAGATTTTTTCCTGTGTTTTTATTGCTCTTAGGGCATGAAAAATGAGAATTTATTTTATTTTTTTGTACAAATTTTTCAAAGAGATCTTTAGATGTCCACTTGAGTGGACAGCATGCGGTTATGGTTTAAACTGGAGATATACTTTATTAAATATAAGACAATAATCAAACAGATAAAGTATGTGAATTTAACAAACTAATCAATACAATTGCATCAAATCATGTGAAAACAAATATATACAATCTAATATATATATATGCTAAATATTGCAAAGGCTTCATACAACTTCATACAAGTTGCACTTTGCGTATCTTTGATATTAGAACATGAGGACATGATTCCATCAGAATTTTCTACAGCCTGTCAAGGTACAACTGTGGAAACCACTCAGATGCTCCCTCCAGTGCACCAGAGTATGGATATTTACCCTTATTAGCTGATAATTCTGATTATGTTCAAGATGGACATTCACATTTCTATCATAGCCCTCCTCTGAGAAAACCTAGCGATACGTTTTTTCAATATCATCTGAAATGATCAGTGTTGGGGGTAATGCATAACACATTCAGATTACTTTTTCTGATGTTACAAGTAAAGTAATGTGTTACAAGTAACATGCATTACCTGATCAGATTACTTTTTGATCTAATAAGTAATTAACTACAAGTAACATGCATTACCTGGTCAGATTACTTTTTGATCTAATAAGTAATTAACTACAAGTAACATGCATTACCTGATCAGATTACTTTTTGATCTAATAAGTAATTAACTACAAGTAACATGCATTACCTGATCAGATTACTTTTTGATCTAATAAGTAATTAACTACAAGTAACATGCATTACCAGATCAGATTACCTTTTGATCGAATAAGTAATTAACTAAAAGTAATGCGCATTACCTAATCAGATTACTTTTTGATTTAACGAGTAAAGAAACACATAACAAGTAACATGCATTACCTAATCAGATTACTTTTTGATGTAACGAGTAAAGAAACACATTACAAGTAACATGCATTACGTAATCAGATTACTTTTGATGTTATGAGTAAAAAAACGCATTACAATAACGTGCATTACGAAATCAAATTACTTTTTGATCTAACAAGTAATGCATTACAAGTGTCATACATTATGTAATCACATGATTTTTTTCGATGTAAATGAAAAAATTACATTCTAATAATACAAATACATTTATTTGCACAAAAAAGTCACTGCAGATTAAGTTTTTAAGTTTTAAGTTTCAAAAACAGTATTCACATTATAATTAAGAATTCTAGCTGAAATATAGCAATTGATGCATGACGTCCACTACAGTGGACATGTGATTAATCAGTGTTTTCTCTCAATCTAAATTCAAAACTCATTAGATATTGCTTGATGCTGCAATATTTTTTTTTACCTACAAGAGTCTCCTAGGATAGAAGGAATGCGTGGATATTCCGGAGCAACTTGGCATGTCTGACTGACCCTTGGCCATCTTGGTTTGGAGGGGGAAAAAATCGAAACACAACAGCCTGCCACTCGGTTGCAATTTATAGGATGACGCACCAGGGTCCAATGAAGAGGCAGATGTGCAAATTTGCCATAAAAACCCATGTAGATTCAAGAAAATGCTTTTTTTATAGCTGTCCACTGTAGTGACCACTATGCATGAAAGGGTTCATTTGTTGTGTGTTTTTTGGCTCTTCTTTGTACCAGTGTCACTAGATTGTATACTGACACCTACTGGCCTGGATTAATTGACTCTATATTTGAGCTATTTGCAATCTTGTCATAAACGTAGATTTTCTCTTTTTAAATGTTCCATTAAAAACCTAATAACTGTAAGTTACTTTACCATATATGATGGTTTAACATTGTGCTCTATATAATTTTACTGTAAAATACTGTGAACAGTGGCGGCTCCAGACAATTTTGATTGGGGGGGCAATGGCGGGGTCCTGGTCTTTTCAAGGGGGGTCTCATGAAAACCAACAAAAAATACAGTGGACACGGCTAATAACTGCATATTTCTGCTACTAAACTACAAAAACACCTTTGCAATGTAAACAAATGACAGGCTACATTTGTTATTCATATCCTTCACACTGCACTTTCATGTCAGGTATATTATGCATTTTTATTGACATTGATATTTTTACATTTATTTCCAGATAGATATTATTGAGTTTACAGGCTAAAGTGGTCTTGCTGTTGTAAACACTGTTGCTATTGTAGAAAAAATATTTGCATCACATTTAAAATCTGAATTGTTTTTATTTTTATAATGATAATTCAGAGAATGAGAAAATCTGAATAAGCCTTACCAGTGTTGTGATAATTATTTTTACGAGTTAAAAATAAATAAGTACTGTAATATAATAAAAGTTTATTCAAATAACATAAAAAAGACCAGACCCCTCGATGCCTGTGAAACTTTTCTCCCTCAAACAGCACGCTAGTGTTACTTCTACACTACAGGCTACACACAGCAATATAAACAACGTATCTGCATGTTCTCACATCGTTCTTGTAAAATAATAATAAGTAAATAAACATCAAAATCACTTCGCTGAGAATGAAACACCACTTACCAGCTGCCACGATGTTGAAAATATCCTCTAGCAATTAAAAAATGCGCGTGCAGCGTGAGGAATCTTCCCGGTTGGATGAGGTCGTAGTCAGGTGAACGGTCATCATGTTAGTCATTTTATTTACGGCTAAATTATTATTAATAAATTGTACTAATATTATGATTGGGCGTGGGCAGGCATTCACAAAAGTGTATGTTATTACAAAAAAAATTGAGGAAATTTTGCTTTGACAAAAGGGCACTTAAGGGGCAAAGGAGCAGGTGCTCAAGTGAACCGGTTCTTTCGGACAATTCGATCAAATAAACCAGCTGAAAAAAAAAATGGTTCACCGGTTCTTTTGCGCTCGATGTAATGCCGTCATTGGCGATGATTGCCCTTCATTCAAGCCTTTGGTTTACCCGCACTTATAACATTAGCACAGAATCAGTTCAGAATCAATCACCAAAAGAATCAGTTCGGTTCAGATGCGCTCACGCTCTGTGTCAGTCTGCTTCACGCTGAATCACGCATGCGCAGTTATCATCAGCTCATCTGTTCTCGAATCGGACGCGTCCGACAGAAACGGTTCTCGGTTCAGTGTATGAATAAATGTCGAAATAATTATTATTTATTATTGTTCTGCGTCGTTTGAAGAGAAACATTTTTGGATCTTTATCCCGAATATATATATTTTTTAATCAGGAAGAGGCTGGGGGGTCAAATGGGGGGTCAAGGCATTTTTTGGCAGGGTCTTGAGACCCCCCAAGACCCCCCCTGGCGCCGCCGGTGACTGTGAAATGTATGGTTTTTGCATGAAAATCTTTGAATTACCATATAACTGATTAAGTAAAAGAACATTCCCAGAAGTCTGTGTGTGATGCACATATGATTTTATTTAAATATTATTTCTTCTGTGGTTCTTCAAATTATTATTATTTTTTTATCTTTAATGTACATTAGGGTGTTTTGTGTTACATTATTTTATAATTGATAATTGTATTGTATTCATGTCATGTGTTTCCCTAATAGTGTTTTGCATGTATGAACCTGTGCACCATCTATATACGAGTACTGACAATGTTTTATGTACAGGCCACTTACAATGAACTCTGATTCAGTAGATAGTACATTAACATTATATAATTTAATGAAATATACAGGTGTACGTTGTAAAACATACAGGCACCATTATGCCATCTGTAATATTGTCGCCATATTATGGTTTTATGGTGAATTTTTGACAACCACAACCGTTTTTTACAATGAATAATAAAACAATTTAAACTCAGATCAATATATAAGCAAGTCATTACTGCATAATGGTCTACTTTGTGATAATGACCAACAGAAAGTGTATTATATCTTACATAAATATGGAGGCAAAAAAAAAAAAGTAAATAATAATGAAGCCACCAAACTCAAAATATAAATGAAATCATCGAAACTACACACTAAAACTGAAGCTCAGACGCAAAAGATGAAAACCAATTGTCTTGCTAGATGTTTCTCTCACTTTGTTCAGCACATTTGTAGCTAAGCAGGCAAGAAAAATGAGCAGTTGTCACCAGTGAGGACAAATGGGGTTGTGCTGAATTTCGCTGTAGAGATATCTTCGCTTTTATTTTCCTGTGTGTAAAAATGAAAAAAGCCTACCTGACTGGCAGTTGATACCAGAACAGAAGCCGAGAGCCATGTCTGATCCTCCCTGACTGGCCATTTCATCTCTCTACCCTACAACGTCCACCTAATTGCCATTCACTATGAAGCATATCCATGTCTTTCAGCTGCCCTCTATCCACTCTGTCGCACCAAGGTATGATCTGTAGCTGTGTGTCAAAGCAGAACAGACATTCATCTGTGGATTATTTCTCTTTGTTCTCTTTCTGGAAAGTGCCAGGCACATCACTGACAGCTCTGATCTCAGTATTATGACAAACAGGAAACCAGGCCTGTGCATTTCTGTAATAAGACTCCTATTTGAGGAAAAAGTAATTAGTCGGCCATTACATTGCAAAGCTAATTAGTGTGTCTGTAGTGCCTGCGAAAGTGTCCGGGATGATTCAGAGTGCCTGTGGATAGCCGTCCTGCCACTGTCAGCCCAGCACGCTTCTGAACTCTTAATGAAGACAAATGTGAGCGATTGTGTTTGCAGACACCCAACACAAAGGAGCATGCAACGGAAGTCAACTCCTCACATCTGCTCCCTCCCTTCCTCCAGCCTTTCAGCCATGATCCCTCACTTCCTTCTGCCATTCGGTCTGCCACACACTATTTTTCTTTTTCTGACCACACACTCTTTGTCTTTTTCGACAAGAAAAGTGCACTTTCTTTTCTATGAATATGCAAATTAGCCCCGCCTCCACTCAGTCAGCTCGGACCATGGGCGTGGTAGTGGGGGGAAAAGTGGACCTGACTACCCAGGGCCCCGTCTAGGGAAAGGGCCCTTTGAAATCCCATGGATTTTTTTTTTTTTGCAATTTTTTTTGTAGCCTAATTCGAATTAATTGGGCCCTCCAATTGAGGTCATTATTCATTTCAAAATATATTGATAACACCAACTGAGAGAATGAACTCAGTGCCAGTAACTCTGGATAATATATAATATAATGTGTGATATATTCTCAAACTCCTTAATAAATTATCTGCCTATATTTCTGCACATGTAGATGTGCCTACCAATATCACTGTGTTCTCAAGTGCACACAGGTAATATTGATTTGAGCAATAAAGCGAATGATCATTTTTGTTTGGTGAAAAGCCCTAGCATTGCAGCACAGTGCTGTGCTTAAAAGCTATAGTCAATGCTCAATAAATTCATGATGTTATCAAAGCCAATGAATAGGGTTGCAAAATTCTGGGAATTTTCAAAGTTGGAAAAACTAAAAAGACAAACAAAAAGACACGTCAGTGGGCATTTACTGGGATGTAGATTACATCTCATTTGACTTTTCTTTTTTGTTTTGTTTTTTTTAGTTGAATTTTTTTTTTTTTCATTATGGCAGGCTTAGCTTATTTGATTGGTTTCTGAGGGTACAGTTGTCTCGTGTTCTCCTGTTCAAAAATAAATGTTTTTAATTTAAAACTTGCATCAGTATCATGGATCAAAATTTTAGTACACAAACCCGATAGCCTAAGGTTTAAAGGTATTTGAGCACAAGTAGGCCAAATAGATTTAAACACTGTTTATACTTGTTTATATTCAAATAACTGAAAAAAAAATCATTCAAAATGGAATTTTCATTTTGCTAACCCGCATCGTACAATGGCATGTGTAGGGGGCCCACTGACATTGAGAGTATACAGGGCCCAGAATTTGGTGCTACGCCCCTGCTCGGACTGCTTGCTCCACTTTCACATCGTTAACTGAAGTGGTAAATGCTAGACAATGGCAAGTGGCAATATTGGATTAATTAAGCCATATACATATGCTTTAACCAGAAACTGATTCCAAAGAAGAAGAGGAAGAGCGAATAATACAGGGTTGTCTACAAGACTGTGTATTATAATGGTAATGAATTTTATGTATCACACTCTACAATGCCACATAACTGATATCATTGGCCTTTGTGTTGCTAATAATATATTGCTAGAGTTACACAAATAGCATTCTGGTTCACCATTTCAGAAAAATACCTTCAAAAAATCTTAGGTAGAAACGCTCATCTAATGATATGGAAAACCCAACCCCACAGGTTGATGGGATTGTTTGCATGAGGGGCTTTCGCACCAGAGGATAGTTTTTATAATTCTTATGATTATTGGCAGAAATACCCAATTTTTGGGCATGTTTGTACCGTAGAGACTGGGAACAACTGTTTTTATATCAATGCCAATTGGGGGTACTAAATTAGCTCCTACTTCAGAGTAGGATGTATCCCAACACAATATGAACTACCAGTTATGTCTATAATACATTTTAAACTTTTATAACATCTGACTGGCAAATGAGTCCATGAGCAGTGGCCAATGAAACTGAGAGAAAGTCTGCAAGAGGACAGTGGGAAGTAGGCGTAAATAAAACACATCACTGCCGCCCACATCTCTCCAGCTCTCTCAACCATATTTTCTCTCCTTTTCACATTCTGTTAAAAAACGAGCATAAACCCTGTTGACATTGTGTCAAGAATTAACTTGACACAATGAGTTTGTGAGCGATTTGAGAAGGTTTGAGACCGACGTTGCAATGTGTGATAGGGAGTTGTATAGAAATGTCACAGGTAGTCGACAGGAGCAGGGTCGCCAATCGCTTTCTTAAATTTTGCCCAACCCATGAGGGAAAAGAACAGAGGAAAAATAGATATTGTAGCCATGAATTAAGGATTTATTCCCACAATTTTTTCATTTGTGGACACATTGTACTAATTCCTTCCCTCATTTTAATTGAGTTAAATCACGGCAGTGATTAGTACAATGTGTCCACAAATGAAAACAAATGTGGGAATAAATCCTTAATTCATGGCCATTATAATTATTTTTTATTTATTTTATTTTCTCTCAGCTTGTCATGTGTGTGCCTAAGTAGAAAAGTAGAAATAAGCGTAATTTCAATAAAATGTCAATAGGTTTGAAATCCGCTTTGAAATCTCCAAAATTAAGTTGTTTCATGCCATTACTGCAATGGTTCCTCAGTGTTTCGTCTCTGTGGATTCTAGTGTGACACTAACGTAAAGAGTAAAGTCACACTGCACTGCAGGTCACCAACTCAGCTCCTCAAAATGATAACGTCTTTTTTTTACCCAGCTCTCCTCTCATCTGTCCGTTCGCTCCATCTGTTGCCCCTGTCTGTTGACACCCACTGCTGAGGGTCGGCTCTTGGCTGAAGGTGTAGTAGTATAGTATCACATGTCAGATTTTTGCAGGACCAGCACCTGTGCACTCGCGCACTCGTGAAGAGAGCAAACCTTTGTTATTTGGCGCTGCATAGACAAGCTTTAATACTTGAGTCTGAGAGCATGTTAATCCATGTGCACATAAATGTAATGTGTGATAAATCCATATTTATGGGTCAACAGGTCCAGCGTGGATTAACACACTGAAGATTACATGTTTTCTATTTTAAAAGATATTTTAAAAGATTATCACCACTCATTTCCCCCTTCCCTTTTTATTTTCATTTTCCTTTATGAGATGCCACAATGCAATATGTTGTTTTGAGTGTAGCATCTGCCAAGAGAATAAATATGCATTTTTTATGCATATTGCCAACCTTTTCGCCCTTTTTATTGATGACGGCATGAAAAAAAATAGATTTTTTTGATTTTCTGAGGAATATCTGAGCTGTGATTGCATTACCCACAATGCCAGGGTGCTCTGAGTGTTTTTTAAAGTGTCAATATGTGGATGCTAACTGTCTCAATGGTATTCTGGTCCCTACCCTATATAGTTTTTTTCACCTGATGGGCAATAAAATGGGCATGTTCCATGAGTCATGTTACATTAAAAATTTATTCAAGTTACAATGAAATGAGTGAAAAAATGTAATTCATTCAGATTATCAAATTTTTATGAGCAATGATATTCTGGTCCTTAGACACTCTATATGCTAGATATTTTTAAATGGTGGGTAATAAAGTTAGCAACAAAAAAAAAATCTGATTGAATTAGAAAATCTAATCATTTTGCAAAAGAAAAAAAAAATACATTCAGATTACACTGGAAGTAGGTTAGAAAATCTAATAGTTTCACATCAGCCACATTTCTGCAAAATTTAGTGGCCATAAAAAGTACACTGTCTATTGTAAACGGTATAGCGATGTATGCTGTCAGATTCAAACCAAGAAGCTTTCTGTTCATCAACATGGCAAATCTACATGTCCAACCTGGAGCTGTAGCATGGGAAATCCTTTCTTCCTCACATAAAAAAAAGAAATAAAATTTGCAACTGAATTTCATCTGTAAAAAAACAGCAAACAACAGCAAATGTGAACATACCTTTACACTAAAGGAGGGACTCAAACCCTTTTTCACCCACACAAATGGTCAGGGAGGAATAATACACCAATGGTTAATATTTAGTATTAGTACTAAGTATGAGTAAAAGTGTTAAACAAATCTGACAAACACTCAAATGAGTGGCATAAACATATTAGAGTATGTGTGCTCTAGTACAAGCTATACAAATTTATTCTGTCCCCCTTTCTTTTTCCTCTCTCTCTCTTTATTAATTTGTTAGATTTAGACTCACATCTCAATCTAACTAATCTCCAAACAAACTATCCTCCATCCTCCATCCTCCATCACAGCATTCTGAGCTCCAGTCACCAATTTTATCCACCGCTGGCCACAGAAGCCATTTGTGGTGTTGTAATCACATCTCAGCGTCTAGAAGTGTGACTGAGTGTATTATGTAAAGTCTAAAGAGGAAACTGAAGTTGGTATATGTTTGAAACAGTGTCTGTCTTGGCCTGTAGCTACAGAAGGTCTTATGCACTTTTCCAAAAACTAGCAAGAATCTAAACACTTTCTCTTGGCATCATTGCATGAATCCTTGAAGGAGAAAGCAATCAGAATGCATTGCAACAAGGAGTTCATCCAAGATGGCAGACAAGATACATTTCTGTTACAAAATGTATTACAATATAGATTAATTATCAATAAACATTAAAAAAAATTAAATAGATAAACTGACCCAATATTTTTACCCATTTGTGCATTTTTGTGATTAGAGTACTACATTGTTAGGTTAGCATCATGCTAATGCTAAAGTCTATTGAAATTAACTGTACTGTAAGTTGTGCTATCTCATAAGGAGCACTCTTTCTGTGATGCCTATGAAGAACATTACTTGAGGTGAGAATGCTGCCTATGTAGGCAGAAAATAGCAAGGCTGTAAACATCACATAAACATCATCTGAAAACATCACATTTAAATATATTCCCTTCAAGCATATCATATCTGTAATATGTATGCTGAAGTTTACTTCTTTTTCACAAGGGCATGTGTGTGTGTGCGTGTGCGTGTGATGTGGCAGCTAGCAGCGTGTGTTGGGGTAATGCTTCTAAGTCACAGTGAAAGTGACCAGATGGCGAAAGCGAACTGAAGCATTCCTCTAGCTATGACTGCTCTGCATTTTAAACAGCCTGCCTCATCATGATCTCACATCACACACGCACACACACACACAACGTAGGCAGAGCCAATTAGCATCGTGCTGCATTTCACACATTGCCTGTAAACCTGAGCCAAGAATATTTAGAGACAGTGGTCCACATAGAAAGGGTGAAATAGCACAGGATGTTATTACAGCCTGAAAAGAGCCGCCATGGCCATTGTGCTCATCTAACCACCTGCAAAGCACGAGTGTATGTGCTCAGAAGTAAAGTGTTGCTAAAGGTGAAGTGTGTCCTTTTTTTCCATTGTTTAAACACATTATCCTATCACAGTTTAATGTGCAGAGTCAACTACTGTATAATTAGGTAGACTGATTTCCCTGAAAAGTGTAACACTGTGGTTCTATCATCACATTTCCAACAAGCTAAACACAGTAGCTAATGATGTGAGCTAGTTTCCCTGCTGACCAAAGAGATGAGAAACATACTATATTCTGAAGTACACTTCCAACTGACATTCCACGAGGCCTCGGCAGAGATCAGTGACACGGCTGACATTATAAATAACGTGACAATGCCAATGAGATAGATGCATTGAATTAAGTACATACTCTGACATTTGGCTGCATGATTTGAGTAAAAATTAAAAACAATTCTGATGATTTTCCTGGTCTGTATGGCTTTACAATTTGGCAACCCCCCCAAAAAAGTGTGTTGTAAAAGTGTAATATCATACTACTAGTAAAAAATATACTATTATTTTGAGATAATTCTGTTTAAATGTATCCATTCAAGCTCAGGGGGATGCAAATGAGGAATCAATTCTGTGTTTGTGTGCTGTCTGAAATGTTAAAATAACTTAGAAACTCATGCTAATGATTAACTACGATCCGTTTCGCCCCTACAAGCGAGTGAACAACTCAAATGAATTAATTTATACCACTATTTAAGACAGTGGTGCATTTTGGTAGCCAGACTGGAAGACACAATGTCCCCGGGACGTCTGTCTAGTGATTTCGCGAGACCTGGTATGGAAGCCGACATATTTAAAGGAAAGTCGACTCCTAGACTGTCATGATTTTGGCTAATGCAGGACACTACTGAATGATTTAAGGCACAGTTGTCTTATGATACATCACATAAACTGTTATGGCTTTCTGTACACTGTGTTAATACAGATTAAATGTCATCAGTGGGCCAAACCATGAGAAAAAATCCAGAGATCGCAATCTAATCCCATGAAATACACAAGGGAGGTCAAAGACTCGCAAATGACCACGATATAATCCCCGTGAAGAGGAGCGCTGAAGACTTGAATGCATACCATGTTTAAGTGGAATCTTCCCCAGACCTGCTAATGAACCTCACAGCCGTGCTGATTTAACACTCACACCAGCCAACGTGATGAGAAAGTGTGTCTCTCCTCACCACGCAGAGAGAGAATATAAAGACACATCAGAAACCCTACTGTGACCTACATGCACACTACCCAATCCCCGCCAGAAGCTGTTTGTTAAAAAGAGCTGAACCCAATTCCCGCTGGTATTGGGTACAACTGTGGCCCCACTGTCCCATGCACAGATGCTCCACCGTGGGACGTTCCTAAGAGCCAGGAAAATACTACACAAACACAAATGCTTTGCCAACATGTTGAGTGTGCGGCCCTGTTGTAGTTATATATGATACATTTTACATAAGATACAAATCAACATTCTCAAAAAGTTCATTATTTTATTTCTCAAGTCAAAACCTTCCACATCAACAATAAAAATAAAAAAATTAGACAAGTTTACGTGAACCATATGAAAAACAGACTCTGAAAAAAATATTTTTGTTACTGCATCAGATGTTCCTTTTTAAATTAATTATAATATTATTGACTTATTTTATTTCACATTTTTGCCAATGAGTCATCTTAAATAATAATAATAATAATAAATAAAATAATTTTTAAAAAATCATTAAATAACTAAATATAATAAGTTTTTGAAGTTTTGAATGTCTCTTATTCTCACTGAGACTGCATTTATGAATAAATTTTTAAATATTAGAGTTTAAAATAACTGTGATGATTTTTTCAGGATTCTTTGATGAACAGAAATTTAAAAAGAACAGCGTTTTATTTTATTTATTTATTTTTAATGGAAGGATATGTAACAATGTAAAACTCTTTAATTTCTCTACTGTTCACCAGTTTTAATGCATACTTGCTGAATAATTTCTTTAAAAAAGAAAGAAATCTTACTAACCCCAGTTTTTTGAATGTTACTCTTTGTATTGTGCCAATAATCAACAAAATTTACAATAATTTGTTGAAGAAGTATCCTTATGCTTATATGGAGTTCTTGGACTACACAAAATCTTTCTCATGAATGTAAAGTCAACAAACATGTTTGACAATATTTTGAGAATGATAAGCGAGTTCATGCATTAGTGTGGCAGTAACAAACTTTGGTACTCAAGAGAGCTATAGAGTTCCCTAAAAGCATATGTACCATTAAATTGGATGTGTTAATATTCAGCCAGCTATCTATAAACATTTTCTATGTAACCGGCCTTGTTCAGCTCTGTCAGTTGGCTCACATACTTGCATAGAGTATCCGGTCTAAGATTGTTCTTCGTGTGCCAGGCTTCTCCATCCACACCCATCTCGTGTAAATCCACTCAGCCATCAGGCTTTATTACAGACCATTATGTTAGGATGTGAGGAAGGCCAAGGCTGAATGAAATTGATTCCAGCTCCTGTCAGTCAGTCAGTCGACCCCTAAACATTATAAATGGACGATGAAGGTTCACTTTCACAAGGCAGTGGAACAGAGCGAGAACAAGCTTTTATCTCACTCTGAAGTTCAAGACCTCAAACAGAAACCCCTCTGTATTGGTTGAAAGACTCTGAATCCTTGACCTTGGATCCATACGGCTGTTTACTGTTGATGGAGTGTGAAGCTCTCAGCCCTAAAGGAGCGCTGTTGTTCCTGGAACAGGGCCAATGGCCATACACCCTTCAGAAAGATACGCAGAAACCCAACGAAACACAGGAACGGGTGAGAAACACTGTCCGGTCCAGAAGTAAACATCTCCAAATAAATCAGCTCTGTAATGAACCTTGAATTGCATTGGTACGTGACAAACCTGGCCGGGGACTCCTCTCTGCCAGGCCTTGCCCTTGTTATGGAAAATCTTCATGCCAAGTGTCACCAGGAGCAGTGAAATATTACTGACGCATTTGTTGCTGTATTTCAGGTACTCTGCAAGGACATTATACCCAACACCATGAGAAAGATAAATTAGCTGACAGAAATCATGGCTACCACCACAGAGGACAATACACCGTAGGGCTGCATGTTACTGGAAAAATACTGACATTGCAATATTTTGTTTTCTCTTGATTTATTCTATGATATGAAAGAATGCATATATTTTTACCAGGGGGACTTGCATAGTTATAATCAGAAAGAACTCATTATTCTAGAATGAGAGGGGGGATTATTGCAGGAGTGCAAAAATATATATATATAAAAAAATGTATTATTATTTTTTATTTTTTTTAAAGATGAAAATATTTTTTCTGAGCACAAATAATCTTTTTATTTTTTTTAATGATTTGGGTGAAACTTGGGTTTATTCTTTATGAGAAAACTCAAAACTAACCAAAAAGTGAGTTTAAAAAATATATTTCCAATTTGAGTTTTCATAGATAAGATTTGATCAAAAACACAGTCAAATCAGGAATATTGCTAAATATTATTATGATTTAAAATACAAAACAAAATAAAAATCTGCAAAATTACTCTTTGATCTTTCAGAAATCATTCTGATATGCTGATTTGCTGCTCAAGAAACATTTATTGTAATTATCAATGTTGAAATCAGTTGTGCTGCTTAATATTTCCATATTCTTAAATAATTAGACATTTCAAAAGAACAGCATTTATTTGAAATGCTTTTATTTAATGTAAATTCTGATGATTTATTTTAAATGTATGCGTAGAAAAAAAATTATAATAATAAAAAAAGATGAAAAATTTAACCTTTTTTCAACCTTTTAGGGCTGAATGATTTAAAAGAACAAAACAAAAAAGACAAACTTGGATGTTCACACTTACAGTAGTTCACTCTTGATAAGAGCTAATGAAGTGAGAAAGGCTTTTTTTTTTATCTAGCCTATTTACACTTGGGTTTTCATAGACCATATTCCTACTGTTTTTAACCAATTAAATATGACTATAAAAAGAAAAAGAGACACTTTATCATAAGCTGCACTTGTGTAAATGAACAGTGCTGCGAGCGGTTCACTATGAAACCAGTTGTACATAAATTTATTCAGTTGGATGATTTGTCAATCGCACTAAGCCATATTGTGATATCAATTTCATTTCAATATATCATCATATACACCATAACGAGACCACAGTTGCACTCTTGTAAAAAAAAAAAAAAAAACTAAAGCTTTTTCCAAACAGGAATTCAGCCTGTTCTACACATTCATGTCTGGTTGTCACAGGTATCCGCACTAAACAGCATGATTGACGGAGTCACTGAGCTATAGCAACAACGTATGTTCACTTCCCCTCCAATTAATTTCAGACTTAAGCATTAATTGGTGAGGTGTGCACACTAGAATAAACAACACATGTTTCCCATCAAATCTATGCATAATCTCCTGAGACAGGCCCACACTTGGCTAACGAGTCCAAGGTCAGAAGCAGTCGGGATCCTGTGTGATCCAGGCCTGTCTCTCTGCTGTCTGCAGGGTTTCAGTTTCACTGGGATGATGAGGGACACAGATGTTTTGGCTCTTACTTCAGGGCATCCCGGGCTGAGCTGCCTGCAGGTCTAGTTTCCTCAACAAGTCTGAAGAGTGAAAGCAGCAAATTAAACACATGCTGACCGTAATTTTTTCCCCAGTGAAACTTAAGAGCTCTTAGCATGAGGTGTGAGCAAAGCAGCTAAACATTTTCCAAAGTATGCTTACCGCAAAGCAGCATCGCTATTAGAAATGGATGTGACTGATTCTTTATCTTGCAGTGAAGACACCACTTAACCTCACAATATTTCGGAAAAAATAAAAAACATTAATAAATGTGTTTTTTTTATGTGATATCAGTTCACAAAGTATGGGTCGAGATCTAGTTCAGTTCATCATCAAAGAAAGCTATACTGTCATTCTCGGTTAGATTTGTATTATCATTGATATATTCCTGTGATGCAAAGCTGATTTTCAAGCAGCAATATTCAAGTCTTCAGTATCACGTGATCCTTCAGAAATCATTCTGATATGCGGATTTGCTGCTCTAGAAGCATTTATTATTTTTATCAGTTTTGAAAACAAATGTGCTGCGTAATATTTTTTCGTGAAAACCATGATACATTATTTTTCACAATTCCTTGATTAGAGGATAGATTCACATAGCCTGGTAATACCAGACTCTGCTACTTCACTTTACTTCGTAGACAGAGTCTGGAATGGCATAATAGAGAAGTGTTTTCTCTCTCGCTAGGGGGCGCTTGTCTGAAGTTTAAAATCATTGGTTACCCGTAAGCAAATCAGATACGTTTAGTTATGACGTATGTTATGTGCCTGTACAGCCGCATCGAAGCACAGACATCATGCATCGAACTCAAATCTATGATTGAACTTTCACTGTAAACCTGTTGTAAACACATGATGATGCGAGCGAAATACCGAAGTGAACATGGCTGTAAACGACTATTGCATTTTGAAAAAGAGTTGAATGTTCTCCATAACAGAGCGAATTGCATCCCGTGTCTCGTTTCCAATTTCCGCGGTCGTTTTGGTTTTCGATTTCTCTAACCTACAATGTAAAACTCGGCGTTTAGCATCTACGTCACGGCTCTCAGCCCGCCCTCTGTTCTTTGATTGGCCCGGCTGTTTTCAGACCGGTGGCAAACAGAAAGCTCGGACGCTGTATCAGACTGAGTACAGAACATAGACAGTAAAGGAAATGGACACAGCGACCCCATTGGAACTCAATTGAGACAAGTGAAGCCCATTTTTAGCGTTTTTTAGCACTTCCGTTTCTGACGCGCAGACTCAAACGAAGCTTGACGACGTCAGCAACCTGTCTGACAGATGTAAATCTTCTAGTAGCTGTGCGATGGCAGATTAACTGCCATCGTTAATCTTGCAGAGACGGCGAGCTTGAGCGGGGAGTTCTTTGTCGTGAGTGAGCAGGAGTAAGTATTCTGATTAATTATTTTGTATAGTATTTTAAAATGTAACGCCAGTACGCCATATTAAGTAAATTGCCTGCGAGCTTCTCCTCCTGTCTGTACGGTAATTTCTCTACTGTGCGACAGAGAGTCGTGCGTTATGACGCAGTCGTTAGCCTATTTTTTACAAAAACTGTTTCTACGGGGCCATAATGTAACATAGAAGGTAATGGAGCCCTTTATACATTGTCGTGTATCTTTAGAAATAAATAATGGACAAACGGAGTCTTTAAACGCCTCAGATGTAACGTTATTCGCTGTCAAAGTGACGCCAAAATGAATGGGAGTCAATGGGAATGCTAACGCAAGTGAAGTTCTGCTAAAAGATGGCAGCCCCCACCCGACTTCAACTTCCGGTCGAGTTCCTTGCCGCCTGGTACAGAAGCGAAATGAAATTGAGCGGAAGTAGGAAGTCTGACGTAGTCAGGCTAAGATTCACATAGAAGCAACTCAGCTCTTTTCTCTCTCTCTCTCAGTCTCTCTCAGAAGATTTGAGCTGAAAACCTTCAGTGACTCAGGTTCGTGTATTCTTCTGCATCTAATAAATACTATCAAATAAATCAGCTCACAGTCAGATTGTGTCTCCGTCTCGCTAAAAGGCAGGACTCCTTTTCATAAACACTGAGCACATTCAATAATCTGTGAGGCAATTCAAAAATGCAATAATATTATGAGGCAATTCACGAAGTTTACTCAGTTCCTATGAATAAATGCTTGATAGACCGTCAAGAAAACATACTTCTCCACAGCTGAACTACAGCAGCACTTATCTCCCTTTAGAGAGATTCATTCAGTGCAGACTTTAATAGAACTGCTGTTGCATGGAGATTGTGCATAGAATCAGGAGAAGAAACATCTAATATGAGGCCAATTAAAAATAGAGAAAACCAGCAAGGGCGAGAAAATACTTTTCTTTTTTTTTCAGAGATTCAGACACTGTAGTCGAAGTCGTATTCACTCCACGGTTGAAGAGGCAGATGCATGCTAGATAATAACAGCGCGGATGCTATCCAGCTTTTTTTGTCAAGAATTCACTTGACATTATTCATCAGTAATCCTCCATAAAAACTGGAGCAATATGTTCAGTTATGGATGTGATAAAACTCATGCATTTCCCAACATAATCAGTTACATGCTACAAGGCTAGTCCACTTTTATTTGTTTGCCTTTATTTGACCATGCAATCCCCTCTGACACATGTTGTCAGGGATGAAACATATAAGCACATTATCAACAACAACAAAAAAAGCAAGCAAATTATAGCAGGAGACAATACATTTGCTATTGTGCTCTCTCGCATGGAGTCCACTGGATCCTTCGGGCTGTTAACAAACAGGATCAAAATAGCAACGTAAGCTCTAAGCCATAGATATTTTAGCCCATAATGTGATTTTTGAGCCTTGAGTTATGCTCTGCAGCTGCGACTGTGAAAATAACAACATGCAACTGAAATTCTCAAATGGTGAATTTTGAAATCTTTGACTCTTTTTTTAAGCTTTAAAGATGGCCGATGAGAAAGACAAAGAGAGAAAAATAATAAATGGTACAAACGCGTAGCTGAAGGGTACAGAATAATGTGCTGAATATTAAAAAGCCTGTTTTCAGAGAGGGAAAATATGACTTAAATGTAGGAGGCCCGGCACATTTAGCACAGTGAAAAAAAGAAACGCTTGAATATGACATGCCCTTCTCTTCTTTGCTGCTGTAAGGAGGTATTAGCATAGCCCTGGCCACAAGATCTGACAGTGGTTTAAAATGTACGGTGCAAAAATTGAACATCGAAATGCCTTCTGCTCATCTCGTATGCCACCGGCGGAAGGTCACGGGAAAGCACTGAGGATAATCCACCTGCGCTAAACAACCTGTGATGAACATTGCTCTGTTTCTCTCTGGGTTTGTCTTCTGTTTCTGTCAAACCACCTCTGGTTTACCCATCAAACACTCATGAGCTAATCCTGCCCTGAACTGAATCTCTTTACCGACTGACCTTTCTGACATGCTCTTTTTAATGTGAGGGAGAAGAAAAGTTTAACTCAAGCTATGCACTGCATTACTTTTCCTACCCACATTGTTGTATCTGAACTAACATTATTCTAAATAAAAATGGTGAAGTGGTGGTATTAAGACATAAGGAAGACATTTAACTGAGGATTATAGTGATGTTTTAATCAGCTGTTTGGACTATCATTCTGACGGCACCCATTCACTGCAGAGGTGAGCAAGTGATGTAAAGCTACGTTTCTCCAAAAATCTGTTCAGATGAAGATACAAACTCATCTAACTGTGCATCTTGTATGGTCTGAGATATTTTCAGCAAATTTTCACTTTTAGGTCAACTGTTGCTTTAATAATGATTTATATTTTTAGAGTGGATTTGGCGGAGAACGTTATTTTTACTTGATGGTTACACCACAAATCAAACTTTTCTGGAAGACACTTTTTTATTTTTCAAGCCCATATGAAACCAACATGATTACAAAGGGGTCATATTCCGTATATGTTTTTTTAAACATTGACAGGGATCTCCTTCAGTTCTTCATGTTCTTAGTTTCCCAATAGTTCTTTATCATTTGTCACGTTTCTTCTGTCAAGTAAGAAAAGAAGGAGAGTGAAGGGGATGCTGTTATTTTGTCAATTGAATGGATTTATATGTTTTTTTTCCTCATAAAGAAGGGAGGGAAACTGCAGGCTGCACTCCAGTGGAGTCTGTCATAATCATATACTGTATGTGACAAAGCTGGTGAGATGGATGTTGTGTCATTTGAGCACAGAGAGTTTTAATTAAAAGGGAAAGATGATTCATTGCCACCACAAATCTCAACTCAGGCATGCACTTCGTTTTGAGAGAACAATACATTTAAGGTGAATTATGTATGTTTTGTGCCACTAAACACAAATGCAATCTTTTTTTTTTTTCAATTAGCCTGAACATTGACTTAACCAGCTGCATGAGTTTGGCTGAACTGAACAATGGCAATGAGAAAAGTGAAACTTTGTGATTCAGCAGCTATTGGTGCAGAAATTACTCACTTCGCTATTAAACAGTGACAATACAGATCACGGGATGCCAAGATATATGCAATAGATTTCATGCACAGTCTTCCTTGTCATAGGTAATTAATGGTCAACATCACCGAAAAGGGAGGAAGACTTTGATATTGAACACTCTAAGAGTCTGATGACATCATGCGGGTCTCTAGGGTTCAGATGTACACCATTATTGATGAAGTCAGATGTTTCGTCCATTGAGGGCCCATCTGCAAAACTAATCAGAAAGTGACTTGTAAGCGACCTCTGACTTCAGATATTATTCAGCTCATAGTTCATAGTTATATTTTGACAGGGGGAAATATGGGTCTGTCTGCATTGAGATTGGAATCAGACTGTGGTCAAAAGACTAGAAATTGAGAGGTAAACATGCAACGTTTCAGCATCTCCATCATGTCCTCATCTTAATGAAATTGCTGGCGAATATGACTAGTGACTAAAGCTTTTTTTTTATGATTACAAATAAAAAAAAACATGAAATGAAGAAAGATAAAGATTAAAAAAGGAAAAATATGAAACATTGCACATTCCAAATACTGCAAGATATTAAAAACAAGTTTTAAAAGAAGTTTCAAAGTTATATTTGTTTGATATGTAAAGCCTCTAAAGCATTACGAATTTAACACAATATTTTAATACACGGTTATTTTCACAATTATAACCATTTAATTTCAATGAATATGACCTAATGAAACATGCCTAAATGTAAACACCATTTTTGTAAAAAATAAAAATACCACTGAACATTTGATGGAAACAAGCATGTTACCACTTATTCAGAACCAAAGGTAGATTTTTAATAATGTACTACTGAAAATCCATAGACTAATAATCAACTAATAATATTGGTGTCCCTCAAAGTCTATGGTGATGATGGCCCTGAATGAAAGAAAAATAGCAGTAAATGTCTGGATCCTAGTCCACAAGCATATTCTAAAGACATCAGTTAACATGGCCATCGGGTAAACGGCTTGAAATGAGCAGCACTTAACTGAAGAGAGGAGTGTCATATTTCCCCCTGAATCAAAGTTAAGTTTGAAGCCATTGAAGAGAGTTGAGCTGAGAAAGTATGACAGCTGACAGCTGGACTAGATGTGGGATCCAGCTCAACACAGAAAAACCAAAATGATTCCCTGAAGGCAGAGATTTGACATCCTCCAGGATTTGGAAATTATACCCACTTACTGAAATAAATGATTAGGAAGGGAGTATCCAGACATATGGAACTCAAATAATGATATGCTGGAACCATGGAACAGTGAAAGCTCATTTTTCGATGTTAAAATACGTTCTCCTTTCCTGGCTTAATGCAACAACCATAATTATGAAAGCTTCAAGCTTGTTTCAGCCATGGGATAAAAACAAACAAACAAAAAATACTTTTTTGGCAGTTTATATATTGTAATTCTGACTTTTTCTTTTCTTTTTTTCTCAGAATTGTCAGAATTGCAAAATATAATAAATGTTGGCATTTTTAGATATAAACACAATTGCGAGAAAAAGTCAGAATTGTGAAATAAAAAGTCTCAATTAGTTTTTTATTTTGTGATGGGAAAATGTGAAGAATAGCAAAAAAACTCAAGAATTCTGAGATGTGAATTAATATAAAAAATACAAACTTTTTATCTCACAATTCTGACACACAACTGTGAGAAAAATGTCAGAATTGTGACATATAAAGTCACAATTACCTAAAGTATATCTACTTAGAATTTGGTCTTTTTCTTGCAGTTATGACATTTTTCTTAGTTTACATCTCACAACTGCAAATTTTTTTCCTGCATCTCTGAGAAAAATTGTAAAAATTGTGAGATAAAATGTCACACTTTTTTTATATTGTGGTGAAAACACGCTTCCACACATACTGTAAGTAAGCTATTCGTAGGTAACATTACTCAAACAGTGCAAAGTTGGACAGTACTATCTGTCCACCCAACTAAAGGTAGAAGGGTGAAAATTTCCAGGAAACCAGTTTAAAAACATTATTTTTTTCTTTTGGTGCTCAGAAATTTTACACCGCCTCTTTAAGAAAGTTAAAACATTTCTGGTGACAGTCTTGGAGAGAATGCAACTTCTTGAGTTTGTGTGACAAACTGCAATCCACAACAAAAGCCCTCTCTTTGTGCCACACATTTACACAAACACATCAAGACAGGGAACAGAGCGTGCATCCAAACATCCTATCTCACTTACACAGACACACAGAACAGCCCTGGGCTTTGTCTTGTTACAGTGAAATCCTCTCAAAACATCTCACACTTTTTTCCCTGCTTCAGCCTCTCTCCCGCTTTCTTATCCTGGTTTGGATGTGGTCACTGTTGTGTAAGGTTTTTCAGAGCTTTACAGAGCTCTAAGATCCTGTCGGGACAGTTGAATCATGGAAATTATATTCATGCCCAAGTTTTTATGCCAGCTGAATGAGATGCAGCATCCTGGCAAAGATGCATGAGCCACATCACCCGTCGCTCCAGATTCTCACCTCATCCTGAGAGATTCAATCCAAATGCTGCACACCTCAACAACAGCAGCCCTTCGCTTGGGCACAAAGTATCCTTACCTCTGTGTTTGCAGTCCTTCCTCATTGTCTGCCACCACATGCTTTCACCGGTCTGGGTTTTTCTACTTTTGGTTCCCTATCTCTTGTTCTCCTTCTATATATCAACAAAATGAAGTGGCCTTATAGTGACCATCTCAGCCTTTAATAGCCTCTGTAAATCACCGCAGGTTTAGCGCAGCACAATAGCAGCAGTGACCCATTCATCACCTCCACACTACAAGAGTCCTCTGACATCAAGATGTTAATTACTACACCATTACTACACCATTTTAATTTAAAAAGCTCACTGAAAGGAATTGAAAGGAAAGCTGTTTTAATTTAATTTTGTGTTACATGAGCATAAAATGTTTTCAGTAGTTGTGTTGCTACATTTTCTTAGAGAGTTTAAAACCTAATAGATATGCATAATTTTGATTTAGTTTTTCCTAGCAATACTAGGGTTGCCACCTTCAATACAGAAAAATAACGATGACCACAGGTCCGATGACGTGCCAGTGGTGGTAAATGACAACTTAAAACATGTTTTCATAAAAAATACCACACGGTTAAACACAACCTGAGCTATAACGTATAACCATGTGGTACACCTGCATTAACTCAGCTGCTGTAACCTAGAAAGGAGTAGGATGAGAAATTGCTAATGAACTTTAGTAATTGTATAAGGTGGTGGGAACACAGATTTTGTATAAAATATTTGTCATTGTTGGCAGACAGTAACACCATTCAAACAGTGAAACCACATAATAAATAACCGATCTACAAACATTTCTAAATTCATGTAAAACACACATTTTTTTTAATTATTATTGGTAAGATAATCTATTTTATATAGACTATTGTTAATTCTACAGTAGCCTGTTGAAGAATGCAATAATTTAAATTAGTTAAGGTATTTATTTGCTTCACATAGGCACTATATTTGTATTATTAACTAAAATAATTATTAAAATAATGCTTATGTGTCTGACTGTACACATTAACCGTAATAAACAAATCGGTAATACTTTAAAATAAGGTTCATTAATTAACTACATTAATAAACATTAACTAATAATGATCTGCACTTATACAGCAATTGTTCATGTTTGTTCATGTTAATTTCCACATTTAATAATATTTTTCTTTTTAAATCTTGTTAATATTAGTAAATGAACCGTGAACTAACAGGAACAAACAATGAACAGCTTTATTTCTATAAACTAACATTAACAAACATTAATAAATACTTGAACAAATGTATTACTTGTTGTTAGTTCATGTTAGTTAATACATTAACTAATGTTTAATAAATGAACCTTATTGTAAAGTGTTATCAACAAATCATACCATAACACGATTCATTAACATTTTTAACTTTATTTCTTAACAAATAGGCCACCTATGAAATCGAATGCAATCAATCAGAAAATAATTGAGGTGATAATAAAAAAACTATCTGACACTATCTGCCTCAGAGATGATGATAATGTCGCACATCTGACACGCGCTGACAAATTGACCCGCCCTCCTCTGACTCTGATTGGCCGTGAACCTGAAACAAACCAATCAATCCAATGATGGCAGCAAGTATTACCCAATCAGGGGCAGAATAGGACGAGTCTTCACAGAATGCCGGTGGGATGATTTGTATGGGATGCTGCATTGAAGACAACTCCGAAAATACGGAACAAACCCCAGGACGCGCTATTTTATTCTCAAATACGAGACGATTCCGTATATTAAGGGACGGGTTGCAACCTATAAGCAATACACTTTTACTAAATGTCAAAATAGACTCATTTTTTAATTTGAGAAATAAATAAAAATTAGCACTTACAAATTTTGCAATAGCTAATTAATTTATAGACTGCAGTGCATTAAATTAAATGTTTAAATTAAATTAAACATGTGCATTGTTTAATTTAATTCAATTTAATTTTGTCTTAATTGTCAATAATAAGGTAAAATAAGGTAACACTTTTGTGTAGGGTCCAATTCACCTCAATAAAGTAAGTAAAAAAAATAAAAAATAAGAATTAAAATTACTAAAACTAAACTAAATAGAAAAATAAAGCTAAATAGAAATATTATAAAACAAATAAGAAAGAAATGAAAAAAATCACATAACAAAGTTAGGACTAACTAAAATTAAATTAAGTCTATAATCTAAATAAAACTATAACTAAAAGTATTTTTAAAAAATCACAATAATATAATAATAATACATAAATAAATACTATATTATTATTATTATTATTATTATTATTAATAATAATAATACATATGATAATAATATATAAATAATACTAAATTGTAAAAGAAAGTATATTACAGACAAAATGTGGAACACAACTCAACATTATGTTTTTGGCTGTTAAATTATTTTAATACAATTGTTTTACTACAATTAATTGAACATCAATTCAACAGATTATATCAAAATTGTTAAATAATTTTACATTATTGAATACAGTCAAGAAGGTTTAAACCTCTGAGTTGATATTTGTTTGTTTTTTGTTTTTTGATATGCCAAGCTATTTTTAATCTTAATTCTTTGTTTGATAATAATTTAATGCCATTAAACCGCCAAGTCTACTGTGTTCGCGCAAAACTGCACCCTTGTGTGTTTTCCCTACAGGAATGTATTTAAGTGTGTGGAGAGGGGGTGAAAACGTGGAGTGAAGTGACAATCAGCTAATCCAGCGCTAATCCACTTTTATTGCTTCTCCTCTCCGGTGGCCTTCAGAGGCTGCGGGTGTCACACACCTGATGCTCTCTCTCTCACAGCTGCTTCATCAATATCTCAGTGATCAGCTGCCTCAGCTAGACTTTCATATCAGCTACAGACAGCAGACTGTAGAAGACAGATTGCAAATAAATATCACAAGCACCATTGGAAATATAGCAGCTCTAAATCTTATTGGCTGGATTCTATATGCAATTCCTGCAGTTAGGGTGCACTGCCTATATAGCCTTTTTCTATAAAGTATCAATTGATATAATGACAGCTCTTGAGGAATTCAATCAGAGGTGTATTTCCTAAATGCATTGTCAGCCAAAAGAACAACCAATAAAGATCTGACAAGAACAGACCAAGAACCGAACAAAACACAGGGTTTAAATACAGACCAAACTAATCAAAGAAATCAACATCAGGGGTAAGCTTACTAATCAGAAGAGCAGGAACAGAGAAACAAAAAACAGAGCAAAACCATCTCTTTGTAAAACCAACACAATGAGATAAACAGATCAAATATAACAGACCCCTGACATACAGGAGTAACGTCAACGCCAATTACATTCTGCATAAAGTGATGAACGTCTTTCTTTGGTTTGTGTGACTGCGGTTTTGGGGAACAATCATGACAAGCTAGTTACTTTCTCAGATGATGCACTGTACTATGATGGTTATATTGTTGTGTGGGAAACACATGCCTGAATTTGTCTTTCTAAAGCTGGTTAAACAGAGAAGTCTTGCTGGTCAAGCTACAGTGATGCTAGAGATGCCAGCAAACCGTGCTGAGGATCAGCGTGCAGAAGGAAAATATGAAAATATAAATGACAAAAAAATGATATTCCAGAACAATGATGGACTGTATAAAATACATAAGGGAACATTACATTAACTGAGCATAAGGGAAAAGCTTTCAAATAGAAATGATCAGTATTTCTCCAGCTGCCTTGAGTAACATTGATCTTCATAAAGGAGGAGATCCTGCCACTCAGCAGGCTGTAATGCTGCAGGGACAGGTGGCTGTGGTTTGGTCATGTTTGGCCTGTGTTCTCACAGATGTGGTCTGCTATCTGGGTCAGCTGTAAGCAGTGCACACCCATCCTGACAAACACCAGGCCTGCAAAAGCCACAGAAGGTTTTGGGCGCAGTCAAGTAATCTAGTGTGGCAGGGTGGGATCCAGACCTCAGTGTATGACATCAGAGTCACATCAGCAGAGCGGAGAACCTCTGTGGAAACACAGCGATGTCAGACTTATCATTTGAGACAGACCTGCACAAACTTAAACAATGTGCCAAGCCTTCGGTGATTCAGTGTTGAATTATATTCCAATACAACAATAATTATGATTTAACATGAGTTGCAGAGCATATTATATTTTTTACGGCTAGTAATTATTAATAGACTTAAGTGTTACATTATTTACTTTGATTTGACTTGTATTTTAATTGTTATTTGGCGTTTCTTGGTAAAGACCACATTTTAAGCAGTGCGTGTTTTATTTGAAGTAGTGTTGTGTATTTATATCGATAGTATCATGTATCGACGATAGTCAGAGATGTCGCCTGTTGCAGATGCCTTTGACGATATTAAGATGACTATTATTATTATCAATGTAGGGGAAAGTTACTTTTAAAAGTAATGCATTACAATATTGAATCACTTCCTAAAAAACTAATCATGTTACTTAGTTACTTTTAATGGAAAGTAATGCACTACGTTACTTTTTTTTAAAAAGTAACTCTTGTAAAATAAAAAGTAATGCATTACATTACTAGTTACTTGTAAAAAAGTAATCTGATTTACTCGAGTTACTTGTAATGCTTTACCCCCGACACTGATTGTTATTCTCAGGCTAGTATTATAATCTAATTAAATTAATATTACGGCTTATTTGTTCTATATTTATTTTTATACTTTTTATATATAATTATTCGCATATGAGTTTAGGAATGCAATGGCCAATCAGAGGCATTCAAACTGAGTTTTGTTGTCGAGTGCGCACACTCACTCACTGAATTTTGCTCTTTTCACAAATTCTCTCATCAACAAAGTGCAGATGTACGTACCTGGAAAGTATAAAAGATTTATTGTATTTATTGTATCTGCTGTATTTCTGGCATACCAAATGAGAAATAGTCCTTCAGCTGTCCAAATTAGAGGCTTAGAGTTTATCAACAATATGTATATATATATATATATTAGAAGGTTATTGCAAAAATAAAAGGATTACGACCACTGTCCGAATGTGTTTCCAAAATAAATAGCCTTTTCCTTTTTGCGTGCAGTATTTTAATTTATTTATTTATTTGTGAATGGTTGGTTTTGTCAATTTTTTGTGTGCAATCTAATTTATGCAGCAATCTTTTCTGCCTATTTCTGTTTTCTTTATGTAGATAAATTTTGTTAGTATTTTTGCAATATTTTTTAAGCAGCCCAGCTGCAACTGCTTTGGCAATACAAATGTACCATTTTTCTCATGCCAATAAAGCAATAAAGTGATTCGGAGATCGTCATGTACAAACACGTCATTAAAATGAAGTGTAACTCCGTGAATACTCAACGAAGAGGCATGAGAGAGATATCTATAGAAAGACTTTAAGACTAAACAAGTGCTGCCAAAAACCAATATTCTGTAATAAAGTAATCCATATGAAAACAACACGATGTCTGTTTGTCATGTCTCCCTTCGTGACCACGCCCCCTCGCTGAACGCGCTATTCAGATTCAAACTGAAGCGCGCGGCTTGAATACACACACACAGAAGAAAAAGCAGCGAGACTGTTCAAGTTTTTTATTTTACTGTTTGTTTCGCGGTGAGAGGAATAAGACATAATTCACCCCAAACAGATGCCAACGCATAGTTTACCGTGGAGGTGTGTGCGGAACAACCAATCAAAACTGGTTATGTTAGTTGACCAATCAGAACACAGTATGCTACCGAAAGGTGGGGTTTAAGGAAACTGAATCTTTTGAACAGCTTCGCGTGATCCGTTTGGGGATCTCTGAGAATTGAGGTAATTTTAAAATGATATTTTGAAAAAATGACAATGTTTTTTAACCTTGGATGGATTTAAACCTAATGTACAGGAATTATAAACAGTGATAGGAAGCTTAGAATTTTCATCTTACTGGCTCTTTAATATCAGCAGATTTGTGGATGTGGGCCAAAAGCGCCTCACCTGCTTCCAGCACTACTGCAAAGATGTGGAAAGTAACACGTCTTGGCTGAATTTTGTGCAGTATAGGGAAGATTGAATGTGATGAGTGTCAAAATGCAGGACAGACGACTTCTGCATGTCACAGAAAGAAAATCAGAAAATACTGCTGTTAAAGCAGAAACAAGTGTTGACTGAATACGGGGACATGGTTGCCAAAAGTGCACATATGGTAGAGCAGTCGTGGTCATATAACCCATGGCTAGATGAGCGAAAACTGTGTAGCGTGGCTGTACATATGGTGGAGAGCAGTGGGTGCTCTGTGACTCTTGACGGGAACGGCTCATTAGCTGGAGGACTTTTTGGGTGAGAGGTGCATTCTTCAGTCATGACTGCATGGAAATTCATTAACACAAATGAATGAGACTGAAAGGAATAGAAATAAACAATGCTTAATAGCAAAAATCACTCAATTTATGTTTTATGGATAAATCCAACAACATTCAGTGAGGCTTATGATTAAAATGAGAACGAAAGAAAAAACTGAAACCAGGTCTTATTGTTCTACATAATACTGCCTAAAGCTAAACATATTGGTTCTAAGGATGTTTTTATTTACAAAAATCTAGATTATGAGTCACTAAAACACTTTTTGCAGTGTGATAGTGAATGATCTGGACATTTTCAGTCGAGACGAGATGATTCACCGAGTTCAGTATGAGAAGTGAATAGACATGTGGAATAGCAAGCCTTGTGATGGCAGGCTCAGGGCAGAGGAAGTGTTCACAGATAAACAGCCGTCAGCCTGAGGTGCTGTGTCCTCCATTCATCATGATGTCCATGAACAGAGACGCCTCCTCTAATAAGCACCTCTTGAGGCAGGGCTGACTTCCTCTCGCAGGCTAAAGGATGGAGTGCATCTAAGCTTTTGTCATGATCTATCACCTTCAGCTAACAGGAAGTTATGGCTCACTACCTTTATTCTGGTTAACACCATTTGCCAACAAGGCAATACACTTTTTCACACTCATATTAGCTGTACTGAAAACCTTTGTGTTGCATTACCCACAAAACATGTTTTAAAAACACTGAAAATAGCATTAGCATGATCCAATAAAAAAAAAAGAGAAAATGCCAGATGGGCATGTTTTTGTTCCAAGGCACACAGCAAAATGTTGGCTTGATCTCCTCAGATATCGGCCAAATGGAAGGAGCATCAGTCAATTGCAGATGATATTTAGCATGGATATTGGCTGCTTCCAGTCTACAGCTAATCAATCTGTCTACCCAACCAACCCCCTATCTAGTTAACGAGTGTGTACCTATGCCAAGGTAGACAGCTTATACGTTTTCTGATTATGTTTACAGACATGTCTTCCTATAATAATTTCAGCTCATGCAATCACACTTGGATTCCTTTCAGTTCTTTCAGAGAGATTGAAGTTCAGTCAATTGCAAGCCAGATTCAAACGGCTGTCAGAAGCTTCAGTTTCAGAGTTTGCTGATCAATATAAAGAAGTCACGTGAATTCAGGTAACCTGGTCTGATCACTGGAGGTTTCTTTGTCACAGTATGTTTTGAGTAAATTGCCAACACTTTCACCTGTCCCTACTTGAGACATTTCAGACATCTGGAAGTATAGTATCTAAAGGTAAGGTTTACTGCATTATCCGAGTGCTCCAGCTTTTCAATGTAACATTAACTTCAACACAAAAACAAATGGAGTGGTTTTGCATGCCTGTCAAAGTCAATGCAGCATATCTTGAGAGAATACAAATGATGTATTGTTTACCGTAAACACCAGACTAAAACATTCTATGTATGTCTCCAATCCAGGAAATCTGGCCTAATTACTTTCATAGACTCTGGAGGTACTATTGATTTTTGTATCTCCAGAGTGCTCAACCCAGTATAAGTAGAGCAGAATGCATGCATCAAAGTGCATTTACATCTCACAAAGACAGCTTTGAAGATGCGCTTTGTTGCTTCTTTGTTATCTCCTCATGCTTCAAAGTTCCTTTTTGAAGCACCATTCTTATTCGTGTCTCACAGATGGACCTCATTACAGATTTCCGAAACGTTTCTGACCTGTGTACATTTAAATATCAGGTCACTAATGCATATAAAAAAAATACTACAGGGTCAAGTGGAAATACATCTTTTTGATCTTTAAGACTTTCTGTTTAACCCACATTGCTAATGTGAAATCAAATACATCCATTCACAGTGATTTCATGACTAATTCCCATATCATTCTTCAGAATAACTCTTGAAACTGGTTGCAATAAACCTATAGATGAGATAAAAACAGTATGGATACACCGAACAAAGAAATTCCTGAGACAACCCCAATCACCATCCCGAGCACGCAGCAGCATTTCGGAGGTGGATGTCCCGTGAGAATACAGCTAGACGCCGTCCAATAAAGAGGATTATGGGTTCTAGCCTGTGCACCCAAGTGTTTCCAATGAAATAACCACCTCCAGCAAAAGTCATTAAAATTTAAACCGTCCTTTCTTAGGGATATCACCATACAGCATACATTACCCGCCGAATGAGTGGAAAACAATCTCTACCTTGACGTTGTGCATTCGGCTCACACTGGAGTGAAAAGTGTGGCTAATGCCTAGGATTGTGAGTGAATGTGTGTTTGCAGTGGAGAGAGACAGAGAGAGACAGAGGGATTTCTGGGTACACATTTCAAATGGTGACTTTAAGCTGCCTTGAGAGGGAGTGGGATAATGTTACACATATTTTTGTAGGCTCTATTTTTGGCTGATATTCAATGGTTGATGAAACATTCATGGGGAAACACCATTGGCCAATAAGAGAAAATCTTTATCTGAGTACTTTGGGTCTTCATATCATGTGATATCTCACACCAATAAATGAAGAATTGCTGTTATTTGCATGGAATTTATTTTATTCGCTATTTCCTTGAAAATCACAGTAGTGGTGCTGTAAATCAGGAACTATTTATGATATGTGGTTCTTGATTTTTATTTTTTTATTATTTATTTGCAGATGTGCACTTAATTAGTTAATTTTTTCAGCACAAATACATTAAAATGATCAAAAGTGACAGTTAAGTAATTTGTGATTGAACAATTATAATGTTTGATGTTTCTGTTTTACATAAATTCTGTTCTTTTGAACCTTCTATTCATCAGAAAATCATGAAAAAAAAAAGTATCATGGTTTTCCCAACATTTTAAGCAGTACAACTGTAAGCATTAATAATAATGAAACATATTTCTTGTGCAGCAAACCAGTATATCAGAATGAGTTTTGAAGGATCATGTGACACTGAAGACTGGAGTAATGATGCTGGAAATTCAGCGTTGCATCATAGGAATAAACTACTGTACATTTTTTAATATATTCAAATTGGCAAAAGTTACTTAAAACTGTAATAATATTTTTCAATATTACTACTGTTTTGACTAAATTTTTGATCAAATAAATGCAGCCTTGGAGACCACAAGATACTTTACAAGATACTTTTTTTAAAATCTTCAGACCTCAAACTTTTGAATGGTGAAATGTAACACAGTACAGCAGCAGTTTATACAAAAATACTATACTTAACATATATACTAAACAAAAACAACATTACTGTTTGGTAACATTAAGTCTTTGTGAGTCTGTTAAAAAAATGCCTCATTAGAGCAATATATTAAAAAAAAAGGAGCACTGGTCTCTCTCTGGGTTTGTTGTTGTGTGCAGGCAGCAGGGACAGTGCAATAGAAAGATGGGTTTTCTGTTTATTGTCTTTTATTATTTCAGTGCACTCATTCTTTCTGTCTTATCACATTCAATCCAGGCACAAGCTCACAACTGGGCTGACACAGTTTCCTTTGCTATAGCTTCGGTGAGCACTGTCAGAGAGTTTTATACTTGCAGAGACGAATAAAGATGTTCAAGAACGGTTATTGAAACCCAATGTCATGAAAAACATTTGGTTCCAGCATTTCTTTTATTCCCAATCTGAGTGCGTTTGAATAAATCCTGGATATAGTTCCTATCTGTACGATCATAATGTGGAAAAAGCGAGTGACACTGCAACAACGAGTTTTCATTTAGCACGAGGCTTGACGCTTCAGGAGTGAAATTACAAAGGCAGTGAGGTCTGATCCTCAAGCTTTCACCCCCTGAACACCTGAGATCTTCATCGCATTGGAAAACACACTCTTTAGTCCTCAGCCGCCGCTGCTGCTCTTTCATGCTTGAGAAAAAACTGAGCGAGTGTGTCCACATAAATAGTTTGAGCTAGATTGGACAGCGAGGGAGGTTTGCTCATGTTTCATTTACGAAGCTCCAACATGTTTTTCCTCTGTTGGTGTTCTTACCTGTGACCTTGTCATCACAAATAAGAAATGTAAATAAAATAACTAAATAAATAAGGACTGACCTGTCGGATCATTTATGATTAAAGCCTTCCAAGGAAGCTTGTGCTTGTTGGATAGCAACCTGTTAAATTTAGTGTTGAGAAGGTGTCAGATCCATGGCAGGTACATGCTTACATCAACATCTCTTCCTTTCATTGATGCTTTCCTCACACGGATCTGCCAAAATCAGACGATTTCATTTCCCCAGCATTAAAATGCAACACTTACTACTAAGTAATCCACAGAAGTGCGAGGTGACGGGAAAGTCAATGTGAATTGGTATTCTCAATCCATTTTCCTGCAAAAATGTAAAATATACATCTGAGACTGGATCTTCAAAAAGACTAAATATAGAATGGGAATTAACTGGATGGTGAAAAGTACAAACTAAACAAGACTGTATGTGAGTTTGCTAAAATAATAACCAAATTAGATATTATACACTATGCACCAGTATATGCACTGTGTACTCTAAGTGTATTAATTTTATTAAAAAGAAATGTCATCCAGCACTGGGGTCTGAGGAAAGCTGAAACAGTTGAGTGTGTGAAGTGTCCAACTCACACAAACTGACAGAATGCTGCACAAGTATGTGAAATGGGACAGCCTTAATGACTTCATTCATATATAATAGCTTTTTTTTAGCACAGCTCAAGAGATGCAACAAAAGCTGTTTCAGATAAAAGTTATTACATTTTGATTGAAGATTAAGATGACAAGCATTTTTCTTTTTCCTGTGAAATAATGTGATGAATCATCTACAATATGACCTAGAAAAAGCATTAGGAAAGTAAATAAGGTCCGTTTGAATTCCAGATGACTCGAATGTGTCTTTAATTTGATTATTTTTCATAACAGGCAGAAGTGATTCATAGGGACTTATTTATTTTAAAGAAACTTTAACGTCTCACAGAGCTTGCTTTTACAAATAATTATTTTACATAATTCTATTCGGATTCACGTGACTTAAATGAATTATGAATATTTGCTCTACCTATTATCAGAAAAAGTAAAGTAAAATAATTCCAGATTAAAAGGCTATAGGAATAGGTCATTTTATAAAACCTCATTTGCTGTTAAATATGAATCGTTCTGCCATGAAACTCTGCTTGCATTACGACTGGTTCATTCAATTGAATGTTCTCAGCCAATCGGATTCACATACTCAGAACCGTTCACCTTTATATCAAGAATGCTGTGTCTGTGTGCTATGCCTCTCCAGCACCACCTGTCTAAATCTGCTACGGAGATCTCTATCGCTACAGCAGCTGCAGCATGTTTTCTCTTTCCCAAGAGTTGTCATGACTGAACTATACATTTTATCAAGTTAGTTTTTACTGTTTTAACTCATTAATAATGAGTTAATAATAATATTTGATTGCATCTTTTGAGTTGCATCCATAAAAGAAAAAAAGAAAAAGAATCAGATGAGCTGAAAAACGTTTATTTTAGATTTAAATTAACTTAGATTAGAACTTTCAATAAAAATACCAGTATTTCTTGCCTGCTCACAGCAGCATGTCTATATATATCTTTTTAATTTTTTTTTTATTTACACCAAATATAACTATATTTTTAACCACTATCCTGCTTTAAAATGACATTGCGGTCACCACTTAAAAGTTCACTTGACATGAAGGACTCATTGGTCATCCTTGACTAATGTGCATGTCATCAAGGCTCAGGACAGGGGTTAGCTGAAGTGGTGCAGTGTTACCAATGCCAAATGCAAAGCTTTGTTCCTAATATATAATGCGATGTGTGTGTCAAACCCCTGTGCCTGTCTCCAGCCCCTGAACAATTGTTCCTCTCAGTGATAAAGAGAGAAACTCTGGAGCTTCAATCTACAGATGACTTGCTTTTCGAGTTAGATCTATTTCTGAAGTGATCTAGGTAAGAGAAATGGAACAGAGATGAGATTTTGGGTTGTGAGGTGTACCCTGCTCCAACAATATCTGTGCTGAAGTTGTTTCATTAGAGCGTTCAATGCAAAATGCTGTCTGTGTTTACCCAGGCTGTAGCCAGAGACTCTGCTCTGTTCAGTCAGCAGTTCAGCTGGGAGAGAAAACACACAGACTTTCTGCTTATTGGCCATTTATGTCTAGAGGAATCGCATCATCCAGCATGAAGCTCAGAGCTGTGGAGCTGTGGGCTCTTCATCATCTCCCTTCACCTGCAGCAGGGCGGAGATTGATGCAGGGGTTAAATTGGTTTTGATTTTGGAGGTGGAAGAGCACTAAAATCTAGTTATGTGGCTGAGATATGACATAACCAGTCGCCTCAGTGTCAGAACACTGACTCAAATTAAGCATAATGTTTATGATTTTTTATTATAATATATATTATTTATAATTGTTTGTGTGTTTCAAATAATTATCGTATGCTCACCAAGTCTATTTGATTAAAAATAAAGAACAAACAGTAATATTCTAAAATATTATTAAAATTAATTATAACTAATTTCTATTTGGATATATTGAAAAAATCTATTTATTCCTGTGATTCAAAGCTTAATTTTCAGTATCATTACTGCAGGCTTCAGTGTCACATGATCCTTCAGAAATCACCCTAATATGCTGATTTGCTGCTCATGAAACATTTCTTAATACTATCAATGTAGAAAACAGTGTTGCTTCAGATTTATGTGGAAGCCACAATACTCTTTTCAGGATTCTTTGACAAATAGAAAGAGCATTTGTTTGAAATAAAAATATTTTGTAACATAAATGTATTTTTGATCAATTTAATGCATCCATGCTGAATAAAAGTATTACTGACCCCAAAAGTTTTAACATTGATTTCTACATCTACTACGAGCCAATGGTGCGCTCATGTCAGTGGTCTAGCTCGTCTTATATCTCCATTGTCTCCCCACCCCCACCTCTCCAAGCCTTTGTCCTTGAACAAGACAGAGACAGAAGAGATGAAAGCCATCTTTGAAAGGAGGGTCCGTATCTTAGGATATCAGTGCAATCACACTGTGTCTGTCCATTATCCTAATCTCTCCAAATGGTATTGGTATTTTCAAATAAAAAGCAGATACAAATCATGTTGTGTAATTATGTCATTATTTTCGCCATTATTGCAAATACACCGTGAATACACATCAACCAGCACTATGTCCTGTGCACTTAGCATGACCTTACTTTTTCACTTTGTGTTGTGTCTTCCAGATCAGGTCAAACCAGATTATTTGAATTGTATTGCAAGCTCTAAAACTTGGATTAAAACCAAAACCTAATGTAAAACAAGGCAATGGCACAATCCGATACTCTCCGCCTGGAGAGCTGCTATCTTATTCAATCTCTGCATGTCCAGTGATGCAGTGCAAGGTCAGGACAGTGGCTGCCACAACAGCGAGGAGAACTTCATATTGCATATGAAGCTGGAGAAAAGAAACACATAACAACAAACTAAATATACACATTAAAAACAAACTACCAGTCCATAATCCATAATAACGCTTCCTCCAGTGAAAAAGTTCATTTGGACTGTTTATGCTTGTAAATGAGGCTTGATCTGTGCATATTTCTCTCCTGATTCAGACAAGACAGTACTTTTGTGAAGAATTCAATATTATTAATAGAGGACTCATATTTTTGTTTCATTTTGATGGATTTGTTTCTTACAAAAATGCAGTTTTTCGCTTCATAAGAGATTAATTGATGGGCTGGAGTCTCATTCTGACGGCACCCATTCACTTGCAAAGGATCCATTGGTGAGCAAGTGATGTAATACTAAATTTCTCCAAATCTGTTCTGATGAAGATACAAACCCATCTACATCTTCTATGTCCTTAGCTTAACTTTCTAATCCATAACACATATAGTAACCAACTATGTTTCCAAGAAAATTTAATTCAGTAAAGTCCTTAGTCAAATAGAAACCTAATTTAAAACCGAACACAGTAATATAATGTCAGAGCAGAAAAGGCCTAGCCAGCACTGATTTCACAGAACAATTTGAGCAAAAATACTTTTTACAGTGATAATAACATCTAAAAAGTCTGAAAATCCTTTTCTCAGCTGTGCAGAAGCAGACCCAGACTGAGTGTTTTGTTCCCTCTCACAGCCCTCTTGCAGTAAAGCATGCAGAATGAAAGGATTGAATGACCAAATGAGACAGAAAAGACCATTAACTCCCATTCCTGAAGGCTTCTGCATCACTGCAGAGGCTTGTGTGTGTGGATAGTAATCTGTCTCTGGCCACAGGCTGGTAATGGGGAGACAGACCATCTGTTCCTTTTCCATAGCACCCCTGTCAGTTAGAAGCTAAGCAACTGCACCTCTCAAAGGCAAAGAAACAATGCTGAAGTCATGCAGCACTCTGTCCTGAAAAAAAATTATAAATCCAGTGCGGTCGCCAAAAATCTTCCATTTTTAACTGACATGAAAACCCAAGGGAGATGAGGAAAGAATCATCCCTTTTATAAACCAGACCCTGTTGTTCAGCAATCAGCCAGAATGAAATAACTGTAAAAGACATGGACAATTAACTTTAGCACTTAAAACGTGTAATTACAACAAAAGCTAGTTCAACCTAAGGCAAATATAGTCATTCACAGCTAATTATTGCAAACAGCTCTCTTTAAAAAGAAAAACATTTCCCTATTTCTGCTCATTGGAGTTTCATTAGTATAGCTGTCTATATACCTCGGCTATTTAATAGAATTGTTTCAGAATCCAGATTTTACAATGTGGCAACCCAACATGAAATTGTTTTATTGGTCAGAACTAAATAAAAACGTTTCATGATCTTGGAAATCAGTAATTCACTGCACATCATTGCAATAAGTCTTTCTACTTCAAAATTTCTCGTTTAATTCAATGTGTTACTCTTGTTTCTTTGTAATTAAGAGTAAAATGCACTAGCAAATTCTAAATAAAAAATGTTAAAAATTCTACACCAAATTGCTAAGCAACAGATCTGGGAGCCATTTTTGGGTTGTGACCCACCAGACTGACTCTCACTGAAGGGGCTCCTCGGGTCCTGTACTAACCCAGCAAAGTTTATTCAGAGATCTGAGAGGCAGCAAATTGCATTTCCTGCTCGCTTTATTCCATGGATCTCCATATAAATTAAATTATAACTTGATTTATTGCCAAGCCTTACTTCGGGCTCACAACCCCCTCCAAAGAATAACGCCGCTTATTGTGGCAGAAAAGCCATCCCAGAAAAACATCCTAACATCAAAGGAGGATTTTACAACTGCTGCTCTGAGATGCAGAGAGATACAATGGCTGCAGACGGCAAGTGTGACCAAAGCCATTCGGACACGGCACATTGGGCCAATTACAGTCTCGTCAACAGCGCTCATGATCATATGCTTAAGTACAGGGGGTCTAAATGAGATCGGTTCAATAACAGCTAGTATTGCTAAACTGAGGAGACAGCTGTACAGGGGCCAGCCCAGGAAAAGCATTCCTTGCAGAATAGCATCAACGTCACAGTGTCCTAAATCTATTAGGAAAAGTGTGAATAGAACAGATTTGGAGAAATCTAGCATTGCATCAGTTGCTCACCAATGGATCCCCTGAAGTGAATGGGTGCCGTCAGAATGAGAGTCCAAACAGCTGATAAAAACATCACAATAATCCACACCACTCCAGTGAAAAGCTGTGTGTTTGTAAGAAACAAATCCACCATTAAGACATTTATATTCAATTCATTGCTTCCAGTTAAAATATAAAAACAAAATCCATAATATTGTTTTCTCCAGTAAAAAGTTGTCTTGTCTGAATCAGGGGAGAAATATGCAGATATCAAGCACCGTTTACAAGCATTATTATGGACTATGAATTTTTGCCGGAAAGCGATGATTTAAACTTAAAATGCCTTAATGATTTATTACAAACACAATGCTTTTCTCTTCACAAGACATTAACTAATGGACTGGAGTGATGTGGATTACTTGTGATGTTTTTATCAGCTCTTTGGACTCTCATTCTGACGGCACCCACTCACTTGAGAAGGATCCATTGGTGAGCAAGTGATGTAATGCTACAATTCTCCAAATCTGTTCTGATTAAGAAATAAACTCATCTACACATTGGATGACCTGAGTGAATACATTTTCAGCAAATTAAAAGTTTTGTGTGAACTATTGCTTTAAAGAGATTGCGTGTCTGCATCCAGAGTGTATTTGTATCAACAGCAGACCAATTAAGAATATACATTTAGCATATACAGATGATTCAAAGATTTGAAAAACAGACTATGGAAAGTTTTGGACTAAACTACAATGCCAATCCAGTTACTGAGGATAATTTAATTTGAGAGGGAAGAGATTGTTATGACATTCTTTTGTAGTATGACTGCATTTGTAAACAAGATGAGTGCATGAAGAAATGTTTCCATGACTCTCTAAAGCTTTTACATTTTAATTGTAGTACTGGCATAATGCTATTAAAACATCACAATGTAATGCAATGTTGCATTTCCATGAATCTGCCATGAAGTCAATATAGATGGGAATACTTATTTCTAATTACCATAAATTAAGTGCAGAGAAACATGTGCGACATTTTTCAAATAAGAGACACTACATACAGAGGTGCAATAAATAAATAAATAAATGTAACATATATTTATATTTACCTGATATTTCTATCAGAGTCTAATTCCATAACTAGTGCATTTAAATCAGTGCATCTCTTTTTCTCTAAACAAAACCTTTGAAAGAAAAGCAGCAGCAATAAAAATGCTGCAACTATAATCAGAGGCTTTTATTTAAGAGGTTTACTTAAAACAGCCAGCATCTTGTTTATAGTACACTTGTTACATATCCATCTCCCTCTAGAGATCCATCTGAGACGGTCAGTTTTGGGTTTGTTTTGCATTAATGGTTTGTTTCCATCAATCTGAATGCATGTTTATATAACCTTTCATACATATATACATGATTTTCAGGCTCTGCTAAAAACAACACATTTTTCAAAATGATGCACTTATAAACAAACAAATATTTCAGTCTTCACATTATATTCACTGTAATTCACACAACCAGATGGGACCCAGAGTGAAATCTCTTGTGCCTGTTGCATCCCAAACTAGAAATATATTATTTATGTATCATAATTACTAAAAAAGCCAAGCATTCGAAATTGATTTTGTCATCACAGCTCTTTACTGTAGGTCCTAGTTCGGATTAAAGTGTTGATCTGGTTATTTTGTACTGATTATGTGCTTCAGAAACATTACTTGTTGAGGTACTTCACTGACCCTGAATGGAATATAATGTTGTATCAAAACAATGTACAAAGTTCAGTGCCTCATAACAACAACAGCTTAAGATTTCAAGAGCACTTTCCCATACTGTAACTAAAAGGTCAACAGAAATGTGCAGGTTTTGCAATTGACTTTTGTTTATGCTCTAATCAGAATGAAATCAACCATTTCTAATTCTCCATTTCAACAAAAGACAGGCTTCTTTTTGATCTATTACATTCTGTAGTCCTACAGCTGCATCGCTTGCTCAGAGCAATCAATATCTTTTTAAAGCAGGGTAGTTCTTTAGAATATGTAATGAACAGTTCGTAATGTTCTCGATGGATGGGACGGATTGTTCTAATGATATTCAGACTAACAGCATGTCTGCAAGTAGGCCTATAATATTGCTTTTAAATTATTAGCCACAGATTTAGAATGCCATGTGACTTTAAAAGTTGTATTTGTATTAGATTGGTGTCAAAGCAAACACAGCCTTCTTATAAAAAAGACAGTGTCACAACAAACATAACACAAAAGTTGATCATCAACGAGATGGATCAGATGAGGACTCTCTCCATGGTGCTGAAGCGGGTGCCCAGGTGACACGATATCAAGGGCATCGTGCTTCTACAGAGCGGAAAACCCCGGCGATTAATACAACAAACCACAGAAATGAGCCGACATTCAACTCTTAACTCATCCAAACAGAACTTAACCAACGTATGTTCTCTTCAGCCCCTTTTCAAAGCATCGCAGAACCGAGAAACTTACTGTTTGTGGTCGTCTATCGCTTTTATCGTGTTATATGAACGAAATAATGTCCTTCATGGATTCTGTGCAGCTTTATGTCCAGTGAACTCTGTAACCAAAACAAAACAATCGCGGCTTGAACTTTCGAAACTGATATAATATTCAACAAACAACAGCCTATAATGATCATTCTGTCTTAACAAGTATACTATGAATTCAGTCTCAATTGTAACCACGCAATTTAGAAAATTACGTATATACAGTATGCAAATAAAACGTAACTACACCGCTCGTAGATATTGTTAATGCTTCTATACAAGGAAACATTGTGATGGAGCTCAACTCAGTCTGATGAAATGGGAAGAATGGGAACTAGCAGACGCTCTCAGGACTGGGACGCGCGCAGGGAGTGAACACACACAGCAGCAGAACTGAAGAATGAAGAACGACTCTTACCGGTCTGAATCGAGCCTGCTCCGAGACTCTGTGTGATTAGACGTAATAATCCCGCGAAATAAACGAGAACGAAGCTGGAATGCGAAACGCTGCCCGTCGTCGCTCTTCGGTGCTGCTGCATCTGACGGAACAGCTGCTGTTTCCACGCGCTGAGAGCGAGAGAGAGCGAGGCGCGCGCGACGCGGATCAGCGTGCACGAGTCCACGGCGAACTGCCTCCAATGAGCGAGGACAGTTCATGTGCAGTTTAATAAAAACCCATGCGTGTTATTACGTCTATTAACTGACAAATAATCTTAAATCACGAGTCAGTTGCCTGATGTGAAGTGTGAGTTGGACTAACATGTTAACAACAATATTTACTGCATGACTTATTGAAATTATTTACATAATAGTGAGCGTAGTCACAGCATGTTATGTAGGATTTAGTAGTAATGCAAATCATATTACATTTTACATAAATCAATTTGGATATTTATATATATATATATATATATATATATATATATATATATATATATATATATATATATATATATATATATATGTATTTTTTATTTATTTTTTAAATATATATATTATTATTATTTATTATTATTATTATTATTATTATTATTTATTTATTTTTTTTGATTGATGAAGGAAGTTTAACAACCAACATTTATTATTTTTATTTATTTATGCAGTGTTCTGTGGAAAGATGCATTCTTCTAAAGATTTAGTCTTGTGACCTAAAATGTTTGTGAATCTCAGGCAGAATTGGATGCTGTGGTCTGCTTATTTGTGTGTTAGCGTTAAATGAAATTTACAACGCTCAACATTTTAAATAGATACCATATGCATTGTAAGTGTTTTTTAACAGAGAGGTTATTGCATATATTTCCGATCCGAATCAAAGCACCGTGGCTGATCAGAGTAAAGGCAACATCATCTGGTAATTGTGCTCCCTCTGTTGGCCACTGTACACACTTCAGTGTTTGCCAAGTGTTTTTAGTGTTAGCCTATCAGATGATCAACTCGTCACTATGACACGTCATACCAGGGTCGTGTACAGACATTTTAAGGGGCAGTGGCCAAAACCTAAAAAAGGGGCTCTAGAGGGTGGGTGCTTGTTAATACAAGTGATCCAGTTGTTACAAATATACAATTAAAAGAGAAGACAGCACACTCTGTAATAATTTCAACTTCAATGGAAGAAGGGGAGAGTGGAGTAAGTTGAGCCAGTGGGTAAGTTGACTTGGCAACTGTACACTTTACTGTCAGATGACCATTTATTTTGGAACCACCCATCATTTCTGCCGGACTGTGATAAGGAAAAACACATGGGAGGAGCAGAAGGCACCTATTCACTTTAAAAACTTGTTTAGGCTTGCCAAAGTTATAACAGATGTAGTGGTTGCTTCATCAAACATTTATCCAGGTCTAAAAATATTTATGATACATATAGGTAATTAGCAATACAATCATACCAATCATTTAGCTAAATATTAGCCTGAACTGGGAAGCTACAGTAGCTATTTTTATTTTTTAAATGGCAGCTATGGGGCAAAGTGAGCCAAATGTTGTGGGGTAAATTGAGTCAGCATTTTAACCTACCACAAGGCACTGTAGTTAAAGGGTTAGTTCACACAAAAAAGAAAATAAGGTGGCGTTTTACTCAACCCCCGAGGCATCCTAGGTCTTTGATCTTTCATTATCATTATCATTGCATTCAGCGGGAGTTGCATTCCTTCAGTCCAAAAGAAGTTAAATAAAAAGCACCCTTCCATAAAAAATAGTGTCTCACACGGCTCCGGGGGGTGAACAAAGGCCTCCTTAAGTGACCCGCTGTGTTTTTGTGATCACATCGATAATCACTTGAATCTATCTTGCACTCACAGTTGTAAACGAAGCAGTTGACAACAATGTCATAATAAAAGTCAAAAGACATTTCTTATACTGACCTACTGTAAGGTCAGACATGAGGTTACATATTGGGCTATACTGTATGTAAATCTTAAAAAAAAAATCTAGTTAATTTAGATGTTACCATTTTAAGGTTCCAGTTTTATTGAAAACCTGCAAAATACATTTTTTGGCCATGTGAAATTGCCTTTTATATAGTAATAAAAAGCCTTTTTACACAATACTCTGTACTAAAAAAAGTATTATAGGCTATAATTGATTTTCAGCCAATTTAAAATAGTAAAACAATTATGAACAGTGGAATTCAATTCAGTGTTTTTTTTTTCTTAAATTATAGGCTACCTGAAATTGGCTTTAATGTATTTCAATGTTGTTGTTTTTTTATTATTATTAGTTATTAATTATGTATTTATTTATTTTTATTTTTTTATTTTTTTATTCACTTGAATTCAAAAGCTACAAAAATACAATGATATTGTAATTTTAGTTTGGATGACAGAATTCACAAATATATATATACATTCTATTCAAATGGTGAAATGATGAGAATTTCTAAGAAATACAGCAATAATAAGACAATCATTTCATGTTTTTGGAATCAGTACAGTATAAGAACATAATCATCATGTGATTAAATACTCATGGGACATTCATCTTTCTATCTGAGCTCTGACTAGGGTTTTGCAGATTTGTATTATATTACAGTGATTTCTTTAATATAAGCAAACAATTAAATGCTGACGATAGCACAAAACATCACATAATTTATCTATTGATTCATTTGTGCTGATGTTTTTCCACCAAAAATGTGGTGATGTCACTTCCTGAAAGATGATGTTAGGACCTGCAACCAGTTTAAACAAACCTCTTAAATGTATTTTTTTTTTCAACATGAATCATTTTGAATGAAGAAAGGAACCGGGGAAGAACCACCTGGAATATTTCCCTGTTTTCCATGTCAGAAGTTAGTTCGGCATTCAAGGACATGAACATAAGTCAGTTCAAACCAGTGAAGTGATTTACACATAGTAATATTCTGATTTTAATTCAATTTTATTTAATATGTTATGCAATATTGGATGCATATCGTCACCTTGGAATTATCCGTTTTTGTCAAAATTGAGTTTTACTTATTTACATTATGTGATTTTTTTTTTGTACATTTTGGGGCTGATGTGTGAAAGAAACTTGTTCCCCATTTCCCATATCACTATATGGAATGCAAACCCTTTGAAGCTCAATATCTCGAAACTGCTCAGAATGCAGAACCTTCCTAGATGACCATATGATGAGGACATGAAAATGTAAAAGCATAGCAGGAATGGCCCTCATCATGACCACAACACGCAAGGGTCACAGTCAGTGTCAGTCCAGTCTCAGAACAAGACTCTTTATTGGGGAAGTTCATAAAGAAATCTGACAGTCTGTTACAAGTCTGCAAAACAGCTCAATTCAAGTTTATCTGTAAAGCGCTTTTTACGATACAAATCATTGCAAACAACTTTACAGAAAATTAAGTTTCTACAATGTTTAGTAGTAGCTTAGTGGTCACTGTTTATGCGAATATGACAGGAATTATTATATGCAATCACACTTGTAGCAATATTTGTTAGTTCTGTAGGTTGTTGCAAAGGATAACATGACAAAAAAACATACTGTAGCAACCCACAGGAATTTCCGTGTCTGAGAAATGTCTCGTGCATTTGTGTCGCACAGTTGCACCTGAAGGAAGAGCACGCGAGGCTCGTCCGGTGAGGAGTTTCCACTGAGGGCGGAGCTACGCGCTTTTCAGGAAGTGCCTAGAACAGAGGAAATTCTATTTTCGTGGTAAATAAAAAAAGTTCCTCGTTTGTGACATTCATAATCAGGTGTGGAATTTTTGCAGGTCCACACATAACCTCAATCCCAGAGAGAGAGAGAGAAACGATCGCGTCTGCGTGTGATGACCCGTTAGCCATCCAGCGGAGATGACTGCAGCAACTCTCGTGGATCTCACTCACGTCCGCTCGTCACATTATGACACTTGTGTGAAAGAGCGCATCGGCGAGTTCTGTGCATCCTCCGGGAATGGCTCACGAGAGCCGGTCTTCTTCATCTCGGATCCAGACAGATCTCCTAGCAGCTCACTTCAGGAGATGTTTATCGGGTTCAGAGACTCTCCTCAGATCCTGTGCAAGAGCTCGCTCTCAGCCGCCTTATACTCATTCAAACAGGCTATAGACAAAGAGGACATCAGTAAGGTGAAGATAGTGACTTCGAGCCGCGGGAGAGGGTTGTTTCAGGTCTACCAGGAGCTCCTCTTCACCTCTGCCTATGAGTTCGAGTACAGTGTGATGTTTGACAGTCTGTCCTGTGAGTGTGAGAGTGAGTGCTGTCCCTCGGGTCAGAGGAGCACAGCTGACGCTGCACGAGAGCTCAGCACGTTTCTACAGCAGCTACCAGCGCTCGGAGGAGACGTCACAGTCCTCAGATCTCCGTTCATCTCAGGTTAGTAACACTTGCTGTGGTAGCTATGTACTTGTTTATAATAGTATGTGCATTTGCATATTTGTATTAAATTAGTAATACTGAAACTTTGAATCTGAGGGCTGATATAAATTCACTTGTAGTAATAAACAGACATATATATATATATATATATATATATATATATATATATATATATATATATATATATATATATATATATATATATATATTAAATACATTTAAAGTTTTGATATATTATTATTATTAGCCTATTATTGAGCAGTTTATTAAACACTTAGAAAAATTGAGAGAATGTGGAGCTCACACTCAATAAGGAAAAGCACTATTCAGAGGCCCAAAAACTGAGCGAAAAAAAAAGTGGATTTCGGTGCATGTTTTTTGTTTTTGTTTTTGTTTAGTTTTTTATAAAGGTGCAATTCTAAAAACTTGTAAATAAATTAGATTTTGAGCACATTATAATAGATTGCTTGCATAAAATTAATATAAATATCAGTTCTCACTCTATCTCTTAATAAGGTGATATTTAAATGTATAGTTTTATGATCAAAGCTCTGTAGTTTTAATTTTGGGGCCAAAGCAGATAAGGCAATACAACGGTGATTGACAGATGAACAAATAAACTCTTCTTAAAAGCCTGATGCTCACATTAAAAAAATAAAAATAAAATAATAATAATAATAATTCCCCCTTAAAAATGATGTATGGATAATTAAGTAAACCCAAGTTGCTTCAGTCTGGTATATGTTCATCTCAAAATATTTATAACAATATAAATGGTATTCTTTTGTTTACAAAAATCAGTAAATTTTGACACGTGTACAACAACCTGAAAACTGACATTTTTAGAAATAAACTAAAAGGCCTTTTACTTCCTGCAAAGTCTGAACTATCAGTCAAACAACGGAAGGCATGAAGTAGATTGTGTACAACAGGTTTTTCAGCAAAGTTTTTGATCATTTGAGGAATTAAGATGCCTTAGACATTCAAGTATCAAATGTGATCCAGAAGGCTTATATATTTGGAAAAGATTGTGAATGAAATACAGCCAGTGAGAATTTGGCTTACATGGGAACTCCTTCAATACTGCTTAAAAGCATCTCAGGATGCACCTGATGTGTGCAGTGTGAATGTACAGAGTGAGCAGACTCTCTATTTCGATCTGTGTCTCTATTTCTTTTGGTTCGAAGACTGCTTCGGTCATGGCTTTAGCACTCGTACTGGAGGTATTTCCTACATCAGCACTCTGAGCTCACTGAACCTCTTCTGTAACCCGCGGCGTAAAGACCCCCGAGCCGTGGTGGCTGAGAACATCCGGAGGCTCGGCCTGCAGGCGGGATTTCTCCCCAAACAGTTCAACCTCATAAAGGTACCTCATCACAAAGAAAATATGAGGAAGTCTCTCTATCAGCAAGCAGCATATCATAATTCCAGATACTGCCTCACTGACTAAACTTTCACAATAAACAGTCTCTGTGCATGTTTAGACACTGATTATTATCATGATCGTATGGATTTTTTGTTTTAAATTCTCATGCACGAATTCTTGAAATTAGTTTAGTACAAAAATATAAATAGCATGTACATATATAATGAATAAAAGTTAGATTTTTTTTTTTTTTTTGCAACATTTAAACAAAAAATCTAATGCATGTGCTTAATATTTGTATCATTTTTTGATGCATCATGCATTGATCTGATCAACATATTGACTGCATGTCTTTGTCGCTGACGTCAGTGTAATCATGCCAGTGATGTTTGGGTGATGGGCAAACCCGCCCCCGACAGTTACGACGCAATGGTGACCAATCAGGTGGGTGTTGTCATAGCAGCCCCAGGAGCCGACTGCATGCCGCTGCTCTTCACTGACCCTGTAGCAAAGGTGATCGGAGTGGCACATGCAGGTGAGTCACATCACAATGCCAAAAACCTTAATGCTCCTACAAATAGACTTCTGATTTCTTTAAACAAAACTTGACAGGTTTTCATTCACCCAAATAATAATGTAATTGATAGATTAGGGTTAGATCTGCATTGCTTCATACTGATTCACTTCTAGCTTCGAGTGAGTTCTGTGGGAAGAGTGTATTCATATGAACTGAAGCAGGAAAGGCAATTCAACACATCAATACATCACTAATTTCTGAACATCAGTACATCACTTAATAGGAAGTGGAGAAGGAAATTGACTCGCTAGTCATTGCACATCACTCTCAGGTAGTAAAGGAGTAATATAAACACAGTGATAAGATAAGTTTAGGTGCCAGAGTTTTATTGAGTCTAGTTAGTCCCAGGTGTGTTATGTGTGCAGCTGTTAACGGATAAAAAGTGCAAATATATGATGATCATGGTAAAAAAGAATGAAATGTATTATAAATAAAAGTTAGTATTAATTTAATCACTGCATAATATATAGTGGCAAGTTTTGTCTGTGTGATAATATTACACAGTGTTCTAAATATTAAACAATGCATCAGCCTTTACTACTCTGTTTAGTGCTTTCAAATATGACCATTTAAATTTATTAAATTAATAAAACTTTATATGTATACAGAATATAGATGCATAGAAAATAAATAAATATATTACTATTATATTATGTCTTTATATTTCTACATCATGTCAAGTTTTGCCTGTGTGTGATGACTAGGGTGTTCCAACTGAACGCATTTTGTGAAGTCAGTTTCAACAGATATCCAGTGCTCAGGGGGTAGTGAACACTGCATAGGGTCCCTGTCAGTCCAAGCGCAGCTAAAGAGAAAATACACACTTATGATGCACATGGAAGCAATGTGTTTTATCTCAAAGGCAGCTGGAATTGGAGTATTCCCAGAATGGTTAATGTAATTGAGTTGGTCCCAGTGCTGCTGTCATTGCTTACATAACCCTTATTTATGCTCGTTTCAGAGCTGCAGTATGATCGTTCACTGTGTTTTTATGTAATATCTTACAATAACATTCCAGAAGCTGTAGCATAAATGTAATAGTTGTTTATCTGGTTTCTCTCGTGTGTGTGGGTGTCACAGGCTGGAAGGGGACCCTCATGGGAGTCGCCATTGCAACAGTGAACGCCATGGTGTCAGAGTTTGGCAGCAGGCCTGAAGACATTGTGTGTGTGATCGGTCCTTCTGTTGGGCCGTGCTGCTTTACTCTGGATCAAGATTCGGCCCGAGAGTTTCACGCCATACACCCAGACTGTGTTAGACACATCGACTCGTCAAGACCTTACGTTGACATCAGACTCGCAACCAGGTAAACATCATCAGCTGTTCACCGGAGAGCTGTTTCATTGACCCTCTGCCCTCAGCGCCTCTCACACAGGTCATGTGACTCCCTGAAGTGACCCACAGTAATGAACACCTCTGAAATGAAGGTGATTTATCCAGTTCTGGTTTTGCCCAGGGGAAATGGGTGCACATGTACAGTATGCATTGCAGACTAACTCTAATGGAAGACCTCTGATTGATTTGCTCTTTTAAGTATATATAAGTAGTTATATTACTACTACCAATGGTGCTTTGTCTTTCAGAGTTCTGCTGGAGAGGGGTGGGATTAAAGCCGAACACATGGAGGACATCAGGGTCCCACACGAGGCTGACTCCACTCTCTGCACCTCCTGCCGTCCTGAACTATTCTTCTCCCATGTGAGAGATGGACTCAACTTTGGGACACAAATTGGCTTTGTGTGGATCAAATAATCCTGCATTCACCAAGCTTTGATTGAATGTGAAGAAACATTTAGGAGATGAATCTAAAGGACAGTACATAAATACATTAATATAATAAATTATTTAGTATGGAAATGCACTTCAAATGAAGACAATCATTTGGTTTCTTCACAAACATCACATCACAGGACTGCAGAAGAAGCTTTACATGCATACAAACAAACAGTGCAGTTGTAATCAATAGTAGGAGATATAACTTCTTTAAATTTCCTTGAAAGCTGACTCCTGGTTGATGTCTTGATCAGCATTTCCAAGAATTGATTAGAGTTTGTCACTCTGAATTATGTAATTTAATATCATTTTACATTTAAATAATATTTATATTGTCATTTGTAATTTTGAATGATCGCAGGACTATTTCCACATTTTACTTGGATGTTTAAACTATAAAATATAATAGATAATTTTATGTTTTGGACAAAATCTGTAATGTGTGTGAACCAGCTGATTTATAAAAATGTAAGATTACAAAAAAGTGTAGTTGTTTTTTTTTCTATGAGGGCAATAAAATGACAGGTCATGTCTTCAACATATTATTGGAAGAATGAAGGAAACCTCACTAAAATACATAATTCAGGAACTCTCTTTTAATATCTGTGATATATATATATATATCGTCGCTGCCCGATGAAACTCACGTATGTCCAAAACGGTTACTTTTCAGGAAGTGAAAAAAACACTGTATTTCAAAAGCAGTTGAATGTAGCGTTGTCATACTTGGTACGGCATCTTTACATGTAACCATATTCTTGCCAGTGTAATGATATAATCCACATTTGACCAAAATTGAGTTTAAATGGACATACGTGCATATTTTACAGTAATGGTGGTCGATACGCGTTCTTCCGATCATTAATTAGAATGGCCAAGTCACGTTTCATATTGACAGATGAATACGCTCAGTTTATTAAATAGCCTACGTCTTAGTTTATTAAATACGCTTAGTTTATTTAATATTAATTATAAATTTATTAAATGTCTCTTGCAAACTATGAAGTGACAATGAATCAATACACTGACTAGGGGTGTGCCGGTTTCAGAATTGGTGATGACAGTTATGACGTGAGTCAAATGTGACGGTTCATAACATAACCGTCGGCGGCGGGGGGGGGGGGGGGGGCATAGCGTGTTTCATTTTGTTTCATATTGTCTCGCCACCATGCTAGTGGATCTGCCGTAGAGTCAATTGGTTGATCTTGGAGATAGCGGGTTAACTCCGTTTCAGCGCGCGCTCTGATCGGTAAAGGGGCAGAGATTTCAGACCTCCGTTTATTAAGGAGATCTGTCACAAAACTCATCATCCGAGCCAAAGTTTTTTTTAGCAAATTTCAAAGCCGCACCCGCCCGCCATCCGCTGATTGTTTTGCGGTCTATGCTTTGCTGATGCGAGCCGCAAAAAAAAAAAAAAAGCAATTGTCTGTTCTGGAAAGGATGCAGCAAAAACATTTAATGCTACAGTATGAGGCATAGGCCTACGCTGAATTTCATTTACAATGAGATGCGCTCTAGTTCACAGTGCTTCCATGTCACGGTTATCATTGTCTGCTATATTTGCTTTTTATTTATTAAAATACATGCAATTGGTTGATGAAACATCTATTAAAATTAAGATAAAATTTGTTCAAAACGAAATTCGTTTTTAAGAAAGGTTTTCTACAAAGCAAAATTTAATGAAGTGGTAAATATCATGTCTGACGATTTACAAAACTTCATTAAGTGGTAAAAACCATGTCTCCCGATATATTGCGCATCTGATGATCCTATCTAAAAAATGAAAATAATTTTTGATAAAAAATGTTTGTAAAAAATATTTTAGTGACACGGTTTTGGCGGTTATAAAGTTCTAATGACGGTGTTCAACTCACGGTTATATACTAACCGTCACACCCCTAACACTGACATGGTAATGCTAGACAGATACTTTGTTTGCACAGTCCTACCGTAATTTTGTCACTCCTAGACGTACGTCTGGCGTCAGGGGGGAAACGTTTACCTCGATGAAGGAAAGTCATTGTCTCACCAGGCTATGTTTATTTACTTTACCTCACGGTGTTATTCGGCTATCCAGTGCTGAGCTTCGATGAAACTTTACGAGACCGGCGAGATGCTTCCACAGGGCGGGAGATACGCGGCGTGATTGACAGCTTTGACACCAAATGGATATACGTGAAAATCAGATGACATGATTTCACAACTTTTCATTGGCCATTTAGATATGTGAAGCATACTGTATACGGAAATGAACCTGGACATTCAATCCATCAAAAAATCTCAAAATCGGCAAAATGGACATACGTGGTTTTCATCGGACAGCGACGATATATATATATATATATATATATATATATATATATATATATATATATATATATATATATATTTTTTTTTTTTTTTTTCTATGTTTTTAATTACACAATCTATTTTAATGACATTTTTGAGGGGTTGAAATAGACTGTGAGTGTACACTAGAGGGAGCAAATCTTATAATTTTAGCGTGACCGTTCACATATTATAATCGCTTGTTCTAATTGTTTAGTGCATTTTTGCACTAACCAAATCATATCACAGAGAAAACAGCTATTCTTTTATGTCATGTCAAGCCTAATATGTGACCCTGGACCACAAAACCATAAAGGTCATAAAGGTCCATTTTTTTCTCGAAATGGCCGAGATACAACTATTAGAAAATCTATCATCTGAGGATGAAAAAAACTAAAAATTCTAAAATATTGAGAAAATCACCTTTAACGTTGTCCAAATGAAGTTCTCAGCAATGCATATTACTAATCACAAATTAAGTTTTGATATATTTATGGTCGGGAATTTACAAAATATCTTAATGGAACATGATCCTTACTCAATATCCTAATGATTTTTGGCATATAAGAAAAATCTATAATTTTGACCCATACAATCATGTATTTTTGGCTATTGCTACTAATATTCCCAAGTGACTTCAGACTGGTTTTGTGCTCCAGGGTCACATATGTCAAGTTTAAAACTATCCTAGTGGGACCATATATTGTATTGTAGCCTATAGAAAACTGTTCGTACAATATACATAAGTTTCCTTGTTTAACGTTATATCATATTAGTAAATATGTATTTAATATATCTCTATATTCTTCGTCTGTTTGAAGAGCTCGACACTAGAGGGCGCTCGCGTCGCTGCGGTCACTTGTTTATTTAGTAAAAGACGGATTGTTGGCTGGCGCTCAAGTGCACTTCAGCAGTATCACAGCCAGGCTTTTGTCTTCAACAGCACTTTTGCAATGTCACAAAAACATCTCCGCTATTCCTTATCACATGCTGTTGAAATGACAGCACCATAAAGTCATTAACGGAAGGTAATAAAGATGCCCAAGAGTGACGTGATGTTTTGACCAGCAATGAAGAAAGACACTTATCTGTCAAGCAGCAGCGTGCACATGTGCTTTCATGGCAAGTGAGTGTTTTTCAGTGTTGAGAAAAAATGACTGTTAAACCCTAACACAATCAATACCTCAATAACTCTGCTGACCTACTAAAGCGGGGGTCACCAAACTGGGTCCTGGAGGGCCGTGTCCTGCTGAGTTCATCTCCACCCCTCATCAAACACACCTGAACCAGCTAATCAAGGGCTTACTAGGTATACGTACAGCTTCCAGGCAGGTGTGTTGAGGCAAGTTGGAGCTAAACCCTGCAGGAGCCAGTTTGGTGACCCCTGAACTATAAGGATCTGTCATAGTCGTACCTACTAACATAATAATATCTATTCTATCAGTTTTGTTCCAGTATCCTACTAAAACTGTACCAATAATAATAATAATAAAAACTGCATATTAAATGTATAAATGTATGTATTAATGAAATCTATTCTTCTAGCCCATGACTTTACTTAGCCCAAATACCATTTTAATAAACATATAATATTGATTTATATTTCAGAGCTGTCGGGATGGATTTAGCAGGAAATGAACTAGCATGCACCCGAGCGTTTTGTCTTCTCTCTACAAAGAGAAAGGTAGAGGTAGCATGAAACTGAACTTTGGTTGTCACAACTAACAAGAAAGAAAAATGACCATAGATCTTTCAAAATGGCAAATCTCTGTGAATCACCGGTGTTAAAAACAAAGAAATACTTATTTATCAGCCCATCATTTCTGGTATGATGTGCATGTGTACACCAGAACCACATTCATCCGCACTTAATCATTTTATGATGTTTCAGAGTGCACATTGTCTATGGTGTATTAAAGCCAGAGCCACATTATCAGTACACATGCATTCACAGGAACACTTCTGGCACTAATATTGTGGTTTATTGCACTTTAGACCATGATCGTCTGTGGCACAGCACGATTGGCACAGTCTTCCTGATTTATGACTTCGGATCACATCTCAGTTTCCTTCTAACTTCCTGAAGTCATCGACACACATATCCTTTGTGCTCAAGAAAAAACACTTCCAAAGAAACTGTGTGTGCAGACATTTAAACAAATAAGAGCAAGTTAAATCACATTTAGGGTATACGGGATATAGACAAGGTTAATGGAGTTAAAGAACTAATTTGGGAACCAGGTGCACGAGTCTTGGCCTGGGCTGTGAATGCATTAACTCCTGCGCCACAGTTTGTTTTATTAACCTGCATTCCAGCTTAATCTACATCTCCAATAAGGAAACACATCTTACTGGAAATCACATGATCTGACCATAAAATCCATCAACCTGCATGTCAACTTCATAATATAGTCTGAATACAGAATATAGCCCATATATATGTGTGTGTGTGTGTGTGTGTGTGTTTATCGGTCATTAGTGTTAATGATAATATAGCTAGCATTATAGTTACCCGTTTTGGTGTGAACTGGCCTTTAGTCACTATTTTACATCACCAGTTAAATTAAGCAGAGATATAATGGGTAAGCCATTAATTGCAGTGGAATTATTCAAAACCATTAAATATGATGATTTCTTGGGATTCAGCAGAGGCAGACAGCAGCATCTTGAGCTAATCCAAAGCTTTAAATGCAGAAGGAGGTGAACACAGTGTGTACGTGGCCCGTTTGATTTGCCTCGATGAGGGAACATGGCTTAAAGAGCTTCCAAAATATAGACATCGTAACCTTTTGTTATGGAAAAAATAGCAAGTCCTCACAAACCAGCATCTGTGTCTGCACAGATTTTACAACAGTGATTTACTGGAAACAAGCTTCCTTCTTTCCTAGAAGACATCAGACATTCACTGCTAATATCTATATCATTCATGTATTAAATATATAAAAGACATTATTTGTCTTCTTTAAATTAATAGATATATAAAGTAAACTTAGAAATACAGAGGAGTTCAAAATATCTGAGACCACCAGTGAAAATGCTATTTTGCATTATTTTTCATATCACACAAACTAAAAAAAAAAAAAAAAAATGTATTACGATGACAACATTTAAAAACAAAATAAAATCCAGAAACGTATAAAATAGAAAAAGTAAAATCAGATTTTGATGTGGTTGCACCCCACAGTACTGTATATTGGATCAATGCTGCGATGAAATCTTAGTTTTGGAGACGTGTCTGCTTATGTAACTGTGCCGATGACACTTTCCACCCCCATCATCCACTTCTTTACATCAGTGTTTATATCAGCTCTCCGCTGAAGCAGGAACCACTACATGAGCACATATCCTGTCTGTGTACACAGATGAGAAAAGGAACATGTTTAGCTTTAAAAGCACCATAAACATCACAAGTGCCAACAATGTCCCTGAATCCACAAAGATTCTGAAATATTGTCTTATTAAAGAAGTGCTAATATCTTAATATTATCTGGCGCTTGAGGCCCAAGTTCTTTAATGGTTCATGAGCCATGCGCCCCCACCCTCTCCACCCACCCCCTTCCCATCTTTGATGGTTTGCTTTGTCATGATTACTCTGTGGATATGAAAACAGGGGCCTAGTTGAAATACATGTAGTTTGGGGCGTGGACGGTCTGTGACTCTCCTTTTCTGATTGTTTTACTGAATCATGTCTGCAAACATTACCTTGAGTAATGTCCTAAGGATAACTAGCCAAAAATAAATAAATAAATCAAAATCTGTCAGAGGACAAAATCCGGTTTCATCCAGATTTTTATCCATTTATGTGGTTTGGTGTCTCCCTCCTACATCTTAGGGCATGATAATGCGGTTTACTGGTGCAATACGTTCTGACTCAGACATAAGTCATCTAAAAGGAGAACTGCCTTCATATTGTCACCAAAATCTGAAGAAAACTTGTTTTTTCCCATGCAAAACTTTTCTTTTGAGCGGTTATGTGGGTGTCACTATTCAGTTTTTTATAGCGTTCTGAGTGGTCGTAAGCACATTAATATGCACTTATTCAAGTCTTCTGGGTGCATGTCTTAAAAATGCAGCACGCATGTGGTAGACTCTGCAAAAGACAATGGAAAAGTACCGCACTGGAATGAATGGAAAAATGTGTTTTGCGTGAACGGCCACTTAACAGTTTTACAAGCATACATGATTACCTTTTTAGCACCGTAATGTTGGCTAAATATTATTAGCTAAATATTAGCAAATGCCCCTTAGTGGACACTGTGGCATTATTCCTATTCCTCTTCGTCTGTCTGCCATAGCTGAGTCAGACTAGGATCCGAGCCCACGGGTGATCGTGGAGCAGAGGTTCAGAGCCAGTGCAGGGCTGCAGTGCAGAACAGTGTTGGCTGACGGTGACACCGCTGATGCTGCAGCTTTCTCTCACCTGCAGACGCAGACCTGCTGATGAAGAGTTTACAGAGACACAGACACATTCCTGGAGCATCCCCCCACCGCTGTCAGCACAGAGCATCACAGTCGACTTCAGTGCCACCGCCTCGATCGCCCAGAAATATACTACCAACATACTGTTCAAACGGTTGGGGTCTGAAAGAAAAAAAAAAAAACTTTCAATGATGCATTAAACTGATCAGAAGTGACAGTACAGACATAGATAATGTTACAAAAATATATTTATATGTATCAAATAAATGCTGTTCTTTTGTCTAAGTTAATTCACTTTAAAATATGTTCAAACAGAAAACAGTTAGCCTATTTTAAGTTTTGTAATAATATTTCACCAAATTACAGATTTTTTACTGTATTCAGAATACATAAATTATAATTTAATTTTTCATAAAGAACGTTGTCACATCCTGGTTTTTGTACTTACTGCAAAATAATTTGAATTCACGATTTTTGTATTATTTTCCAGTAATATAAACAAGGTGCATTTACTTTCGAAAAATTGCATGAGATACTGCATGGGCCTTATTTATTTTTCTTACTCCACTGGCAAATATTTACAGAAAAATCTAAAATAATCAAAAATTATTTACTGAGATTTATGTTTAAATCAGAAAAAGAAATCTATTTAGGGGTTAAAATATCAAAATCAGAATCATGGATTTGGCTCACATGTTTTTGGCATTATTGCATGAAGTATGTTTTTGGCCTAAAGCAGCTCACTCTACTGAGAAGCACGATTGCTTTCATCATGTTAAGTGGGATTATAGACCCTGCATTGACCTTCACCCTCTCTCTGTTTTTGAAACATGATCGCCTCTCGTCTCTAATCTCTCCGTTCGGTCGGAGGCTCTGCCCCAAGTACCAAGAGCTCTGGACAGTTTAAAGCATCTCGTCACTTGTTATCATGCTACGATTTACCCTAGCACAACCTTTTGATCTTTTGATTTAAGCAGCCTGTGTATTCTTGTTACAGTTCCCTTCGGTGGCTGCTAAACTTCATCTTGCGGTGAATAAAAGCTTCCTTCAGCTCCTTTCTCCTTCTGGCTGTGATCCCGGAGTAATGCTGAGTGTCCCCTTTGTCTTGGGCGGCAGAGACAGCTCAGCGAGTTTCATCTGGCCACCCTCAAACACATGGGAGCTAGAGACAATTAATAAGAGCTGCACATTTCTGTTTCTCAGCCGCAGTGCCCTGCTGCCAGCCGACCCACTGTCCCACATCCTTCACTTTTTTGAGCGATAAACACATCCTAAAGCCTTAATGTGATTGAGTTCCCTTCCAGAGGGGAAAGAGTCCTTCAATGACTATGAAACACCTTTAATGAGCCCCAATCATTTTAATGGCATTGCTAATAGACTGCAGGCTTCGTTAAATTCAAGCAGTGCCATAATGCGAAATGAAATCCAGTGTAACATGAGTTAATAAGAGCACATTTCTGATGTCTATCCAGATATTAGGTGAAAAGCGTGAGAAACACTGCTGTAAGATTTGTTATATTGAATAGCATTAGCATAAAATAACCCTGTGATTTTTGTGTGTTCAGATGTATCCTGATTGATTCAGTCATACTATACTATTGTGATTGGTTAAAATATGTTAGATGTTCCCACATGAAGTACATTTGAGGTTATTTACAGTATACCACTGATACTCCATGTGTAAAGCAGCTCTATTTAAATCTGTGGTGTAACAAACCTCTTCTGTTCAGTGATTTCAATTCTTCATTCCAAAAATACAACTCTGGGAGATCATTTGTAAATGTATTGTTAGTGTACATTTGAGAAGTGGGTGCACAATTAAGGAAGTATCGGCGCTGATAGTGATGCTGTGTCGGGTTGGGGGCAGCTTGCACAGTGTCCTGAGCTTTTTGGAGATGCTTAAATTGTTGTTTTTGAGCAATATAAGGTGGGAGAGAGAAAAAGTATTTCAACAATTTCAAGAACAACAACAATAAAAAACACTCACAGTGCCTACAGTACAAAAATATATCTACAACAATAACAGTGTACAAATACAAGCGATTCCATACAATCAGTAAATATTAAAGGTTGTTATTTGTAATAAGTATTTTATATAATGTATTATTATTTTTATTATATGTATTTATATATTTATAATAATAATTGCACAATAAAAACAATTATTGCATAATAATATCAATAATAATTATTATTATTAGTAGTAGTAGTATTAGTAGTCTTGCGTGTTTCTGCATCACATGACTTTGTATTTGAATTTCAAATGTTTTAAATATTTTATAAAAATACCTACATTGCTTTTTTTTCTAAAAAACAATCATTTAAAAATGGACAAACACTAAAAGAAGAATATTTTCAAGAATTTAAACCCCTATTAATATATTAAACAATAATTGTTTTTCAAAAAGAGCTGTATTCAAGTATATATATTTTTCTCAATAAATTAACAGGTTAAGAAAAAAAAACATAATATCTAAAAAACTATATACCACCTGAAGTGAAGAGAAAACTCCCATCAAGGTAAATAAATCAGACACTGTTGGTGTGTAGCCTTTATAATCTCTAATGAAAACATCTTTGGAAGACTTCTCTGGAATCTGTCAGAGAAACCGGTCTGATCCAGTTCGCCGCGTCCTGACAGGAAGTGAGCAGGGCCGTGTGTTTTTGTTTTTTTTTCCTGGCGAGGTTGAAGGAAGTGTCAGTTGTACTCAGGTGATCTCAGTAGCTGTGCTGAATAGGCTGTCTGTTATTCATGTGCGCTGGCTCAGTCCTGCCTCTGAATCTATGATGAGTGCAAACAAGCCAGGGGATGTTTTTATTCCCTCGCATTCAGCAGATTTGCTCGCCCTGCTGGGGAAGACTAGGGAGGATCTCTAAACGGGGCACAGCTGACCCATATACCTGCAGCGTCTCCCTCGAGACCGTCTGTGTTCCTCAACACACCCTCCTCACAGACCTCACTTCACAGCTGCCAAACATTCAGACAAATATTCTCCTCACATGTGGAGTGTATGCATGTGTACATGTGGACTGTGGGAAAAAGTGTAGCCCGCAGAGGGACAGAGAGAGGTGTGTTTGAGAGACAGACACGGTGTGTTGTCTGCTGTTTGGTTTGGCTGCGCTGGAATCTGTTTGATTGATTCCCTTCAGATCTGCTGAGGATAAACTGTGCAATGCCTGAGCTTCTTCATTTCAATTCCTATTAGCTTAGACAGCTGATTCTTTTCAAGAAATATTTGTTGCTTAGATCTTTAATAGTCTCTGCACTGGAGGGTCTGAGACAGCAGGCTCAGGTGTTTTACATTTGAAATATGCTTGGTTTTTGAGATCAACAAGGCCCCAAATCATCAGAATCAGAACCAGAAGGAGCTTTATTACCAAGTATGTTTACACACACATCACAGCGAGGGAGTGTATATATGCTCAGTCTGGAGAGCAGCACAGCTTCACAAGTGTGCACCAGTGTCACCTCACAGGGAGTTTTATTTACCCATCAGTCGTTGTGCCACATCTGAAGACATGAAAAGAGAAAAAGAGAAAATTATGCACATCGCAAAATAATAGTAAAAAAATAATAATAATTCAATTTAATTCAATTTGTTTAAATAAAATAAAGTTGAATTCAACTCAGAAATAGATTCTAGACAGTTCAAAGTGCACCAAATGTGTCACTGTTACAACAGGAAGACAAATACATGTTGTAAATTAACCACATCACATTTATTTTCATATTAAACAGTCATTTATCAACATAATTTAGGGCATATGATGCCATTTATATTCATTTTAAATACATAACATGCATGCACACAACCATGAATGACTTGACAAAATTTGATCTAAAGTTTTGTTTAAAAGTTTGAAATAAATTTTTGGGAAATAATAATGTACTTATAAATACATTTCATTACAAACTAAAATACTTTTTATTTTATTAGAATAATAATTATTGTTATTTAAGTATTAACAATGATCCTCAATTTGTTTTACATTTATTTTAGAGAAATAAAAATATACTTATGTATAATATCTTTACAAAAATGAAAGTTTGTTATTGACTTTATGTTATGATTATGATTATTAATAACAATAAATAATAACATTATTATGATTGTTATAAATTATTTTTCAACAATATTTTATTAATAATTATTTACATATTTTATCAACAAATCATTTTACTACATTTATTTATTAGATAGTAAAGTAAAAGGCCATTAAAAGTGTGCAGCATGCTTGCTAACATCTTCATTACTGCTTAACTCACATGATGCCCCTCATGCAACTGGAATCTAGACAAACACGTTCAAATATTAGAGATATTTTGATTTGTTATGATTCTAATACTTGAATCTGTGCAGTTTTACGGCTTGATGACTTTACTGTTCCACTGATGCATTCATTACCCAAAACGTTACTATTCCAAACTGTAAAAAATAGTACTGTTTTTTGTTTTGTTTTGGTATGTCCAAACTTGTTTACACACTAATATATGATGTTGTCATACTGGAAATCCACAATCGGTGACTCAAGTGTTATCTGTGGTGTCCCAAATGAAGAGAAATGCAAACGCAGCTTGTGTCGGTCCAGGCCAGGCTCAGTTAGTCCTGGACTTGTTATGTCTGGAAAGGTCACACAGATCTCAGAGTAATCCCTCCACTATTGTGAGTAATTACCAGGGACACCTTGAAACCTGTTGAGCGTGTAACCCGCAGTACCAGGAAGATTCACTCTATCCTCACTTCTAACCAACCAGCCGGTGATATAACCTTACGCTGACAGTCTCACCCTCTCAGAGTCAGCTCTCCCCGTCTCGTCTCTTGTCTTTACACTCCTGCATGTGGCATGCTTTGAGTCTCCAGTTGTGCTGCTTTTCAAAACAAGCGGATCATTGTCGACAAGAATGTGGCCTGGAAGATGAAATTGTGCGGATTTCGACTTCCCACGCAAGCCTCTCGTTGCTCTCTCAGATCGGTGACAGCATCAGATGACAGATCAGAGGCGGAGGCGCGGGGTTTACTGGAGGCAAAACAAACACAATCCCACGAAGACCTCAGCCTGTGTGTGTTTGCTCTGAGCTGTGGCCGTGTCACCTATACGACTGAATAACTCTGGCCTGACATAACACGGCTTCGTAAGCTCGCGTGACAAGGTGTCTATTGTGTGCAACACTGAAACTCTCAGGTTTAGCAGAGGAACTCGGGATGAGAACGTCTACTGTAAAAGCTTTCTTTTTGTAAACTGCTTTTAAAGAGAGGGACAAATGTTTTTTTTTCATGCACTGAGCCAGAAATCTCCAAATCAGTTGCATTTTACCAAACTTTACAGCTTCACGAGCGCTTCACTAGTCTCAAACATTACATCATTACTGACAGCCAGCGGCCCAGATAGGGATGGAGGAGGTTCGAGAAGCGCTCGGATCTGTGTGTTCGGGATTTGGCACAATGGGACGTAATGTTAAACTCCTCCACAGACACATAAACTAAAATCACTAAAATGCACGCAAACATTCCCAAAAAATTCCTGCTTCTCCACAGAAATAGAGTACACTTTGGTGTCATATTACTTTGCACTTTAAATTTTTTTTGTAGTTATATATTATACATTATCCTAGCATGAAAACTACTTTTGAATATATCAAATATCTGCTATTCAAAAAAGGTGGGACTTGCCCTGGCCCACCTCAGAGAATTAGATCTTAGCAACTCATTTAACAAATAAAATCAGTCAACAATACCACATGTTTGATAATGTATCCAGCCGATATTACAGGAATTATAGCAGAAATATTTGAAGAAGTTAAATTACACTTATTCATGTATTGATGGGCCTGTTATTAGACATAAAAAAAATGTTTGACACAATTCAATTTAATTTGTAACCATTTATAGCATGACATCTTCTATTATGAAACATAATTTGGGCCCTTCCTATGACACCCATAAAAATAAATGGTAGTAACAAATATAAATAATTTCTTACACAATGTTGCTAATCCATCAAGCTCATCCATTAGTAGCATGATCGTAATATTTTGGGGGAAATTAAAATGATCAGAAATATAATATGATCAATAACTATGCGGCAACATCCGGTCCAAACTGTTTACTGAGTAACAGATTAATTAGGATATTTTGCAGGCCTCTTATATGCAAACATTGACCATATATTTAGGTATTTTGTTATGTATTTTGTTCTTTTTTTTTCTTTTTTTTTTTACATTATTAATGTTTTCAGTCATTCATTTCAATCGTTCATCCAAATTTTGACACAAACAAAAACTTGTAAAATCAGGAAAAGAAAACTAAAACAATGGGGTTTATTGTAAAATTCTGAAGGTTAAGCACCATCCTTCCAGTTTGATAAATTGCTGAAAAAGAAAAACAAACTTTACTAGTCGTTTCAAACTCAAGCTGTTCGTATCGTATTGATGTGTATTGAAAGTGAAGGCAGATGGTGTTTTTGTCACTCCTCCTCTCTGTGTTTCAGAAGTGCACAATTATTCTCCAGACTGCAGTTTACTTTAGGTTCACTGTGCGATCAGGGAACTCCAGCACCACACCCACAAATCCCAATAAAGTCTGAGATTCACCTGGCCGTGCTGACACCATCGGTAGATAAGGTCACCATGGCACATGTTTTCAAAACACCACGGCTGGAGTTTCGGCTGAAACTGCGTCGCTGGGAGCAGCCAGGCATGGAAACCTGTAAACCCTGACTGTTTGCTTTCATGGGCATGACTGCAGAGAAGCTCAGAGTCACAGAAAGCATCACCGAGCCTCCTCAGCTCCCTCTCCTTCAGAAAGCTGTTTGGCTGTTCAGGTCACACTTCTGAACTTTAGCGTGGCTCCGTTTGGCTTTTAAAGAGCAGGAAGAGCGAGTGGAAGGAAACCTGACTTGCAGATTGTTGTTGACTTTGGCTAGTCGAGACTAGCTGGGCTACTTTGAAAATAATCTAATGGCTGTTGAGCAGCTGAAAGGCAGCGGTTTCACGTGTTTATCTAAATAAAACGTCCTTTGATTGTGGTAAGGGTGTGAGGGAAACCCAAATGAGTAAATATTGGTATTCACGATCTGGAATATGTCATCTGAGCTAGACAGGCTAAGCTGTGTGTGAGTGTGTGTGTGTGTTGTAGGCATGCGAGGCTCATTGAGCAGGACACACACATGCACACGGCTCTGATGTGAGACAGTGCTGCAGGGACGAGCTGAGAGAGGATGAACATGTGTGCCGTTTGATATCCAGGAGGACTGTAAATCAGCTGCTTTTCACAGGCATTAGACGAGCAGAACAGAGAGAAACAACACACTCATTCACTGCAGAACTGTATGACATCTGTTCAATTTATAACATGGTCTGAGTTGTGCCCTTTCTACAACACGCAGAAACGATAGATAGATAGATAGATAGATAGATAGATAGATAGATAGATAGATAGATAGATAGATAGATAGATAGATAGATAGATAGATAGATAGATAGATAGATAGATAGATAGATAGATAAAAAATTAGCAGCACAAACATTTTCAAAGTTGATCATAAGAATAAATATTGAAAACATTCAAATAGAAAAGTTTATTTATTGTAAAAAAGATTCACAATATTACAGTTTTTACTGTATTTTTTACTGTAGGTTTTTCAGAAACCTTTAAAAATCTTAGAGACCCCACATTTTTTTTACATTTTATAAAATATTGTTCACCCATTCAGAACATGTGGTTATATTTTACAGTGTTTTCAAGATATATGTGGCACTTCTGCTGATGCAAATAATTCTGCAGAAGCTTTGCATGCAAATAAACATAAGTTGTCCAGTTACATGTCATAACTTCCTCTCTCAAGGACTTTTTATTCTGTCTCGCATTAAATATCCTGCATGCAAAAAAATCAGTTTCAATCACTTTTTACAATAATGTGTTGCATTAGTGCAAATTTTCACCATATGTCAAATGTCATTATTAAACCTTGCACACATACACAACATGGGCCACATCCCCCTCGTATGACATGACTTTGTTTTTATTTCCATGTACCAGCAGAATCCATATATCCTCTATCTTTCTGAATTCATATCCCTCACGGACGACCTGTTGCCAGCCGCTGGGCCGCTCTCGGAGGCTTTCAGGGGTCAGGCTTTTGTGGTTGAGAGCTTTGTGTCTCTAAAGGGTTGATGGCTTAAACCGCGCGGGTGTGCTCAAATAGTTTTTGTGTGGGCAGCAGCATAAACAATACGGCCAGTGGCAAGCTTACAGAAGCACTAGAAGTGTTTGACAAAGAAGAAAATGGCAGCGCTAATCACACACAGTGCTGAAACAATACAAGCTGAGTAACACAGCTGAGCCCCCGCCAACATTACCCTGCTTCATATTCTCTCCACTTCATCTACTTCAGTGATGATGAGCCAAATACATCTCTCTCAAACACTGACCCTCCTCCTGCTCATCACACACACACACACACACACACACACACAAACACATACCTCCATCCAAAATAGCTGCACCCATTTGCTCAGCAGGCTTGTGTGTACAATAAAAACTCAGTAATCAGAAGATTTGTTCAATTCTTAAATCTACATGGCACTCCCTCAACTATATCCACTAAGAAACTCCCAAGTATGATGGTTGCTATGCTATAAAGTCCACTGCAAAAATATCTTTAAGTTTATTAAAAACATTTGGCTTGCTGTTAGTGTAAAACAAAATTTTATTTTTAAGAAATATTGACCTATGACATTTTATTGCACGCAATCATTTTTGATTTTTTTTTTAAAGATTATTTGACTTATGATCAACAGGTTTTTACTTTTGAATAAAATGTTATTTTGATATTTTGGGAGGGCATCATTTGGTTTTATCGTTCATTATTGTTTCTTGTTATTTATGATCATGTTATGCTAACAACTAACACACAGCAGGAAAAAAAGATAAAACAACAACAAAAAATGATGAAAGAATAATTATTTAAAATATTTAAATACAACAATAATATCATTATGTATGTATTTATATACAGTATAATACAAAATATGTTTTACCTTGAAACAAATATATAAAACATTATCTAAAAGGTTAATATTAATAATATCAAAATGAAAAAATCTGTTATTTAAATATAATAATACAAATATTTGTATGTAGTATTTATTTTATTAAGATTTATATATGATAGAATATTTATACCTTAAAATATATAACAAAATATTACAATTATAAAATATAATTGATACTATATCATATATTAATCATATATATATATATATATATATATATATATATATATATATATATATATATATATATATATATATATATATATATAAACAATTAAGATTAAGGTAAAAATAAAATCTTGATATCTTGTTACAATTTCCTTTTCATAACTGAAGATAATTTACCTCAAAACAAGATAAAAATACTCTTTAAGTGGTAATGATGTTGGCTCATACCTCACTACACTGTCAAATATAATCTGTTCCACATCTGCTCTGTATTTTCTTTTGTCCCAAAATATGGAAATTTGTATCTGACTGAAACACCTTCTGACTGGATCGGCTTTGTGCTGTCCCTTATATTACAGAACACATCCTTTCAGCAGATGCTATTGTGAAGGGCATTTTTAATGTTTTGGTCTGAGACGGGTCAGATTGTGTTTCAGGTTCCTGAAAGGGTGTGACTGTGAGTGTTAGCGTGAGAACTCAGCCGCATGCGTTTCTACAGATTCAATCAATTATGAATGACCTTTGAGCAGAGCGTGGTCCTGTTTTGCTCGCTCCGAGAACTGCCTGTCTGTGTGTGTGTGTGTGTGTGTGCAGATCAACAGAAATTAACAGAGAGATGTTAATAGTAATCAATCTCAACGAGACCAGAAATGAACTCTATGTGTTCTGCTGTATCTGACGCTGTTGATTCACTATGGCAGACAGTAAACAGTTTGAGTGCATTGCTTTAGCTCAGAAAATGCAGCCTGTTTCTTTCTTCAGATGCAGAGAAAACAAGTATACTAAAACCCTTCTTAATATATAAGTCTGTCATATCTATAGCATTCAGATGGTCACAGTAAAATAGTAGTCTCTTCTCTTTGAAGAGACAATATGCTAGCTGTAAGAATGGAAATTTGATGTTAAAATATACATAGCAAGAGCTGGACCAGCTTAAAAATACAGTTTTTGGCAAATAAGTTTCATTTATGATTGACATTTGTGGCGCATTTTTAAAATAATTTCAGTCTTTCCCCATTCAAGCAGACATGTTGTGCTTAAAAAACACCATGCATGAACTGACCTAGCAACATTGGTCATGTTCATATTAGCGTACTATTATATTTTATTTCTGCAGCATTGTATTGAATGTGCACTTATACTGTGTTTCAAATCTCAAAAGTACTTTTTTATTGTACTTGCAGATAATATAACATTACTCAAATAAAAAGGCCACTTAAGTGTACTAAAAGAAAGGAAACTTTCACGACAATGTTTCTTAAAGGGATAGTACACCCAGAAATTCTAATTCAGCATTTATTCTCCCCCAATTTGTTCAATTTGTTGAGTTTCGTTCTTCTTTCTCGCTCACAACAGAGCAAAAGCTAGAGATTACAGTTTATCATATCATAAATGTGGATATTTTCCTTACACAAATGCATCAATTCACTTCAGAAGGCCTTTATTAATCCCCTGGAGCCACGTGGAGCACTTTCTATGACGGAGGGATGCACTTTATTTTGCTTCAAAACCTCCATTCACTGCCATTGTAAAGTTTGGAAGAGCCAAGAAATATGTCTTTTTTTAATACATATATAACACTGATTGTATTTGTCCAAAAGAAGAAAGGCAAATACACCTTGACTCGAGGGTGAGTAAATCATGGGGAAATGTTCAAGAAATGTTAGAGTCGTAGAATGTAGAGTATTGTATCCTACAGTGATTATCTCTCTGTTTCACCTTCTATTTCCATTGTAATGAACTTTGATTCCATGTCAGTTATTTAATTTATACTTTATCATTTGATCTGACTGCAAAATGATACATCCGTTTTGCTGCTTCAAAAGGTCTGTCTGCTAGTAAACACAAACTCAAACCCAACTCTCATAACTGAAAGCACTTGGGTGAGATGCATGTCAGTCTTAACTAACTTCTCCAGCTTAATATCAGGTCAACGAAGCCTGCTTTATTTCTGAAGTTTGCTCAGTTCATCCCCTTCAGTCGTAGCACCTGAAATACCTGTAGGTTCACCTGGTCTACAAGTGGCCTCTGCTTCCCGTCTGAGTGGATATCAGCTCTCTCTCTCTCTCTGGCTTGTTTGTTTCCTGCAGCGGGACGCCCAGACTAAACATCTGGAGGCACCGAGGCATTTACTTGACAACCACAGATAAATTCCACTAGTTTGTGACAGCTGCAAAACAAATGCTTTAAGGACAAATAAAGGCAGGGCTTGGGGAAACTGGAACAAAGTGTAACACACACACACACACACACACACACATGTGCTTCTGTTTTTCTGGGGAAGATAAAATACAGACACAGAAAAACAACAAGTTTGACTCAAAATACATATAGTGCATTACTGTTCAAAAGTTGTATTTTTATATTTATTTTAAAATAAACTTTTCAAGGACACACTATAATAATGACATGTTAAATTGATCAAGACATTTGTAATTTTACAAAATATTTCTATTTTAAATAAATGCTGTGCATTTGAACTTTTTATTTAGCAAAGAATCCTGAAAAAAAAATATGTCACTGTTTCCGCAAAAAAAAAATAAAACATTAAGCAACACAACGGATTTGAATGTTGATAATAATCAGAAATGTTTCTTGAGCAGCAAATCAGTATATCAGAATGATTTCTGAAGGATCATGTGACACTGAAGACTGGAAGAATGATGCTGAAAATTCAGCTTTGCATCACATTTTTATGTAAGTAGTCTGCTTTACTGTTATAAAGATCTCACTGATTTACATTACAAGCTATCAGAATTTCAACTTATTTTCTGGCCATATAAATATCAGCAACTGCACCAAATTGCATGTTTTAGTTTGAGCTTCATATTCTCACTATATTACATGAGCCATAAATGCCTGATGTATCAAACATGATACTGAAGCTTTTTTTGTCTAAAGGTTCAATAAACCGTTCCATTAAAAAAAAAAAAAAAGAAACAAACAAAATAAATATGTCAGGCTTGGTGTTAAGGGAGCTGAAATGAGGACATTACTCTTGGTTCTTCAACAGGTCACCTGTAATTTGACTGTCCCAGAGAGGCGGTCATGGCTCCAAAAACCAGAGACAGCATAGCTTTCCACAAAAAGCCGTACAAAGTTGTAAAGGGTCTCTGATAGGCCCCTCTTGTTCAGTCTGCTCCTGAGGGACAGATATACAGTGTCACCTCCACAAAACACCGGCACAGAGCTGGCCAGACAAAAACCTGGGATGTGACTTTTGAGGAGGTGTGTCGGGGGTGAACGGAAGTACGTTTCATCATGACCTACATATCTAGGGCAGCCCCATCTGAGACAAGGGCTGCTGGAGGGGGAGGGTGCTTTTCAAATGCTTTTGCTCCGATAGACATGCTTTACAGACACATACTGAACCGAGATACTGACAGTTTTGTTTCTAAATGTCGCACTGATATTAAAACAGACCAGATCATTGCACGCAAACAGACTGCATCAAATATGGCGACCACATATACCTCATATGCCATGAGGTTTGGTGACATTCATGTATCAGTTAGGTTTGGCATTAGTTATTATTGGTATTTTGAGATGCCATGTTTGATGTTGTTTTTTTTCTTTAAGGTAAATAAATGCTACCCACAGTAGATGCCGCCCACATGTGAGCAGTGTTTAGATGAGTATTTCATTGGAAAAATGTGCCTGCAGCGTTGTTTCAGCAAAATTGGGAAATAGCCAATGATTCTGTTTTATCCAGGGGATGTGGCAAAATTTTGTAATGCTGGTTGTTATACATGATGTGGAAGTTAGGAAATGAAATGTCCAATGAGTGGCACTAAAAGGTTAATCATGCTTTAAAAAAAAGAAAGAAAACACCTACACTAAACAAAAGCAAATGTGACAAAAACACATTTGACGAAGCAAGCATGCCATTTTAGCGTCTATGAGTCTCTGAATGCTTTTATTGAGAGTCATGTTTCACAACATTCGTACCTGAGCGCTCCACGTTGCAAGTTTGTTGCTGTACCGGGTGAGCTACTGAGCAAGTTTACTGCTTCAGAAAAGACAAACATACAGAGCTGGTTATGTGACGCAAACTAACCGTTTCAAACCAAATTTAACTCCAAAACACCCTTGTTTCGACTATTTTGTTTGAAATGACCTCTCAGCCATTCATTCTTCAATTATGTGCCGTTAAGTGAAAAGTTTGCACTGTCGAACTGTTTCAAACCACTTAACTGAATTTCAAGCACCTTTGTTTTGGCTGTATTTTGTTACAAATGACATCACACCCAATCATTGTTTGTTTATCAGGGCCTTTCATTTTCATTCTGTTGACAATACAAAGTGATTGTGCATCTTTTGCTCCTCAGAAGTCTTTGAATATAATGGTTGAGTTATATGGATTCATTCCACACTACCTTTATGTCCTTTTTGTAGCTTAAAACTTTCAGACCAAATGACTTTCATAATATGGACCATAACAGGTGAAAACTGCAGAATAACTTATTTTACATTCCAAAGAAGAAAGTGTTGTTTGAATCCACCTGCAATTTTAATACCACATCTGTCTGATTAATATAAATGATGAGACGTATGTATGATTCAAGCAATTCAAGACAATTACACTGTCTCTCCTTCTGTAGTCCACACCTGAATATTATTTGGTGAAGACACTGTCTTTACCATGGAGATTTAGACCATAATTGGACAAGTAATTTAGGGGAAACCAGATCTAAATCTAGGTCAGACATTTCCTCTCGCTCTTCTGGCTCAGGGATTGAAAACATAGCTGCACTGGCACTGCGTCGCAGGACAATGGAGTGTGCTTAAAAATAAATAAATGGGGGCTTTTTGTTTCTCATGATGGTTAATATTTGAAAGCAAAAGCATACCTTTTTTTTCTTGCATGTGATAAAGAGAGACATTGTGCACGAAGAGGAGAAGGGAAAAGAGGGTGCCCAGTTCTGAATTAGGTGAATACACAGAGCGAATACTACAATTTGAATGTGTAAATGTGCGTGAGGGAAAGCTAAAGAGAGGGGGTGGGGAAAAAAACCCTTGTGGTAGACAGAAAGAAATAGGATTTGAAGCTCAAACTGAGGAAGTTAGAGCAGCTGTTGAGTTGAATCCTGGGTGAAGGGTTTTACTTCCTCGATATGCTCACCGCTATACAACCTCTTTGCTTAGCCATCACAAATCAGAATCCACAATGCATTTTCTGTCCTTAAAATGAAATGAAACGACTTCTTATAAATGCTGCCTGCACTCTATGATCAAATGTCTGGTGTTTTGGTGTGCTTTAAAAGCAGGATTTATGTTTTATGGATCAGTTTGGCTATTAGTATGCATCTCAGTTCTCCTGTGTTGTAGTATTTGTTGTGGTCATATTAAAAGGTAAAGCCTGGCTGGAGAGCAATGCAGAGCTGCTGTGAGACATGAAAGTACACATGATCATTTGTGATATTACGAGCTTCATCCTCTAAAAAAAATAATCATCCCGGAGGATGGAAAAATTTACAGATAATGGAGAGGAATATTGCTTGTATTAAAATGATGTTGTGTTGATGCTCGGAGGGTCTTTATTTAGCATATTAACAATAAAACAAATGTATGTCTGTCAGAAGATCTCAAAAGAACGTCAGCCATAATATAGCATAGCTAAACGCACAGTGTGGCATTTTTCATGGCCAGATGAGTCTTGAATACAGCAGAAATGGAAAAGTATGTGTACCGTGGACCTGCATAACAACATGCGTTGTAATGTGAAATGTGATCCAGAGCGCCGGAGCTATCTGCTGAGGCACTGAAGGTGTGCGCTGCTGTGCACAAACCCACTAGATGCAGTTGCTAAGCAACCCCTTTATCGTCTTGTAGGACCTGTGCCGAATGCAGAAACAACCTTGTATCTGATTTACTGGCACCAACACAAAAATACAGCAAAAATAGGGCATTATTTATCTTGACAGTTGGTGGAAACTCAGTGGGAAATTACTGCACTCCATAAAGAATAAAAAATAAATGGGAAGTCCCTTGAAACTTAAAGTTACATGGGAATAATAGATCTAGCTGAAATATATCATGATAGTAGAAAATTGTTAGCCTGAATGCAATGTAAGTCGCTTTGGATAAAAGTGTCTGCTAAATGCATTAATTTAATTTAATTTTTATTTCAATATATAACATTGCATACTAGACAAAGCATCAGACTGGAAGCATTGGAGGAATTCCCTTGGTCAATCTAGTAACTGTTTGGACAAACTTGGTCCAGCTAGTGACCATCTTGCATTACTGCACCAGTTTATGACCATTTTAGACTAGTTAATGACTAGTTAATGGTTTGGATCAGCTAATAAACAGCTAGATGGAACATCCATGCTCCAAAACAATTCCAGATACAGCCGGATTTCCCAACAGGGAATAACATGTTTATTTAGTTTCATATTATGTTTTATATTATACAATTATTATAATTTTTTTTTTATGCCATATTAACCTTGGGCCTGATAATAACCAGTTTGGACCAGCTAATGACCATTCTGGAAAAGTCATGGTAAGCTTGGTCCAGCTAGTGACCATCTAGGGCAAGCTAGTGACCGCCCTGGAACAGCTTGGTCAATCTAATAACTGTTTGGACTAGCTTGGTCCACCTAGTGACCATCTCCAGCCAATTAGTGACCAACTTAGACCAGCTAGTGAAAATCTTGGACCAGCTAACAACCAGTTTAGACTAACTAATAACCATTCTGGAAAAGCCATTGTCAGCTTGGTCTAGCTAGTGACCATTTAGGGCAAGCTAATGACCACCATCGAACAGCTATGACCAGCTTGTTCAATCTAGTAACTGTTTGGACAAACTTGGTCCAGCTAGTGACCATCTTGGACCAGCTAATGACCATCTTGCATTACTGCACCAGTTTATGAGCATTTTAGACTATGACTAGTTAATGGTTTGGATCAGCTTATAAACAGCTAGATGGAACATCCATGCTCCAAAACAATTCCAGATACAGCCGGATTTCCCATAAGTGAATAACATGTTTATGTAGTTTCATATTTTAATTATATTAGATTTTTTTTTCATGTCTTATTAACCTTGGGGTTTAAAAAAAAATCAAGATTTTAATTCATTTGTTAAAACAAAACTATGATCCAAATATAAAATAACAGAAGATGGGTAGTTTAATGGAGCTGGGAGACGGAGCTGAGCTAAATAGGGAGCGCGTCCCACTAGACGTTATCAGGCTGCATGGAGGCGCACTTCCGTCCCGCATAATTCGGTTTAGGGGAGCAGGTGCAGGGAAGGGGACTGAAGCGTCACCTCAGAGAACGCAATATATTTGATTTACCGAGCGTTTAATTGATACCTGGACGCTGGCTCGGAAGATGGTAGCAAAACAGAGAATCCGCATGGCAAACGAGAAGCACAGCAAAAACATCACTCAGAGGGGGAACGTGGCGAAGACCCTGGTAAGACTGGCATGTGTCGTCTCTGTGCGTGGAAATGAACGACGAGCTTGGCTTCTCTGGCAGGATTTCGTGCGTGATTTGGGGTTATCCCGGCTCATTTCGAGGCCATCGTCCGATTTTAGCGATGCTGTTTCATTTAAACCTCAAACGAGGCGATTATACAAGTCTAATTCTTTTCGGCATCGGGGATCGTCTTAAATTAGGCTTAAATGAAGTTAAACGCGCTAGCTATTGTTTTACATAATTACGATCTGCTCAGTAAGCTTTATGAGCATGATGTAAACCAGATTTAGTTAAGGTTGACGCCTATGTTGTTGCCATGGCGACAGTCACGAGCTGATGACAGATGCACTTAACTAATCTGACCATTGCTGACCCTCCTCCATAAAGCTGCAGTGTAACCGGGTCACAACATCTGCCACAGATGTTCAAGCTGCTCAATAATATATATATATATATTTTTTTTGCATCAAGTTATAGCAAATGGCTCCATATATATACATATATATGGAGCCATTTGCTATAACTTGATGCAAAAAAAATTGTGCATAGATAACAGAAAATAGTCTTTTTTTATTAATTATTTTTTTAATACTATTTAGACATTTGTCATGGGTAAATAAATGTATCTGCAGAAATGGTTTATGAAATATATTTTGTTTATGATCCAGCGACCGCAGGAGGAGAAATACCCGGTGGGGCCATGGCTTTTGGCACTCTTTGTATTTGTTGTTTGTGGATCAGGTAAAATTTAATTTTTATATTTTTTGTGCTTATTGCTATTAAAGGGTTACTCCACCCCAAAATGAAAAATTTGTCATTAATCACTTACCCCCATCTCGTTCCAAACCCGTAAAAGCTTTGTTCGTATTCAGAACTGTCCCACAAGTGAATAACAGTGTCAAGGTCCAGAAAAGTAATGAAAAGTCGTTGTCAGAATACTCCATCAGCCATCAGACGTGCAATCTGGGTTATATTGAGCGAAGGGAACACTTTTTGTATGCAAAGAAAAAAAAAGTGTATTTAATAATTCCTTTGTCAACGGTCTCCTCTGTGTCACTCAATATCATCCTTGTGTCAGTGATTAATGACGTTTTCATTTTAGGGTGCTATATCCCTTTAAGCTTCCCATGTGTTTGTAATATTTCTTTTTTTCTTTTCAGCCATCTTTCAGATAATTCAAAGTATCCGAATGGGGATGTGAGTCCCAGCGTTCCTCACATGCTCTGCTCTACACCTGAATGAGATTTTTGTGTGACTGGATACAATCTGAAGGAAGAGTGATCGGTGAAATCCTGATTGTATGCTCAGCTGGATCTAGTGTACAATTCTACATGACATTGTCACATGTTTACAGTGTCCCTGGACGAAGGGAGCACATGCTTTTCTACAAAACCACTGTTGCTGTTGACACACATCTTTTCATTTTTGTCATATTTATTTGTGATTGATGATTGCCATGATCTTTTTCTCCATTTAACCGTTTGCGTGAGCCTTTTTCAAATAAACGTCAAACACGTTTGGATAATGCCTCATGTCAGTTTTGCTCTTTCAAAATCATTATCAGATTTGTGAACCATCATGGATGTTTCAGTAAATTACCAAAAACATCACATTCCTCGTGTAAAATTAACAGACTGTACACTAACTGTACAGACAATCCCACTGGATCAGATAATAATCAGAGATCTTTCTGAAATGTTTGGATGTTAAACTGCAGCCTTTATCCTTGTTCATTGAACAGAAGCGTGTTCTAGCTTTGCAGTCCATTAGAAAACATGGATTGAGTGAAAAAAAAAAAGCAATTCAATCAATGTTTAGATTTTTCAAGAATCATAAAGAGACTGGTTTAGATTACTTTCAACATATAGCCATTATGCATTATAGACTTTGAGATTAAATAATGAATAGTACAATCCTAGAGGGATATTGATGTTGAAAAGACGGGTCGAATATAAAAATCCATCTGACATCAAAAACATGACATGATGTTGATTTGTTGTAAATTGAACGTCAAACATATTGGTCTACATATACATTAAACCAATTTGTGTGGGAATAACTTCTTTCTTTCACCACTGGAAGAAACTGCCATCCAAACTGATCTTAAAATGGGTCGTTCAAGTCTTGACTAATATTTGACATCAAATTGATACCAAGGTGCCAACAAAACAATCCAATTTGATATAATGCCCTGCCAAAACTGGCAATTTATTATCTTATTGTGATCGATTCATATATACAATAGATGCATTTATATATATATATATATATATATATATATATATATATATATATATATAGCCATCCATGCATCGCTTTAATTCATATACAGTATACTTATATTGACCTTTTAATTTTAAATCAGAATATAACTTGATCTTTCAGTGAAAAAAAAAGAAGAGAAATGGCTTTGTGATAATCCTTTAAACTTGGATATATGCCACAATATGAAAGATCTGTCACTCCGTCTGTTTTAATCATGTCTTTAAGTGAAAAGATTTTTCAGGCTGCTACAGAAACATCTCAACTAGAAAAGCACAGCCATCACAGCATGAGAATATGATATAAATACTCACCACCAGTCTGTAGCATCGTACGATGAACCTTACGCAGACTATCATTTCTACAGTTCTTCCATTGAAACACAAGCGAAAGCATCAAGGGTTTTTCCCAACGGTGTTCACAAACATGACTTTATTGAGGGTTGTGAAGTGCAACTGGCAAGTGCAATTACAGCGTTTTTACAACTTATCTCCTGGTTTTGAGAACATGCACAGAACATAAGCAATACAAGTTGTACACAATGCAATGTCAGCTATATGATAGTCGAGAGTAACTTTAAATTCAAAGATTGAGCCAGAATACTTCACTGTCCAAACTGGAAACAGAAATCACATGGGTGTAATACTTCAAAATCATCTCAAGGGAACAAAGTAGTGTACAGTAGGCATTAGATGAGTAGTTTCCATCTGTCAGATAAATATTGAAAGAACAATCCTGCTTAACAGCATTAAAAAAACAACAAAAAGAGGAGGAGGATGTCTCCTGGGTAAGTCAACTATCTTAAATCTGTACAACCTATATAGTGTCTCTTTAACCGCTTCGCATTATATTGCAATTTTACAAAATACTTACACTAATCGTACAATAATATACAGCCGGTCCGCCTCACAATTCAACTCATCCGCCATTCCCACCGCACGGAGAACGAGTGAGGATCTGAAGCATCAACCCTCCTCGTTTACTTGCTTCCAAAAAACTAAAAGTATCATGATTACACCAACGCAGCTGTGGAAGTCAATGCGTCTGCCGTCCCCATGCCAGCTGGGGCACAGATCGGCAGCTCTTCAAAGTCCCATCACATTCGTCACCGTAAAAGTGCTTGCTTTATTAGAAGCTCGCGATCTTAAAAGACCGCCGTCAGCATGTACACTACAAAGGGAAGGGAGACACTAGGCCGAAAACCAGCGGGAGTTTAGACACAGGCACATTGATTCTTTATATGGCGTCCTCCAGGATCGTTTTCCTGACCATCACATTCGGTGGATTTTGGCAACGTCCCGCCTCAGCCAACTGGATTGTCACTGGCGTGTAAAATCACCTCGACATTGTCAAGTTTTGAAAGGTGTGCACATTTCGTCAGTCTAGCATGTGAGGGAGGCATGTTTGTTCAGAAGCTTTCGGCCCGTAGGAGGACCTGTCACCGGGTGCTATGCGGACGGGCCGGAGGTCTGTGCTGTGAGTTGGGCCGGCGGGGCAGGAGTCTGCGTGGAGGACGGCGGCGGAGGAGAGCCGTTCTGGACCTGCGCCTGGAACTGTGCGAGCTGCTCCGGACTGGCCAGGTTCTTCAGCAGGTTGTTCTCCTGCTCCAGCTGAGAGTTCCTCTCAATCAGCTCCTTAATCTGTTCCTTCAACACCTCCACCTCTTCACGGACCGCGTACATCAGGTGACTCTTCACCAGATCCTGAAAGCAGACAACAGAGTGTTATTTTCAAACCTTTCTCCCGCTTATTCAAACCGTTAGATTCATTTTATTACGTGAAAACGCAAATCTACTGCGAGATGCTGCCCAGCGTCACCAAACCAACAAAATGTCGTCCCTCAGCCACTCGGGCCAATCAGAAGCCGAGATTATTTATAACTAGGTGTAAAATCTTTGGGGTTTGCCTAGCAACAGTAACAAGGATCGCGTGAGCACGCAAACAAACACCTCGCTCGGTTTATAATCAGTTTGTTTTATTTTATTTCAATTAAACCGAATGAGCTTGGACGATGAAGCGATTTACAAAGCCGCAAAATATTGACGTTGTGGCTAAAATCATTTGCTAACGATTACATAAGTGCTGACACTGACGCAACTCGACAGTCTGCTTGCGGCATGTAAACAAAACATCTGTTCGGATCTCTCAGGTTTGTGATGAGAAAAGCGGGATGACTTACCATCGCTTGTTCGATTTTGTTGTCTATGGCCACAACACTGGCACCCGACGAGCTGTGGAGGAAAAAAGAGAGAGAGAGAAACGTTAAACGGTACGTTACACCAATGCTTTAACACACCGACAATACACAAGAAACCATGCAGACGCCAAAAAAAATCGTTGTTTTAAGACAAAGTGCATAGTATCATGCTTTCTATGGAAATCTCTAGAAGTCGTCAACCGCTGCTGTATTCTCTCAGAGAGACACATCTGATTTATTCATCTTTCAGAGCCTGTGAGTGAACCGAGAGAGCAGGCGAGCTGCTTACAGTTTAGGGTTATTACCCGACCGACCCAAGCAAAAACCAGCATTAACCGGATCCTCCAACAACAGCACCGCGTCTTATACTTTAATGTGTTACTTGTGTTCAGCACTGAACACTGGCTCGTGCACGAGCTTTATTCCCAACACAACTGTGACACATTAACGTTACCTATTGTCAAGCTTGACAGACGAAGTATCGGTCCCCAACAACGACGAGAGGAAAGATATTGAGAAGTTTCTAAGCTGACAAACACCGAGATCCATCGCCACGGAATAGCATGGAGAATTCATGCTATAGCGTCCATCAGAGATCGCGCAGGGAGCGAACGCGTGTCCTTCCTACAGCCTCTGGAGCATTACATCCTTTGTGTGCGTTTGCGGGAATATTATGCCGTGACTCCCGCAGAAAAGCTCGCTTTATCAGGAGACTGTACATCCAGTGCCGCAGCACAAAGAAACTCCAAGGTCAGCTCATCTCTGCGCTGGGGAATATCTCTGCAGCCCGGGCTATTTGCATAATCTTTCACGCCAGCGCTGTTCGGTGCGCTATTGGCGGAGAGCGAGCGCTATTTGACTAAACTATGCAGCCACGCCCCCATTTGACGCTCTTCTGACTCGCTCTGGATAATTTATTCAAACTCCACTTGCCTTATAAGAGCATCCGGTTGGAGCGAGTCGATGTTGTTTCCATCAAAAGTCTCGAGGCAAAAGCTCTCAACAGCCCATTTCTATTACTCAGCATCTACATTTGACCACAGAATCCAGGCTGAAATAATCACCTACATAATGTTGTTAATGCATCACCTTTTTTTATAGTAATTTCCCCCAAAATGTTTTCCAGTCTGTTTTGTTTTTATTATAAACAGTCAAAACATCATCTTGCGGGGAATGCCTTTGAGCACAGTGTTTATATGTCGCCACTTATCGGTAAACAGCGGAAGTGCAGCGGAGTGAATCCCAAAAAACAGGAGGTTCAACCAAGATGCAAGGAGTCCCAACTGTACCATCAAAATAATTCAGTATAATCCAGATGAAATAATTATCTTTAAATCCTAACTATTTTTAATTACCAATTTAGCAAAATTAATGCACCATATTTATCAATACTATTATAAATATACAAATTATTTGTACACTTGTTTCATGTTTTTTTTTCAGGGTTACGTGGGACCAGTCGCTCAAAGCTCCGATCCTAAAGCAGAAAGCATCTCCAGCATGTTTAGATGACACTCAGTTCCCTATTATTTAGGTACAGCTAACTAATCTCATGTGAGCTTTAATTAACAGGTTTAACTACACATCAGCGTGCTTCTTATTATTTGAGCATGCATGTGCTTGGTTTGCAAGGCACAGAGAAATGATCAAGCTAAACCCAAGCACACTTGTTCAACAGCACAGTTTTATATCTTAATCGATGAAGATGAAACTATAGTATATATCAAAATAACATCTTTATCTTTTTAAATTCGGACATGCAAACTGCTGCATATGCAGCTTTTAAAGCATAAAAAAAAAATCTCCCGATCTTTTTTTCAAAAAGCATGCTGTTTTTGACCTCATAATTCTTCATGAAAATGATCTAGTGAAACATCTGACTTCTCTCTGGTGACTTATGCTGGACAATCATTTTGTTTACATAAACCCACCCCTTTCTTGCAGTCAATCGCAAGCTCGCATTCAGATCTCTGTCAAAAGTTATATTTCTTCCATAATCCATTTCATTTGGGTTTACATCACAATATGGAAGATCTGTCGCTAATTTTGTTGTATTGTGACTGAATTGTATGTACAAGCACTATGAAGCAGACTAGGTGGATGAAATCAAAAAAGGAGAATCTCCAAAAATAAATATAAACTTAAACAGGGTTTCTGCAGGATTTTATAGCTCAAATTTAAGACTTAGGCCTTTTTTATGACCTGCACAAAACAAATGAATTCCATATAAGCAGGGAAGGGCAGTATCTAAGGTAACAAACTGTAAAATGATTGTAAAAAGCATGGTATGTTTTAGTAAAACTGGTTATACAAATGGTAGTCAATATTCTAAAAAAATACATGGTTACTACACTTATACTATAGTAAACCCATGGTTATAGTTTGTAAGGAAAATCTATCAATTATTAATGTAAACAACTTAAATATATTTTACAGTCTAGATTGTTTACGTTTTTATAATGCATTATCTTCTTGTTGACCCACCAGTTCAAGGTACGTTTAATGAAATCATAGCCTTTTGAAATTTAATCTCACATTCATCTCACATTTACTCCGCATTTTTTGTCTTTGTACCCAAATTTAAGGCCTCTTGAAATCATAATTAAGACTTTCTCGTTCCATTTAAAACTTTTAATGCCTTCAATTTAATACAACTAAATTTAAGACACCCGCGGAAACCCTTTTAGATCTACAGAGATGAGGATTTTATATTCAGTTTTTCAATAAGCTGGATATGATCACAAAATAAACCGGGTGATCAGGTCATGTATCACCTTCAAACGGTTTCTTTTAATCATCTGATTGTTTATTATTCTGCTTACTATGCAGTCACAAATAAATGACATACCGGTACTGATGTTTGATATTTCATATCAAACAGATGTGTAATATTCTATAACGTGCATATAAAATGTGATCATTTCAGAGCACATTACAACAGCTTTGCGGTTTCAACATACTGTCGCCTTGAGTCATGATTGTGGTTAGGTAGGTTTCCCCATAATTTGGGTCCTGTTGTAAAGGTGTGCACCCACACAGATGCCAAACCATTCCTAAGGTGGTGCGACACCCACCCGGTAAGCACAGAGGAATGCTCCGTTACACTCACTGGAGCGCAGCATTTCCAACGGATATCCTCAGTTCTCCTGAAACATTGCTCAAGTCCTGTCCATGATTGGCACAGACCTTTGAAAACACGAGTGGGGTTCAGCAAATGAAGTGTACACTTGCGTAGAATAAAAATAGATCACTTATACTAATTAAGTGCACCAGCGGCACACCAAATGAAGCCTAAACCTAAGCAGCTCAGGGTGCTGTTAGCTGTTCCAGGCTCTTTGACTGGAAATGGATTTAAGCAATTACGGAGTCCAAATATACCTCTGCTGTCCATGACCTGACACACACTACCACTATTCAGAGCGCTCAAATCAACACTACCTACTTATTCACTGAGGTCTTTGTGCGCCGGTCTTAGTTCGCTGAGACTAGATTGAAACGGTCACAATTAAAAGGCCTACCTGAAGCTGACTAGGACACAAATATCAAGACCTGATCGGACCAATAACAGGTTTTCTGGACAGTGTGTACTCGCATAATGAACATGAAGAACATGTTCTAACTGATAAAGAAGCTTCTGTCCAGAAGCCTGGTGCAAAGGTCGACAGAACGAATCATCCATCTACCATTATCAGCAGTTTCCCTGTAGCTCAAGCAGAGGAGCATGGGACTAGAAACATGGGTTCGATTCCCTGGGAATGAATGAACTAATGAAACTATATACCTTGAGTGAAATGTAAGTTGCTTTTGGATAAAATCATCTGCCAAACATAAAATGTAAACAACTTCCAACAGAGATCAAATGACATCTGAAAGGAAATAATAAAATACTGGAGATGCATAGCATAGCAATGTCAAAGCCCCAATCAAATATTATTTGGAACTAAAAACAATGAACATGATTTCCTTATTAAAATGAGCAGATTAATCAGACACGCATATGATGCTCAGAGGAACAAAAACCTCCTACAACTCTCTAACATATAGAGCCATACCTTTCATTTATCAGGGTGTCCGCGGGGTTTTAAAAAGTATTAAAAAGTGATAAATCAAAATGGTCAAATTTAAGGCCATTAAAAGTGTTAAATGTGGTCTCAGAGGTATTATTTTTTTCCAAATTAGGTATTATTTTTTCCAGACTATCAGGTGTCTTATTCTGATTGAAATTCTATCTGCGTTCGTGTTAGTTCGTTTATATGGGCTTTAGCATATCTGGGCACATAATCAAAGATCTTCCGTCTCCGTCTCATGCTGACGTCATATTCAGTGGTCGTTCGGCATCATCTCAGAACACTGCGCGCTCAACAGAAGTGGCTGGCTTACGTTTTATTTTAGACTTGCTTCAAGGCATATCTTCAATGACTGGACAACCATCGTCGTCTTCTTGGACAAATGCAAGTTTTCTAATAGCTGGGTTAACGACCGGTAGTACCGAGGTCCCGTTCAAACCCGGTTCTTGACGCATACAACGCTATGATTTCCGCGAAGCAGAAAACGAGTACGGAATCTCAAAATCCAGTCATGTAAATTAAACTTACATTTTAATATGGACAGTCATGGAATTTGTGAAAGCATAAATTAATCAAATCAAATCTCCATATGGACCAGTATCTGTAGTATTAAGCCGCAAAAGTTGTTTGAAATATGAATCTGTGTTCTGCGCGTCTCTGTGTGAATTAATGAATGACAGAGACGTGCAGGTTTATTTACTACATAGACTGAAGCGCATGACGCTTGCATTAATTTCAGCATCTGTTGTCTTCTCCTGTCAAAATAATCGAGTTAATTTAGAATTATTCATATTCACTTTCGAAAAAGCAGAAGACATACCGGTTTCTCCGGTAGTGGGCGGAGCTAATGGGCAAATAGAAATTTCAAAATGACAAATATGCATTCATTAGGCCTAAAAGAAAATTTTTACATAAGGGCATTGTGTTAGAAATATTACTATTATTTAGTAAAACGTATGTGATACTGCTACCACTGTTGCAAAAAAAATAAAAAACTTTATTTAAAAAAAAAATAAATCTCAATATTTCTCCCATGTTTTAATTTTAATAGCAAATCCCCTTTATTTACCAAACATAAAATGTGTTTAAATTTGATAAATTAAAAGACAAATTAAATTTGGGTGAAACTTGTTTACTGTTTTTCATAATTATATAACTTGTAGAAAAACTTTAAACACAATTCTAAATAAGTATAAAGAATGGCATTGGTTTTATTTTTAGTGCTAAAAAGTTATTTTTTTTTTATTACCAAATTTTTGTGTTTTGCTTTGTTACCGAAATTGGTACCGAGAATCGTGGATTTTCACTGGTATCGGTGCCGAATACTGAAATATTGGTACCGTGACAACACTAACAGGCAGGCTTATTGTTCGGTCTATCCATTTTCTCCATTGCACATTTTATGGTATTTGTTTTATTTTTATTTACTAAGTGAAATAAATGTGCAATATGCTGTCAACATCAGTCTCTAAATCTATTATTTTTTGTATGTTATATATGTCAAAATCTGTGTAAATAATAGAAAGGTCGCTGATTAACACTTGCAATTCAGTGTCGTGATGGTTTTAAAAAATATTCTGAAGGTAGTGAAAAAGGTATTAAAAAGTAGTAAATTTAACTTAAGGATTGCTGTATATACCCTGTTTATGATGTCAAACGCATTTGCATGCATTTTTAATTTTCCTACATTTAAAATGTCTTTCAAATAAGAATCTGAAAGCATACAAACAGAAAATGATGCACAAGGATTTAAGACAAGGCTGTGTGAAACACACTTTACCTTTTCAAATGCTGCTCTAACTCCCAGAACAAAAGCTTCATGGCCATTTCCTCTCGGCCGTGTACTCGGAGGACTGTTTCTCTCATTGATGTGTCCGTCTGCAGTCCTTCAAACACAGAACTTGCTCCTCTATTCCTCACAAGGCTCAAACACACAACCGAGCACATGCACAGAGCTATGGTCTCCCGTTATCCTCTCCAGCAGTAGTAAAATGCCTGGTAAAAGCTCAGTGGTCCTGTCCTTGTTGGTCTCCACTGTACTGCCTTTGTGCATCTTACATCGAGATTCGTGAACGGTTGTGTGAAAACAAGAGTAGGGAAAGCTGTGAAGTCACGTCACTGATGGGTCACGTGACTGTTACATAAACCAGCAACGGAGATTAAAATATTCCCAATGATCACTTCTCGCACACAGCCCTGCTGCCCTCACAACAACCCTCGATGGCTATCCTGTGCCGATGTTGTTTTTTTCTACTTTTCTTTTCCCGGCACAGAAGCGTGCATTTCTCCCCTGTGGAGAGAAGAGACTGGCCCCTAAACTTGAGCCGGGACTTATCTTGTCACTTCTCATCAGTATCGTAGCCTGATTCAGGCTTACAGCGTGTGCGGCTGGTGAAACACACACACACACACACACACGTCTCCCTAGCTTAGGCTACTTGCAGTAAAAACAAAGAACAAAACAATACGGATCACCAACAATGGCGGGGATTGTACCTGTTCAAATCACATGTCTTTCTGTGGGCTACAGACAGCTGATCAGAATGAACATAATATTTCAGAATCTAAAAACTATCATATTGGAAAGATGACTTTTTTGTTTCAAATCACGGCATTACACTCTCTACAGTAGTAGGCCTGTGGCTATCATAACACAATCAGCTGTTCACACTAAAATAGAGAAAACATTCACTAAATAAGGGTTTTCCCCTCATAAATTCCTAATTTGCTGCTTATTAACAGTTAATAAGGTAGTAAGGTTTAGGTATGGGGTAGGATTAAGGGATCTAAAATATGGTCATGTAGAATAAGGCATTAATATGTGCTTTAGAAGTACTAATAAACAGCTCTTATGCTAATAATTAGGGCTGCACGATGTGTCGTTTAAGCATCGATATCGCGATGTACGAATCCACGATAGTCACATCGCAGGATGTGCGATGTAGGCTGTCGTAGTTGATCCGTTATTCATTAACTGTACGGGCCAGCTGCTCCCCGGCCCTTGACGAATGTGATTCGCGGAGAGAGCACACATACGCACTGCACACGGTAGGCTTGCCCCATTATAAAACAAAAATGCGCTGCATGGATGAAACATTATATATTTTTGAAAGATGTCAAAACAATGCCCCACTCCACCACTCAAATTAAAGGGGGGGTGAAATGCTCGTTTTCACTCAATATCCTGTTAATCTTGAGTACCTATAGAGTAGTACTGCATCCTTCATAACCCCAAAAAGTCTTTAGTTTTATTATATTCATAAGGGAAAAACACGACCGACTGGAGGCGTGACGTGTGGGCGGAGCTAAAGAATCACGAGCGCCAGTAGGCTTTTGCGTTGAGAGCGTTTGGAAGCTGTGACCGTGAGGGAAACTACATCATCCAAAACAAACCATGGCTAACAGTCAGATTCAGCGTATATTTATGATCCAGAATCATATCCCGAGGCTGAAACTGAACGAGAGCAGCATCAGCAACGACTCGCTCCGAGCGGGGCTCGAACCCGGGTCTCCGGCATGGGAGGCGGACGCACTAACAAGGAGGCAGAGATATTTGAAGCAGTTTTACTCACCGCCTGCAGTTCCAACACACGATCGTGACACTTTTTCGTTGGGATTGCATCATCCTTAAGAAATAAACGATACGCAAATCCGGCGTCAAACTGGGCCTTGTTTGTAAAACAAGCATCTTCGAAATTCAAGGGAACAATCACAAACACTTGCACAACTCCGTTGATGCTCTGTAAAAATAAACTTCATCCACTGGTCTCTTAATGCTGTTTTTTCTTTGGTAATCTGTGCAGGGTTGTCTTGACCTGGCAACCAAAAACACACTCCTTTTGTGACATTTCGGGACGCTCTCGCTCTGATCAGTGAAGTCTGTTGTGCTCTCAGTGCTCTGCTATACTGGAGCGCGCACTCTTCCGGCAGAAGTGCCTCAGGACCCATATAAGGAAATTCCGCTCCTTCTAACATCACACAGAGCCATACTCGAAAAAAACTTTCCGAAACTTGTGACAAACCGGAAGGAGTATTTTTGGAACAGAAATACTCCTTCAAACGAACAACTTAATTTTTGAAACTTTGTCCATGTTTAGCATGGGAATCCAACTCTTTAAAGGTGTAAAAAACTCTGTATGCATGAAATAGCATTTCACCCCCCCTTAATAATTAAGAAAAATTGCCTTCAAAGTTGTCCAAATGAAGTCCTTAGCAATGCATATTACCAACCAAAAATTTAGTTTGATAGAGTTATGGTAGGAAATTTACAAAATATCTTTAATTATTGTTATAGAACAAACATTAAAAATGATTTTGATGAATTAATATTCAGATCAGTGTACCCTGGTTAACATTGGTTTACCTAGCCTTAAAGGACGTCATACATCTTATGCATTTAACTTCAGTGTAAATAAACTCATGTGTATGTGTGAAAGCTGTATGTGTACTAAGTTTGCGCTGACTACACGAGGGACCATTAATCGCCAGCAAGTTTCATAATCATGACAGCCCTAGTCTGAGAACTGGGCAGCCTCAATATTTACATGTAAGATGATTTGAATAAGTGCCTGGAGAGTTTCGTAGAGAGTCTGGCTGTTTAAACAGCTGTGCTGGACAGAAGCCCTGCCGTCAGCAGCTCCCGAGACTCACAACTTAAGTCACAAAATATATAGAAAAGTTACGCGTTTCAAATCCACCTCAGTGTCTGTAACTTATCCAAGAGTCAGAGTACAGATGCCATTCTCCTCGGTCTTCAACATGAAACCCTCTCAAGAACCTGTGGTACAGCTAGAAGATCCATTGAGATCACACAGTGGGATTTCGACATGAACAAATGAAGGCCACGTCGCCACGCTGCGTGAGAGAAAGTGGCATTTTGCCAATTGG